>NC_138752.1:37889433-38527322 GCF_965113315.1 Podarcis vaucheri
GGGAATTAAATGGAGAGAGGAAGCAATGTATGATACCTTGAGCTTCTTGGAGAAAATTGTGGGCTGAAAGTGCAATAAATAAATGAATAGATGCCGAAGGGGAAAAAGGGGTTGAGGTGATATAACTATTTTATAGTCTTGAGCTCTGTACCTGGCAAGTGCAAGTGTGTTGTGTGATAGGTCAATGAATGATTGGTGGCAACACTGTTGCTGACTTCATACCAGCCTTCCAGTACAGGCATCCCCATACATATGTGTGATTGACATGCACGCAACCACGTACAGTATATGTGTGGCACCAGGAAATTAAATAAATAATTCTGATCTGAAATGACAGGAGAGAGGTGGAAAGTCCTCATGGCATCTGAGGAGACCCTCACAGAGCCCGGAGAGGACGTCAATGAGCCAAATGTCCAGAAAAAAGACTCCAAGTTCTCCAAAATGGTGTGCAGGAACTCTCTCTGTTACCCTCCTACCCCGTTCAACAGGTGTTGGGCGGAAAGCTGTATGTAATGTATTTCAAATCAGAGTGACTATTGAGTTAGAGGTTTTAGGGATTTAAGAGTCATGAAGACTGAGGTCTGAATTCAATGCAAAGTTATCAAAGAGACTTGATCATTGCAGATCTCACCCTTTTGAGTGATTTGCAGAAAAGAAACATTGTGATTTTCCTGTGGGACTGCAGTTTGCCTTGGAAGAGAGGAAAATCCTACTTTGGGAAACATTGTTCTAAATAAAATCAGTACTCAAAGCATGGCCTCACCTGATAATTTTGGCACACAGGAAGAGGCTATGTGGAAGGAAACATTCCATGAGATACAGCAGGTGGCATTCGACTAAGTTTTACTCAAAGTAGATCAATTAAAATCAATGGACACAACTTTGTCATGTTTATTAATGTCAGTGGATCTACCCTGAGTAAAACTTAGTTGAATTCCACGCAATGATCCCAAACTATTTAGTGGTTTAAGGCTGCAATCATAGGTATACTTTTCCTGGGAATAAACTGAACATAGTAGGGTCTACTTCTCAATAAACATGCATAGATTTGTCCAAACCAGCCCCTTAAATTGTGCCTGGAAGCTGATTAGCATCCACTACACTAGTTCTTTAAACATCCAGGTGTAACATTTTTTTCCTGCTTCTTTCTTTATTTTAAAGCATTCTTATCTTGCTCTTCAACCAAGAAGGTTCCTAGAGCCACTTACAAATGTCATTGATAAGACAGCTTCTGTCCTCAAGTTAATGATCTAAAAGACAGGACACAAAAAGAAGAGGGATTTGTGAAGTAGGAGGAGAAAAGCAAACTCTGGCACTATTTCTTAGCTGGAGAGGAAGCAGCCAAACACTGGTTTTTAAGTAGAGTGGATGGAGAGGCTCTGCAGTCCTGTCTCTGCCATTCCCTCTCCTGAGTCAGATGGAATCAGCTTAATTCAGTTAACAAGCAGGCTGCCACATTATATTCCAGCTTTAGGTTACGAACCGTCTTTTCAAGCAGCCTATGTAGCTGCACATATGCAGCCTATGTAGCTGCACCTATGTAGAGCACATTACAACTGACTTGTAAAGTTGTTTATAATAGTGGCCAGGCCATCCTTCTCTTATATTGCAGTCCTAACAGTGCAGGTCTAACCACATTTACTCAAAAGTAAGCCATATTGAATTCAGTGGGGCTTCCTCCCGGATAGGGTTAGGGGATTGCAACACTAATCCCCAGACTAACCATTTAGCCCATCAAAAGTAGCTGAGCTTTGTACCGCAGTGACATTGCTTGAAACTTTTTTCAGGCTCTTTACAGTATATCAAAACTTAATCTCACTTTTATAGATGAGACTTTCCTTTCTACCATAGTGTGCCACGGCCTATTAAAGTACTTAGAAAAATAGGCAAGTGCAGTCAAACAGTGTCTTGCAGATAAATTCACTTTTGTATGTGTTCCAGAATAGGGATTGATGAGTCAGTCTGTTTCCAGCCAGTGTTGATCATTTGCTCACTTATAAGTCTGATCCCATCCCATTTCCTCATTAATTTACCATTTTTTTAAAAAAGCCTAGGGCTTGCTGATCAGAAGGTCGGCGGTTCAAATCCCCGTGACAGGGTGAGCTCTCGTTGCTCGGTCCCTGCTCCTGCCAACCTAGCAGTTTGAAAGCACATCAAAGTGCAAGTAGATAAATAGGTACCACTCCGGCGGGAAGGTAAACAGTGTTTCCGTGAGCTGCTCTGGTTCACCAGAAGCGGCTCATTCATGCTGGCCACATGACCCGAAAGTTGTCTGTGGACAAACGCCAGCTCCCTCGGCCAGTAAAGCGAAATGAGCGCCGCAACCCCAGAGTCGTCCGCGACTGGACTTAACGGTCTGGGGTCCCCTTTACCTTTACATATTTTAAAGTTATGTGTGTTGTATTTTTTTAAGCAAATAATTTGGGACATTTGGCAAGTGTGAAAGGTGATGGATTCTTAAGCTCGTGGATCAGGCCAGTTTGCTCCAGAACTTCAAAATATGAAATTCTTCAAGCATCTCTATTCAATAACAGACTTTTGGGTGTGATTTATTACATATTATTTTCCCTTCCTTGCTGTTGCCTCTTCTGTGTTTTTCTAATATACATATGTTTGGACCTCTGACCCCAACCCTGAACTTGGTTTTATAAAGAACTCTTGGAGAATGGGTTATTACCAATTTGAATGGTTAGTCCCCCATATAGAGGGTAATATTTTGTCTATTGTAAACATATTTTATCTTATAGAAATGCTGACCTTTTATATGTATATTTTTAACTTCTGTACATTTTGATGCTTGTATCATATAAATTGAAACATTAAAATCACGAGAGAAAAGTGGAATTTTATGCTACTGGATATTGCTTGGAATTGAGATAACTGGTGGCCATTTTAACACATGAGTGGTGAGGTGCTAGTATTTGATCACAAACACATTTCTACTCATGTAGAAAGAGATGTTTTCATATGCCTATCGTAGTGCTGCAGAATATATTACAGCTCCCCACCTGTAAGTCCCAATTGTAGTTCACTCAAGTCGATAGGAAAGTGCAGCCAAGCAAACCCTGAGAAGCTTTTGCTTTACTCTTTCTTATCTCTTGTTACATGGAATATTTAGAGGCGATATGTTGCTTCTCCCCCTTTCTTCAGACCTCTCCCTCTTGCCTTGCAAGTCTGTGGTATGTTAACTCCTCTTTCTCCCTTGTGTTGCTTAGTAGCCAACAATTTCTTCTGCGTCAGGTAATAATTATTATAGCCCTCCCAAGGTGTCTGTGATTCCTAAAAATGCTGTCTGCATCTCAAAGAGCTTCATTATAGGGTTTGGATGCTTAATGCTGATAAAGTGTGTGTGTGTTTGTTCCCTTTCTCACTGTGTCCTTTGCCCACCCTATAAACTGCTGCTCCTCTTCTCCCCCCACCCCAGCCTTGGTGCCTGATTCCATTCTGTTGTTCCTGACCTCATTTGGAATATTGCATATCTCTGGATGGCAATCCTGTGCCTGATAAGAGATGAGGGATGGAGTGTGAGACTGAATGTACATGTGAGAAGACCGAGAGCAGGAGTGAATGCTGTTTTGATCCATCTCTCTGCAAGTGAATTGATTGCAAAAAGAAAAGAAGAAAATTTAATGCACCATCAAGGCAGACGTGGAGTTATTTGAATTTGGGGAGGGGGATGGAGGAGAGATTGCCCGGACTTAATCCAAAGGTGAATGGGGTCTCAGGGCTGCACTCTCTTCTCATAAAATATTAATGGAAACAAGAAGGTGTTGTGAGAGGTTTTCTACCTGCTGCCGAGCAGCTGAAGGGGAAAAAGAAAGAGATTCATTCAAAGACTGCAGGGAGCTGCTGCTGCTACCGCCGCTGCAACAGAACCTCCTAAAGCCGTTCAGCTGAAAAAAGCCAGCAGGTGTCTTATGCACATAAATTGGTCTAATTTGGGTTTGTTTTTCTTGTCCTCTTGTCATCCTTCACCTCCTTGCACCCCCTTGTCTTCTGCCCTCTTTGCCTTTCCTGTGTTTTTGTGTTCTGCTATACTTGATGTTTAGGCATCTGCACCACTTTTGCTTGTGCTGGAGCATGAGAAGAGAAATTGTGTGCTAGTGGTTACTGCTTTGTACAAATTTGACTGAATGCAGGTTTTGCAGTTAATGATATCTTGGAATAATCCTGTTTGCAGAGATGAGGATGCAGGAAACAGAAATAGTGATAGTTGCCTCTAAAAATTTCTGATATACCAGTGAAAGCACAGCATAGAATAGTACAGCATTGAAATTTTCAAACATATCATAGGCTTTCACCCCCTTTCTCTTTTCATTCCTCCTTTGAAAGCAGCTGGCAAAAAAAATACTGTTGATACTGGATGCTGTGTTTGAAACATGGAAATCCAACTAATGGAATTAATAAAACAGAATAAAAACAGATGCAGAAAAAGAATTTGTTTGCAGGGAAATTATGTGACAGGCTTGCAGTATTGACTGCTCCTTTATTGTGTGTGGTTGCTTTCGGCAGAAAAATAGCAGTTAACATTTAATTTTTAATATGGCACGCACAGCAGAAGGTTGGAAAAGAATACAAAACAGTTTGTTAATTTGATGTTCCTGTTCATTTACTCTTGTCCTTTTTGTCTAAAAGGTAATTAAATGTGTTGCTATCATGTATTTTCTTGCTTCTTGTATCCAGCTGTGCTGCTTCTCAACTGAACTTTAATACCTACATGCTCATTAGGGTTCAAATGAGTTTATGAAGACACATCAACCTCCCATCAATGCCTCTTTCTGCTATCCCCTCTATGGTAGCAGTTTGATCAAGGGAGTTAGAGATCTGATAAGCATGAGTGTAGCTGACTAGCTGAGGATTTTAAGAGGGACAATTGCATTCTGCTATGCAGAATTGCTCATTGGTGGATGCTGTATTTTCTAGTGCTGAAACAGAGTGCTGGGGTGCAGATAACTGTAAATAATTTCTAAATTAATTGAGACCTAATTAATAATAAAGATTTATCATGATAGAGTAGGAAAGGGGCTGCTATGTGAGAGGGATATTGGTGCTGCTGGCTCTAAAGCACAACAGTGTACAGGAGGAGTCCAAAGATCTTGTTATTAGTACAGTATATGTGTAGTACTTGGGTCACTAGGGTTAGAAGTATTTGACTACACACAGCCCAGTTGTTCAGGACATGTAATGATTTTTTAGCTTTCTAATACTAAAGGTTTCTTTCTCTGTACCATGATGAAAAGTGATTGAGACTTAATATACCTCCCCCTTAATTAAATGCGTCTTTAAAGGCCAAATGCTCTCCATTTCTGATGTAGAGGCATGTCTTTTTGAAAACCTTACACAGTAGGAACTGTGAAATATAACCACTCTGTACTAAAGGATTCCCCTTTCCCCAGATGGGATTATTTTTCTTCTTAATTCAGTTCTGCAGTAAATGCGTGTGTGTGTGTGTGTGTGTGTGTGTGCGCGCACACACACACACACACACACACACACACACATGGAAGCACTGCTTTCATGAGTGTGTACTTAATTCCTATATGCTGTGTGTTGCTTTTGTATGAAAAATATCAGTGCATGAAAAATCATGGTCTGCCCTTCCTAAACTCCTTGCTTTCTGTTTCTCTAACTCTCCTAGCACACCTGCTCAGCACAGCAAGCACTGTCGACAAATCCTGAGAAATGCAAACACACTGGCTCTAGCATATGAACCTGTGTGTAGATTCAGGCACACGTATGCAGATGGTAGAAGGTCACACTGCGCTGGTGCCATGTCGTCTTTTGGAAAGCTTACAGAGTACTTCAGCCTAAGGAAGTCGAGGAATGAATTTCGATCAGATCGGCGGAGTAGCAGGAGGAGTGGCAGCTATTGCTGTAGTATCACCGAATGCAGGTAGTGGGCAATTTTTTTTAAAAAAATAAAATTCTTTAGCATGCGTATATGCCAGGGTAACTGGGATAGGGGGAAAGTGAACTGCTCCCACTTTCTGTGATAAGTCTTCAGTTAAAACGGGAGTTCTGAAAAACAGGAGTACACCTAAGCACTGAGGTCTCCCCATTCCTATAGTAAAGTATCGGATTACAAGCACACCCAAGCAGTATATTCAACTTTCCTTAGTATTATATATAGTTATCTTCACAACTAGTACCAGTGGTTGTACTTCAGTTCTAAGTACATTTCCATCCCAACATTTCAAGGAGGGTTACTTTCCTATTTGTTCTAGTGAGCCCAGTGATGCTGTGTCTTTTTGAAAAACAGATCCATTATCATGGCTGGCCCTACCATTGGAGAAAGTGAGGTCTACCTTAGGCAGATGCTAGGGGGCAGCAGCTCCCACCAAGCTGGTACCCATAAGCTCTCCAAGCATTCTCTTCTGCTGGAGAACAGAACTATGCATGGTTCATGACCTCTCCTGTACTCCCCTTCCCTCCAAAAACGTAGCCTGCTGTCTTAGGAGCAGTGGCAGATGGTTTCCTGTCACCAATGTTGAAGCAGGATTCAGCTGCCAGTGTGGTCAGCTTCTGTACATTATATGGAGAAAGGAGCCTGAGTATTACAAAACACTGAGTAATCATTTCTTACCTGAAAAAGGTTTCTGTTAAACACTCATCCTATTTTATTTGTGTGGTGTCTTTTATTTTTACTAGATTATTGTGCACATATTTCCAATTAAGCTTATCAATAGGAGGAGGAGGAGATTGGGGTCCATCAGACTTAAAGCTACGGAGGGAAAGGGCAGGTTATTACTGTTGACCTTAGTGAAATCACTATCATTTTGCACTGCTCTATGCACTGGAATCTAACATGTAAAACTAGTAAAAAACCAAATCGTAGATTGAATTCTCATGAATGTAAACAGTGATTATATTATTACAGTTATTCATGAGTGTTTGCTTTAATATCTTTCTGTCTGTTTCACATGTAGAGACACTCATTCTTTTTCTCTCTAAGAACGGGAGTACTTGATATTTTCTTTTTTGCCAGGAGGATTGGGGTGAGTGAAGTCATGATGGGATGTTCTGGAGTACCTTTGCCATTAAGACAAAGCATTGGTTTTACTCCTGTAACAAGACTATAGATATGTATTTGTTAGAAGACTAAATCTATATTCCATAGCTGAACTCTTTTCTTTGGATGTTATTAACAAACTCTTTGGAGGTTATTAATGTTGGTACTAAACCTTGTAAATACCTGATCTAATCACCAGATTGAGTGTGTGAGGTGGTTGAATGGTTGTTCCATTGATATTACTGGTCCCATTTTGAAGTTCAGATGAAATACTGAGTGGCCGCTGGGACCATATAACACCAGTCCTAAAAGACCCACATTGGCTCCTAGTATGTTTCTGAGCACAAGTAAGATTGTTGATGCTGACCTTTAAAGCCCTAAATGACTTTGGCTCCACCCCCATTGTTCAGCCCAGACACTGAGATACGGCTCAAAGGGCCTTCTGGTGGTTCCCTCATTGCGAGAAGTGAGGTTACAGGGAACCAGGCAGAGGGCCTTCTCGGTAGTTGCACCTGCTCTGTAGAATGCCCTCCCATCAGATGTTAAGGAAATAAACTATCTGACTTTTAGAAATAAATTAAAAAAATTGTCCAGTAGCACCTTAGAGACCAACTAAGTTTGTTCTGGGTATAAGCTTTCATGTGCATGCGTGACTTTTAGAATACATCTGAAGGGAGACCTGTTCAGGGAGGTTTTTAATGTTTGAGGTTTTATTGCATTTTTGATATTTTGATGGGAGCTGCCCATCCTAAAGGGATCAAGAGCTACCTGAGGTCTATAGACTTTGTGCCCCCCACCCCATTGTTTCATGCCCCTATATGGCTCTCAGATCTTTGGGGGAGGCTTTTACTTCAGTTCCACCACCATGGGAAGGGGCCTTCTAGGTGGCTGCTCGCTTCTCTTGGATCAGCCTATATTTTGTTACCATTAAACAGAATATTTGTTGTGTATGCTAATCTTGGCATGCAATATCACAGATTATTTAAAAGTCAAAGTAGCACTTTTCAGCAAGATACATTGGTCATAAGCTTCCAAGGATGATGAAATTCAGAGCTGGTCTGATCACCGAAAGTTAAGGAATGTCGGACGGTTTATACATACTGTTGCACATATTGTTGCAGTTTTTCTCCTGATTTTTTTCGTTATCTTAGTTTGTTGAATTTTTTCCAGCTTGTATGTGTAGGAATGTTTTTCCAGCTTGTATGTGTAGGAATGTTGAGCACCCACAATAGCCATTACAGAACATGGCAGCTATTGCTGTATCTCAGCTCCAAAATAGAAACTGGAGTGTTACTGTTACTTATCTATGTAACCATTACATGCCCTACTGTAGATACTTGTGTTTCAGTGTTTATCTATACCATCTATTTTAAGATTTAATTGGTAACCCAGGAGAAATAAATCTGTGCCATAGAATTGCTCACACAGATGCTGTAGTGCATAGTTTGTGTGCTGCTGGATTACGTTTATGTCGATATAAAGAGAGTAGCTATAGATATTAATAGGTTTCTTTTAATGAGCTTTTCCTTGCCTCTCAATCTTCAGAGACTCAGTAGTGATTGTGAATCACACTGGTAGATGGCATTTTGGATCATCTCAAGATGGTTGGAGACAGACTGAAGCCTTTTAACACTGTGCTTTTTCTTTATAGCTAATTTATTTATTACAGTATGCTTAACAATATACAAGCCCAGTGTTGCAATTTTAAAATCCAAAAAGTTGGTCGACTTCAGTGAGCTTTCATGTGTTTCAGGTAGTTTTTTCTTCCTGCCACAACATAATCCACCCCTACAAAAGCTCTTGGGGTCGTCTTCCTAGTTAGCTTCTGTCCATTAAAGCAGAGAAAAACTTGTTACAGGCACAACTTCCATCTTCTTTGATGTAGACCACTGTTTCTCTTCTTCTCATGGGCTTCCATAACCTTCACTGGTGTTTTTTTTAATTACAGCTTGGGATACAAAATTAACATGATTACTCAAGGGACCTGAAGTTCTAGTACTTTGCAAGGATACAGTTTGTTAAATATTTATGTATTTCATCACAGTTTATTTTTGAATTGGAGTACATGATTCAAACAAGAAATCATTCATCAACCTTTGGTCTCTCATCTTTTACAGTGTGTGCACTGATCCTGCTATTCTTTTGTGACCTATAATATATATATTTTCCCCCTGATGGGCCACCAAACAAAATATGTCCTATTTTAACAAGAGAGTGATTGTGTCAAGGGAGGAAATGACATTTAGCTTTGGTTGCTTGATTGAGCTGCTTAGGCTTTGCATATTAAACCACAAGAAGCTTTAACTCTGCTCTTTGATGGAGGCTTTTCCTCATGGTTTGTTGTCTCATGTTTTTTGCATCACTCAATTGCAGTCTAGAAGATGCAAATCATGGGATGGGATAAAAATGATGTGGCTGAAATGCACATGCTCTTTCAAATGTGCTTATTCTGATTTACCTTGTTTTAGGTAATAATTTTTGGGGTGGAGAAACACAGGTAGGGCAAAGGGTAGAGTGGTGTTACCAAAGTAATACTTGTGAACTGCCCTGAGACCTGTGGCTATAAGGTGTTATATAAATAAAATGATGATGATGATAATAATAATGAGGATAATAATAATAAAAAAAGTAATAATAATAATGAAAAAGCTTCTGCTGTGGCCATCACTTATCACATTCATCCTGGCTGAAATAAAATTGACTTTGCAGAATCTTTTTTAAGCTGTGCCTCTCAGCAATACTGCTTTAACGGGAGACAAGTCATAATTATACCCATAGATACATGCCACCAGCAGTTCATGAATGATATTTTGAGAGAAGGGAGGGAAAGGGGTGGAGCTCTTCCTGCTCCAAAAAACTCCATGAAATTTATTGGTGTCTTTTGTTCCCCACTTCAGAGAGCACTTTTTAGGAATTGCCTAAGAATGTGGGTACCGTTAGAAGCTACACAGTACGATGTATTAAACATTGTGACATTGTATGTAGTACTACCCATCTTAATTGTAAATTATTTTGCAGTATTGCAAAGGAGGTGTGCATTTCCTGCAATGTTGTTTCCCCATATCTGAAGACCAAACTAGATGTGATGACTTCCGTGTTTGCTTTTTGTTTACTAAACAGCAATTACAGGATGGAGGTAGATTTGGGATCAGACCTGTGCTGCTGTTTGACCACAGGGGGAAGGCCTCTATTGGAACTAATTGTAGCTTTATTTCTTGGGCAAAATGCAGCTGTGGGGATTGGGCATCTAAATCAGGATCATAGCAGGGTGAAAGAGCCAAATAATTTCCCCCTGTCCCACGCTGTGATCCTGATCAAGATGATCCCTTGCTGGTATTTAGTAAACAAAACCAAGGCTGTAAGGGGTTAATCATGTGCTTACTATTATTTCTATTTGGCGAGAGAGAGAGACAGAGAGAATTTAAATGATAGTCTTTCGTTCTGATAATGAGTGACAGTTTTTGCTAAATGTAAATTGCAAAGTAGTCCTAAAACAGAGTTATGGCTGTCTTAAACCCCTGGGGTGAAATTTATAAAATGGAGTTACTTTAAAAGAATTAGTTGTATTTCTCAAATACTATTTGGTTTGGAAGAAAGTATTGTGTTTGGCATAAGATTAGATGTGACTGAAGGCCATATTCTGGAACTATCTTGAAAGATTGTCTTGCAGTGATGTTGTACTCAGGACCATATGTTTAACAAAGAGATTATGTGTTAGGGATAGCAGTCTATAATTGGTGATGTTAAGAAACCTGGTAAATGCTTAATGTGTAGTTATTTTTTCATTTATATCCCACCATACCTCCAAGGAGGTCCAAATGGTGTAAATGGTTCTCAGCCATATTTTATCCTGACAACAACCCTGTGAGGAAGGTTAGATTGAGAGAACCTGGCTGACCAAGGTCAGTTAGATGTACTTCATGGCTGAGTTTCCTGGTTTCCTGGGTTGTAGTCCAATACTCTAGCCACTATACCACGTTGATTTTGAGTATTAGATATCTTTTGGCTTTGTTAGAATGGACTGGATGCCCTTGGAGAAAGGACCTTTAATGTACCATTCTGGCAATAGCACATTATAGAAAGTATAATTAAGAATGAGTTTTGGGCTGCCCCATTTCTCTTCTGCATCAGTTCCATCATTGTGTGCCAGCTTCAGTTTAAACCACAGTTTACTGTTGCATTTGGACTTGGAAACTGTGGTTTAACGTCAGCTTACTAACCAGATATGGTCTGCATGGGCCTGATGCCCAAATACTTGGAGGGCATGGAAATTCTTTGGAGATCTGTACTTTAAAAAGGGTAACCTTGTAGAAAGCAACAAAGAGTCATAACCAGCAAACAGCCATGCATTCAGTTTTACATGCCACAAGAAAGT
This sequence comes from Podarcis vaucheri, assembly GCF_965113315.1. NCBI lineage: Eukaryota > Metazoa > Chordata > Lepidosauria > Squamata > Lacertidae > Podarcis > Podarcis vaucheri. Next base: position 37,900,818 of record NC_138752.1, read on the forward strand.
ATTGCACATTAAAGATAAGAGGAGGGAATGCCCCTTGGCAGATTAGATTTGGAAAAGGTTTCAAAACCAAACTGCTGAGTTTGGGAATACCAACCACTGCTGAAAATGGGTGGATACAAGTTAGATACAAAATTGAATACAAAGTTATAAAGACAAACTGGATGAAGAAGCCTGGGTAGGCCATCTATTTATTCCGAGTGTGGATCCAAGTGATGCCTGCTGATGCAGTTGGCCCCGCCCCTGGGGAGGTCCTGCACAGTAACCTGCCTGCGATTGGCCTATTTGCAGGCCAGCTATGATCCAACCAGACCCCACACACAGCACTGCCATGGGATTGCGCGGGGGAGGGGGGGAACAGTACCAGATTTCAACACTTCTTGCCCAATAAGAGGCAAGCAGACTTACCAAAATAAACCTGTTTATTTCCTGTTGTGTAGTGATGTTGTACTTGGTTATGTGTACAGCCTGGTTTTGTGAATGTTTCAGTGTATGTTCATATAATAAGCAAACTCAAATTCAAAAAGCTTTGAAGACCACGAGTGCCAATCAAATGACCCACTACTGAACAATGTTTTGATTGAAGCTTTTGCACAAGCTGGTCTAGAAGTGGATACACAGCTTGTATCCACCAGGAGCCATGCATTCAGAGTTGTAGACCCAATTTTGTAGATCTCCCTTCTAGTTGTGGTCAGACACAGGGCCTTGCAGAGTAAGGCTGAGGCCCGGGCCAGGTAGATAATGTGTCCTCCCCCCCTTTTTTTACCCTGGGGATAACTGAAGTCTTATAAATAAGTAAGTATATAAATAATTTTCACAAACATTATGCTGACAAATAATTTTATTTCAAGGCTAGAACCTTATCTGCATATAAAGACAAATTGGAAAATATAGATATACAATAGTGTTTTTTAAAAATACATAGGGAATGTATGCTGACCAAGGCCCCTTTTGCAATCGGAGGCCTGGGCCAAGTGGCCGGTATGCCCCCCCCTGTCTGGGCCTGGTCAGACAATCCCAGTACCCACCCCCAGCCTTTGACCTTCAGGTGTTTGCTGTAGACTTATTTTTATCCATACAGGCTTTTAAACTGAGTTCTGATTTATGGTTTTCACTTTTTTTAGCATTGTGTTATTTATTTCACAGAATTTATGTACGACTCCCTTCATCTCTGGTCATTGACCATGCATGCTTGTGGTTCAAAGGGCCAGAGGTTCCCCACACCTGAACTAGATGATTGATAGCAACATGAGTTGCTTTTACTATGTTTCTAGGTTGTTGGAACATATTGGTATTAAGGGTAATTGTACACACATGATGATTGGTGAAAAACCTGGTTCTTGTTTCAGGAAAAGGAAGTTTTGACTTGTGAGTCATCAATGCTTGAAAGCGTATTTTATGCTCCACCCACCCACTGCTTCGTTGCTGAGTCACTGTTGGGTGGATGGAAAATTGTCATCACCCTGATTTTGTATGCAAGTTGATGGAAGGAAGCAATTTTTAGAGCTGAAATAATATTTACATTTTAACTCTAAAAATTGCTTCTTTCCATCTAAGAAGAGCTCTTATTAGATGTTGTGACTAGAGGAGATTTTTCTAACGTGGCTTTGCAAAAAGAAAGGGGAAAGAGGTTGAATAAAGCAGATGAGTAAAGTTTCCCCTTTATTAGAGAAGTCACATTCTCAGTGTGCTGAAAAGTTTCTGTGGGAAGTGCAATCCAATCCAATATCCTAATGCTAATTGGATTTTTCTAATTAGGAGTGATGCCTTCAGTATTGTGATTCTGGGAGCAATCCTTATATTTAATATTTTATATATTTATATCCCTCATTTTATGATACCTCCTTACAGGGGGATTGCAAAAAAAATTAAATGATGCAAACAATAAAATAGCATAAAATGCAAAGACATGTGAAAGAAAAGGCAATAACTTTTCATTTGTGTATTGTTTTCCAAGGGGAAATGGGCAACCATTTCAGATAATGAAAATGGTAAATTTCACTGTTTCATACACAATTTAGTAACTTTCATGAAGGAGTAGTGTGCAGAGTGGATTCACCATAAATTCACAGAGGGTTGTATCCAGTCCTTTGCCAGGGCGGCACCATTGGCACAATGGGACTTCTGCTTTCTTCCCTGCCTGCTCCCCCCAGGGAGGGTCCCCCAGTCCTATGAAGTTGATGGGCAGAGCAGGAGGGATAGAAGAAGAAAAGGAACTTCTGTTGCACTTATTGTAGTCTTATGCGCCACCAACAGAGCTGCAGTGTTGGATGTGGCCCAGAGTTTGTGAGTGTTGCCTAATTACAAGCACTCAGCTCATAATGCACACTCCATAGATTTGGACACATGGTAGATCAGCCACTTAAAGTCAGAGAGCTACAGTGGTGCCCCGCAAGACGAATGCCTCGCAAGACGGAAAACCCGCTAGACGAAAGGGTTTTCCGTTTTTGAGCTGCTTCGCAAGACGATTTTTCCTATGGGCTTTTTTTTCAAGACGAAAACGTCTTGCAAGTGTTCTGATTTCCCCCCCGCTTCCCCCCTTTTTCTAAGCCGCTAAGCTGCTAATAGCCTTTTAGCCGCTAAGCCGCTAAGCCGCTAATAGGGTTGCTTTGCAAGACGAAAAAACCACTAGACGAAGAGACTCGCGGAACGGATTAATTTCGTCTTGCGAGGCACCACTGTACTTTGCTGAAAGTTGACAGCTCACTTTTTGTCCAGAAATTGATTCTTGCCCTTGCAACTGAAGGTTGTGTGAACTGGCCCTTAATTAACAGACAAGAAATGTGCTATTCATAGGTAGTACGCACTTTGGGAGAAGTGGTGGGTGCAATGTAGATTTACAGAAAGATATCATTGGAAAATAAGATTTGACTAAGCCAAAGCAAAAGCCAGTAGAGCTTATTCTTACTTTAGTTTAAATTGATTAGTAGGAGATTTGATAGAGATCAGTAAGCAGAAAACTTCACACTGCTTTGATGAAATATTTTACATTGGGGTTAAAATATAAATGGTTTTGTTTAGTTTAGATTAGTTAGATTTATTTATTGCTTCACAAATTGAAAGGATGCCTAGAAAGCAGGTAAAATTCCACATGTATTTGGTATATATAAACACTTTTCATGGGAGGAGGTCCATGGCATGCTCCTGAGCGTCCAGACAATGATTCCTAATGTGACAGCTTGTGGATTCCTACATATTTCAATGCTTTCGCTAGCCAGAGGCTGTGCTGAAAAAGATTTTTTTCATCCGACCATTCCCATATTCTGAATGCTTGCTATGTGGGAAACAGCTTTGTGTGTGTTTTGCTTTGCATTATTGGCATGGATGAATTTGAGTTTGATTTATTGAGGCATGTCATATTTATTTAGTGAGTTTTTGGTAAATACCAGCCAGTTTGGATGTTACTTTCATTAGGCAGTTGTGGTTTTAGCTGATAAGCAATGTGAAAGCTGTGGTCCGAGAGAAAAGCTAAGGGAATGATTGATAGACTCTGTACTTGAAACATGAAAACTTGAGTGCTGAAGGTGGTAACTCATCACCAGCTGAAGAAAGTGAGAGTAAGAAATTATAAGGTGTATCTAGTTCCACAGAATAAACATATAGGTGTTTATTTAATTTTATTTCCATTTTGGCTAATGGATGAAGAATAAACATGTCCTGTTCATTACCCTTGAGTCAATGTAAATTAACAAGGGAGGAGAGGGCAGACTTTTTTGACAAGAGTTGGGGCACTGTATTTGGATTTTTCATGCATGTTTAAGTCCTGGGCAATTAGCTGTGTAAATACTTTCTGGAGAAACTGCACTGTGGTGGTGACAATCTGAACAAATTCACTCATCATTTATTTTAAAATGAAAATTACAGTACAAATTTAAGACTTGAGAGGATTGAAAGGCTGATCCTGTAGACGGGCACTAGGCTATCTTTAGAGAGCTGAATATGCAGTGTGTGCACTTATGTGGTTCTGCAGATTTGCTCTGAACCCAGAATATAGTTTGAAGGCTCCTGAGACCATCACCTTGCTGAAGCTAAGCAGGCCTGGGGTGCCGTCAGTGTCTGGAGGGTCAACTGCCTAGAAACATCACTCATGCTGCCTTGGACTCCATAACAGAAGAAAGCTTGGGATATAAATGTTAAAAAATTAAAAAATTAAAACCATTACAAAGTGCTATATCATGGAAACTAGAATGTATATTAAAATATATATATTCTAAATGCAGTAGTGGTGAAATTTGAAAGCCTGGGTCTGTATTCAGTAATTAATAAAAAAGTAGCAGCAGTCTAAGATTTATATATTGAGTTAGATTATTTCCCTGCTACCTGGGTAAGCAAGGATAGAACGTCAATAATAGATTTGGATTTTGGGGTGTAGAGGTAGAGAACCCTTCCCTTTTATTAAACTTACAAATTCTATAATTCTTTATAATTGGTTATCTAGCTGGGGCTGATGGAAGTTGGAATCCAACAAAATCTGGATGGCCACAGGTTTCCAACTCCTGTCTTGAGGCCCTTTTTAATTCCACAGTTCTGTTCCGTACAATATCTTCACATTAACTTGAATTTTAAGTGCTGGAGTGGTCAGGCTGCTTCTTTCTACTGTAATAAGCTACAGTACAGCCTGCATAGAATTTAATGTTTTGAACTTGGTGTGTTGGGTATGTTTCCACCCACCTGCTATTTGAAAGCAAACACCTGCCTACAGTAAAAAACAACAGCTGCCTCATATACCCTGAGAGTAGCACCCATCCCACTTGTCCGCTTTGATAGGCTAGCTGTTCAAAGTACAGAGAGTCTGAGGTTCCACTTTTCTTGAGGCCTTCAAGGGCTCTACCTGCCCCCTGTCCTCCTGAGGTCTGATAAAGCCAGATCACAGTCACAGCCTGTATTGTACTGTGTCCAGGATGAAGGAGATTCTGAAAGGGAACGTTCCAGTACTTTTCTCTTTTCCCTAGGCTAATTGAGAGAAGCAACAATCACTTTGCTTTGTGGTCCTCTACTGCTAGTTTATGTAAACTGAAGTTTGAGACAGAGCAGTTTATCTCTCTTTATCAAACTTGTTTTAATATATTGCTTCTGAACACTTAACAATCACATAAACTGTAATTTGTGGCCCATATTTCATCTACTCATTCAAATATTTGAATGGATTAGGGAAGCACCTTATTAGTTATGCAGAAAATTTAGCATGACTCTTTAGAGCTTATTTGATTCCTCAAACTGTTCATTCCACTTCTGTTATTTCTAAAAGGAAAGCTTTATACTGGCCAGTTTTAAGTTGTATTGGAGTAGTTGACTTTTTAGATGCACAAGGTATGAGATCCATAGGGGGTCCATAGGTCAAAAACCAGAATAGGTCAGAAAAGCAATGAAGTGCTTTCATTAGACCATAGAACATCAGTGCATTAAAATTATTTTTGCCTGTTCTCTGGTGGAGAAAAGTTATTTCATTTTACACCATGACACTCTGAGCAATCTTCTGGGGTCATTCTGCTTAGGAAATTGTGATAATCAAGGATGTGAAGGCACAAATTACTGGCAACAGTGGTTGCTGAAAATATATTGGATTCTATTTGTATCTCATGCTTCTTTCATAGAGTTGAGAGTGGCATAAGTAGTGTTCCCTCTTTTTAGATCATTCCCTGATTTTAGTTCCCTTTTTTGCTATTTAATGAGATGATAGTTTTCATGTGTGTTCCACATATGTAAACGAAGGTTTCCATAATACGATTGTCAAGATCATAATTAATAATTGTTACTTCTCACTTAAAAACAGCTTACTTAAGAATTCTACTTGTCTCTTTGCTCATTGGGGAAATATGTAAAATCTAGATATGATGTATTGAAAGTGTTTGTCTGAAACCCTCCTCTATAATGTGATATGACTACGGAGCCTGTAAGCATAATTTTATGGTGTGTCCACACAAGCATTTTTCCTGTGTCAGTTGGCACTGATAAGGAAGAAGATAGTAGCTGTAATCCCAGACTATTGCTATTTGGCTTTTGTGGACAGCACAGCTACCCCTGAGCCTGCTCCTATCTGTCTATGCTATACTGAGAGTGGGGGGAAGCATATGGGTTAACTTCTAGTGGGGAAAACAATTCTCAGAGGCCTGTTTAAAAATGACTTCCATGATTTATTTATTTGTTGGATTTATTTATATCACACTTTTTCTCCCAGGAGCTCAAGGTTGTGTATATGATTCTTTCCCTCTTTCTTTATCCCCCAGAGTGGGACGCGGGTGGTGCTATGGTCCAAACCACTGAGCCTCTTGGGCTTGCCAATCAGAAGGTTGGTGATTTGAATCCCCACAATGGAGTGAGCTCCTGTTGCTCTTGTTAGTTTCAGCTCTCTTCACTGTGCAGCGAAGTGCTTGTCACAAGACAATGTTTACATTCCACAGTCAGAGTACTGTTGGGTTTTCCCACGGGAATGGGAAGCTGGATGTGACGTACACTGGTTTCCTGTTTTTCACTGTTTCCCCTCGGTGCTTCTTCATTCCGAGGAGAAGGATGTGTTGCTTCTCTGCTCCCGCAGAGGCAAGATGCATGTTTGTAATTTCTCAACAATGAACTGAAAATAAAGCAACTTTAAGCATGTGGCACGTACTGTTCATCATTCCGTTGTGCAAAGGACTCTGCAATCACAACATTTTGGTTCCGGGCCCAGAAAGACGTAAATCAAACTGAAGACTCCAGCAGTCGAGTCGGAATGCCGGCAGAGGTACAGAGGAACGGACCGCGTTATCTGCTCTGCGCGTCAAGTTTGATTGATGAAGGTATGTGCTCATGCTCCGAGCAGCCTGCCAGTTTCTAGTTTATGGCTTTATGACTGGACTTTGTACTTTTAAAGCCGTTTTGCCGCGATATAGGCTAAGGCACAAGCTCACAGCTTGGATGGCTGGAAAAGTGAAAGTACTTTTTACAAGTGCTTTTGGGAAGTTGTACAGTGACGCAGCTTGATTAAAACAGCAATGATGGCTAATGCAAAGCTGGTTGATGCTTTTGGGATTCCTAAGCTCAATAAGAAAAATTACACGGAGTGGGTACTTTATGCAGAGGCAATTCTGCGGAAAGAAGGTCTGTTTAATGTTATTACAGACAACCCCCCAGCTCCAATTACAGCTGAATGGACAGCTAAGGATTCCAAAGCAAGGGGAACACTTACATTGATAGTATCCCCAGAAGAGCTCTGTCTGTTGCGTGGAAAGACCACAGCCAGAGAAATTTGGAACTCTTTAAGAGAAGCGCACTTGAGGACAGAAGCTAGTTCCTCAATGTACTATTATGCCAAGCTGCATGATATGGCTCTTGCTGAAGGTGGAGATGTGCGTAAACACCTGATGGAGATGCAGAATCTGAGACATGAGCTGCAACAGAGAGGACTCAACTTTCCAGAGGCTGTGTATTCCTTCATGATACTACATTCTTTGGGTCCAAGTTGGGAGTCCGTTGCCACTCAGATTGCTGTTCAACCAACTGCTCAGCTCACAGTAGCCTATGTTACTGCCGTGATCCAGAATGAAGCAGATCGCCGGGGTGCTAGCTGCATGAGTAAGGGGGAGTCTTCACAGACGTCATCCCAGAATGCAGTGGAACCACCAGAGGGCGCCAAAGCTTTCAAGGCAGTGAAATGCTACTCGTGTGGACGTCTAGGCCATATGAAGAGGGAATGCAAATATCCCAAGGCCAAGACAGAGCAGCGCAGCGGAAGTTCATCGCGTGGAAAAGGCCAAAGCAAAGGCAAAGGTCCGGTGTCCAGGACAACGCAGCACAAGGCAATGGTCTCACGCTTCACTCCAAAGGTTGCAAAGGTCCAGAAGACGTCTAGATCTTTCTTCGTTGTTGATTCAGCAGCTACCCACCACATGTGCAACGATAAGAGACTGTTCGTGTCTTTTACACCGCAGGAAGGTGCGATTCACCAGGCGGATGACCACACGATCCCCAGTCAAGGCTACGGAACTGTTGTTCTTCACAGTTTGGACTTATCGATACAGGATGTACTTTATGTTCCAGATGCCACACACAATCTTCTCAGTGTGATGCAGCTGAATGAGCGCAACATTGACGTTTCCTTCAAGAACAAGAAATGCACCATCACAAAGAAAGACGATTATGTGTTGCATGCTGAATGTGTTGATCGTTTGTTTGTTTTGTATTATGATGATGTTGTGCAGAATGAGACTTGTTGCATTGCAGGTTCTAACAAAAGTTTGCATGCAGGATGTATTCATGATTTTCACAGGAAATTTGGTCATTTGCATTTTGAGGCAGTATCTAAAATGCCTACCTTGGTTGAAGGTATGACTATTAAACCCTGCAGGTACCACATGAAGTGCAAAGCATGCGCAGCAAACAAGGTGAAAATGGCTGCGAAAGGTAAGGTGTCTAGTAGGCAAGCTACAGAACCATACCAGATTGTTCATGCTGATTTAGTCGGTCCACTATCGCCCTCTTTGGGTGAAAATAGGTTCTTCATGGTTCTCATTGATGCATTTTCCAGGTATATTTACGTGTATAATCTCAAGCAGAAATCAGAGGCTTTTCCAAGGTTCAAGGAATTCTGTGCTTGGTTGGAAAATGTGCATGGTAAGAAGATAAAAATTCTTTTCACAGATCGCGGGGGAGAATTCACTTCTCAGCAGTTTGAAGCTTTTCTGACTGAGAAAGGAATTCAACACGATTTGTCCAGTCCTCGCTCGCCATGGCAGAATGGGCTTTGCGAAAGGGCAAATCAAACATTGCTTCAAGGGTTAAAAACCTTGCTGCATGATGCCAATCTTCCAGAGAGTTATTGGGCCGAAGCTCTCTCGTGTTTTGTTTACAGTTACAATCGCAGGTTATCTTCAGCGATTGGTTGTACCCCCTATGAGAAGATGTTTGGCAAGAAACCATACATCAAACACATGAAAATTTTTGGTTCTGACATGTGGATTCACTCGCCACAAAGCTCCAAGTTAGGCAAACGTGGATTGCATGGTATCTTTCTAGGTTATCAGAAAGGTTCTTACAGAATAATGATGACTGACTCTAAGACAATTAGGCTCACAAGAAGTGTTGAGTACAATGCCAAGTGGGGGGAGAATGTGGGAATTTTCCAATGTTATCCTGATGACAGTGATGAGACTGAAGATAAGCAACAACAACCCACACCCACTGATGAAGGTTCTGATTCTGAGTCTGAAACTGAATCGGATAATTCAGAGGATTTCAAGAGTGCGAAAGCCTCTATGCGACCCTCTGAAAGCTCTGATCAGGAATTGGAAGAACCATTGTTCACAATAGGTCATTTTTCTCCTAAGAAGGAAGAGGAGAGTGTTGAAGACCAAAGGCTGATTCGCAGGTCACAAAGAGCCACAAAAGGCAGACCTCAAAAGAGATTTGCTGATGAATTTGCTAAGACAGCAGTAGCAGCTGTTAAAAGCTCCAAGAAGGTATTTGAACCTTCAAGTTTCCAAGAAATCCAGGATTTGGATTCTAAGGAAGCTGAGCCATGGTTAAATGCTATGAAGGCTGAGCTTGATTCCTTAGAAAGGAACAAAACTTGGGAGCTAGTTCCCGTAGTTCCAGGAATGAAACTGCTTGGAAGCAAATGGGTCTTCAAAGCGAAGACTGATCAAAATGGCAAGATAGTCAGACACAAAGCCAGATTGGTAGCCAGAGGTTTTGCACAGGTACCAGGTGAAGACTATCACGAGACCTACTCACCCACTGTGAGATATGAGAGCATTAGGCTTATGCTCAAGCTAGCTGCTGAGGAGAATCTACACATTAGTCACCACGATGTGAATACAGCGTTTTTGTACGGATCTCTAGGTGAATCACTTTATATGCTTCCACCTGATGGCGTACAGGTAAAACAGGGATTTGTTTGTGCTCTGAAGAAGTCCCTTTATGGTCTCAAACAAAGTGCACGGTGTTGGCACACAAAACTCACTGAAGCATTGTTTTCTCTAGGTTTTCAGCAAGGGAAAGCTGATCCATGTGTATTTGTCAAAGAGGAAGGGCAAAAGAAGCTGTATTGTTTGTTTTATGTTGATGATATTTTATTCTTTTGGAAAGATGTCACAATGTACAATAATGCCCTAGCTCAACTGAAAGAGCACTTTGACATGAAAGATCTCGGTGAGGTAAACAACTACCTATCTCTGGAAATAGAGAAAGATCAAAGTGGTAACATTCTAGTACACCAGTCAAGGAAAATTGCTGATGTGTTAAACAAACTGAACCTGATGGATGCTAACCCTGTAGACACACCGATGACAACAGGTTATCAGGTAGAAGACACTGAAGAAGCATTTTCTGACACTACACTGTACAGAAGTGTGCTAGGCAAGCTAAACTTCATTGCCAGATGTTCAAGACCTGACATTGCTGTTAGCTGTAATTTGCTAAGCAGACAAGTTAACAATCCTACTGTTAAGGATTGGAAAGCTCTGAAACGCATAGCACGCTATTTGAAAGGCACTATGCATTACAGACTGAGATTTAACAATCAGAAGTCTGGTGGTCTTGAGATTTTTGCAGATGCAAGTTTTGGAAGTGACACTACAGACAGGAAAAGTACGTCTGGAGTTTGCTACATGTACAATCAGGGTCTATTTGATTGGTCATGCAAGAAGCAAACAGCAATTAGCTTAAGTACTTGTGAAGCTGAACTGAATGCACTGTCTTATTCACTTAAGGATTGTGAATGGTTGTTACAATTGTGCAAAGACATGAAAATTCCTGTCAAATGTCCAATCCAGGTTTACCAGGACAACAAAGCATGTTTGGCTTTGCTGAATTCGGAAGGTTGTAAGCAAAGCACGAAGCACTTGCAATTGAAGTTGCAACATGCTAGGGAACATATTCAGAAGGGACTCGTAACGGTGTCCTATATGCCAGGTAATGAAATTCCTGCTGATGTATTGTCCAAGATTGTGTCAAGGGATCAACACTGTACCTATGTACAGAAGTTGGGTTTGTACTGATATTGTACGAACACGCTGCCCAGTGATGTTCACAGAAAGGGGGAGGATGTTAGTTTCAGCTCTCTTCACTGTGCAGCGAAGTGCTTGTCACAAGACAATGTTTACATTCCACAGTCAGAGTACTGTTGGGTTTTCCCACGGGAATGGGAAGCTGGATGTGACGTACACTGGTTTCCTGTTTTTCACTGTTTCCCCTCGGTGCTTCTTCATTCCGAGGAGAAGGATGTGTTGCTTCTCTGCTCCCGCAGAGGCAAGATGCATGTTTGTAATTTCTCAACAATGAACTGAAAATAAAGCAACTTTAAGCATGTGGCACGTACTGTTCATCATTCCGTTGTGCAAAGGACTCTGCAATCACAACAGCTCTGTCCCAACTCCTTTGGATATATTGGGAGCAGCATCCACTGAGGTTGTAAACTAAAGGGTGGATTGGAGTGGATGTCCTGTTGTTAGGGGATGGGACCTCTGTGCTTTGCATGACTTCATCTTCTTCATATGGTGCTTGGTTTGTGTCCCCATGCCCCATCTTTTTTGAAAGCCCTCTCAGTCCCATGTTTTGCCCTCTTTTTAGCCCCCCTCCTAGTCAAGCTCTTATTACAAGTGAAATTAGATGTGATCAATACAGGAGACTGAGAGGTAAAACTGTGCACCCTGATGCATTGTCACTTCATCTCAGCATCGGTGCCATCACAGAGTATTGCTAGGTTATCTCCTAGAAACAGGCAGCTGGCATGAGACATGACAAAGCGGGGGGCGGGGGAAGGGAAATGTGATTGTGCTGGAAGATATGATTTCTGTGCACAGAAGTACTGTGTTTCTCCATGTTGCCATGTAGCTTCTGGCTGGGTCATGTCAGAGTTTCTAACTTATTTTACTAGGGAAATTCCAAAAGAAACCAATGTTTTTGGGGGGCATTTTTTTTGCTAGCAAAAGAGAATACCAATTATGAATTGATTATTCTTTTGTGTTCATCATCATACTTAATATATTGAGATAGAAATATCAACTGCTAAGCTTTCTTCCATTGATGTATACATAATTGCATTTGTGTGAAGAGAGTTCTGGCCGTGACGACAACTTTGTGAGATAGCTATCTTTTGGGTAATTACAGTTATCTCATGATCTTATCATGATCTTATCAGTATATCGCAAATAAGCAAATGTTGCACAGTTTAAATTAATAGATGGATCTTTAAGAAACAGTCTTTATTAGTACCTGGCTGCATTGCTTACTGCTGCTGATCCTCAATTCAAGAATCGAGAGGTGACAGTGTCCAATAGGTAAAAGTACAACTCTAGCTATGTGGGAAGAGACGATGGCCCTTGTGGTCTATTCCAACTCTATGATTCTATGATTCTATGATTCATTTCAAGCTGGTTTCAGATATCTCTTTTGAATGAGTGTTAGAGATGAAAGAATTCCAGTGGTCTCAATTTAAATATTATTAAGAATCAAACTTTCTGATTTGTTTGGGTCTTAGACCATTGCTAAAAGGATGTTATAGACAAGCAAATGCCAGTTAGTTTAATTCAATAAAACTACTATCCATCAACTAATTATAATGTACAATAGAAAAGGAGGAAGGAGTTCTTGAGGAGGAAGTAGCCTTTGATATGTGTTACTCTTTCCACACCCCAAAACTATAGAGATGAGTTTTGAATGTTTGTCTGGTTTGCATTTAATAAGGCAACTAAATAAATCTGAAAAGTTGCTCCAGAGTAGTTGAATGGAAAGATTTAATTATGAGTGAAAATTCAATGAAGTACAATTAGTCCACTTTGCATTTAGGGGTGGCTGACCTGTGACCTTCCAGTTTTAGTTAGACTTCAGCTCCCATCAGTCCCAACCAGCATGGTCAATGGTCAAAGATAACAGAAATTTTAGGTAATTTCTATGGGTCTACTATGACTAAAACTTAGTTGAATACCATGCAGAAAAATCTAGGACTGGTGTCTGCCGGGCATCAAGCTATGGAGTACAGTCTTCTACATGACTGCATGATCTCAAAATGCACATACTGTAATGGATCACTTATTTGAAAGCACTAGCACTTTCATGTAAAATATCCATCCAGGATTTTTGATATGGGGATGATTCTAAAGAAAAGTAATTTACCAGTGGATATTTTAATGGCACACTGACTCTGAACTGCACCATAAGCCACTCTGAATGTTAGAGCGGCCCCATATCCAGTGGAATATTTTGTAATGGAATTTTAGGATGAATTACTTGACATTTGTCATGAAGTCCACAGTGGATTATACTCTGACAACACCTGCTGCATGTATATGCACATCCTGCACTTAATTCTGGCTTGTGCTGAAGGTGGAAAAGTAAGCCCTGCAGCTCTCTTTACCTGAGAGCTCTTGCCTTAAGTGGGTCACCAAAATAAATCTGGGAGGCTTTGGTTTTTCTGGTTGTTTAGAATAGCCAGGCATATGTCCAAATTAGCTCAAGGCCAAATGAGGCATGACACAGCCACATCAGTTGAAAATTAATAATAGCAGGCTTGAGGCTGCAATATTTTTCAGAATTGCATTATATGGGGAAGTGAGAGTTGTAGCCTATCCTTCCCACTGCAGCCCTGAAGGAAATGCTCTCCCTCTAAAAAAGTTGTTGTAGTCCCAGTGGCATAACGTGGGGGGTGCAGGGGGGGCGCGGCCGCACCAGCCGCAACATTGGGGGGGCGCGCTCGCACTCGCAGCTCTCTGCGCCTACCTGGCTCACTCACTCTCTCACTGCAGTGCTGGCTGTGCGAATCTGATCCGAGCCGCCGGGTCGCCGCCCACTGTGGAGGGGGGGTGCCAGGCATGCGGTGAGGTTAGGGGGCGCAAATTACTTGCCTTGCCCCGGGTGCTGACAACCCATGCTACGCCACTGTGTAGTCCAGCAGCATATTTAGGGCTGCAGGTTGCTCATCCCTACATTAATATGCTCAAACTGTCTTGCCCCAGTGAGTAACCTGGCTGCTGAATTCTGCAATAGTTTCTTTACCATTTTCAGAGGCAGCCCTATGTATAATGTGTTGCAGTAATCTGACCTAGAAGTTACCAGAGCATAGACAACAGTAGTTAGGCTGTCCCTGTCCAAAAGGGGTGCAGCCGGGCCACCAGCCAAAGTTGATGGAAGGCATTCTGTGCCACTGAGGCTACTTAAGCCTCAAATGACAGCAATGGGTCCAGAAGTACCCCCAAGTATCTAGTGGTACCCCCAAGTCTCTCCAGGTACCTGCTCCTTCAGAGGCAGTGTAACCCTATCAAGAACAGGCCACCTTCCATCCATCTGACCTAGGGAACCATCCACCAACAGTGCCTCAGATTTACATGGATTGAGCTTCAGTTTGTTGGCTCTAATCCAGTCCACTACCAAGGCAAGAAAATGGTTCAGTTCATTCACTGCTTCACCTGCAGATTTAAAGGAGTAGCACTGTATGTCATCAGCATATCAGCTATGTGTGACAGCATACTCCAATCATCCAGATAACCCCACTCAGGGGTTTTATGTAGATGATAAACAGCATAGGGGATAAAATCCCATCCTGAGGAACCTTACATTAAAGGCACCACGGGGCTGAAGAATACTCCCCAAGCAACACCCTCTGGAAACATCCATCCAAGTAGGTCTGGAACTACCGCAAAGTGGTGCCACCCATTCCTAACTCGGACAGCTGCTCTAGAAAGATACCATGGTCAATGGTATCAAAAGCTGCTGAGAGATCAATGAGGTCTCTCTTCCAACAGAAGTCTTCATATAGGGTGACCAAAGCATATTCTGTGCCAAAACTGGGCCAAAACTCTGATTGAAAGGGATCTAAAAGATCTGGTCCACAACCACCTGCTGAAGAACCTTGCTCAAGAAGGGGAGATTAGTAGCTGGTTGGTCCTTACTTAGATTTTCCAAAGCCAGGGAGGGTTTCTTGAGGAGTGGTTTTACCACTGCCTCCTCCAAGCAGGCAGGCACTACCCCTTCTCAGAAGGAGGCATTAATCATCTCCCCAGCCCAGTCAGTTATCCCATCCCTGCTAGTTTTTATCAGTCAAGAGGGGCAAGGATCTAGGGCACAAGTGATTTGTCCGATCCAAACACCTTATCCATCCTATATACTGTATTTGGAACTTAAAATAATTATCCAACTCAAAATGTTTGTATTTTGTGGCCATTCTTTTAATATTGGCAAGCACCCCTTCATGTCATAGCTTTGATTCCCAAGCAGCAAATACATCTGGGCAAAATTTAGTAGCAATACAATCTTCCATACCCTCATGGTTTGCTCAGCAGGTAGGAATTGATAATGACTAGTTAATAACTTTAGGTGGAATAATTTTTAAAATCCTTGTCAAACATTGATTATGAGTTCCACAGCTGAAAAAGCAAAACAACAGTTATTTATAGGCCTTGGTGCATTTGGTGGTTGATTATACCTGACCTTTGTGCAATCTTCATGTACTCTCCTTGAGGGCCTTTGCTAGTAGAATGTCACCACCTGCAGCAAGGCTGTGTGGTAGGTATGCTTTTGGGAGGGATTTGCAGATGCTGGGTGACTCTTTTGCCTTCTTCAAGGAATTAAAAATCACAATATTTGCCCATCTAGCCCTGTCCCTCCCTCTGCTGTGCCTCTCTTGATTGTAGCATCTGATGCTGTGCTTTACTTTTTTCCCCCTTAATGGAGATGTTTCATGTGTTTCTAAATATCATCTAGTTTGGCGAGAGAGAGAAAGAGAGATAAAGAAAGAAAGCACAGATCTGCAAATCCCCAGAGAATATATTCCACTGTCAGAACTGGAAAGCAAAATAGGCCAAAAAAAAATTGTGAAATAATAATTGAGACTGGGCTCCATGCTTCTTCATGTATCCCTTGTTCTTTACTTCATCCTTAATAAATCATTGCCTGCAGCTGAGCAGATCAAAACATCAGTTCCCCAGAAGTGTGAGTTCTTTTCTCTGACTCCAGTGACAGTTATCTGTAAGCAGAGGTGTAGTGGTCCAGGGTTGCAGGGAGTGAAAGACGCATTGTTATTTCTGCAGCAGAGTCCCTGCTTCCAGTATCCCAGAGCTGCCCAATCAGCATGACAGGAGAGTTTTTTGGCCTTGGAAAATAAGACTTCTCGCCTTTTCTGTTAATTGGAGCCAATCCAAGTGAAAGGAGGTGAGTCAGTCATTAAGGATTGGCTTTTTGGGTCTCTGTGTGCCTTTGGGGCTAAAGTCAAACTATTGGAGAGTTACAGTGCCTGTTGTGGCTGTAGAGACTGATATGGGAGAAACAGCATAATATTTAACCACCGTAGAATCTTGGAAGCATAGAATTGTAGAGTTGGAAGGTACTCCAAGTGCCATCTAGTCCAACTCTCTGCAATGCAGAAATCTCATACATACAGGCGGCCATCTAACATCTCTTAGCTGCCAGAAATTTCTTACTGAAGTTAAGCTGGAATCCACATTTTGAATTGAAAGGAGTAAAAAAAGAAACATAAAATGCACCTGATTGTCTGGGAATGTCTGTAAAAAAGGCTCAGTAAAGATCTTTGCAGCTAGCTTGCCTCCCCCTTTTGGAATCTCCCTGACTTACCGTACCTTCCAGAAGCAGTGACTGGTGGCGGTGGCAGGGTGAAATGGAAGGCTTATCTTTGTATTTTCATTGGCATGAGATTTATTGGATTTGTAGTTCTGAGTGGTCGAGGATCTTTACTAAAGGCCCTGAAATCCTGTTTTGTGCCAATAGCTTTGGTAAAGCTTTTCAGTGTAATGAAAATATAAATGAGTAGCGCCCCCCTCTTTGCCCCTTCATCTTGTTACTATTTCTTGAATGTAAGTTCTGGAGATGGTGTTGGGGTTTGCTCATGATGAACATGGCTAAATTCAAAGGGGTTTTGGAATACGGAGTAAAAACTGTTTTCAACTCAAGGTGGGTCTTGTGTTCTGAACTCACCTAATTTCAAAAATCTGCTACTTCACTAGTAGGAATAAAAAATGTAATCATAGGCACATCTGATTGCAATCTCTTTCTTTTCTCCTTTTAAAGGTCATTAGACAGAAAGCCACAGAGACCTGTACTAGGAAAGTCAAGGACTCTTCCCAGCATTCCTCAGTCCCCAATCATAAACCGCGTTCCACTTCTAGATTCAAAATTGTACAAGAAAGATATGCCAGAACAGAAGCATTACAGAAATCACTCTGCCCCTGACTGTCAAAAAGGATGTACAGTGCCCTCTACAGGTAAGTTTCAATAAATGTAAGTAATCCTGTATACTTTGTTTTTAATTATTAATTCAATTTATGTTCTGCCAAAGGTTTGAGAAAAGCTTCAGGACAGCTCTTTTGTAGCCACCTTTTCAGGAGACTCCTTAAATCATGCGTAGGCAAACTAAGGCCCGGGGGCTTGATCTGGCCCAACCGCCTTCTAAATCTGGTCCGCGGACGGTCTTGGAATCAGAGTGTTTTTACATGAGTAGAATGTGTTCTTTTATTTAAAATGCATCTCTGGGTTCTTTGTGAGGCCTGCCTGATGTTTTACACGAGTAGAATGTGACCTTTTATTTAAAATGCATCTCTGGGTTATTTGTGGGGCATAGGAATTCATTCAGTTTCCCACCCCAAAATATAGTCCGCCCCCCCCCCAAGGTCTGAGGGACAGTGGACCGGCCCCCTGCTGAAAAAATTTGCTGACTCCGGCCTTAAATCATTAAGAAACATGGTTCTAAACATTTTCTAGTTAAAAACTACCTTTAGAAAATTACCTGTATTACAAATGCACCTCCATTTTCAGTTTCTTTTTTCTCTGTGTGTCAGAGTTGTTGCTTGCCCTATGTGTCTCAGCAGGCAATGCAGTGTACCTCTGGGGGCGAAGTCAAACCACTGGAAATCACAGTGCTTGCTGTGGCTGCAGAGACGGATAACTTGTAACTGCTGCCTCCTGTGTTGTTTTTGCTGTTAGCAGCACCAAAGTAACCTCTCTGGGGCGTAACCCTGAGCAGTGTGTATGAAGGTCCTGGACTGCTCAGACCAAGACCACCCTCCTGATCTTGCTGATGTGGTCCAAATGAAAGCAGAGCAGTACATTTGGCACCAGCTTGACTGCAGGAGTTGCTGGAAGGAGGAGACAAGGCGCAATCCACCTGTTTTAGGCCTGGTTGGTGCTGATTTTATTACTGGATTGTTTAAGAAGACATGTAATTGGTGATGTGTTAGCCAGGGCATTTGAGTACCCCCTAGTTTTTAGTGTTTATTCTTGGTTTTTTGTGTGAGAAGATAAACGAGTGTAATTTTTTCTGCCATTTGCGAAGTTGGGTTGGGGGAATCAGATTGGGGGGTTTGGAATAAGTAGGTTACTTTTGGGAGGTTGATCATTTTGATCATGGCTATTCTGTCTGAGAAGCTGAAGTTGGTGTTGTTCCATTTTCTCAAGTCTTTGTTGATTTGACACCACAGGAGGTTGTAATTGTGGAGGTACGGTTTGTTGAGGTTTCTGGTTATTTGTACCCCATGGTATCTGAACTTGGTGTGGCAGAGTTTTACCTTAGTGATGTTGGTGAATTCTTTTTGGATATTTGAGGGAGGAGCGTGTGTTGAAACACATAGCCTCAAATACCTGACACCATTGCAAATGTGTTGGGTTCTTTGTTTAGGGCAGCTACTGTGTTTATGGGGTCTGGCGTGACATCAGGTCACCTGCAAAAAGCCCTAATTTATAGGTTCTGCCTTTTGTTTCCACTCCCTTGATGTCTGTTGCTGCTCAGATTCAGATTGCTAGGGGTTTCAGAGGAAGGGAGACAGTGGACATCCTTGTTTTGTGCCTCTTCGGATAGCTATGGTATTAGAGTCCACACTGTTAGTCCTGCATTATGCTGAGGATTGGGAGTAGATTTGTTTGATGGTTTGTAAGAACTTGGGACCAAATTTCATTTTGGTTAGTACTGCTAGTAGACATTTCCATTCTAAGTAATCAAAGGCTTTGAGGATGTGTAGGTGCATAATTGTCAGTGGGAGTTTTGTTGTTTTGCTGTGTTTGATTATATTCAGTAGTTTCCTAATAGGGTCTGTTATATTGCGACCAGGGATGAAGCCAGTCTGGTCTGGGGCTATTAATTTGTGTAGAATTTTTTTTTGGCGGTTAGCCAAGATTGATGTGAATATCTTGTAGTCTTGGTTTATTAATGATATCAGGCGGCATGATTTTACTTTGAGGCTGTCTTTGAGTGGTTTTGGGATAGATACTATTTTAGAGGAGGTCCAGGTTTTAGGAATGGGGCCCTCTTTTATGATGTTGTTAAATAGACAGGTCATGTAGGGCATCAGGGGTTCTTTGAATTTCTTATAGAATTCTTCTGTAAAGCCATCTGGCCCTGGGGCTTTGTGTGGTTTCAGTTTTTTGAGGACCGTATCTATTTCCTCTGGGGTGATAGGACTGTCAATGAATTTCTGTTCCTCATCAGTTAAGGTTGGCATGGTCAGCCCTGTTTGGAATTTTCTGATTTCCTCTTCAGGTGGGTTAGGTTGGAATAAAATTCCGCAAATTTTGAGTTTATTTCTTTGTTATGTTGCCGTCTTTTTTAGTGATGCAGTGAATTCTTATTTTGGTTGATTTTGCATTGCTTTGTAACGATTTGTTGGGTCTCTGGACCGTAATAAAGATTGATGATGATGGTTGTTTTCCCTATGCCTGTTTGCTAATAGTCTGAAGTTTTTCCCTCCAGACTCGTAAAAGTGTTGTTTTGAATATAGAATATTGATCATTGTTTTGTTGATTTCTAGTGAGTTGAGTTCCCTCCTTTTTTGTTCTATAGGTTTAAGGAGTCCTTGGCTCATGTTTGTAGCGTGATGAGAGAGTTGTGATGTCTTGTTCTGTTTTGCTAATTTTTGACCGCTTTCATAGTGTTCCAAAGGTTATATTGTCTACATCATTTGCTTTGAAATAGTTTTGGAGAGTTTTTGTGAGACTCTCTCAAATTAGTTTATTTGTGATTAGGATGGGACTGAAGGGACCATGATGGGGTGGTTTGTGTTTCTGAAGGACCATGATAGGGTGGTTTGTGTTTCTGGCTGCCTGTGGCACCCCTCTGACGGCAGGGGAGGGTCCTCACAGTGCCTGTCTTCTCCTGGTGTGATAACCTTTGCACAGCTCTCCGTTGGGCCTCTGCCTGCTTCCCTTGTGCCAGTTACCAGAGAGGTTGGATCAGGGCCTCTGCAGCTATCATTGGTAGCAGCTGTGGGAAACTTCTCCACCTGAGACCCTAGAGAGCTTCTGGTAGTTAAACTGTTGCAGACTAGATAGAACACCAGCTCCTTATATTTGTGCAGCGTGTACTGTGCTAAGAGGTTTCAATTTTTAATGGACCTTTTTTGAGTCTTTTCTCATAAAAATATTTATTGCCTTTTGTATGCATGTTCTTCTTTCTCAAACTGTTTTTTGTGTGTCCATAGAATGTTCACTTAACTCTGCACCCTCATTTTGACCTCTTTTCATGCTAGCAAAAAGATAGGTGATATACTGCTTGCATCCTCATCTTTCAGCTACTGACAAGGGTTTACATTACCTGTGTGAGTACACACACCAATAATATTTATTCATCTAGGCAGTACACCTAGGCAGTACACACTTAATAAAGAACGAGAAAAACATGCTGTTCATGCTGGCAATCTTCACTCCAGGAAGGAAACACAGTTGCTTAAATTAATGGAAACATGGTTTTTATCCTTCGGAGGAAAATGTTGACAAGAAGTGGAAATCTTGTAGCAAAAGTGTTAATTTTGGATCCTTATTTGATGGCTATGGGTCCTTTTCTCTCTCTTACTCCCCTGTCCTAGGAGAAGCATGGCAGCTGGAAGATGATTGTGCCGAATCTGTGAGGGAACCTGCCCTTCAGCCAAGGCTGTGCACTGCCATGGACGAGGCGCCTTTCAGATCCTTGAGAACTCGGTCCTTCTACATGAGGAAGAGCCTTTCAGTGGATAACCACTTAAGTGCCCTCAGCTATTCTATCCACCCCACAGAAACCAAGACAGAGCGGGTCAAAACTAAACTTCGAAGGCAATTTGTGAGTACCAAATGGCTTATTTCCCACATTTATTGAAAGGCTTGCAGTCCATGCATTTTCAAAATTTGCACCACTGTTAGTTATTCCTGCAAACAGCTTGCATACTCTACTGAAACTGATGGTGCAGTATATCAGAAACAGGTCTGTGCAGAGTTTGTCTGAGGCCTGGGGTGGGAGTTTTGTTAGAATAAAGTTATAAACTCTAAGCTTAGCCCTCTGAGGCCCAGGATGAGTGTACCTGACTGCCCCCCCATTGGCCCATTCAGAAGTATTGAATCTTACTTATTGATCTGATATTCAGTATCTTCATGTAGCTCCCTACCATCTACATTGTTAAAGCGTATAACTTTGGTCATCCGAAATATGCTCTGCTTGAATTGGGTAAATGTGTGCACATATTGTGCATATATGCACTCATCTAACTTTCCTTTCAGCTTTGAAAACTGCTGTTGAAACCCTGCATTTGTCACAAGAAAATAAGACTTTTCCATTTGTTGTCACCAATTTTAATCCTTCCCAAAATTTGACTGAAAAATTTTGAACCAGAAATCTTGCAGCAGTAGAATAACAGTTCACATTAGTACATAAGTGGTAAAGAGACTTCAAAACACAAGTATATCTATGAGAGATAAATATCCAGGTTGACTTGAGCAGAACCATATATGGGGGAAATCTAGAATAGAACTGGGTGCTTTTAAGCCAAAATTGCAGGAGCAATCCAGTTACTGCAGGAAGAGTGAAAGAGATGCATGGGAAGAGTTGTGGTTTGCAACTCAAAGTTCAGTATCAGTAATGTATCTGGTTTTAGGAAGGGATGAGTTTGAAATTGTAGCCCCACAGTCTGTGTGTTGAAGGGTAATGAATACAGTGGTGCCTCGCAAGACGAAAATAATTCGTTCCACGAGTCTTTTCGTCTTGCGATGTTTTTCGTCTTGCGAAGCACGGTCTGTCGCAACTGCGCCTCTTCAAGCGGCTTTAAAAAAAAGCGAAGCAAGCCCATAGGGAAATTCGTCTAGCGAAGCAACGCAAAACCGAAAAACCCTTTCGTCTAGCGAGTTTTTCGTCTTGCGAGGCATTCGTCTTGCGGGGCACCACTGTAAACAGATGAAAAAGCTAAGTACAAGAGAGGTGCCATGTCAAAAGGATAGCAGAAGTGGGATACTTGCTTCTAGTATCTAAAAACTATAGACTCAAGGTCACCAGAAGAAAGAAAGCAATTCAAAAACAATGAAGGATTGTAGGTGGTGAACATTTTAGAATTTTTATTCCCTAACATTGTAGATTGTCTTACATAAACAAAATGTTTAAAGGATTTTCACTTACTTGAAAGGGGAAAATATTTCATAAGAGGGTTTTTTCAGTTTGTCAGTTTAATTCCAAAGAGCCCATTCCATGTTGCTTTCTAGGACTTCACTTCTCTAGATGTGAGTAAGGGAAGGTTCACCTGTCTCCTTTAAAAGTAGTCCTTATTCCCTAAGATAGACAGGCTAATAATTTAAGTGGGCTACCTCCAGCAAGTAGGGGTTGTAAAGACCAAAATAGGCTTGCTCATAGCAGCAAAACTACTGATTTACTAGGTTACTTTGGAAGAAAGCTGTAAACATTTTTTTTCAAATGTATTATTTTGAGTCTAATAGGAGATAGCACTGGAGCCGAAATAACAGACGGAACACAGTTTGTAAAGTAGGATGTTATTAAAATTTAATGGGTTCATTTACCACTTTCTGAGAGACACCTGATCTGAGAGTGATATGCTCATTTCCTTACCTCATTACCAGTTTCAGGATTGTAATGAAGGGATCAAGTGTAATGAAGGGATCCACTGACAGACAATGCTTCCATGGATAGACTTTCCATTTTGTATGCAAGTACATGAAAATAATCAGAAACAATGAGAGGAAAATAATCAGAAACAATGAGAGGAAAATAATCAGAAACAATGAGAGGAAACCAGGAGCAGTTGTTACAAACCTGTGTCGTTAGAGGGCAAGAAGAAAGGCAGTAGTGACAAAACTATTTGCCTGTTTTTCCACAATGCGTTGCCGGTGTCTTTACCCCCATTCTATTTGATATTAGATATTGTTTTTAGATCTTGCCTGCTGCTGCTTAAATTTCCATTTTGCTTGGGTCTGACTGCTCTTTTTTGGGTACTTTGGTGGGTCTCTAAAAATCTTGGTTTCATTTTTCCGCAATGACAATGCTAGTCATGGATTATTCTGATATAAAATATAGAACTCTGCTGTGACAATTCGATGGATTCCGATTTAAGATCCTGGTTCTTCAAATTGCAAGTGAAAAACCCCACAGTTGAATGAAAGCAGCCATATTTGATACCATCATTTGTGGTGAGAAGCAGAAAGCATCAAAAGGATTTCTGATGATTAGAGTGAGTCAGTTTTGCTTTGGGGTAAGAAACCGACTGCAAGTTTCGTTTGTTGTTTTATCCTACCCTAGAGGTTGGGAAGGCATTTTCATTTTGCTTAGATTTTCCGGTGGCTTTTTTCCTTTTCCCACTTAAAATATGTGGTCTAGTTTGCTTGAGTGAGTTATCTGGATGTATTTGTACACCTGCAGTGCACTTGTTCTTTGTGCCTCTGGCATGCTGTGGTTTAGACAGTGTAGATTAGTTTATGGGAAATTGTGGTGAAGGTGGATAAATGCTTCACTTTTGCAAACAAAGCCTTTGACCACATGGTCTCATAGTACTTTCTTGTCCTGTGGTTCTAAGATGTTATATCTCTGGCTTTGTAGATAGCCCAGAGTTTTAAGAAATGAAAAGATGAGGCTAAACCTGAAAAGGCTAAACCTGAGATCATTTAAGCCTTTTTCAGCTTTCAAAACACCTTACCAAAAAAATAAATTGAAAGCATAGTCTGTAGTGACAGCAATAATGGCTTTGTAATATTGCTGCAGGAGCAAACAAAAGGATGCAGCCCAGGTGTGCAGATGGTAAACTGCCTTGGTGTGCTTTAGTGGTACCTGGGTTACAGGCACATTTCTCTTTACAGTTTCTATGATTTGTTCAAGTCCCCACCATCTTGGCTTACAACAAATAGAAAGAGCTCCTGAGTGTGCTACTAGGAAAACTGGCAGAGAGTTTCCTTTAGCAATTTCAATTCTAAGCTTCCAGAAAGCAGTACAGTTACTGATCTCCCTCTCCCCACTTTCCTGCATATTTCCTTCTGAAAAAAGGAAGGTTTTCCTCCTTCCACTGTCTCTCAGGCTTACAGAGATATTTGTTAATACTGATAGTGATGTATGGTGCACCATCCTTCTCATAGTGGCACCCTGTAATCTTGATTGGTAAGTAGATAGATGGTCCTTCCGTATTCATGATTCTATTATTATGCTCTTATTGCCACGGGATGCCTAGAGGGCACATCACACTAAACTAGAAATACTACTACTACTACTACTACTACTACTACTACTACTAATTTATTTTATTTTATTTATCTCACAATGAGAGCATCCTGACTCCAGAGATAAACTTTAGTGCCACCTAGTGACTGAACTATTTAATGACACTATCAGCATGCTTCAGGCTTCTGATAATCTTGGTGTTTTTTTCTAAAACCCTAATGGTTAATTGATATCTATTTTGTAAAGCTACAAGATTCATGTGCCTCATGATGCAGCAGGTTTAGGGCAATTAAAAACGAACAGTTGACATACTTAAAGCAAGGGCTGAGGAATTGTGAACATTAGCATGCTTGCTCTCGCATGAAAAAAACAAAGGCAAAGAGTTATATAACTCCATTTCTCCATGTGAGAAGAATAACAGATATTTGCAGAACTATTTTTTGACTACCTTAGTTGATCACTCCTATTTACCTTTTTTGTGGTTTGTACATGTTAATGCTCTTGTTGTTTAGTTGTGTCCGACTCTTCATGACCCCATGGACAAGAGCACGCCAGGCACTCCTGTCTTCCATTGCCTCCCATAGTTTGGTCAAACTCATGCTGGTTGCTTCGAGAACACTGTCCAACCATCTCATCCTCTGTCGTCCCCTTCTCCTTGTGCCCTCCAACTTTCCCAACATCAGGGTCTTTTCCAGGAAGTCCTCTCTTCTCATGAGGTGGCCAAAGTATTGGAGCCTTAGCTTCATGATCTGTCCCTCTAGGGAGCACTCAGGGCTGATTTCCTTAAGAATGGATAGGTTTGATCTTCTTGCAGTCCATGGGACTCTCAAGAGTCTCCTCCAGCACCATAATTCAAAACCATCAATTCTTCGGCGATCAGCCTTCTTTATGGTCCAGCTCTCATTTCCATACATCACTACTGGGAAAACCATGGCTTTAACTATACGGACCTTTGTTGGCAAGGTGATGTCTCTGCTTTTTAAGATGCTGTCTAGGTTTGTCATCACTCTTCTCCCAACTTTGAATGTGCCCACTTTAAATTCCCATTGGACAGATGCATCTACTATTGATTTTCCATCCTTGGTAAAAACAAACAAACAAACAAAAATGGGGGGGGGTCATAAACCATGCCATATAACCTCAAAGGCTTAATTAACTGTCCTCAGGATATTGGCCCCACTTTTAAGTATTAACCCAATTTACCTGAGACTTCTAAATTTTAGGAAATTAAGTGGATGGACCTATGTTTACCTGATATTTGCATACTAATTGCTTTTGCGTCCTGGGGAAATGTGGGACAAGATCGGAATTGGTTCAGGAAATAGTATGAAGTTGTCACTCATGATGGTGTGGGCTGTTTTAAAAAGTAAAGAATTGGGAATAGTGGTGTATATTTGTGGAGGAGGAGAAGGGTGGAAGTTTCTCTACTTATCTTTTGGCTGTCTCTTTACTTTGGCTACCACTTACAGCACAAAATGCCAGAGTCCTGTCATACCTTAAAGATGAACATTTTTTTATTATGGCATAAGCTCTTGCAGTCTAAAATCAACTTCATGCATCTGATGAAAGAATGTCAGCCCACCTCTCATATTATCTTCATTTGGTTGCAGAGTGCACTAGAGACCACAGTGTGCTATTCAAATACAGTCATACCTCATGTTATGTTTGCTTCATGTTATGTTTTTTCATAACATGGTTGCGTCCCATGGTGACCCGGAAGTACAGGTAAGGGTTACTTCCGGGTTTCGCAGCTTGTGCATGTGCAGTAGTGCTGAATTGCGCTTCACACATGCACACAAACACCAAATCGCACTGTGCACCTGCGCAGATATGGCGCTTCAGGTTGTGGGCTTTTCACATTGCGAATGGGCCTCCGGAACGGATCCTGTTCGTGACCAGAGGTACCACTGTACCACTGAAGAAAAAGCGTACTTTAGAGCACACACAGCAAACACAACCTTTTTTTGCACCCTTGAGATTTCATCTTCCTCTCAGTTCTTGAAATCAGTCTGAGTCTTGGAGTACCTTTTAACATAAAAATACCGGAGTAGGCTAATCAGTCTATTTAAGAGTGTATAGAGTTGTCAGGCAATCACCTGTTTGAGCACTTGGGTCAGGAATCTGTTTAATAATTAGTTTTTTTTACTTATTAATAGTTGCACCATAATTCTCTAGGCTGCTCACAAAGCCAGGAAAAGGGATGTTGCAACTGGCTTATAGTTGTTTACATGTTCTGAGGACAGGCCTAGGTTTCTTCAAGTGTGGTCTGATTACTGCTGCACTTTAAAGAGGCTGTTACCACCTGCTCTGCCAAGAATGAATTTAGAACTTATTCGTGTTTTCTTTTCTTTGTCCCTGAGATGAACCTATTTAACTAATTAGACTTTTCCACCAAGAAGGGCAGGTGGTGTGTGTGTGAACTAACATTTGTATTGTGAACTAGCACTTCTATTATTTATTTGTTTATTAAAATTTATATATTGCTTTGATTGCAGGAAAAAACCTCAAAGCAGATTACAAAAAAGTAGCATTGGTACTTTTTTCTATTATGGTATCATATCTCTATCATTGGGTATCTTTTCCCAATTTCTTTCCAAACATTTCTGTTTTATTTTTGTGTGAATATAGCTGTCTCTTTAGTCTCTAGGATTCATTTGGCTTTGACTGTTACTTCTGTGAGGAATGTTTGAGAGTGTAAGATAGTAGCAAAGAAGTTTAACAAGAGTTAGACGGACAAAATATACTGCCACAGCTTCCCTCATGGTGTGCAATTGATATTAGACATGGGAACAAATTATTTCAAGCTA
Source organism: Podarcis vaucheri (assembly GCF_965113315.1). Taxonomy (NCBI): domain Eukaryota; kingdom Metazoa; phylum Chordata; class Lepidosauria; order Squamata; family Lacertidae; genus Podarcis; species Podarcis vaucheri. The sequence continues at coordinate 37,927,989 of NC_138752.1, forward strand.
CTTTTAAGGGAAATTGTGACTGCAGATAGCAGTCATAAACTCCAATGTATGTCCCCATAGACTTATAACACTGTAGTGAGCTGCATATTAATGGCATTCTTTCTACAGTTAAAATAAAATGGAAATATTTTATTAAACTAACACAAGCAAGGATATACATACAGCTTAGCAACATTAGACTCTTGATAAATTTGAGCTACCCACAGGCTCTTATTAGAAATTTCAAAATCCTTGATTTTATTTTAACTTCCTAGGTACCTTTTTTTGGCATAAATGTGTATTGTTTTTACTAAGGTATACTAATCGAACCACACAATAATTTGGGAGCTTCTAATGATTCTGAGCTTTTAAAATTATTATTTTATTTAAAGACAACATCTCTTCTGTCTAGCAGCTTAAGAATTTACACCGGAAGTTTCTTAGACTACAGTACCCACCTACTGAACTGGAAAAAGAAAAAAACCAGATCAGCAGGGCCAGACTAGCCCCTAGGAATATTACAACATGCGCCTGATGATGTGGCCTATAGCCCACAAAAGCTAATGCCATGATAAACCTTGTTGGCCTTTAAGATACTACAAAACTCTTTTTTTGTTGTTACAAAAGATCAATACTACTACCCCTCTGGAAGTTACCTTCAGTGAAAACATCTTCACATGTGCAAATGCAGGTTGAAAGTGTTTCAGTTTGACCCTGGTGTGGGGTAGAGAACTAGTATAGACAGTGTCTGTAGTTGACTAGATTGAAATGAATTTCCTCCAATTCGGTTTGAAAATGTAGGAAGTAGCATTGGCAATTATATTTGAACTGTTAAGACATTTATCAAGAATGACAGAAAGAGGAACAAAATACATTCAGCTGTGGTCTCTCACTATTTGCAAAGCACCCAACAGGTTACAGTGATTCTTTGTATTGCCATGGTGGATAATTCTGCATTATCTTTCTAAGCTTCCAGCAATAGGACTGGCTTGTGTGACAGTCCTTTTTCAGCATGTGTGCTTTTGTCATTGTCAACTCCACAGTCCTTTAGGCCGATAAAGCTTCAATGCCTTTGAAATATCCAGGTTTAACTGGCTTATAGGATAAACAAACAGCTTGATACCAGTGATCAAACTGAGATTGGACTATTTTTAGCAGCATCTTTGTCTAGTCTCCCAGGTGTAATATAGAATGTTCCTGGTCCTAATGCAAAAGGGATTTGAAGGAGGCAGAGTTGGCGTTTCAAGTTTTTCCATGAGTCTCTTAAATGAACTATAATTTCTGAAAGTTGCTTCTTGACACCACAGCAACCAATTTTCTCAGAGGCTGTGCCTAGGAATGATTTATGTGGCCCTAGTAGAGCACCCCCAACTTGCTTAGGAGCAGTGCCATTGTAAATCTCTTTGCCACATTATCATGGGACAAGAAGAATTGTGACAAAGGGCCTTAAATAGAGTAGAACCCTTTATTCAGTTTGAAATTGTATTTAGATTACTAATATTATAAGTTAGGTGCAATCTGTAATTTAAATGCTGTATATGATACTGTATGGAATGTTAATGAGGCCTGTGGAGATGTCATGGAGGTGATGGTCAGATCCTGAGGAGAAATAGGAAGAGTTCAGGGAATTGGAGCTGGATGACACTGTGGAGGGTCCTAGTGGGATTGGGGAGGTGAAATTGGGATTTCCAAGAAGTGTCTGAGCCCAGAGGGGAGACCAGTAATCCAGGGAATGAGAACTTGATCCAGGGGAGGGGCCATATGGGTTGGCAGAAGAATGTTCTGCTCCTTTGATATTGGACACCCCTAGTTAGATACCACCTGCTGTAGAGTCACCCCTGGCACTGCTTCTGTTAGTGAAGTGTAAATCAGATGCTGAGCTAGGGCCAAAACTGCCTCCATTTGCCAGCACCAGCAGGAACATACATCACAGACCTAACCTGCTTGAAGGAATGCCTGTTTGCTTGCCCAAGACTCTTGCTGCTTGCCATTCTATGAGCTGTGCCTATCCTGCTCTTCAAAAGGAATGTGCAGGGGCATGGGCGTAGCCAGGATTTTTGTTAGGGAGGGCAGACCTTTCGTGGGGGGGGGGGAGAACCTCAGTTAGCGATGTATTTTTCTTGATTTGGGGGACAGCTGGCTTTCCCTGCCCCCTGGCTACGCCCATGTAATTTGTTGGATCAATATATTTATTTGCACTTGGCCAGTTGCCTATACCTCTTAGGTACCTTCTGCACCTTGTAACTTGTGCCTTGTCTATGTGCTGACCTGATTTGTTCATTAAAGCCTTTATCAGAATTATAGCTGCTAGCAGTGAAGACAGGACAGTTTATATGATTTCTTTTCTATTTTATAATTCATTCGTGCTCTGGTCCATGGGGTCACGAAGAGTCGGACACAGCTAAACGACTAAACAACAACAATATGTTATTCAGTTTAAGTCACTTGGAGACCTGTTTGATGACAAATAAAAACAAATGTGTCCAGTTCTGGGCACCACAGTTCAAGAAGGACACTGACAAACTGGAACGTGTCCAGAGGAGGGCAACCAAAATGGTCAAAGGCCTGGAAACGATGCCTTATGAGGAACGGCTAAGGGAGCTGGGCATGTTTAGCCTGGAGAAGAGGAGGTTAAGGGGTGATATGATAGCCATGTTCAAATATATAAAAGGATGTCATATAGAGGAGGGAGAAAGGTTGTTTTCTGCTGCTCCAGAGAAGCATTGGAGCAATGGATCCAAACTACAAGAAAGAAGATTCCACCTAAACATTAGGAAGAACTTCCTGACAGTAAGAGCTGTTCGACAGTGGAATTTGCTGCCAAGGAGTGTGGTGGAGTCTCCTACTTTGGAGGTCTTTAAGCAGAGGCTTGACAACCATATGTCAGGAGTGCTCTGATGGTGTTTCCTGCTTGGCAGGGGGTTGGACTCGATGGCCCTTGTGGTCTATTCCAACTCTATGATTCTATGATTCTATGAAATAAGCAAACAAACACAGGAAGATTTTTGGTGTGACTTGGAGAACTAAAGAATGTAGAAACCTTTGTTTTAACAGTTGTTAGAAATCAAATTTTAATTAATGTGTTTTGTGCTGCACTCCTAATGATTTGTTCTAGAGAGTAAGTCCCATGGAACTCATGTGGGCATATGAACGTAATATAGTGTGTAAGGAGGGCAATGTCCATGCCAAAAATCAACCAGAATTCCCATGTTAAATGCTTTTTCATCATGTTTACCATGAATGGGTAGTCAGCAATTAACATAGAGTACAAGTGTATTTTAACAAGACTAAAGTACAGAAGATAGCAGTCTACTCTGGGCTATCCAGTAGTAATTTATATATGTAGGAAAGCAAAGGAGGCAAGTGAGAACTACTTCAGAGACTGTATCCCTGTTCTTCTCCCATCTCTTCCAGGCCACCTGACATCTTGCTCTGTGATAAGGTTCCTGATGAGGTATCTTTGAATGTGATTGTATTAATGTGTTTTGATCTTACTTGTAAGCCACATTGGGCAGATCTGTTTCCTTTAAAGTTGGAATGTAAATAGTAAACAAATGAATAGCCTATGGTTCTGGAACTCACTCCCTTTTGTAGCCTTACCAAAATTCAAACCGCAATATTTCCTTGAAATAGTATAATGGACTTTTTGCGCATTACAATAAACCATGATTTATGGATTACCATTAATGAACAGTATTACTGTGACATAACTTTAATTAAAACCTAAACCCAGATACAGTGCTATCACTAGTGAGGGGGAAAGGGGAAATGGATATAAGGGTGGGGTGGGGGTGGGGGTGGTAGCGTTTTGTTGCTCACAGTTCATTGTTTTGTTTAAGAGCCTCAGAAAGGCTTCCATGCTTGAGTGGTACAGCAAAGGAAGACACAGTATTTACAGAAAGATAACATTTAAGGCAGTGGTTTTCAACCAGTGTGCTGTGGCACCCTAGGGTGCCTTGAATCATGGCCAGGGGTGCCATGGGCAATACTGGCCTCCTCTTCTTTCCTCCCCTCCCTCCTCTGATACCCTTTCACGTCTCTGCCTCCCAGAGACTTAATCAGATGTTTGGTACAGCAGCCCTGGCAACAAGCTCTCCAGGTGAATGGTGCCTCTGGGGCTGGCCAGGGGGTGCTACTCAGGCCCCTGTGGGCAGTGGAAGGAGGCACCTCTCTTTGTGGTGTGTGTGTGTGGGAGCTCAGAGACGAGGGGCAGCAGCTGCATTTGCCCAGAGGACTCCCAAGGAGAGGGGAGAAGAGAGGAGGCTGAGGGAACACTCCACAAGGAAGGGTCTTTGAAAAACGGTGAGAGGCTGCCAGTTCTGCAGGCAAGGAGTGACATAACTGGGCTCCTGAGCCCCACAGGGGTGCTGCACAAAGAATGTAGTTGGTCAAGGGAGCCGTGGACCCAAAAATATTGAAAACCTCTGATTGTTTAAACAGTATAGGCAGTATTGTTTAAACAGTATAGGCATGTGAGGGGTGGGGAAGGGACAGAATGTCACAAGTGATTTCATACCCCATACATGTCTGTGTCCCTCGTGCACATCTGCTCTATGTAGAACATAAAATAAAAATAAAAATAGTATCTGGAGATGGAATCCTATTTTTCCAACTATCAGTATTGCTGGGAAAATGTGATTTATCTCAGCAACACAAATGCTTCCTTTGGGGAAGAAGTTGAGTTCCCTAGCAACAAAAATGTACTGTATGCATACATTGTGCAAAACATGTCAGACATCTGGAAAGCACCCTTTAAGAGTCTGATTGATAACTTGACTGCTGCTATTAATTGAAGTAGGAAAAGTGAAAGCTATCATAACTAAAAAATTATCCAGTTGTCAAATTATGATGAAGATATAAATTTAGTCATTTAGGTCTGACTGTGAGACAAGCTGTGGTTTGCAACTATATTAAGTTAGAGAAGCAACATCATCATCATAATGGAACAAGAATGCTGTTTGACAACATATATTTTTAGTATTTTTTAAAATAATGTTTACAGGATTATAGCCTGGTGTGTATAGTTGTACTAAAAGTATTTACTAAAATTGATGTTTCTTGATTCTTCTGAAGTAGTAAGAAACAGGTAGGGCAGTGCAGTGAGTCTGCTGCATTGGTGGCCAGCTTTCACGAGCACATCATCAGAGTTTGTATGTATGTATATTTGTTTGTGTAGTCAAAGCCACCATAAAACAAACATCAGGATATGTATGTGTGATTTTATGGCCTCCCTGCAGAGATGGGGATGGAGGGTGGTGGAATGACTACGCAAGACAGAGAATGTAGCAACTCAAACATACTTTCCCCCACTGTCTAAGGCAACAAAACTGACCCCATTAATCATAGTGGCTGTGATAATATTTACTCTTTTCTCAGTAAAAGGTTGCAGTGGAACTTGGAGCAGAGCAAGCATACAGGACAATGTGGCCAGCCTCTGATCCAGTAAGGCAAAAGAACTCATGAGTGTTTGGCTAGCAATAGCAATGGTAGGATTGGAATGTCTGGCATTCACCAGTGGAGGGCTTAACTGGAAGAGGGGGTTTATGACTGAAAACATTCCCCTTTTCTATACAGCTCACCCTTAAACATGCATCTCCTGTGTGTGGGACTTGTATATTGTGCACTGACATTACCTCAACAGTTGGTGTAGTGGAGTAAAAGTTCCTGGTGTGTGTGTGGAATCCTAAGGCACAGTATCTGTAAGAATTCTGTGAAGACAAGGGTTGGCAATTCCCCATTCCTCAACTTACCAGGAGTGGCCTTTGAAGATTGGTGTGGTGGTGTCTTGGGCCTCCTGTACAGCGGGAAAGCACTTTGAAGCTGCAGGGGAAGACAAGACTGTAAGATCCTGGGAGCCAGTTAGCATCCACACTGGATTCCCAGCAGACTGGACTTCAGGGCAGACTCCCTTTGCCTAGTCCACCTTCATTGGGACGTCCCCATATGTCCTCTATTCCTTACCTTCCTGTCTTGGTTTTTTCATGAACAGGATTTTTGTGGTTATCAGCATTGCAGTGGACAGCTGTCAGTCACTGGTTTCAGGCCAGGAAGCAATTTGACCCACAGGTAGATTTGCTTCGCTCCTGTGGGTTTCCCCCTAACCCATAGCTATTGTCACAACTTTGTAATGGCAGTAGGGAAGGACAGGGAAGGGGCACTCCACCCCATGTCATCAGGAGATCTCCTTAAGAGGTGTTAGAAGGTGGCACTTCCTGTCCAGAAACCCAGCTTGTGGGTTGATGGACCATAGTACCCCCCTACCAGTGGCTGACTGGGGTCCAGTGGAAGAGGCTCCCACTGTGGGGGACCCAAACATCAGTTGGCCCTGTCTATTGACTGACAGATTATCAACCAGCAAGTTGGCTGGATCTTCAGTGGCTATGCCAAACCTATTCTTCTGTCATCACTAAAGTTGTGGCCTAATTTTTATCCAGCATCTAACTCCTTGTCATTGTTTTTTGTCTGTCTCCCCTCCCACGGCTTTGCTGTGCCTGGATCTGCAACCTACTCTTCATATGCGTTCTGAAGCCAGCTTATTGGTGCAAAGTATCCTTTCTCCATCTTTCCCACCACCAAGGAGCCCCCTTGCTGCTTTCTAAGTGTAAACAACATAAAGCCAAAGAAGGATGTCAACATCCTGTATCTTATCTAAGTTATGGGTTTCCTGTGCACAGTTGATTTGAATCTTAGGCTCTTTCACTATGGGGTGGATTGAGTGGATGGGTGTTCTCTGTGTTTTGGCTCTCAGGTAGGTGTCTTAATTTCATCCCACTTCTTCTTCTTGGTAGTTTCTGTGACTAAGGATAGGGACAAAGCCTCATTCCTCTTCCATGCTTTCCCTGATGCTGACTGCTTTTAATTCTTCTGCTAGTGGAGGTGCACTCATGGCGAGGATATATCAGGATATCATTCCATCAGAAAACCACTGGGGATGTTCCAATATAGACTGCCCCATTGGTGACCTACCTATCTTCATGATGCATTGTGACATCCTAAAGGGTTCTAGCCAGTGTGCAAGAGTTCAGGGAACTGTCCAGGTCATTGCTGATATGTATTGGGGACAATCAAGGGGTTCTGCTGAAAGAATCAAGCACATCTGTCATATTTTTTAAGCTTATTGTACTAATCAAGGCTTGCTTCAATTCTATCAGAAAGCTTAGATTTTTAGAACACTCAATTTTCGTAGACTTTGTTCACCGTGACAGAAGTAAAAAGTTAAGCAAAAGTTGATTATGTTTCCCATTATAGGTCTGAACAATTTCTAGAGCCAGGAAGATGTAGAAAGAGTTAATTTTTGCCCATCTAGCTGATGTAATTAAGAAGGGACAGCTTTGTTTATAGTTAAAAAGCACTTAACAAATGAGACCTGTCTCAGCTGTCTTAATTGTCTGGTGCTTGTAACTCATATTAGCAACATTAAAATGCTTCAACTCTGCATTTGGCTCTTAATCTGTCTACTTGCTGCAATGCCTCCTGTATTGCGGAACTATTTTCTTCCTTCGGATTGTTCTTGTTTTCTTGTTCTTGCCCTTTCTGCATCTTTTGTGGCAGAGGCACAAATGCAGACTTGACAGGAGGGGGAAATGGTGGAAGAGTACTTGGAGAGTTAGGCTGCAGTTGGCATGCTAGTCTGTGACAGCCGAAAGAAAGAGAGAGTATTCAAATGTCAGGCAGACTATGTGTGACAAGGACATGAAGATAAGAGGAAAGGAGACAGTCTGGCTGAGACTGCAGTTGAGAGAGAATTACCAAAGAGGTTGTGTTGGTCTTAGAAATGTCTGTCTGTTTCCCAGATCAAAGAAGGACTGACAGTCCATGTAATGTTTGCTGGTGTGAATGACAAAGACAAATATCAAGAATAGTGGGCCAATTTATAACTCCCTAGGGGAGTAAGGGGGCACACTGGTTTGAGCTGTACTTTGAATCACTGTGATATTTCACAGCAAGCTGAGAACAGACTAAAAGAAGGATTTATTTTACTTTCAGAACATGCTCATAGGTTTTCCTTCCATTAGATAGTTGTCTGTGAACAGCATGCTTGAATTATGCTGTGTGTTACCTCTGTTGGGTTTGAGCCTTAAAAACACCGTTTCACTGACCTATGGCTGTCTTTGCTAACATTGTGCAACAGTTTGGAACAGACTTGTGTTTAATGCAGAGGGAATTTTGTTTGGTTGGTTTTTGAGCAGGGGAGTCATATGTATGTTGTAGCACAGTAAGGTATTCATATTAATCAATCAAGTACTACAGCCAATAGACCAAAAAGAAATAAGCGTACTAAGAATCTTGGAGCAAAACAAATGTTAATGTACTAGATAAAACCCACCATATAAAACTACAATAATCTTGATTTAGCTCCTGATAACAGGATTTCCAGTTTCAGGTGGCAAGTTGATCTCTTGCTGTCATTGCTACTGATAGAAATTTAGCCACTGCCAGTGATTCCTTTGGGTTTTTAACTTGCTTTAGATATTTAACTTAAAATTGAACTGACCTTCCTGGTAGTTCGTCAGCAAAGGGCCAATCATATGCTGCCAGATTCCCACATAGAGATTACAAAACAGAAGGGGATGTTATGGATTCTACCTCTTGATTATTACAGGGACATATCCTTAAGGAAAGCAGCCTGGGCAGCATACTTGCATCAAAGCTGAGGTATTCATATGAAACACAAGATGTAAAACAACAATTGACATACTTGTGTTGAGGTGGCATGACCTTACTATTTGAGGCCACATTTATGAAAAGGTAAAGCTATTTAAAGTGATACCCTCCTTTTAGTAGCTCAAGATCAGGTCAGGCATCTGTGTGTCAGAAATGCAACTTAGTGGAAATAACTTCTTTGTCTTTTTTGAGGGGAATTATGAGTGTTACATCCTCAAAATGTCATAAATGTTACTTACATGAGTGCACATGAAGCCTACCCCACCTCTTAAGGGTATCTTTTAGATGACTACTCTTGAACTTCTGATTTCACTCTTTTGGGATTTGGGAAACAGCCTGCAGTTTAGAGGGTGCCCCTGTTGTCCTCCTGGCAGTTGGCATTGTGGTCACAGCTCATTGTGTTTTGTGTACCAGAAATTAGTTTCTAGACAATATGTGTAGAAGAAAACCGAGTGGGAATATGCTCCTAAACTCACATGGCTAGAGAATGTACTTCATGGACTGGGCAAAATGTTCATGTATTCTTTGGTTTTTGACCAGATTGGTCAGCACCTACTAACAACAACCTACTAACCTACTAAGTCAGTGGTTTCCAAACTTTTTTCAAAGAGGGCCAGATTTGATGAAGTGAAGGGCCGTGAGGGCCGACCAAAGGGCCAACCAAAGTTGTTGACCTTTCTTTAGGATTTTACCCCAAAATTGTTGAGCTTCTTTTAGTAAACTGCCACAGGGGCAGGATTAAACCAACTGGCGGGCCGGATTAGGCCCCTGAAACAGACTTTGGACATGCCTGTACTAAGTTAATGGAAAGGATTTAAACAAGGAACTTCTAGGTTTGTAGCTGAGAATCTTAGCTACTGTAGTACCTTGGCTCTGTGCCAGCCCCCATCCTCTGGCTCTACTCACATGCTTCTCTTCATACAGTGGTGCCCCGCAAGACGAATGCCTCGCAAGACGGAAAACCCGCTAGACGAAAGGGTTTTCCGTTTTTGAGCTGCTTCGCAAGACGATTTTCCCTATGGGCTTGCTTTGCAAGACGAAAACGTCTTGCAAGTGTTCCGATTTTTTTCCGCTTTTTCCATAGAGGAGGAATAAATTGAATGTGGATTTTCCGATTTTTTAAAAATTATGCTAAAAGGGTAAAACGGCACTGCAGTTACACTTAAATTGCCTGCAGTTATTGAGGGGTAAAATGTTGCAATTTGAGAACAATTTGTGCTTGGTGGAGACTAATATGAGGCAGTGCTGAAATGCATATAGAGAATATATATTGTCCTGGTGAAAATAGAGGGGTTTACTGAGGTTGAAAGTGGTATTTTACCCCAGCTTTTATTTGTGCTTATAATTTTGAAGGCTTTTTGTTAGTGAAAAGTTTACAAATTAAAATTAGATTAAAAAATTCATATGAGCAAATAGTTATATAGAATAATAGCCTCTTGATCCAAAATAGAAAGGGTATTAAGAATTTTATTTTTGGCAAACCTGTAATGTTTAGTGCTTCAGCTGCTCCTTTGTTTTCCAGCAAGTCTTAGTAACATTTGTCTAGTTCAACACATTGATAATGTCAGTGAAAAAGGCAGGTGGCCTTCTTAGGTTCCCCAGAAAGAAAACAAGCAAACATCATGCTGACAAATTAGAAACAAAATAGCTCTTAAAGTAACCTAAAAAAAGTGTATAAATCGAATTCTAGCTTCTTGATTTCTAGCTTCCTATAGTATTACCACATTCTTCTGTTAAATAAGTTCCAAAGGAAATATTGCTAGCTTTGTGACAGATATGTTCATTTGTAAATGTACAGTGAACTTGGGGCTCCTTTGATTTAATGTTTTTATTTATATAAATGTTTAGATAAGGTCTTTCAGCCCTAAAAAGGGATCTAAAGGCAGTTCACAACAATTAAAACATCATTACAATTAAAACAAACAGCAGGCAGTATTAAAATATACTAAAGGCTTGGCAGAATAAAAATGTATTGGTCTGCCTGCCTAAAGGGAATATAAGCCGCACCCGAATATAAGCTGCACCTTTAAAATTCAAGGGGAAAAAAGAAAAAAGACAATACCTGAATATAAGTCTCTCCTTTAAAATTCTGCAGGCACTCACACCCATTACATTTTACTGTATGGCTGTTTCAGCAGAGATATCATAAAAGCCATTTTTTGGAAGGTTGCGAATTTAAGCCACACTTTAACTTTTCACAGTCAGAATTTGGAGAAAAAAAAGTGAGGCTTATATTCAGGCCAATAGGGTAATTTTCCTTGGAGGGAGTAGCATAATTGGGGCACCACAGTGAAAAAGTCCCTGCCCTGCATCCCCACAATATGCCCCTTCCTTGATGGTGAAACATAAAGTAGGTTCTCTGTATAGTGGTACCTTGGGTTACAGACAGAAGTACCAGCACGGGTTACTTCCGGGTTTCGGCGCTTGCACATGCGAAGAAATACCACATTGTGACCCGTGTGTGCGCAGACGTGGCGCTGCGGGTTGTGAACACTGTGGGTTGCGAGCATGCCTCCTGCATGGATCACGTTCGTAACCTGAGGTTCCACTGTACATGAACACTGTTGATGGGTAAGTTCATATTGACTATATTTACCATACATATGTAATATTTCCTAGTAGCAGTCTGGTTAGAGATAGCATTCTTAGTGAGAAGCGATTGCCTGTTACCTATGCAAAATTGGTATGATAGGGTTTGGAAGGTTGTACTTGTAGATAATCGAACGCAACATTGTAGTGTAGTCAGATGCAATATTACCAGAGATAATTTTTTAAAACTGGTCTCTCTTCATTTCTTTCATTAATTCTGTACCAGAAGAACCTATACTACCTGTTCACCTTTTTTTTTGAGAGGTGTGTTATCCAGAAATTTACCTCGCTATTCTGGATTTTCTTTATTTAGATATCATATCACTTACTCTCTCCAAGGTTTAAAGAAGGTTGTTAAAGAATTACACATAAGAACATGAGTTGCTGGTTCTACCTCTCCAGATTCACAAGGACACTTTTTTTGAAACCTCTCCTCCAGAACTGCTGATGGAAGGACATGTACCGTATTTTTCGCCCTATAGGGCGCACTTTTCCCCCTCCAAAAATGAAGGGGAAATCTGGGTGCGTCCTATGGGGCGAATGCAGGCTTTTGCTGAAGCTTGGAGAGCGAGAGGGGTCGGTGCGCACCGACCCCTCTCGCTCTCCAGGCTTCAGGAAGACATCCGCAGCCTAGGCAGCCCTGTGGGAGGTCCCGCAGGGATGTCTAGGCTGCGGATAGCAGCCTGCCGCCCAGCGCGAGGGGCGCCCTGAAGCAGAGCGCCCCCCGTGCCCGGCAGACATCCGCAGCGTGTTGGAGCCCTGCAGGAGTTCCCCGCAGGGTTCCCCACACTGCGGATAGCAGCCTGCTGCCCAGCGCGAGGGGCGCCCTGAAGCAGAGCGCCCCCCGTGCCCGGCAGACATCCGCAGCGTGTTGGAGCCCTGCAGGAGTTCCCCGCAGGGTTCCCCACACTGCGGATAGCAGCCTGCCGCCTGGCGGGCAGGGCGCCCTGAAACAGAGTGCCCCTTGCGCCGGGCAGACATCCACAGCGTGGGGAACCTTGCAGGAGTTCCCCGCAGGGCTCCCCACGCTGCGGATAGCAGCCTGCCGCCTGGCGGGCGGGCGGGGCGCCCTGATGCAGAGCGTCCCTCGCGCTGGGCAGACATGGGCCAGCCCCACAAGCCCGGGGGACAGCAGGGAGGCGCAGCGCCGCCATCCCGCTGTTCCTCGACCTGGTTCGGTTTCCCCGACCTGCTATTGGGGGGGAAATAAAGGAAAAATCTTTTCCCTTTATTCCCCCCCAAAAAACTAGGTGCGTCCTATGGGACAGAGCGTCCTATGGGACGAAAAATACGGTAAATGCTCCAGAGTAAAGGCTCTGTGATGTTTTTGATCAGAGCACGTAAAGATAGTTTGCTAATTTTTAGGGCTGAAGTGCTCTGTCAGTTAGCATGTTATTTGGGATTAAGCCTAGACTATTACTAGACCTTTCTAAGTGGTCCTGAACTTCTGAACATTATTTCTGTGGCATGAGCAGATTCTGTGATGCATTATTCTTCTGTGACTTTGTGCCATGTATAAAGGTAGTTAAAAAACATTTTGGTAAACAGATAATACGTTTTGAATCAGCATCCAGTAGTGAGCAGGCCAAGCCATTTTTAATTTTTATTTTTGAAAGCTTTACCTTTATAGAATAATATTGTTAATTTTGTTCTTCAACTCTAAGCTTCTGGTCGCAGTATCAGCAGTGCACTGCAAGAGGTCTCTCTAGCACCGTGCTTACTGTGGATGAGAGGCTAAGCAATAAATAGTACTTCTGCCTATCTTTTGCTCTCTCTTTCTTCCCCCCTCCATCTTTGAAATTGAGGATCTGTTTTTATGCCTACTTTCTGTCACTAGAGTGACTCCAAGCGACATGCTGATTTCAAATACTCTTATCTGGGCACTATTACTTTTTTGAATAATAGTTGCTGCTAGTTTGGCTTGGCTGTAACAAGCAGATGGTTGAAGGGGAAGCCCTTGGCATGTTTGATTTTCAGCTATAAAGTGTCAAATTTTTATTATGCTATTCTCTTCTTTTCCCTATCCTATAGTTTCAGTTGGTGACATTCTTTACGTGATGCTGTAATTTGCTTTCTTGTATCATGTTAGATAATTGTATAGTATGTGGACTCTGGCTAAATAAATCTAGCATCCTGGGTCACAGACAGATTTGAAAACATGGCCTTTTTTAGAATGTTGGTACATTTATACCAGTAAGACACTGAAGTTGCAGCTTTTGGACTGGACATGTTCCTTAACTGCTTAAAATTCTAAAATGTGGACATATTAAAAGATTAATTAATTGAATTTAAGTTCCATATACCCAGTTTTGAAAAGGCATATTTGTTGCCTCTTAGTGCTCTGGTCCATGGGGTCACGAAGAGTCAGACACGACTAAACGACTAAACAACAACAACAACAACAACAACAACAACAACAATGGTGTCAGAGAAACAGGTGATACCTAGCCAGAAATTTTGATAGTGTGGTAGTGGGTTTTGTGCTATATTCTGTTCAGTAAACTAATTTTGGGTGGTTGATGGGAGAGTAACCAGACATAAACAGAAGAAGATGAGCTCAGATGTTTCTGATAACCAACTGTTTATTTAGCTTGATGCATTTAGGAGAAATCTCTTTCATCAGATGTTATATACAAAACTAAATTAAAATAGTGATAATACTTGAGACAACATCATAATCAGTGCTGAAAAACACACTACTTAAAATGATATAGTTTAGGGCCACTGAAAGGATTAATGGCCAAGAAAGAGTACTAAGTAAGAGAGAATTATTCTAGAGTGTATATTTGTAAAGTTTGGCACCCAGGGAACTGAATGAAGATTATTCCTTGCATAAAATAATAATAATAATAATAATAATAATAATAATAATAATAATAATAATAATAATAATAATTTATTATTTGTACCCCGCCCATCTGGCTGGATTTCCCCAGCCACTCTGGGCGGCTTCCACAGAGTGGAATATGGTAGAGGATATCAGGCATACCAGTAAGGATACATGTATAATTTGAGGGGGGAACTAATGTTGATATGTGATTACACTATGTTGCAACACACTATGAGTTGCAACCTGTAGTAGCAGCAGGATCAGGTTATGAAAAATGTTCTATAACAGTACACAGATACAGTTTACTTCTTTAAATCTTCTCCGAAGATCATTAAACAGTATCAGCCTTGTACTCCCAATGACAGTATCACATCGTCTTTGCCCTCATTATCCAGGGTGAAAGATAGTTGGTTGCAATCATTCACTTAATTTAATGTAAGTTATATTCCTTCCATGTTATATCTCCTACTATATTTTTATTTCTGCATTCATTGTTATAAAATATAGCAGTAAGTATAAATCTCCCCACATAAGTCACCAGGAAGCCACAATATGCGGCAGCATGGGGGGCAGTGGAGCGTTTTCCCAACTGTCCAGGCACTCCTTTGGCATGCTTGGGCCAACTCAGGCAGGGTGGGCCTTTCATCACAAGGGAGCTAATCAGAGCTGGTGCTTTGGATCCTCTGGGCAGGTCCTAGAGGGCAGACTTTTGTGAAATCTGCTCAAGTCCACTCTGAATGTAAAGGAGGCCATGTGCCTGCTTCCCTCACCTTGTTCTTTGAGGCTTCCCCAACTACCCACTTCTTTCCATATGTAGTTTAAGATAGTGGAATCTCCTTTTACAGGCAAGTTCCATTAGCAGTGTTGCTGTTGGTTGCTCTTTCAGCACTAGGCAGACCTTTCTACCTTCACGCCAATTGGCTATGGTTCTCCGGGGTTTTTGGCTACCTGATTTCAAAGGTACTATTGCTGCTGCTTTCATTGTGTCACCTCACAAATTTGTAATGGTAGGAGAGGCATTGAGCTGGATCCTTAGAAGGAATATTGTATTCTTATGATGGGGAAAAGGGCACTCAGCCCCATCCCAATGGAAGATCCCCTTAAGTGATCTTGGAGGGCACTGCTCTCCTGGAGCCTCTCCATTCAGAAGCCCAACTTGGGGGGCTTATGGGCTCTAGTTCCCCCTACCAGGTTGCCTGCAAGAGTTCACCCAAAATTGTATATTGACCAGCACTTGGGCTGCTCAGCCATCAGATATAAGCACCAGGCCTATGTCAAAACCATTCTCTGTAATCAATAATTAATGCCATGCCCTTATTTTACCCAAGATATATCTCATGGCTGTTCTGTTCCTCTCCCTGATTCACTGCATATCTGCCCACAAATTGTGATAATCCTGGGCTCAGTTTGCTTTTAGACGTCTTCCACTTTGGGTAGATGTTTCTACTAATCACGTTTTCATTTATTATCCTGAGATTTTCTCTTTTTACAATAACAAAAAGTATATTTTATTGCTACAGACAGGCCATATTTTTCAATGCTTGTTACTGCAAATTTTACAAACCATTCTTTCAGTTCACTTAATCTATTGGCTTTACGTTAGGAAATGCTAGACCCTTCTTCTCCCTTTGCTGAAAAAGAGTTTTTACTGTAACTGTTTGTTTCCTAGCTTCCCATAGAAAGAATTAAGAAGGTTTTGTCATATTTTGAGTAAGGTTTTGGTGATCTTTAATGGAATATTTAACAATAAAAATAAAACTCATGGCATTATGTTTATTTTCATAACTCGACTTCTTGCCATCCAGTGGAGCTTTAAATTATTCTGATTTACCACAATCATTTATTTCCTGCATTAGTTTGTCATGGTTGAAAGCAATCATATTATCCAAATCATAAGTTATCCAGCATATCTGATAGGTCTTTCTTTCCATGGAATTGAATATTATTTTTTTTTTAGCTAACTCATTTTTCACTTCTCCCTTTGTATTACAACCAAACCATGCAGATTTAATTAGGTTTATCTTAAGGCCTAAGACCTTAAAAAAGCTCCAGTACTTTCTTAAGTGGGTGGGTAGAGAGTTTGGGCTTTTAATAATTTGAGACTGTGTAATTATATGGGCAGAATATAATTAGCAGAAGAGAACCTTCTAAAATATATCTAAAAGAAGGAACAGACTGTCATTTTTGAAGCTGTGAAAAAAATAATGATTTTTAAATGTGTTATAATATTGTTGCTGCAGTCCAAAGTGATTGACAAGAACAAGAGGTTTTCATTCTGTAAAAAGAATGAATAAGTGATTTGCTGTCCTTAGGTGGCAGCCACATTCCCACAAAGGACTCAGGAATTTTCTATAAGTGTTGTGAATGAGAGAACCTGTTTTCTTCTAACAGGGGAGTTGCCTACAGATTGACAAACCCCCCAAAACGACATTTTCCTTATTAATTGTTTATATTTGAGATCTGACCATTTCAAGTAATACCTTATTCATTTGTAACACCTTACCCTTTTCAGTTTTCTAACTTGTTTTCCCCTGCAGATAGAATTTTGCACCTGGAATTACAGATGTATGTTAAAAACACTGTGTGGGTAGAACTCAGATGAACCATATTCATAAACTGTCTTCTTTCAGCCAGATGCAAATATACTCTCAATGCAAATATTATTATTTTTTAGGTGGAGGGAGGGGAGCAGGCAGCAAAAAATAAAATAAAAATGTAATTCTTCATTCCTGCCATACTTGTAAGATACCGTACTTACCATATATCAGCTATGAAGTTAAATTTGCTTAAAGATGTGGATGAAATTTAGATTGAAAGTGCCTAATATGAAAACTTATTTTTAGTTTTGTTCAGCAGTTTCCATAATACTACGTCTCTAGTTTTGCGTCTTTATAGATTTGATGCTTTAAAAAAACAATAAAAAATGGCTCATCTCATTTAATGCCCCTTCTGTGTACAGCCCCTTGGAAAAAGATTCTTGTTGTTAGAAAGTGGTGCAGTGCCAATGGAATGTTAATTGGAGGGAAGTGAATAGCAAAGTCCACCTCCTTATAACCTTCTGCCACAACCCCCTCCTTAATTAGCAGATTGAATTTATTTAGCCTTTGAATGGTTCCCCATCCCCAATGGAGACTAGCATTGTCATTGTGGCCTTCATTGGGAATTGCGGCAGCTTGTTTAGGAATTGGTACAAAGCATTTTTTTTAAAAGCGTATATATATTTTAAACTTGACTCATTGAAGGAGCTCAGAGCAAACAGGAAAAAGTAAGACAGAGAAATATCTTTATCACCAACTCCAGTTTCTTATGTTGAGAAAGGATCCATTGTGCCAGCCCCTCCTCCAACCTGGGGGAATTGTGGTTGTTGTATCAGCCATCCCTCCTGTTCACGACTGCTGTTGCCGACTGCCAGGTTGGCTTGGAGTAAGATCCCCACCCAATCCATGATCTGATTGTGGATGAGGTGACAGTTTCACTGGGACTTGGGTGGATGAGGAGGGTGGAATTGGTCTCTTCCTGCTGTGCCTATCTAGATACTTGGCACAGCATCAGGGCTCTCTGTCCGTTTGGAGTGGAAGATCTTGTGTGTGTTTCCTGGCTTTGGGCAATTGGGACAGCAGTCTCTCTGCCTGAGCTGACAGAGCTGGTCCCGGAGGCAGTGTTGAGTACTCCCAGGCTGCTGGTCTGGAGGACATTTCTATCAGTGGCATAATTGAGGAAGAGTTTTATATTGAGAAATGTACTGACTCTGAAAAATACTGAATAATTTAATGCATTGTGTTTTTCAGTCTCTACCTTCTTTCTGTTTGTAAACATTCCTTATACAGGAAACTGTCACCTGGGATTACCTCAGCTACAATAGTCAAAATACAGTGATTTGAATGTGTTATAAACATGCAACACCAGATGGGACCAGAGAGCACAAAACCTTTCCATAGCATTTTTACATAGGTTTTTGTTGTTATAACGATGTAATTACTGACTTATTTATAGTGTCATTATCCCCACCATGTGTAGATCCACCCCCACCCACTATTGGATGCATTTGGGGCATCCATCTATATCTATCTATGTTTCTATCCCAAATGCATCCAAGAGGTTTTTTTTAAAATGCAACTGATAAAAGTTAAAAAGAAGAGGGTTCATCCCATTCATTTCTCATTCATTCTGAGGTAGGTGACATTTGGGAAGCAAATTTCTAGTATGGTACAGATGTCATATAGGTTCTGCAGACACCAGCCTGGAGCCATGTCTTGTCAGTGTTATAAACATGAGTGGTTTGTGCATACCGATGGCCCTGCCAGGATGAGACAGAATGGGAATCTGATGAACTTTCCCCTTAACAAGGAGAATGTTTAGATTTTGAAACCTTATGTGGGGCTGTTTCTTCAGAGGCGTTAGTGCGTCCTTGGATTGGCTGCAGGAAAGTTTGGCAGGAATTGCAGACTTCCGTCTCCCAGGCTGCCGAGAGACTAGTTATCCAGGCCGTGTTCCTCTGAAGATGATATGTTCTCAGTTAAGCAAAAGCATTCTCAGCATGCGGCATGACACCAGAGAGGGGGGAGAGTTAGGGAGCTGGTGTCAGATTCAGAACCTACTCAGGCCAGTTCATGAGGCTCAGAGCCAATGTTCCCCCCTCTCTCTTCCTGTTGCTTTGAAATGTTTCGAGTGTTTACAAATTCTATACTTTAAACTAATTTTTAGGGTTTAGAATACAATAAAAGAAGAAACACTCTTTAAAAATCCAAGTTTGAAAAATTCTGTGTTTCTGTATTTGTGTCTTTATAATATTTTGTGTCCCACTTTGTGGTAAAAAGGACCTTAAGGTGTATTATGAACAGGTTTAACAGGTTGTTATTGTGTTATAGATGTAGCCGTATCAATTGATTTCATTAAAACATTCAGATTATTGGAGGATATAGTATATATACTATATAGTGCTTCGTAGATTGAAGGCTGCTTGTATCAGTTTGCTTAATCAATTTTGATGGAAAAGCATGAGAAACATTAGAATCCTATGGCCCAGATACAAGAGGCACAACTACAAGTAATCTACCAGCTTTCCCACCTGCTTCCAACCAAAGAGACATTATTATTCTGCTGTTGGGATTCTTAAGTATCTGTAGTCTGAGATCTTTCTGATTGTGTCCATGTTGTACAAAATGCTGAACAACTGAGTCTTCTATCCCATGGTTGCTTATGCTGCTTTTGTGTTCACACTTGTTCACCATTATATCAGTGAAGCTCTCCAGCTCTAGTCACAAACTAATCAGAATTGTGATTCATATGCTCTTACAAATTTTGGACTAAGAATTATCCTGGTATTCATTTATAATTATTAGCAATATGTCATCTGGGGTTTGTGAGGGCTTGCCTTAGATTAGGTGAATTCTTGCTGCAAAGGGCAAGTATTTGACTCAGCCCAAAATGTCCCAAATATGCAGCATAAGGCATACATTTCTGTCAAGTTCTAGTGATGCTGAGCCACATATGGGATTTTGATATTCAGTCCTGGTCAAATAGATTGTATTGCCAGGAACTGCTATTGATTTTGTATGAGTTGGTTTTTCTTTTTGCACTGGAGGGATTGAGAATCCACTGCTGTACTATTTACTAGAGTGATCTTGACATTTCTCTACTCCTATGGGATTTTTACCCAACAGAATAACAGAAGAGTTTTAAATAAAATGCTGCTACAGGTTGAGACAAGTGATGTGATATATATATATATATATATATATATATATATATATATATATATATATATGCAGGTTTTGGTGTCTTCGGGTGTCTTCCCGTGTAAGAGTCGGGGTGTCTGTGCGACGTTTCGACGAGGTCTCACTCGTCATCTTCAGGCTGGTGCTTTCGGCTTCTTGTTACTGGAACAGAGCAGAATCTGGTGTTTGAGTTCCTATAAATACTGTTGAGGGGTGTGGTGTATAGCCTCCAACGTTCTGGGCAGAGAGGAAGTTCCTAGATTAGTGTGCCTTTTCTTCTTTTGTTCCTTAATTACTTGAGGGATATCTTGAGTGATTTCATGAGTGATATTCTGAATACCACTGGGTGGGTCATTAAGTGTAGATTAGTTGCTAAAGCTTTTGTGTCTTGACCTCTTGAGCTTTTTTCACAGCTGCTACACACTGGACCGACATCTTCAATGAACTATTCACTATGACCCCAAGGTCTGCTTCCTGTTCAGCCACACCCTATTAGCATGTATTTGAGGTTAGGATTATTTGCCCCAGTGTGCATCACTTTACACTACTTTCATTGCTTTGCTACTTTACTGCCCATTCACCCAGCTCTGGAAAGATCCTTTTGGAGTTCCTTGCAATCCCCTTTTATTTAATCCCCCTTGAATAATTTGGTGTCATCACACAATTTACGGTAACTAGCTCACCACTCACCCTGAACATCAGGTCAATTAACAGGATTATCTAATGAAACTACATAATTTCTCCAGAGCCAGCAGCGTCACAATAAAAATGCCTGTGGAAGTCCCTCAAAGATTGGTATTGGGATCTCTACTTTTTGTGTGAAGCTGAATGTTGCTCGTTAAAACTAAACAGCTTACTCTTGTCATCCAGCGGTCTTGTCTCATGGCTTCTTTTTAGTAATGCAGATAGCAATTTCAAATGGTTATTTACACAGGAAAACCATTCTGATGATCTGGATGAACTTTCAATATATGAACATTTAAAAGCATATAGCTTAAAGCAACTGCTATTTTAGTAAGTAACTGTTCTCCTATTTCAATGTGACCTAATAGTTAAGATTTTATTATTTAAACAAAGATGATACAAACACAGTTTTTTTTCCAAAAGCAAAACTAGGGATTTCTGTGGTTGTCAATATCAATAGCTTTAAACATCCTAGAATGAAATTGAATGATTTTCTTAAGAAATCCAGATATAAATCAATCAGGCAAGTTTATCAGGCAACCAAATACAGACCAAAGGAAAAACATGCAACAACCAAACAGTACAACATAGTGCAAAGGTGTACATTTGTAGAGGTGAGAGTCACTGATCTGAGGAATTATCCTAATATGCTATCCTAAATTGGGTCACTTTCATAGGAAATCTAGCTAAACATAATAGCCCTAGCAAATATTTGATTTTATCCAAATTGCTGTGGTAGCTACACTCTAAAGTTTTATTCAAATATATTTTCTTCAAATATATTTCTCTTGTAAGTTCATATAGCTTGCATGTGTGCTATCCTCAACCATGCCTTCCACAGATAGAGAAATGTTCTCTTGGAATATTCTTCTGTCTCCTTTGATACACATGCTGTGATTATGGTAAGTTCAAAGGCAAGGGTTTCCTATTTTTTTCAGTTGTCAATTTTGCTTCTGTCAGCATCATAGGAACTAAGTCTTTGAACATCACTTTCCCCACTGAATCATCATAGGTGCTCAGTAAAGCCAATTGTGGATTTGGCCTTTAAAACCCCTCAAAACCTGCGTTCAGAATGATACTGTTTTAAGCAAGACCACCACATATGGAAATACATTAAATTCTTTAGCACCATGGTGATATTGCACAGTTGGTTCTATATTGTTTAACAGGTGTGCGCTACCATCATACTGTGAGCTTGGTGGCATTTTATTCATGACAAGACAGATTTAAAGGGATATTTATTCCAGAAGCCATTCCATGTGTCTGTTTTTAGAGTCCAGTGCTTCCTTAGGTAGCTTCTACTATTATTTTATAATTTTTTATAAATTTCCAATAGAAGGTTTTTGGTGTTGTGCTCTCTTCTGCTAAGGTGAGATCTGTGACTGGAGAAGGTATGACCCAAGGATGCATTTTCACCAGTGGTGTAACAATTCAGGGTCTTCACTGACCATTGCAATATATCCGAAATATTATTATTGTATAATTATAGGATTATTGCATAATTTTAGAAGGGGCGTGGCAATGACTGTTATGGAGGAGCTCTACACTTCTGAATTTGCCACGACCTCAACCTCAACCTCTCTACTCCCAAACCATAGCATAATGCATAAGAAGAAAAAGTTGTATTAGCTGAAAAATAAGAAACCATAACCAGTAACTACAGAGTTATGTGGTTAGAAAGAAATCAATTGGCAGGAAAGAGCCAGTACTGTATTTCCCTCTTTTTCCAGTGTAGTTGATTAAACTTTGAACATAATTGGCAACATAACATATAATTAAGTTTGAGCCCACTTAAACGGTTTCAGGAGTTTTGAATGCCAGAATTCCAGGTCTGTCTTCATTAATACCAGGGTTACCAACAAACAGGTAGAAGGGGGGGACTCAAGTCTAGCAGATCCACAGGCTCTTTTATTATTACTATGATAGTGGTAGCTGATTCTTAATAAGTCTTGAAATTCTTATGGTGTTCATATCTCTTCTCTTTGATCAGTAATTCAGTGTTTTTCTACATTTGTTAGAATAATAAATCAGCAGGTTCTCAGCCTCACTTGCGTCTCACTGCTCTCTAATCACAAATACATTAAGCAGGCCAGTCACCCTTGTAATTGTGTTAGTTTTCAAATGGTTAAAGGTTTTTGTGTTTTGTTCTTGTCCTGCCCGCCCCCCGCCCCCGAAGACGGATTCTTTTCAATCTGTTGAGATCCCTCCCTATTTCTCCGCCGCCGCCGCCATCACTCACATTCATTCACGGGCTTTTTTGTCTTTCTTTTAGAAGGGAATAAAAAAAATGATAGAGGCCTGAGCCGGCTGGCAGGCACCCAACTCTTTTGGGTGAATAATATAGCCGTTCATTCAGCATCTTACACCGGTATTAAACAGAGAACTTCCCAGATGGTCACATGAACCGTAGCACCCAGCTCCAAGCAAGCAGCAGAAAAAAGCACCCATTCTTGACTGGTAAAATGTAGTCACCCATCTCACATTTCCTTCCTCATTTACTTGACTTTTTAATACATTCCTTTGCTACCAGCACCCACATGCCTCTAATGCAAATTTTGCCCTCTCCTCAGTTGCTGTATCAGTATGTATAAACCAGGTTTGAAAAGTCAATCTCTCCTCTCTCCTCCCCCCATCCTCATCTCTGTTCTCTCTCTCTCTTTTTAAACCATTGGTTATGACTTTACTTCTGAAAAACCTTTTGGTTCAAAATACAAAAATAAAGCATTGTTTTGCAAAAACGATATTGTTTGTAAGAAAATATTGGGTTGCAGAATTCAAGACAGAAGAAAAGTAGCTTTTACGATGCAGGCTTAGGACCTAGGAAGCAGCCCAACTGTGCATTTGCCCTTGGAAGTCACAATGATATAACTTTGCCAAGCTTGTTTGGAAGGAGATGAAAAGCTGATATGATAGTAAATCAGTTCCTGCCAGACTTGTGCAGTTCTTGGCCTTGCAAATATATTTATGCTTGCTCACATATTTTTTTTAAACAGAGCAGCACAAATGTGGAACGAATAGTTCGAGGCACTCTTGTTAAGCTGGAACACCACATTATTCATTTTATCAACCAGGTCTGAGCATAGTTTTACACAGACTGGTCTCTCTTGGGTTCTGCAAAGGTGATTTCAGAAAACCTAACTGCAGAGAGCAAAGGGGGTGGTAATGACTATTATTTAGGGTAAAGGTAAAGGTAAAGGTACCCCTGCCCGAGCGGGCCAGTCTTGACAGACTCTGGGGTTTGTGCGCCCATCTCACATCTATTGGCCGGGGGCCAGCGCTGTCCGGAGACACTTCCGGGTCACGTGGCCAGCGTGACAACGCTGCTCTGGCGAGCCAGAGCCGCACACGGAACGCCGTTTACCTTCCCGCTGGTAAGCGGTACCTATTTATCTACTTGCCCCCGGGGGTGCTTTCGAACTGCTAGGTTGGCAGGCGCTGGGACCGAGCAGCGGGAGCGCACCCCGCCGCGGGGATTCGAACCGCCGACCTTCTGATCGGCAAGCCCTAGGCGCTGAGGCTTTAACCCACAGCGCCACCCGCGTCCCATTATTTAGGGTAGGAAGTATTTAATCTGTTCTGTATAGAACTGTAATATGCCATGTCTGAAACCTGGATTTGGTGGGATGGAATTGGACCGTGGGGAATAATTTGGCGCACTTGGAGTAGCTCTGCAGATGCCTGTGAGATCTTCATTGACCAGTCAAGGTCAGAATGTTTCCTTTGTTCATTGAAATTATGTGTTTGATAATAAGGAAGAGCCTAGTTATGGATCTATTTCCAGTGGATCTAGGGCTCTCATATTTTAGGAAATTAAGTTATATATAACAATTTATTTAAATTTCTTGGGAAACATGTAAAAATGGATGTTGGATATCACTGAGGTGGACAATTAAAAAAATGCACCTGGCTTTCACAAATCCTCCAGTAAATTCATATGAGTACCTCCAAAGAAGACCTCCAAAGAAGGAGACTCCACCAAGGAGTGTGGTGGAGTCTCCTTCTTTGGAGGTCTTTAAGCAGAGGCTTTACAACCATATGTCAGGAGTGCTCTGATGGTGTTTCCTGCTTGGCAGGGGGTTGGACTCGATGGCCCTTGTGGTCTCTTCCAGCTCTATGATTCTATGATTCTATGAGTATCCAAATGTGGTCACCAAGACTCTGTTATTTTTGCTGCAAAAGACTAGTATGGCTCTGGAAAGGAGGGGAGTGTCTCCTGAGTGGTTGTGCAGGTATTTGTGTTGTCACATGTAAATATAGATTATATCTTTTATCTATAGATTTTCTTTAAAATATTAGTTCCCTACCTTTCTGTTAAATATTCAAGGTGGCTTGATGGCAGATACAGGGGGTCTCCAGTACAGAGAATAATTTCTAACATTTTAATTCAATGTGAAGTGGCCTGAAAAGTCCTGCTGTTGTATATAGTAAAGACATCCAGCAAGTAGGTAAAGGTAAAGGACCCCTGGACTGTTAAGTCCACTCAAACTTGACTATGGGGTGTGATGCTCATCTCACTTCAGGCTGAGGGACCATGCGTTTGTCTACAGACAACTTTCTGGGTCACCCCGTTTAGCAGACTTGAACTGCCAACCTTCTGATCTGCAAGCACAATAGGCTCAGTGGTTTAGACCACAGCGCCACCCGCTCCCACTACATCTAGCAAGTACCGTATTTTTTGCACCATAACACTCACTTTTTTCCTCCTAGAAAGTAAGGGGAAATGTCTGTGCGTGTTATGGAGGGAATGTCTATGGGTGGCATGCCTACGGATTTTCCTCCTCTAAAAACTACGTGCGTGTTATGGTCAGGTGCGTGTTATAGAGCGAAAAATACGGTATATGGTGTGTGTGTGTGTGTTACTACTACAATGTATGTAGGCTACAACAGTAAAATAACTGGTTTTATTTCTTGGTTTATTTTACATAATTTTTAGTCTGACATCCATCTTGGAGCCACACACAACAGGAATACAGACCTGTTCAGTTTTAACTTTTGCCTTTCGGCCACCAGGTGGCAACCACACAAACACCTCTTAAAACTACAGTAAGTCCACAACTTGTGTTCGCTTTACTTACACAATTGCAACCTTATGTGAGTGGGTGAGTGGGAGAAATAAATAGATAGATAGATAGATAGATAGATAGATAGATAGATAGATAGATAGCTGCAGAAATCCCCTGTTCACCACTCTCTATTTACTAAAGAGCCCTTCCCTTTCAATCACCACATCTGTGACGCTTTAATGTGAAAGCTGACCGTCTTGCACTCTAGGTCCTCTGTTAGCCTCCAATGTCAGATGCTTTTCCGGATGTCAGCTTATGCACAAAAGGAGCGGGTGGGATGTAACAGATATTTTTTCTTCTGCTCATTTTATTATCTTAAGCAATTTTGCCCCTGACCACTTGCATCTTAATCTAGTTGCATCTATTAGTCTTTTTAGCTCACAGACTGGTTACTTTAAACTTACACGTCAGTGTTTAAATCTGGGTCTTCTGAGAGAGAGAGAGAGCAGGAATTAATTTATTTGAGTAACAGCCTTGGAAGGGTCTGCTTAAGCAGGCTCCACTCTGGCTGAGTAGGAAGGTACTGCTGAGGGAAACGTGTAGGCAGCTTTCCGGAGGTCAGTCAGCTAGCCCTCTGCATCACTCAAATGTTTGAATTTGTTTCAGGGTTAGGGCCTAGGCAGTGGGAGAGAGACAGCTGTTAATATATGGTAAAGCAGGTGGATAAGCCTGTCCTCTTGCCCTCAGCATGACAGGAGAGCGGGTGGGTAGCAGTCATTGCGAAATCTACCACACAGGGAGGGAAGAAGCTTGCATGCTCCTTTCCTCATATCAGCTCAGGATATTTAGAAATGCCTCTTATCAGCATTCAGTTGGGGAGCCACCGTGGTTGTACTTTGTTGAGTACTATGTACTATTATGTGCTGGAAGTTGAAAGTAGTTTTGAATAACCACAAGTAATATGTTATCTATGCTAAAAATGTTTAATGTGAATTGGTAACTTTAGTGTAAGTGAAAAATGGAGATAAGAACAAGAAGGTGGTGGGAGGTGAAGGAATTCTTGTGTGTCCGAAAGAATGATGTTACAACCAGAAGATTTTTGTGTTTGTGTTTAAGGGTATGGATTAATGAATGGATTTGATTTATCTGAAATTATTTAAGTTGCCATTACTTAAATGTAAACTATCAAAATAGATTTTGTCCACTTTCACAATTGGCCCCTACATGTTTTATCTTTAAAGTTGCCACGTGGATGATATAAAACTAGTATCCTGATGTCTTTTTGTGACTTTCTTGGCCCTCAAGATTTTGACTGGCTGTAGTGACATGAGAGAAGTCTGATATTTCCGGTAACTAAGAGACAGCAAGTGTGGTGTAGTGATTAGAATGTCAGACTAGGACCTGGAAAACCACAGTTCAAATCCCCATTTGACCATGGGGATTACATTAGGAAGGGAAGAACCATATAAGCCACACTGAGCTCTTTGGAGAAAAATATGGTATATAAATGCAATAAATAAGATAAATAAATGTCTGTATTCTGCAATTCTCCCCCTTTTCCCCATTGGCTGCATTATCAAACGTGTGTTGTACAAGTTAGGTTAGGTTGTCTGCATTGCATCACCACTTTCCTTTCAGCACCATTTTGTGACCTTATTGCAAAAGTTTTCTTTGGAAGGTAGAACACTCAGACATCCACTCCATTAAAGAATAATGCCAAAAACACATGCAAAGCTAGCCTCTTTCCCCAGCAATACACAGTGATGTATTGTGTTTAGCATCTTAAATTTTCTCTCTCATTCTCTCCCCAGCCCCAACATAGTAATTACATGCAGTGCTAGGATGTAACACTGAGGTTTTTTTAAATATAAAAATAATAATAATCTGGGTGTTTCTTTCGGCAGCACTTCAGAGAGAACATTTTAAGGAAGTGGGAAGCACTGCCATATCCATACAGAAAGAAATATGTAACTGGGAACCAAGAAGCTGCTTACTTGTTCAACCAATAAATAACTGAGATCATGCTAGGACAGCTCCATTGTGTAAGGTGCCTAGCCTTAGATTTCTTTTTCCTCCTATTAATGTATATTGGGGAAAATTTGAGAGCCCAAAGTCTTCCACTGATATTTGGGACTCCCTGTTTTCACCTATTTGACAGGGTGGAACATTTCTTTTGTTGATTTGGCATTATTTGACATTCAGATGAACTTCAATTATCCGAGGCCCACTCAGCAAAGAGGGGGACATTTATACCAATCTTTGACTGTGGTTAAAATGTGCTAGCTTACATGCCAGGGGAGGGGGTTGCTTCCCTCTTACATAATCATTGATTTTCCCTTGCCTGCACTCAGTTATTTGGCTACTTTGCAGACCCTTTAATTTGTTATATTTTAATAAATAGAATCTTATTTACCACTTAGTAAGTTTTATTGAGTCTTCTTAGTGGGTGAAGGGGCAATTGTTTAATCATGGCAACAACAAAAATGCTAATAATTTATATTTTAAAGCACACGTTCACAGGTACAGTACAATACAAATACATTGACTGTACACAGTATAACAAAATAGTCCAATTTTTACCTGTTTAGCACTGTCTCAATGACTAGGTAAATAGCAGCTTGATTGTAATAGTGGACAGGAATGACATGTAACATTACTTTAGGTTACCTGTTCAATATGGTTAGGCTGCCTCATTTTTCAAAATTTGTAGTAGGGGTTTAAGTACAGGCAATAGAATATTGTTGTCTGGATTGACCGTTACACCAGCCTTCCTCAGCCTGATGCCCTCTGACCACCCTGGACCATATCTGTTATTTTTACTGGATTAGTTTGTGTGGAAAATCCATGGGATTTGTGATCATAGGTAAGTAGGTAAATAGTTTTGGATTTCTGGCTTTTAACTGCATATGGGCATGGCCAGGATTTTTGTTGGGGGGGGCAGTACTTTTGTTGGGAGGCAGACCCGATGTGATTGATCAGTTAGTTCAGTATTTCTATTGTTTTACTTGATGGGGGGCAGCTGACCCCCCTGCCTCCCCTGGTCCCCCAGCCCCCCCCCGGCTATCCCCATGTAACTGCACATAATATTAGTAATTATGCATTGAGGCTATGTGCTCCTCTTGTCTTGATTTTAGGTATTGTGTTTACGTTTTGGCTATCTGTTGCACACTTCCGTAACCAAAGTTTTCTGTGGAATATTTATAATTCTGAAGGTAGTAGCATCATGAAAGGGCAGCTGTTGTGGGTGCTTAATACTGTACCAGGAGAGAAAGCCTGTGACTCAAGTGTGGCTCTGCCTCTCAGTCCTTTTAACAAGCATTAAGGGATTGCCTTGTCTATTTAAAACTTTAGAGCCTAGCACATCTGAAATAGCTGAGGGCTGTTACTTGGCTAATGTCTGTCACTTTGAAGAAGAGTCCATTTTACAGCCACCTACTGATGCATTTTAATAGGGAAACTAGTTAGTGGTATTCCCTTTTCTGTTTGCAGTTGGCAAAAGACTGACAAACAGGAGGCAGAGGAATGTTTGTGCCTGTTGTTGCAGCATACCACTGTGCTAACAAGCAAAATGTGTGTGTGCAAGGAAGACCGCTAGAATCAACATCTTCTTTGGCTGCTGAAGTCTGTGAACCTACAGAATATGAAGTTCTAGGATAGACACAACTCTAGCATCTGTTTTAATCATACAGCAGTACCTCAGGTTACAAACGCCTCAGGTTACATTCTCTGCTAGCCTGGAAGAGATACCCCAAGTTGAGAACTTTGCCCCAGGATGAGAACAGAAATCATGTGCCAGTGGCACAGCGACAGCAAGAGGTCCCATTAGCGGAGGCACACCTCTAGTTATGAACAGTTTCAGGTTAAGAATGGACCTCTGGAATGAGTTAAATTCGTAACCAGAGGTACCACTGTATTGGCTTAAACTGGCTCATTGCCATTCAGGAGTCAGCACTGTCATTATGGTATGTGTACATGTGAAGAGGCTGAAGCAACCTAGAGTTCAGTTGTACAGCGTACACACATGTCCATAGCATAACAACTAGTTTATTAGGATCAACATGTCTCAATGACTCAATGACTGTAATTCTATGCATATTTCCCTGTGAGTAAGCTCCATTGAACTTTCCAGGATCTTCCAGTCTATTTTGGAAATGTGATTCCATCACATGCTGGTATTTTAAGGTTGCACAATGATAGTTGATTGGGAGGGCTTGCACAACAAACCTGATTCCCCAGGAGATCAGACTTTTTGCAATAAGGAAAGTGTGAGAACACTTCATGTAACCTTCCAGATACAACTCCTTCCTAAAGCATTGTTCACCCTGATGCAAGATTTTTATAAAGAAGACAGGGGGAGTGCAACCCTGCTCTTTCTGTTCTGATCTCTTAGTAGCTTTTGATGCAATTGACCAAGGTATTCTTCTGGCCTGACTCTAGAATGGATAATTGTGACACCATATCTAAAGGGCTGTGTCCATACAGTAGCATTGGGAAAGTTCTGTTCCTGGTGTTTACTCTGTGGAGTGTCACAGGGCACTATTTTGTCCTCAGTGCTATTCAACATCTATATGAAGCTCTTGGCAGCAGTCATTTGAAGTTCTGGAGCAAGTTGTCATCAGTACACTGATGATACCCAGCTCTATTTCTCCAGTACATTTGAGTCAAGAGAGGCTGTGCAAGACCTGGTCTGGTGCTTGAATCCTGGAAAGACAGAAGCCTTGTGGGCAGGTGGTTCCTGTGCCTGGGAGGTGCGGTAGATAAACTGCCTGTTCTGGATGGGCTGGCACTCCCTCTGCAGGAGCAGTTAAACGGGATACTCCATCTATCTCTGTCTCTAGATGTGCATGTGACCTCTTTGGTTAGGAGTGTTTTTTAACAGCTGGTATGCAAGCTGTGACTATTCCTAGACCACAACAACCTGACCCCAATGTTCCATGCATTGGTAACTTCAAGGTTTTATTACTATTATGTTCTTTCTATGGGGCTACCCTTATATCTGGTCAGGATGTTTCAAATAGTGCAGAATGCGGCAGCCAAACTGCTCACAGGGACAGATTGCTTATAACGTCTAACACTGTTTATCCTGGTTGCTGGTTTGCTACCAGGCCAGGTTCAAGTTTCTAGTGTTAATTCACAAAGCCTTAAGCAGCTTGGGCCCAAAGTACCTTAAGGACCATGTGATTCCTCATGCTCTGCCTAAACCACTGAGATATTCTGATGAGCTGCTTCTGGTGGTTCCCTAGGTTTGGCTGGCCATCACTAGGGACTGAGTCTTTAGTGAGGCAGGCCCCACCCTGTGGAACTCTATGCCAATAGAGGTTCGGTAGGAGCAATCCTTCAGGACTCTTTTGAACCCCCCTTTTTTTTTGTTTAGTTGGGCCTTAACCACATGACTTTCCATTTTTTTAATCTAACCAGCATTGATCTTTTATGGATATTTTTATTAATATCTTTGTTGATAGTATTTTTATATGTTTTATTTTGCCTTGTTATTTTTTAAAATGAAAGTTCAGATTATAAATAAATAAATAAATAAATAAATGTCCACATTAGGTTCCATAATGTCCACATTAGGTTACACACCTCAGCATAATAAAAAACCTAGTAATTCCAATAGTCAGGGCTAATTAAGAATAATGCTAGAATTGCAAGACAATAGTATAACCATAAGGTATTGCCTGTAAAATCTGAATAATTGCTTTTAGGTCCCGGTGTCTGTTGGATGATGAACATTATGGGCCATGTAGGAAAAAGGAATAAGCATAATCTAGTTTGGAAAATAAGCACAATCTAATTTGGAAAATGTTGGCCTTGGAGTTGAATCTTGTGTATATATATCTTGATTTTACTTATCACTAAGAGACATTGTATGTAGCTGCTTCTGTCAACAGGGCAACTGAATGAGCGGAAGACACGTTGCATCTCAACTAGGTTTTTTTAATCCTTGCATAAAGTATCTATCTATAAATAAAGAGATAAAAGGATTGTTGCTACAAGATGTCCCTGCAAATGAGTTCTTTGTATCTCTTTGGACTCTCTTGTATAAATAACTTCATTCAACAAATACAGGGATAAATGGATTGTCTGGGGATTAGTGTGTTGTGACTTCAAATGTGAAGGACTGTTATGGGGTTTTTTTTGGTGGAGTGGGGGACAGGGGAGTTGCTGGCAGTTGTTACTAGTGTGGTTCTAGGGATGAATATCTCTATTTATCCACATTCCAGTAACAACAGCAGGATAAACTTTTCAGACATTATGCGACCTGATGGCCCTGGCTTTAATAACTGTCTTTTTGCAGAGAGATGGCTTGGTTAAATTACAGTAGATTTGTGATAGTGTCATTGATGGTGAACTGGACATCTCATGTTTTGCTTTCCTAGATAAGGAAATATTTTGTTAGGCTTGCTGCTAGAATTTCCACTGGCTCTTTCTTTCAAGGAATACCAGTACTGTATTGGCTTTTGTAGCATAAAGACAGACTATGCAAGCCCTTTGGTAGGAAGCATTTATCATCCAGAGAGATTCCAAAGGGATTTAGATGGTTCTGTGGTAGGATACAGGTATTATCCAGAAGATGCATGCAGCATTATCTCCCATTACACTTTTATGAACAGAGACTTGATGGAGCCCATACCTAAGTATTTAAGAACAAGATCAAGTGCTCTCTTTGTTGGGAAGGAGTAATGTTGTATTTCAAGGGATCAGGGACATCCAAGGGACTCTTGGACATAATTGCAGAATAACAATCCTATGTAAAGTTTGAGTCAGGATCTTATATGAGAGAGAAGGAAGGAGGGAGAATTGCCTAACTGCAAGGTGTCAAAATCCAGTTACCTTGCCTGAAAAATTGGATTGTTTCTAAATATTGCACTAATTTGGGTCTTCATGCTGTGGTTTTCAGTCTTTTAGCTCTGTTATAATCAAGCATTCAAGCTATTATATGAAGCCATGTCTGTTGGATTGGAAACAGTTTTAAAAAAACAAAACAAAAAACAAGAACCTGATAAATACTGAAATTCCCATAGTTTCAGCAGATGGTCTTGATTTAGTCATATAAAATTGCAAGGCTCAAGACCAAATGTGAAAATTGGCAACTATGGAGTACTTTGGAAGATGCATATAAAAGGATATCCAAAGTTATTGGGAAGTGGCTTGACAGAAATGGTAATGGACTTCCAAACCACCTTCTGCTCATATCCAGGGAAGTTGAGTTTCTTTGCTCAAGCATGTCTCGGGGAGAAGATAAGGAAAATTTAAAAGCATTGACTAAAGAGATGATGGAAGTCCCAAAATATCTACCAAAGCTGAAAACTCATGCAGAATTGATCTTGTATACTTCTCTCTTCCTGCCTGTTTCTGAAGTTTACCAGAAGTAGCTACTTTCCTGCAGTTCCTGTCAGCCCCAACAGCATGGCCAATGGTCAGGGATGATGGAACATCTAGAGGGCAACATCTAGAGGGCACCAGCTTGGGAAAAGCTGGGAGAGATGGGCTACACAACAGTTGCATAAAATGTTGATATTGCAGAGTCCTTTGCACAACGGAATGACGAACAGTACGTGCCACATGCTTTATGTTGCTTTATTTTCAGTTCATTGTTGAGAAATTACAAACATGCATCTTGCCTCTGCTGGAGCAGAGAAGCAACCGTCCTTCTCATCGGAATAAAGAACACCGAGAGGTCAGTGAAAAACAGGAAGCCAGTGTACGTCACATCCAGCTTCCCATTCCCGTGGGAAAACCCAACAGTGCTCTGACTGTGGAATGTAAACATTGTCTTGTGACAAGCACTTTGCTGCACAGTGAAGAGAGCAGAAACCAACATCCTCCCCCTTTCCGTGAACATCACTGGGCAGCGTGTTCGTACAATATCAGTACAAACCCAACTTCTGTACATAGGTACAGTGCTGATCCCTTGATACAATCTTGGACAATACATCAGCAGGAATTTCATTACCTGGCATATAGGACACTGTTACGAGTCCCTTCTGAATATATTCCCTAGCATGTTGCACCTTCAACTGCAAGTGCTTCGTGCTTTGCTTACAACCTTCCGAATTCAGCAAAGCCAAACATGCTTTGTTGTCCTGGTAAACCTGGATTGGACATTTGACAGGAATTTTCATGTCTTTGCACAATTGTAACAACCATTCACAATCCTTAAGTGAATAAGACAGTGCATTCAATTCAGCTTCACAAGTACTTAAGCTAATTGTTGTTTGCTTCTTGCATGACCAATCAAATAGACCCTGATTGTACATGTAGCAAACTCCAGACGTACTTTTCCTGTCTGTAGTGTCACTTCCAAAACTTGCATCTGCAAAAATCTCAAGACCACTAGACTTCTGATTGTTAAATCTCAGTCTGTAATGCATAGTGCCTTTCAAATAGCGTGCTATGCGTTTCAGAGCTTTCCAATCCTTAACAGTAGGATTGTTAACTTGTCTGCTTAGCAAATTACAGCTAACAGCAATGTCAGGTCTTGAACATCTGGCAATGAAGTTTAGCTTGCCTAGCACACTTCTGTACAGTGTAGTGTCAGAAAATGCTTCTTCAGTGTCTTCTACCTGATAACCTGTTGTCATCGGTGTGTCTACAGGGTTAGCATCCATCAGGTTTAGTTTGCTTAACACATCAGCAATTTTCCGTGACTGGTGTACTAGAATGTTACCACTTTGATCTTTCTCTATTTCCAGAGATAGGTAGTTGTTTACCTCACCAAGATCTTTCATGTCAAAGTGCTCTTTCAGTTGAGCTAGGGCGTTATTGTACATTGTGACATCTTTCCAAAAGAATAAAATATCATCAACATAAAACAAACAGTACAACTTCTTTTGCCCCTCCTCTTTGACAAACACACATGGATCAGCTTTCCCTTGCTGAAAACCTAGAGAAAACAATGCTTCAGTGAGTTTTGTGTGCCAACACCGTGCACTTTGTTTGAGACCATAAAGGGACTTCTTCAGAGCACAAACAAATCCCTGTTTTACCTGTACGCCATCAGGTGGAAGCATATAAAGTGATTCACCTAGAGATCCGTACAAAAACGCTGTATTCACATCGTGGTGACTAATGTGAAGATTCTCCTCTGCAGCTAGCTTGAGCATAAGCCTAATGCTCTCATATCTCACAGTGGGTGAGTAGGTCTCGTGATAGTCTTCACCTGGTACTTGTGCAAAACCTCTGGCTACCAATCTGGCTTTGTGTCTGACTATCTTGCCATTCTGATCAGTCTTCGCTTTGAAGACCCATTTGCTTCCAAGCAGTTTCATTCCTGGAACTACTGGAACTAGCTCCCAAGTTTTGTTCCTTTCTAAGGAATCAAGCTCAGCCTTCATTGCATTTAACCATGGCTCAGCTTCCTTAGAATCCAAATCCTGGATTTCTTGGAAACTTGAAGGTTCAAAAACCTTCTTGGAGCTTTTAACAGCTGCTACTGCTGTCTTAGCAAATTCATCAGCAAATCTCTTTGGAGGTCTGCCTTTTGTGGCTCTTTGTGACCTGCGAATCAGCCTTTGGTCTTCAACACTCTCCTCTTCCTTCTTAGGAGAAAAGTGACCTATTGTGAACAACGGTTCTTCCAATTCCTGATCAGAGCTTTCAGAGGGTCGCATAGAGGCTTTCGCACTCTTGAAATCCTCTGAATTATCCGATTCAGTTTCAGACTCAGAATCAGAACCTTCATCAGTGGGTGTGGGTTGCTGTTGTTGCTTATCCTCAGTCTCATCACTGTCATCAGGATAACATTGGAAAATTCCCACATTCTCCCCCCACTTGGCATTGTACTCAACACTTCTTGTGAGCTTAATTGTCTTAGAGTCAGTCATCATTATTCTGTAAGAACCTTTCTGATAACCTAGAAAGATACCATGCAATCCACGCTTGCCTAATTTGGAGCTTTGTGGTGAGTGAATCCACATATCAGAACCAAAAATTTTCATGTGTTTGATGTATGGTTTCTTGCCAAACATCTTCTCATACGGGGTACAACCAATCGCTGAAGATAACCTGCGATTGTAACTGTAAACAAAACATGAGAGAGCTTCGGCCCAATAACTCTCTGGAAGATTGGCATCATGCAGCAAGGTTTTTAACCCTTGAAGCAATGTTTGATTTGCCCTTTCGCAAAGTCCATTCTGCCATGGCGAGCGAGGACTGGACAAATCGTGTTGAATTCCTTTCTCAGTCAGAAAAGCTTCAAACTGCTGAGAAGTGAATTCTCCCCCGCGATCTGTGAAAAGAGTTTTTATCTTCTTACCATGCACATTTTCCAACCAAGCACAGAATTCCTTGAACCTTGGAAAAGCCTCTGATTTCTGCTTGAGATTGTACACGTAAATATACCTGGAAAATGCATCAATGAGAACCATGAAGAACCTATTTTCACCCAAAGAGGGCGATAGTGGACCAACTAAATCAGCATGAACAATCTGGTAT
Organism: Podarcis vaucheri; assembly: GCF_965113315.1. Taxonomy (NCBI): domain Eukaryota; kingdom Metazoa; phylum Chordata; class Lepidosauria; order Squamata; family Lacertidae; genus Podarcis; species Podarcis vaucheri. The sequence continues at coordinate 37,963,892 of NC_138752.1, forward strand.
GGTTCTGTAGCTTGCCTACTAGACACCTTACCTTTCGCAGCCATTTTCACCTTGTTTGCTGTGCATGCCTTGCACTTCATGTGGTACCTGCAGGGTTTAATAGTCATACCTTCAACCAAGGTAGGCATTTTAGATACTGCCTCAAAATGCAAATGACCAAATTTCCTGTGAAAATCATGAATACATCCTGCATGCAAACTTTTGTTAGAACCTGCAATGCAACAAGTATCATTCTGCACAACATCATCATAATACAAAACAAACAAACGATCAACACATTCAGCATGCAATACATAATCGTCTTTCTTTGTGATGGTGCATTTCTTGTTCTTGAAGGAAACGTCAATGTTCCGTTCATTCAGCTGCATCACACTGAGAAGATTGTGTGTGGCATCTGGAACATAAAGTACATTATGTATCTCTAAGTCCAAACTGTGAAGAACAACAGTTCCGTAGCCTTGACTGGGGATCGTGTGGTCATCCGCCTGGTGAATCGCACCTTCTTGCGGTGTAAAAGACACGAACAGTCTCTTGTCGTTGCACATGTGGTGGGTAGCTGCTGAATCAACAACGAAGAAAGATCTAGACGTCTTCTGGACCTTTGCAACGTTTGGAGTAAAACGTGAGACCATCGCCTTGTGCTGCGTTGTCCTGGAGACCGGACCTTTGCCTTTGCTTTGGCCTTTTCCACGCGATGAACTTCCGCTGCGCTGCTCTGTCTTGGCCCTGGGATATCTGCATTCCCTCTTCATATGGCCTAGACGTCCACACGAGTAGCATTTCACTGCCTTCAAAGCTTTGGCGCCCTCTGGTGGTTCCACTGCACTCTGGGATGACGTCTGTGAAGACTCCCCCTTACCTATGCAGCTAGCACCCCGGCGATCTGCTTCATTCTGGATCACGGCAGTAACATAGGCTACTGTGAGTTGAGCAGTTGGCTGAACAGCAATCTGAGTGGCAACGGACTCCCAACTTGGACCCAAAGAATGTAGTATCATGAAGGAATACACAGCCTCTGGAAAGTTGAGTCCTCTCTGTTGCAACTCATGTCTCAGATTCTGCATCTCCATCAGATGTTTACGCACATCTCCACCTTCAGCAAGAGCCATACCATGCAGCTTGGCATAGTAGTACATTGAGGAACCAGCTTCTGTCCTCAAGTGAGCCTCTCTTAAAGAGTTCCAAATTTCTTTGGCTGTGGTCTTGCCACGCAACAGACAGAGCTCTTCTGGGGATACTATCAACGTAAGCGTTCCCCTTGCTTTGGAATCCTTAGCTGCCCATTGAGCTGTAATTGGAGCTGGGGGGTTGTCTGTAATAACATCAAACAGACCTTCTTTCCGCAGAATTGCCTCTGCATACTGCACCCACTCCGTGTAATTTTTTTTATTGAGCTTAGGAATCCCAAAAGCTTCAACCAGCTTTGCATTAGCCATTATTGCTGCTTTAAACGAGCTGCGTCACAGTACAGCTTCCAAAAGCACTTGTAAAAAGTACTTTCACTTTTCCAGCCATCCAAGCTGTGAGCTTGTGCCTTAGCCTATATCGCGGCAAAACGGCTTTAAAAGTACAAAGTCCAGTCATAAAGCCATAAACTAGAAACTGGCAGGCTGCCAGGCTGCTCCGGGCAGCATGAGCACATACCTTCATCAATCAATCTTGACGCGCAGAGCAGATAACGCCGATCCGTTCCTCTGTACCTCTGCCGGCATTCCGACTCGGCTGCTGGAGTCTTTAATCCTCAGTTTGATTTACGTCTTTCTGGGCCCATAACCAAAATGTTGATATTGCAGAGTCCTTTGCACAACGGAATGACGAACAGTACGTGCCACATGCTTTATGTTGCTTTATTTTCAGTTCATTGTTGAGAAATTACAAACATGCATCTTGCCTCTGCTGGAGCAGAGAAGCAACCGTCCTTCTCATCGGAATAAAGAACACCGAGAGGTCAGTGAAAAACAGGAAGCCAGTGTACGTCACATCCAGCTTCCCATTCCCGTGGGAAAACCCAACAGTGCTCTGACTGTGGAATGTAAACATTGTCTTGTGACAAGCACTTTGCTGCACAGTGAAGAGAGCAGAAACCAACATAAATAAGCTCTTCTGCTTAAGAAAGCTGGAGAGGCCAGATGGAGATGCCATTCACCAACCTGGCTTCCAGAGATCTCCACCTGGTCGCAATTGGACCTGCGGCAGTCATAAAATGTGCCCGGCAAGATTTATACCTGTGTGTTTTGGTTGTAATTTGTCTGCAAGAGGGAGAAAGCTGAGATCTCATGATCCTGTCTACATTTCAGAGCAATATTATATTTGAACCTCCCCCCCCCCCATCTAAAGTTGTATTTGCCTTTGTAGGCAAAATATTATAAAAATTGGTCTCACACTGGTTTAAGGTTTGCACATTGAATATCAGGTTGCAATATGAGCAGTCTTTGCAATTTTGGGGGGTAACACTTGTGTGGATAGGACTGATAGTGTATAGAGTCCTATTTTAACATATTCTTAAGCATGTAAATGGGGCAGAGAAAACACACGCAGTGGCTGGCTGGGTATAATCTCAAACCCCATTGTGCATTGACACATAGGTGCCTAGAGCTTGTGACTAGGGCTTAATGCACTTTCTATATTATATGGGACCCTGCTGTCCTAACCTTTTAATATTCTGTTCCAAAGCTATTTTTGTATAAAGGTGGCCTCTATGTGGGTGAACTCTGCTTTGGAGTGCCATGCTGTGCATGGAAGAGATTGTTATTTATCTTTCTTGCAGTTAATCAGAGGAGGAGATTTCTTGTAAGCAGCAGTTTCTGTGCACCTTGCTGCTGCATACTTTTTCTTTCAAGATGATCTGTATGGAAACTAAAACCCCTGCAGTCTATTGGCAGGGTGGGGAAAAATCTAGCTGATGCCTTTCTTCAAGTTTCAGAGGAATTTGAAATGTATCAAAATGCAGAAATTTAAACTATGACAGCCATAAGATTTGAAGAGCTTTGTATCTGACTTTATTTTCTGTTATTACCTCCCACTAAAAAAATTAACTACTGTATAGTGCATTAATAATATTTAAGAAATGAATGGTTATAATCCATGGGACATTTATCTGGGCGTAAGCCCTATACAGTGGTGCCTCGCAAGACAAAATTAATCCGTTCTGCGAGTCTCTTCGTTTAGCGGTTTTTTCGTCTTGCGAAGCAACCCTATTAGCGGCTTAGCGGATTAGCGCTATTAGCGGTTTAGCGGCTATTAAAGGCTTAGCGGCTTAGCAGCTTAGAAAAAGGGGGGGAAGGGGGGAATCGCAAGACTTGCAAGACTTTTTCGTTTTGCGAAGCAAGCCCATAGGGAAATTCGTCTTGCGAAGCGCATCGAAAAACGGAAAACCCTTTCGTCTAGCGGGTTTTTCGTCTTGCGAGGCACCACTGTAATGTAGTGAGTCTTACTTCTGAGTAAATATGCATGACATGTTTTGCTTCTGTGGTACACTGTGTAGCTTTTTTCTACATAATTTTCTCCTCTTCTAATCTTTTTTTTGTGTGTGTGTGTCATACCATTTAGATTGTAAATCTATGGCAGGGGGCTGTTTTGTTTTTACTGATCTTATGTAAGTGTGTTCATGAGCCTTTTCAGCTGAGTCACATAAAATGCTTCAAATAAATATAATGTTTTAGAATGAGTAGGATTAATATTGCTACCAAAATGTTGCTACTGAATGACACTATCAGAGACCACTAAAACATCTCTAGAAGCACCTAAAGAATGAAGCTTGGTGGTGAAAACAGATCCCAGAAGTACAGCTATTATTTGTATTGTTTGTGGAGGAGAAATCTGCTCTTCACAGTTTAGAGTTGGGGTGGCAGTGGTGAGGAATAAACACAAGCTTAGGGTACAAGCTGAAGTCTCCCAGGTTCCACTTGCCTTTCACTCCAGTCTTCCCCTCCAGCACTTTTTAATTATTCAAGCACTTTATTTATATAATAATAATAATAATAATAATACCTGATGCAATACGTATCTCATTGTTTCTGATACGTATTGCATCAGGTGCTTCGAATCGTCTGCTTCTTCCACGGAGCGAAGCCGCAAAGCTGTTGTCGGAGAGCACTGACTTTTTCCTGTGGACAATTTGACTCTAAAGTAATTACCCGTGAGTAGAGCTGAATTGGGAAGAATTGGATTTTTAAACGTTTAATCTGGCATCGAAACGGGGAGGTTCAATACAGGAAGTCCACCCCCCCTTTTGTAGATAAACTGAAGCAAGGAGGCTGCAAGCTAAAGTCTTGGAAAGCCTTTTGTAAAAGACTAAATTTCCATCGGTAAAGAACTAACCCCCCCCCCTTTTGGAGACAGGAGAAGAGGGGGGGAAGTGGTGGACTGAGTATGCCTGTAGGAGAGAGTTAAGAGAGTTAAAATACCGCCGCTCTGACCCTGGAAACGGGCTGCTAGCAGGATTGATGTTTTTTGGAACGTCCATTGACAGCGTTTAGAACATTCATTGACAGGTAGCTAAACAAGAGAATACATTGTTTCTACTGTCTCCGGTTGTTTTCAAAAAAAAGGAGGAAAGTAACTGAAAATTGAAACTAACTTTGGATTATTGAAACTGTGTTTAAAAGAGGACATACTGACTGATACAAATAGAAACTGTTTTCCCCTAGTGGAAGCTTTTGAAATTGGTTACTTTACAGGAGCTGGGCTAGGGGAATTTCCAGCTGCAAGATAAAAAAGTGTGAGACTTTGGAATTGACCTTGAATCTCTTAAGTGTTATGGCAAATGGAAAGACAGACGGGATGTCGACAGAAGAGGCCTTAGTGGCTGCATTATTGAAAATAAGCGATTTGCTGGAACAACTTCACAAGAAAACAGACGTGATAAATGTGAAAATGGATGCTGCAAATATTGAAATTGACTTAATCGTAGAAAGTTTAAATAACTTGGGACAAAAGGTGAATACCAATTCAGAAACCACCCAGAAACTGACACAGGAATCTACTCTGATACGGCAAACTGCAGATGAAGTCAGGGAAAAAACCCTTGCTGCTGAATCTAAAGCAATACAACTGGAGAGGAGAGTCCCATCCATACAAAGACAACCTGATAAACATAAGCTGACATTCGTTATGATTGAACTTAAAGAAGAACAGATGAATTTGAGAACCAGAGCCCTATCTGAACTGGAAAAGGAAAGCTTGACAGAGTTTCAGGAGGCGGCAGGACTAACATCGGTTGAGAAAGAGAGGTATTTGGGGGTTAGTATGATGCAAAAAATGTGAATCTGTTGAAGGATAACTGTGAAGGATGTTGGATTGAAGAGGATTTGGAAATATGGACAAATCAGAAGTTGTTACTGTTGGGCCGAGTTACTGTGGTGGGGATGAGGGCTGCTGTGTTGCTGGGGATGTTGCTTTTGTTTCAAACATTGCAAGCTTTGGATGGGATGGTTTGTTTCAGGAGGTGGCAGAGGGATGTTTCTAGAGTTGTTTGGCAGGGCAGGAAGCCTTGAGTAAAACTTAAGGTATTGATGGATGCCAAAGAAGGAGGTGGACCTGCCCTGCCAGACCTTTAAATTTCGTTGTTAACCATCTGCTTTTTACTGGTTGAGAGAATGGCTGCTTCTTGAAAGCACTGAAGTGTTGGACAATGGCAGACGAAGTTGATGGACTATATGGAATTGGCAGAAATGCCTGGCAAGATCCGAGACCAGGGAGAAGAGTCGGTGGAAGAAGATTGGAAAAAGTTTAAAGACTATTTATAGAAATATTGTAAAATTAAGGAATGTTAGAAAAATGTTGGAATGAAGTTATATGGCTTTAGTAGAAATGTCATAAGGAATTAAGTATAAATAGATTAATAGAAAATTAAAGGAAAAATAAGGCAAGAATGTGTTAAGATAATTATAGGATAGAAAACAGAGTAAGATGGAAAGGAATTGCTGAAACAATTAATAGAAGTGGAATACAAAAAGGGAGGTGTGAGGAGGTCGCTGGAAATAAGAGAATGAAATGTAAGATATTGAAAATGTTTGAGGTGTTTTTAAATAGTTTTTGTTTGTTTTTGCTTTGTTTTGTTAGTCCATGTAGCGTTTTTGTATTGTATTTGTATTGTTTTTTTCCTTTTCTTTTTTGTTTGTAGTGTTGTGTTGAAAATGTTGAAAAAGTAATAATATCATTTTAAAAAAAGAAAAAGAGAATAAATAGAGTCTTTGCCAAGAGAGGGGTTTCTTAATAGAGACTTAACCATCTGCTACCCACCACTGAACTGATCAGTGGAAGAAGGTGGCCATGGGGGTGGGGACTTATAATGTTTTCGTGGTGTGGGGTAAAGGAAAGTCAAAACATTTCCCGGTTTTCACATCCTCATCTCTGCTTTTTAAACGCTGGGTTTAAAGGAGAATAAAAATAATGAGGACATGGATAAATTGCTTCTTTTTATCTCTGCTGCTGAATAGATAAATGTGACATTAATTACGTGATACAGCTTTGAAAACTGTTATAGATCTTTGTTTTCTAATGGTAGTTTTCCATCTGGGACCAATAAAAGCAGTTTAGAAAAATCCTTTAAAGATAATCTACGAGTTTAAAAAAAGTTGCCGTCTTATTTTTTCCTTCCATATATGAAACTCAAAAAATCTCTCCAGTTTGTGTGTGTTAGATTGAGACAGGAGAGATGAAGATCAAAAGGTGCTTAAAAGAATTGGCTTTGGAAAGAGGATTTCTTAAGGTGTTTATATGGTTATAGGAGGAGAAAACTTTAAAACAAACACCTCTGAATCCTTCAGGATCCTGTGATTTTACAGTAGAGAGTAAAATCAATGTGCCTTAGTTAACAGTTGGTTTTTCTAAAAACTAGCAGGCTTTTGAGTCCTTGAAAACTGTTCATAATGTTTTTGGTTAACCTGAGCTGCTTTGCCTCCTCTTCCATGCAGCCCCAGAAGGAGTGGCTCAGGGCCTCCCCTCCCTTTGGCTGCAGCCTTTTAGAGGGCAGGGCAATCCATGGCTGCTTGTGACATTTCCCTCAGGATTCCAATCACTGTTCCAGCAAATTCATCTGATAATCCTGAGTCATTGGGTCTCATCCTGCCACCAGTGCTGGTTACTTTGATTTGAGTGTGTCTCAAAACATTGTTGCCTTCCTTTGACCACTGGGCAGAGCCATCAACCCAATCTGCTGGCCTTTCATTAGGAATTGAAATCTATGCTCAGGTAGGTACAACCATACTTTTCTATCTCAAATTCACATACATTGCAGGAAAACAATTTGGACATAAAAGCAGCGAAGGATCCTGTAAAACACCAAGTGGTTAGACTTTGGATAACCAGTGATAAGACACGAGACCAGTTCATTCAGAAACACACAAAGTTGAAACTAAAACAAAGAGAAACACAAACCATGCTAAACACTCTCTTTGTTCTCTTGTGAAGGTACAATTTTTTGAAATGCAGGAGTGGAAGAACAAGCCACCTGATGTGCTTTTTCATTCCAGATTTGATTGTTTTATTTCAAATTGAAGTTTAATGTATTTCAAAATGTAATTTATTATCCTTCCAGGAGTCACTTGTTGTGGCCAGTGGGAGGAGGCATGAATTCAGACAACTGACGACCCCCCCCCCAGTGTTAGGGATACCTTGTGTGGTGGAGTTCCATGATCACCCAAAGTCTTGCACCACTTTCAGCAGCTAGATTTTTAAAAACTTCTTGAATGTTCTTTGTCCCACAAGTGGGCCACTCAATACCTATACATTCTTAATAGGGGGATCCATGTGTATTTCTGACATAAGGTTGACTGCAAAAGTTCACCATGTGCAAATAACTGTTGTCCAGCCATGCTCCTGGATCAGCAAGGGAGATATCCCAGTGTAAGTCAATCTACTATGGTGGCAATGGCTTTGGAAATATTATTATTATTGTTATTTTTTTTTAAAAAAATCATTCAGAGCCATAGCTGTCAACTTACAGATTTGAAAATAAGGGACCAGCAGCCTTGAAAATAAGGGACCTGCAGCCAAAATAAGGGACCTGCAGCCTCACCTGTTCCAGGCACTCCAGTCTTCCTGTCCTCCTGCAGTCTGGTCAAACTCATGCTGGGTAGCTTCGAGAACACTGTCCAACCAACTTTGTAACCAGAGGTTCAACTGAATAGAATCTGAATCACATACACCACAAGGCCTATGCAGCTTCAACTTAAGATGGCTCCCTGGCCTGGCTTTGCACTGCAAAGTTTGCAGCAGCACGTGCAACAAAATGGCACCCAGCATTCAAAAAACCCCACAGCTTGCATTAACTAGCCACACACAAGGCATGCAAGCTCCACCCCCCAGTCGTTCTTAGACTTCCTATTGGGTGAGCAACACAGCCAAGCAACACAGTTGGAGCCTCCCTCCTCCCTGGCCGGCAGGGAGGGAGGAAGAGGAGCTGCTTCCTTTGAAATTTAAGGGACATCATTTAAGGGACATTTAAGGAGACAGTAAGTGAGTTAAAAGGACAGATTAAAGAGGTATCAAAAAGAGTGGATGAGGGATTAAAGAAGACAAAGCAGGAAATGAAAGAAATGAAGCGAGAAGAAGAAAGAATGAGGAATGAGATAGCAGATCTAAACAGAATACAGGAAGAAATAAAAGACTCCATTGCAATGAATGAATTAAAACAGAGAGAGATTAATTTAAGACTGAGGCAAATCCCGGAAGTACAAAATGAAAATATAAAGGAAAGATTAGTAAAAGAAATAGCACAGTGGATGGAGGTAGAGGAGGAAGATGTGGCAAGGACAATTATAAATGCATATAGAATGAAAATAAAATCAAGTAAAGCCAGGAAATTCCCAGGGGACTGTTTAGTCACATTTAAAGATAGAGAGATGAGGAACCTGATTTTGCAAAGAAATAGGGAAAAGAGACTATATATTGACGGACATTACATAATCATATTTAAAGATATTCCAATAAGGCTGTTAAAACGAAGAGAACCCTATAAACCATTAGTGCAATTGCTCAAAAAGAATAGGATTGACTTCCGATGGGAATTTCCGGAAGGTGTCTCCTTTTTTTATAAAAGGGTTAAAAGAAGATTAACCAGCCCTGAGGAAATAGGAAAGTTTATAAGAAGATATAAAGAGCTTCAGTCGGGAGAGGAGGAGTTGAAAGGTGCAGAAGGTGGACTTAATTTGAGGGAAGAACTAGAGTTAGGGGAAGAGGAAGATCAAAACAGAGGAGAATTAGAAGAAGACGAAGAGGAGGAAGAAGGAGAGGAGATAGAAAGGATATAGAGTAACACCTAAATTAGAGCAACACTTAAATTAACATGTCTTTAAAATTATGGAATTGGAATATTAATGGAATGAACGACAAGAAAAAACGGAATGGAATCGAACGCATTTTAAAAAAGAAAAATTTAGATATTATATGCCTCCAAGAAACACACGTGGCCAGCAAACATAAAAAAATCCTTATTAATAAGAGGCTAGGGAATGAATTTATCTCTTCGGATAAAAAGAAAAAAAGAGGAGTAATACTCTATATCAAAAATAACATCGAAGCACACCAATTGTTTAAGGACGAGGAAGGGAGAATAATAGCAGTTCGCATTAAATGGCAAGGCGAAACGTTGATAATAGTGGGGATCTACGCGCCAAATGGAAATAAAACGGAATTTTTCAGACTACTGGAAGAGAGATTATTTGAATACTTAGATCAAAAAATTATAATAATGGGGGATATGAACGGGGTGGTCTCAACGGAAATAGATAGACTAAGAAAAACAAAGACAGAAGGAGGGAAATTACCTAAGACATTTTTTGAAATGGTCAAGAACTGCAACTTAGTAGATATATGGAGATTGAGACACCCCTTGGAGAAACAATATACATTTCACTCTGAACCAAATCAATCGATGTCAAGATTAGACCAAATATGGATATCAAATGAACTGACAATAAGAATTATAAAAATTGAAATCCAGGCTAAAGTTATCTCTGACCACAACCCCATAACAATGGAGATGAGGGGAGTTGAAAAACGAACCTTTAGATGGAGACTAAATGATAATCTATGGGACGACCAAAAATTTGTGGAAAAAATACGGACGAGACTATTTGAATATTTTACAGATAATTTAGACAAAGGGGTAAAAACAAGTGTGGTATGGGATGCCAGTAAGGCTGTAATGAGGGGCCTGTTTATTCAACAAAACGTGTGGAAAAGAAACAACAAAGAAAGAAGATCTAAGGAGATTTTGAGACAGATTATGGATTATGAACAAAAACTGACTAAAAAACCAAACAATGAAAGGATACTGCAGGAAATAAAGTCCCTCCAAACACAATTTGCAATGTTAATAAATAAGGAGGTGGAGTGGAATATTAAAAGACTAAGACAGAAAAATTTTGAATTTGCCAATAAGTCAGGGAAATGGCTTGCATGGCAAGTCAAAAAGAGAAAGGAACAAAAAACAATTAACAAAATACAATTAAATGGAGAAGAGGTAATAGATCCAAAAAGAATTAGAAAAGGATTTGTGGATTTTTACGAGCAACTATATAGAAACAAGGACAAAAACAACAATAGGAAAATAGAAAGATATCTAAAAGAAAAAATGGTGAGGAAAATCTCGACAGAGCAAAAAGAAAGGTTAAATGCCCCAATTCTCAGAGAAGAGGTGGAAGAAGTGATAAAGGAATTGAAAAGAGGGAAAGCTCCTGGCCCGGATGGGTTTACTTCAAGTTATTACAAAGAAATGAAAGATATATTGATGACTCCGTTAGTTAACGTGATGAGTAACATCTTAAAAGAAAGAGAGATCCCAAGTACTTGGAAGGAAGCATTTATCACAATAATTCCAAAACAAGACGCAGATCTAACTCAAGTAAAAAATTACAGACCCATTTCTTTATTAAATACAGACTATAAGATCTTCGCTGGAATCTTAGCAAAAAGATTAAAAAAGATATTAATAAAGACCATCCACAAAGACCAAGCGGGCTTTCTACCGGGAAGGCAAATAAAAAACAATACAAGAAGTATAATTAACATAATAGAATATTTATCGGATAGATATGACAAACCAGCTAGTTTAATTTTTGTAGACGCGGAGAAAGCCTTCGATAACGTAGCCTGGGATTTTATGTTGAGAAATTTGGAATTTATGGATGTGGGTCAAAAGTTTTGGAATGGGATAAAGGCAATATATACAGAACAGAAGGCGAAGTTGATAATAAATAATGTCATCACTGAAGACATAAAAATTTCCAAAGGAACAAGGCAGGGCTGCCCGCTTTCGCCACTCCTCTTCATAATTGTTTTGGAGGTTCTACTAAATGCGATAAGGCAAAACAAACAAATTAAGGGAATAACATTAGGCTCAAATGAATACAAGGTTAAAGCCTATGCTGATGACGTGGTCTTAACGGTAGAAGAACCTATAGATAGCATAAAGGGAATTATGGAAGAGATGGAGGAATTCGGGAAGCTAGCAGGATTTAAATTGAATAAGAGCAAGACTAAAATGATTGTTAAAAATCTGGACCAAGATAAGATACAACTATTACAACAACAAACAGAAATCGAAGTCGTAAATAAGGTAAAATATTTAGGTCTCTGGCTCACTAATAAAAATATTGATCTATACCAAAATAACTACATCCCGGTTTGGAACGAAATTAAAAAAAATTTGGAGATCTGGGCCAGGATGAAACTATCTTTCTGGGGAAGAATATCTATGGTGAAAATGATGATACTCCCTAAAATGCTATTCCTATTCCAAACGATACCCATAATAAAAGGCACTAAAAACTTTAAAGAATGGCAAAAGGCGATCTCCAGATATGTCTGGGAAGGAAAGAAGCCCAGAATTAAGTTTAAGTTTTTAACAGACACAACGGAAAGAGGGGGCTTTGCCTTACCAGACATGAGATTGTATTACGAGGCTGCATGCCTTTGCTGGATAAAAGAGTGGATAAAGCTGGAAGACACAGAGTTACTGGATCTAGAAGGGTATAAGAACAGATTTGGGTGGCATGCATACCTGTGGAGGGATAAAATAAGAGTACATAAGGGATTTTGCAACCATATCTTTAAAGGACCCTTGATAGAGGTCTGGAATAGGTATAGGAATATATTAGAACCAAAAACCCCACATTGGTTGTCCCCATTAGAGCTGATAAGTGTAAAAAAAGTTAATATGGAGAAAAAATGGGGCAGGTATGGAGATATGGTAATGAAGGAAGGAGCGAAGTGGAAAATAAAACCATATGATCAGGTTAAAATATTTACATATGACTGGCTGAGCTACTTCCAGATAAATGAAATATTTAAAAAAGAGGTGAAGGAAAGGGGTTATGAAGAAAAGGTATCGATATTTCAGAGAGAGATAATAAATAATGATTGTAAAAACCTGTCAAAAATGTATAATATACTGTTAGAATGGAACACGAGAGAGGAGAAAGTTAAAAAGGTGATGAGTCAATGGGCAAAGGATTTCGGCTACGATATTCAACTAGAGAATTGGGAAAAACTGTGGAGAGTGAATATAAAGTTTACTGCTTGTGTGTTACTGAGAGAAAATATGATGAAGATGCTATTCAGATGGTATATGACACCTGTAAAATTAGCTAAGATGTATAAAACAGATAACAAATGCTGGAAATGCAGACAAAAAGAAGGAACGTTCTATCATCTATGGTGGGAATGTACGAAAGTTAAAGGCTTCTGGGATGAAATTTATAATGAAATTAAAAAAATACTAAGCTATACTTTCGTAAAGAAACCTGAAGCTTTTCTATTAGGCCTGGTGGGAAAAGATATTAAAAGAAAGGATTGTAAAATCTTCCAGTATGCGGTAACGGCAGCCAGAATTGTGGTAGCGCAGAAGTGGAAGCAGGAAGAAAGCCCAACGATAGCAGAGTGGAGACTAAAACTGATTGAATATGCTGAGCTGGATAAATTAACAGGGAAAATTAGATATATTAAGGATCAAAAGTTTATTAATGACTGGGGGAAATTTGTGGGCTATCTGGAGAACAAATGTCTTGTAAATACAACGCTAGTGGGATTTAAAGAGGCACTGTAAAGCATTAAGAGGTACTGCTCATTGGAAATAATGTATGAAGGGAGGTATAAATGGCAGTATGAACGATCGGAATGTGCTATAAAGAAACAAATACGAATGAATGTCAACGACGCTGAAGGAAGTCTAAAATGTATGAGATGTACGCAATACGAATATAATGTATATATATGGAATATTAATAAAATTTTAAAATGCAAAAAAAAAAAAAAAGTTGGTACAAATAGTTTAATTTTGAAAATATATGTTATTAGTTCCTTGAATGTTTGATCCTGCTATTAGATCTTATAGTGGGAAGTTGTATCCTCTTTCCACCAGAACTTAAGACAGGAGCAAAGTTCCTGTTTGCAAAATCTGCCAAGTAAAGATGCAACAACTTAAGATGCTTTAAAAACAGCACTCTGTCAATGCCACCCAGTTAGATTTTTATTTTGTAATCTGCTTTATATTCAGTTTGGTGTGCACTTGCAGCCACCACAAAAATAGGAGTTGCTGCAATCAGAATTATGTTTCCTGCATTGGTGCCTGACTGAATATTATTGGAGGTAGGTTAAATTATTTTGCATAATATCCATTGGCCTAAAAATAAACCCTGAGAGTAGCTACACTATTGCTTCAGCCTCTGTACTTTGGAAAGATAATTACAGCAAAGTTAAGAAAATGATAACTGATTAAAATGTAGAACCCAGAATGCCAGAGGAAGTAGGATACATAGAAAGCTGCCTTATACTGAGTCAGGCTGTTGGTCCATCTAGGTCAGGGGTAGGCAACCTAAGGCCCAGGGGCCGGATGTGGCCCAATCGCCTTTTCAATCTGGCCTGTGGACGGTCCAGGAATCATCGGTTTTTACATGAGTAGAATGTGTGCTTTTTATTTAAAATGCATCTCTGGGTTATTTGTGGGGCATAGGAATTCATTCATCCCCCCCCCAAAAAAAATAGTCCGGCCCACCACATGGTCTGAGGGACACTGGACTAGCCCACGGCTGAATAAGTTTTCTGATCCCTGATCTAGGTCAGTACTGTTGATGCTGACTGGTAGCAGCTCTCTGGGATTTAAGAAGAGGGGACATTCCCAACTCTACCTAGAGATGCCAATGGGGATTGAACCTGAGACCTTCTGCATACAAAGCAGTTGCTCTAATACTGTCAGGCGGCAGAGGAACCAACCCCCATGGCAGGTTGCCAGAAATGGATAGGACAAGGAAAAGTCCTTATCATCTGTTTTTTATTCAATATTTACAGAGAGAGGCTTGAGAATGCAGCCTCTTGGAAAAATGGCATTGTCCCAAGTAAATCTCCACTCTCCTTTTCACCCACTTCCTCATTCGTCAACAGCACCCTCCCCCCTTTATGGTTGCCACTTAGGGCCATCTGTCTCCAAGCTCTTTGCTCGCCTACTTTTAAGGCTTGCCAGCTTCTGAGAGATGGTGGGTCTGGAATGCTTTCTAGTGATAACGTGTCAGCCAGCTGCTCTGGCTCTGCCTTCTCCTTCTCTCCCATTATTTACCAACTTTCCCCCTCATCTTCCTCTGAGTTGTGACTTCCCTCAAACCCCTGTTGTAATTCTGAACCGTCTTCTTCTTCTCTAGAAGTGTCAGGTTGGGGAGGTGGTCTCCACCATTCCTCCTCTGCCCAGTCCCTGACAAACACTGAGCAACATCCCTTCACCCTTCCCTCAAAGGTTACTATCCGGGTCCTTTCCTCATAACCTTGTATATTTGGGGCTTAGTTTGAGAGAGGTTCATGAATTATTTTGCATCCACATTGATTAATGAGATAGGTCAGTAAGAGTCTTCTTGTTCTGGATCTAAAAGCTGCTTGAAGATGTTTTGGGAAAATGATAGCCTTGTGTCCACGTGTCAGCTCTTGCAGTAGAAAACCCTCCTAGCATCAGGACAGAGAAGTAACCCTTACCTTCAGGGGGTGGACTAACAAATTTAGACCTTGATTGCCTCTTCCTTTCAGAGGAATTTCTGGATTTGACTGATTGATTATTTGATTGGGTGATGATTTATCTGGCAGATAAAGATGAGCTTCTTGCCCGTAAAATCCTATGAAGTCACTTGACAGGTTGGCTACTGCTTGTTGGACTGCTGTGCTTGGCAACTGGCTCCTCTAATGTTAACCTCTACCTCTGGCCCTTTTAATGTTTATTTTATGACTTATCTTTGATACGGTTGTGAGTGACCCTTGAGGTCCAATAACTCACTAGTGACATTTCAGCTGGGTATAATTTTAGACCAACAATAACAAAAATAAATCAGTCCACACTTTCTGTAAAGTATATATTTAGGTATACTGTATGTGAGCCATGAGGAGAAAAGGATAAATTTATTCTAGTTGGATTTGGCCTCTACAAACATCACCTCCATGCTGGTGCTCTCCCCCCCAACCCCCCCTTTCAGTCTTGGTAATATACCCAGAATTTGTCTGCCAACTCCTCTCTTCCAAATGCCTGTTGCAATTTCAGTAAATTATGGAGATCCCTTTGCCCTCACCCAGCATGGGACTGAACTTTGTCTCAAACACAGGGGCTCAGTTTAAACCAGCAGCCCACCCAGAAGTTTTCAGGGGTGGGGGAAAGGAGGCAAGAGAAAGGGGGGAGATGTCAACAAAGGCACTCCCCCCACCTCACTGTAATGTCCCCCACGATGTCTGCATGGGTAGGAGCAATACAGACTCTCATTTACACGTAGGAGCAGTGTCCTATTCCTTGACACCCACCCACCCACCCCTCCTTGCATCTCCTCCAAGCTGTTATTTTAAACATGCCAACCTTTGAGACCACCTTTCAACTCCAAAGTTTTCTCAGAAAATAAAAACGTGTGAGCTACAGGGTCATTTTTCTGCACTGCTTTCAAGGCGGTGCTTCTTCTTGCTGCATGCTCTACTTCAAGCCTGTTATTACAGGCAGCTTGCTGTAATATCTTGTTATTGGCTTAAAAATGAAAAGCAACACACACTGCCCTCTTTGATGGGCCAGTCTCTCCCCCCCCCTCTCTCTCTGTGTGTGTGTGTGTGAGAGAGAGAGAGAGAGAAAGAGAGAGAGAGAGAGAGAGAGAGAGAGAGAGAGAGAGAGAGAGAGAAAGAGAGACCCTTTATTTCTAAAGGAAGATGCTATTTTGCACAATTCCGCTCAGCATTTTCTTCCACTTTCTTCCACCACTTCTGTGCTTGCTTTGAAATATTTGTCTTTATTGTGTGAACTACTACATTGAAGACAGAACAGCAATGTAATGATGCATTTGTCTTCTGGCAACTGAAGCTGTCCTTGCCCATTTGTTCTTGTGTCCGAAATAGGTTTTCTAATGGCCTCATGTGAGACATTGTTTTCAATCTGGACACCTAATCTTCATCACAAATCTTTGTTGACTCATGTTTGCCAACACAGCTGTGCTGATTCATGTGCTTTACTTACTTGAGGATGTTGGGAATTGTTTACTTGCACATTGCAGCGTCCTTTCATTTCTGCTTTAGTTATACTGAGGCTTGCAGTTACTAAAGTTTGGTGAGTTAGTGACCCAGCAATGCACATGCAGGTGAGAGCCAGGGTGCTGTAGTAGTTTGAGTGTCCCTGCCTAGCCGTGAAGCTCACTTAGGTAACCTTGGGCCATTCACCATCTCTCAATCTAATGTATCTCAGAGGATTGTTTTGAGGGTAAAATGGAAGGTGGAGAGGTGGCATAGAAATGTTTTGTTATATATATATATATATAGAGAGAGAGAGAGAGAAAGAAAGAGAGAGAGTAGTGCAAAGCACTATTCAGCAACATGGATGTATCTGGAGCTAAAATTTGCACATTGAAAGTGTGAGAAACTTGGCTGCTTTGAGAGTAACCCCATAGGCTTTGGGATTTTCACAGGACGCCTCCATCACAGAGGGAAAGGAACATTCTTTCTCCTGCATTTGTGCAAGTTGATAGTGCTCAGTTATGTACTGCTCAGTTGTGTTGTGATCTTCTCTGTCGTTTGGCAGTTAATCAGTCAATGTAGGTATCTAAATTCCTAAGTGACCCGCAGCCTGATCTTTGGATAGGAGGCTCAGCTGTGGATACATATAGCCATGTGTCGTCTTTGCTAAGCTCTTCTATATTATTGTAGCATGTGGAGCTAGAGATGGGAAGGGACAGGTGGTGTGTGGTGTTCTTGGTAAAATGTTGTTTTACTTCACCACAGTCTTATGGAAAGCTGGGCTGGCTGTTTTGCTCTGAGCTGTCATGTGTCATTGCTCTCCACAGCTTTAAAAAAAGACTGGGGGTTAATGAAAATTGAAACCTTCAGGGAGGAATGAGTCTGTGGTTTGCTCAGGAGATCACAGGCTAAAAATCTGAATCAACAAGACAAGCCTCAAACTACAACCAAAACAAGCATGTTCATACCCTTTCCCATCCCTTTTCCACTCTCGCCCTCCACTGCCATGTGCTATCATGCTGGGCCTCTACACCCTCTGATAGTGTATTCTTTTCACCAGCATCTAGTAAGTCCAAACAAAATAAATACTCCTGGCTAGAATCCAGTATGTCTTTACTTTGCATGCATTCTTGTTCATAAGCAAGATCATGTGGTGGCCTCCTGCACCTGTACCTTCTTGCATGAAATTCTATCTATATGTTACCACACCCATACTCCTTAGTTGCTATATGCACATATTCCCACCAGACAGGGACACACTGAATCAAGCAGAACTTCAGTTGTAGGGAAGGTTCATCAAGAGGATATACTCGCATCTTCAAGTGACATAATATATATATATTTACTATTCTTAAATTAATGTATTTTTATCCTGTTGAGATTCAAGGCAGCTTACAGTGTTTTTTAAAATTATAAATAACAAAGTAATAAAAACAAACAAGTTAAAAACAGTAGTTTAATATAAGGAAACACATTTAGAGCCAGCATTAAAATACAAATTTCTCTGAGAGCAGTCCATTTGTCAAGATTGTCTGCACCTAGTTTTCAAAGGACTGTCTAAATATGAAGCTCTTAGCCTGCCTTTTAAACGACTTCACAGCCAGAAGCTATTGGGATGAAATACCAAAGATATTGATGCTAAAAGCAATAATTTCTAAGGATCCAACTGTTGAAAAGCTGACTGCTAGGTAAAGTTATCCAATTTGGTTTCTATTGAATTTTTGTCTAGGGCGCCACCTATAATTAACTTATGTCTTTGCTAATGTAAGGACTCCCTAGTTTCTATTGATTCCAGTTTTCTACCTGCTGAGCAACCTGTATGCTGCTCTGAAGGATGGGGAGGAACTGAGTAACAACCAGTTTTCATGGTTTTAGCCATAGCTATGCCTCTTGTTCCAAGTAGGCCTCGATGCAACCTGATACCTGCATAGGTCCTTAAAAAGTGCCATGTGAATTGTTGCTTACAACACCCCAACCATTCCATCTTAGGTCTATGGGCATACGCAGACTTCATGGTTGTAACATCAGCCAAATACTGTATTCTTCTCTCCCAGCCCCCAGGTCTTTTTATCATCTTATTTGATGAAGGGTTCTGGAGAACCCAGAAGCTTACATGCTATTTTGTAATATTTTGGTTGGCCTAATACAGCTGTTGACCTAATATGGATTTTGGAATTTTTCTTATGAGCTAATTAGTTTTTGTGTGAAAGTGTTAAGGGTTTGGAGCACCTTCCCTGTAAGTAACAGTGAAAGTTTTTATGGCCTTTTACTGTGGAACACGAAAGACTAATAAGTGGGACAGCTGGAGTTTGTGATATATGAACAGTGAATTTGCTCTGTCTTTTATATATTCTAGGATACTGGTCAGGTTGTGATCCTGAAGGATGCAACAGAATCACAACCTGATTCTGGTCAGGTTGTGACCCTGAAGGATGCAAGATGAGGTTTGCAAGGTACCAACCTTGAACAGTGCACACTATGTAGGAGTGGGGACAACTTCTGGAAGAAGATTCTAGGGAAGGCACACTGCTTGAGGGTTCAAGGCCTATCACTTTGGGCTCATCCAGATTTCCTCTTTGGCTGTATTTCTAGGCACAGGCCCACACTTCAAACCATTGTGTCTGAGCGCCCCCCCCCTGCTCTCCCTGTGAAAACCCGCTATTTAACACTGAATCCGAGCAAACAGCAATCCAATTCAGCATTAAAGAGCAGGTTTTCCTGGGGAAAGAAGGGGGAGTGCTCAGATACTGAGCTTTAAAACACAGACCTGTGCCTAGAAAGCATGGGGCAAAAGGTAAGTGTGTATAATCCCTTAACTGAGAGCTGGCAGAAGTTTAAAGGAGCAGAACCCAGACTTAGAAGTGCTAGCTGGGTGGTGACCAGGCACATACACTGTCACATACACTTGAAGCTTTACTGAATGTGAAGTTGATGAGGTGCCACAGCTGCAAATTCAAGCTCCTTGTTGAAGTCTGAGATCCCAGATCCAGGGGCAGGGTCAACTTTGCAGGGGCCTGTGCTTTCTGTTGCTTGAACTGTGCATTAAAAGAAAGGGCATTAATTTTCCAAAATACTCAAGAAGTAGAAACTCAACTCCAATGCCTCTCCCCTCACCTGTCCACTCTGCCCATTCATTATGGATCAAGGCAGTTATTACATTCTTGGGTTAAGGGAAGAGAATGCTTCCAAGTGCCAATTTAATTTTTACAGTATTCAATGATTGAAATATTTATGTATTTATTTTGTTTGCATGTGTGCATGTGCACAGAGGGAATAGGCCTCTCCTGCTGTTGGCCTGTAGCACACGCTTGCGCTCGCTCACTCACTCGCACGCACGCACGCACAAACATATATAAGACATCCATACTCACACCCTACCTGTTCTTCTTGTCCTGTTAGTAGTCTATATTGCCTGCAGGATTATGTATATTTAGCCCTCTCTCTATTCCGACACAACTAAACACAGTTGCCAAATGTGGAAGGGTTTTGCAGATAACAATGGCCTGTTGATTCACTCTGTTTGCCTGCCAATGCTGCCTGTAATTGTACTAGCTCTGTGCTAATTCTGTGGGCCGTCCTCTTAAACCTGGAGGTTTTAGATTTGTGACTTTAGCAGCTGCTCTGCTCTGTTTTTGTTCTGACATTTTCACATTGGACTGCTTGGCCTTTCAGCGCTCTGCTGCAGGAAATTCACGTTATCTCCTTTAAGCAGAGTGCAGGCGTGTTTGTGTGTCCTATTCTAAATCCTCCTTTCCTTCTACTATATCAGCTGAGAGCAAAATACCCTTCTGATTCAGTTGGCTAAATGTAAAAAGCTAGTTCTTTCCCTATGAGACCTGGTATTTCCATTTCTCCCTCATCACTTCTTAAAATTTGGTGGATGGTAATGTGATGAGAAATCTCTTTAGTTTTGGCTGCTTTGAGTGGTTTAAGCTCCCAATCTGCATGGCTAAAGGAATTGGACACCATATAGTTGCCCATAATAGTTTTGCTTGGAGCCCTTCATCACTGTGTCTTGACCTCAGTGCAGTTGGAGTGGGTAGAGTAGTTTTAGTCAGTCCTTCATGCGTGGCCACTGTACACTTAAGTAGCTTATATGCCCAGCATTAAGCAGTTTGCAGGGTGAAGGTGTGGGATTCATGATGGAGCATGACCGTGCGATATTGAGGCTGTAATTGCCATCTCTTCCCCTATCAGTTGACATCTCTTGGAATAGGTAGTTGTGATGGGAGCAGAGGTGTAGCAATGTGGGGTTGAATGTTTGTTACTGTTTCTCCAGCAGTCACAACTGCTGTTTCTCCAGCAGTCCAGAGGGTCCCTGTCTCTAATGTCATAGAACAGGGTGGTCCAACGCACAGTCTGAGGGCCACACACGGCCCCCTATGCCTTTTTTGGCAGCCCTTGGCAACATTAGATGGCCCCTTCCTAGCCTTGTGCTGTCTTCCCAAAGCTGGGTAAGTGAGGTGCTGGCCTTTGGGAAGGAGGTGTGTCGTCTCTGACAGGGTCCTAGAGTCTTTCCTCCACCTTCCCAAAGCCTAATTAGCACTTTCCCAACTTTGGGAGGGAGATAGGAGGGTCCAGGACCCTGCCAGAGCCTTGTGCCTAGCTTAGCCAGGTTTGGGAAGGCAATGTGAGAGCTTGGGGGGGGGGTGCATCAAATTTTTGCCTCACCCCCCCCACCTTTGTGACAAGGCAGTGTGAGGCCTGCAGGTGCAGTGTCAAAGTACTCTTGCAGCCTACCTGATATGAAATGTTGGTCTGCCCTGTCCTACAACCGCCCAACCAGCATGAAAAGGGAGCTTTTTAGCCACTGTAAAGTCTTGTCACCCTTTGGCTACAGTTGTTCTGTCCCAGCCTATAAGGTACTGTACAACTAAAAAATTCTGTAGAAGTGTGGAAAAGTTGCATTTTCCTCCTACAAATATTGTATCTTAAAACCTACCTTGTATTCCCTTGGAGAAAATATATGTTTTTAAATAAACTGTGATAAGTTTTGACAATGCTATAGCATGTTATTTTGCGCTCTCTCTCTCTCCTCCCCCCCCCACTCCTGTAGCACGTAACCTGACTTACTTACTTGAATCCCTTTTTTGTTTTTTTTGTTTTTTCCAAAGAGCTCAAGGTGGTGTACACAGTTTTCCTCCCCCTCATTTAACAACCTTGCAACTATGTCCTCACAACAACCCTGTGTAGTAGGCTAGGTTGAGAGGCAGTGAGTGGCCCAAGGTCACCATGGCCAACTGAGGATTTGAAGCCTGATCTTCCAGGTAATAAGTCTGACAATCTAACTAGCACAACACACAGGGTTTGCTCTGTAGGCATTTTGATATTTTGTTGCCCATGCCAGGAGTTTAACTATGGGAAGCTAGCGTGAATTGGACTGGATGGGATGAACTATGGTTTTGGTTGTGTTTTTTTTTAAAAAAAAGTCTGAGTGTTTTTGGGTTTCCATACTATAGAAAAAAGAATTAAGAGGACAACGGGTGCCACAGATAAATCCACTTGAGTGCTAGGAAAAATTGAGTTGTGGGTTTCATCTCTTGCCTTCCAGCAGGGGTGCAGTGTTTCTGCTGGTCTTCTTGAAAGTCAAGATGATTTGTCACACATTGGTGCCTCCAGAGTGTTGAAAGCTCTCTTGCTCCTTCCACCGTTTCTCCCTGTAACCCTGTTGCATGCACATTTCTAAGCTGTCGTCACCTGCTGGTGATCACCACATGGATGAATAGTGGCACCGCATGGAAGAGGCCTCAAGTGCTAGAGGGTTGTAGAACCAGATTTTTGCCTTTACCTCCTTTCCCCCAGTAAAATATTCAGGCCAAAGCAGTTTGATTCATTTGTAATATTTCAACACTCTTTTTTTTGGAAGGGGGGGAGTATTTTTCAGATTGGTAATAATCTCCTGTCCTCTTTCTAAATACAAGGTAAATAAAGTATTAGTACAAAATGAATAACTTATTCCAGGTTCAGTAATTAGTCAGGTTCTCCATCTTCAGGTTCTCTATCTATTGACTATTTCATTATTCTTGGGAGTTTCCACCAGTTTCTCTTGTATTATATGTTTCTGCATTTCTTGTGTGCTACAAGTAGGAGTCAAAGTCAGATTAACACTGAAGCTATCTACAGAAATGCTATATATTCTTAGCAGATTGTTTATACGGTGTCTTTGCTGGTAAGAGAATAATGGACTTATGCTAAAGTTGTCCTGGAGTGACTGTAGGGCTATCTGGACTGTTTTACAAAGGACCTATGCTGCTCCATAAAATTTGAGGTGAATTCTGCATCAGGAGAAGCATGTATTTGCTGTGCATTGCATCATGCTACCAGCTTATGTTAGGGATGCCCAATGTCAGTGCTCTTGTTGATTTCCTGCCCTTGACTTTTGGGCTTCCACACACTGCCGATGTTGCTATCTTGGTCAATGGTCAAAGAAGTCAGAAGATCTGGGGCTTATGGAGGAATTTTCACTGATTTTTAGGGATTGTTGCCTGTTTCCCTTGCTGCATCCCCTATGTGATCTTGTTGGTTAGGAAGATTTGTTTATGCTCAGCAGGTCATCAATCAATATTTATTCCCTGTGAGTTTGGAAGATTTGGCACTATACTACCATTTTGCTCAAAAGCAAACCACACGTCCCTTCAATCTTTTACTTTCTCGATAACTGGAAGTTTTGCTAAACTCCTGCTTTTCCTGTCAGGTAGCTGGTTTCTACATATGGAATCTGGGTTTGCCAGCTTGGTATGCATGCAGGCTATGGATTCCTGGCATGCTAATGCTGTATGTGTAGGGCTCAGATATGGTGCTAGCATCATAGATAACTTTTTATATGGCATTGTCATGTAATTTGAATCAAACCTTTGTTAAACACTAATGCTTTGTGGGACAGATGTGCCTCATAAGCCACATAGTGAATTAAATTGAGATGATGGTGTTAATGAGTTTGTTGCATCCTATTTCCAAGCATAGAGGTCTCTATTATTTGCACCAAAAAACTAATCGTAGAAAATGATATAAAAGCTAAATTTGAGACTATCAAGTGAATATCCAATCTGATTCTACTGTGAAGAAGTTCTAATGTCTGAATGTGAAATCAAAGTAATGAAATATTACAGTGGTCACTTGTAAATGCAAGAACTTAAGGAACAAAAGTGATTATTGTATACCATCCTGAACAGACGTAGATGAAAACACTATCTCATTTTGCATAGATCCAGCTGCAATCAAACAAAAAATGAATTCAGTTCAATAAAAACATAATATGGGTAGTGTGGTTGGGATCCTATGAGGAAAGTGTTACCTATAGTATCATTATCTCACAAGTTATGTGGCCTTCCTCTCCCCCAACTGGGCTCTTAGCAGTTTATGTCTTGGCTCTAGCAAGTTCACGTCCTGTGGTGGATGTGGGCTGGAAGTACAGATTTCCTATCACTGACATTCAAGACTTGTCATCTAATTCCATCCCAAGGATATTTACTGTCATCATCCTGTGATATTAGGTGAGAATTGGGGCAGGTGCTCAGGAAAAGATAAGAGAAATTTTAAACCCACTTTTTCTGCCCAAAATATTCCACAAAGTTATTTGAACAGATGCCAGTGAGAACTCAGAAGAGGAAGTACTTTCACTGTAAAATGTCTAGTGTAAAGTTCCTTAGTGAAATCTATCAGTATCTTCTTCCATCCTTGCAAAGTTAACTGATTATAGCCTGGTTTCTGTCTTTCTAATGTGTGCAGAGATGTCGTGTATTGAATATTATCACATTTTCTATTACTGAAGGCCTGGGTCAAAATTTCCATATGCCATTCTCTGTTAGTCTCATTATCATTATCATTATTATTTAACTGCCCTGCAGCCCAAGGTCCATGAATGGGTTACAACAATCAAAACACAATGTTGGAAAGAGTTTTAAACCATTTACAATAACAGAAATAAAGTGACTCCTAAAAACAAACTTCTCAGGTGTCAAAAGCCAGGGTAAAGAGGTGTATATTCAGCAGTGTGTATAGTAAGTAGAAATATTGTGATTCTATGGTCAGTACCTCTACAAAATAGATGTAAGGAGGAGGGAACTTGCATTGAGGGACACTTGATCTTTGTGAATTCCAGTGCAAACTGACCTGAACCATACCACCCAGGTGTGAAATGGAACATAGCTATTCATTGTATTTCATACCCTTCTGAATGTTGAAAAGGGGTTCCAGGCTCGAAAAATATTCAACAAAATGTATTTTAAAATGTATACTTTGATAAGGAACTACCTTCAAATACCTATTTCAAAACAAATGGCAGATTAATGAGGAAATAGCGCAGGACAGACTTATGAATGAAAACATGAAAAAGGGGTAGCCAGTATGATGCCCTCTGTGAGTTGTAGGATTACTGCTCCCATCATCCCTAGCAAGCATGGTCCATCGTTAGAGATGATGGGAACTGTAGCCCAAAACATCTGGAGTGCCTCAGGTTGAGGAATGCTGATGTAAATAAATCTCTAGCTGCATCACTTTAAGGGATAGCTGTGTCTTAGATTTCACTGGTTATTTAAATAAGTGAAAATGTAATGATGATGCAGAGACACAGTGAATAAAAATATCATTTTATGAAACTGGTATATTGCATGATAGAAGAAAAATGAAGTAATTTTAATTGTTAAATTCCTATTCTTACTTTGGCAGAAAAGTAAATAAGTATGTGCTGCCAATGAATAAATATCTTCATTAAAAATCCTTCCGTATGTTTGATTTTTGGAGATGGCTGGGTGACAATCTGAGGATGGCCACAGAGATACCAGTGGGTTGTTGTTGGGAGGATGTATACTCTGGTAAAGGATCCAATGTCCTGTTTCTGAACTGCTGTGGTGTCAAAGTTTATGAATTGCAGTTATTTTGACAAGTTGCTTTGTAGATTTAATAGGTGTGTGATTGATGCTGTTGCTTGTAATGCTGTCCCTTTTCACCAGGTCATTTTGTATTTATAACACAGAGTGAAGGGAATTTTTAAAAAATTGCCTTCAGGAACCATATAGAGCTCCTCAATAGGAGAGTAGTTATGGCACAAGAACAAGCAAAGGACCCCTTCTTTCGAGCTCCTCATGTACAGAGTCCATTGTGCCTGCCTTCTGCTTGAGCACTGACTGTGAGGTGTGAGTCCACAGCTCAACTACTCTCCCTCTTGAATGGGAACACATCTCACTTGTCTGTGAACATGCCCCACCCAGCTTGAAAACCTATGCAAACTACAGACAGATATACCAGTATCACAAACCATTCATATAGAAATTCATTTGTATACTGGGAGAAATTCTGGTTCATGTCACTGAGGAGCAGGGTTTGCAATAGGTTCTGTGAAAGAACCCTACATCTCTTTCTTGCCCTGCATACTTCTATCCCATCTTGATTACTGGGATCATCTGCAAGAGCATTGTTGGTCGTTCTCTGAATAGGTGGTACACACATTTGACAATAACAAGAAACAAAGCCTTTAGTGTCATCGGCTCAGTATTGTGGAATTCTCTGCCAATAGAGATTTAGCAGGTATTTTCTGCTTCAACTTTTAAACTCCTGTTGAAAACTTTTCTGTTCCGTCAGGCTTATGCAGGTAATTAAGAATACATCTTTCCACAATAGTTGGCTGATTTCCAATTTTAATTTGTTATTTTTTATTGCGCGGTTTTATTTGTAATTGTTGTAAACCACTCTGATTTTTTGTGTGAATAGAGATATATAACTATTTTTATAAACAAATAAAAAGCCAAGATGACAATTCTTTAAAAATCTTTACATATCCTCTAGTTCTTGGTGAGAACAGTCCAAAGGGAAGGAAGAAGGGAGCTTGCCTTGACATACAAATGATTTGCTCAATAGCACAGATCCTCCCCTTGGCCCCATCCAGACTTTAACCAGCTATTTCTTTAATGAGGGCCCTGGTCAGCTAATTAAAGAGACCATGCCAGTAAGCTATGGCACCAGGTTGACGGTAGGAAGGCTTTTCTGAGCAGGATGTGGAGGGAAGAGGGATCATGCTGGCAGCAGCTGCTTGGCTGGGGTCCCTGCAGATTCAATTCACCCCCACAGAGCAACTGGAAATGGAATATCAGGTTTTAAAAACAGTTATAAATACTACCTCAGGAGCTGATGCAACCTCAGCAGCCGAAAGCGAGGTGTTTAAGAACAGGAGACTTGGAGCTGAGAAGCTAAGATTCCCTCTGTCTCCCTCAGCAGTCTTGTTTTCTCCTCTCCTGTTTCTTTCTGAAATCCATAGTTTATACATAGTTACATAGTAAATAAAAGTAAATATTGTTCTTTTTTATTTGCAGCAGGGTGAATTGGAGGCTATATTCAGATTTTGCTAGACAGATCAAAGCTATTGTATCTGTAGTGTAGAAGCATATAAACACAGCATAATCTTTATATAGAGAGCCCAAACCACAAATATATTGGATTGCTTGGATTTCAGTTAATGGGCTATGCTAGTTTAAGTTCATGTGATCTGTCTATTATAGTTTGTGAGTGGCAGCTTATATCCATCATAATTTTACTGTGCGTACAGAATATATGTGCTGCTACCCAGGAATGTATACCTAATAACTGTGAATAAACAAGTCAAACACTTGATAACGACTATAATAGTATTTTTGTGCGTTTATTTTTTTAAAAAATGCATATGAAGTTCTTATAAAGAAAAAACGTTGCCAAATACAGGTGATAGAAAAATCTGGGCTAAATGGAAATTTGCAGTTCCTCTTAGATTTGCAACATTTTTATAAGAGACATGTCCTCTGCACTGATACAGTTTTCATTTTGTTGTTGCTAAGTTCCCACAAAGGTTTTGAATTCTGCAACCCAAAGAAACCAAAGACCACATTAAGGGTGGCAAAGAGAACATATAAGCCATTTGACACTAGGCCTCATGATAGAGTTAGGAAAGAATCTTTTGACATAGATAAAGAGGGGAAGCAGTGTCTTAATATTTATCTAGACATTGTTTCCCCGCTGCCTGAATGCCCACAAATGCTTTGTTCAGGAACAGGAAATGCTGGGGAACAGGAAATGGTGACAAGGTCTTGGAGGACTAAGCTATATGTGCCTATGCTGTGCCCTCTATGCTATACCTTCTGGTGCAGTGGAAGATGCTATCCTGACACCAGTGTTAAAATCAGTTTCAATTGCCAGCCCAGTAGACTTCTGTACTTGGAATGGCAGTAGGTGACATTGTCCCTCCTTTACTCAGGCAGGAAAATGTTTTAGGCTGGCTCAGTATATGTCATTTTCATTTCCCTAGTCTTGGAGAGCAGTTTGCCCAGGGTTGGAAGGAATTGGTGGTGTATTGCTTGCTGGAGGCTGCAGGGTGGGGCTGGGATTGGGGGGCAGGCAAATAAAAAATAAAAAATGAGCAATAGCCTGAATCAGTGAGGTTGCACCTGAGGTTTGGCAACCTGGAATGATTATCAAATATGACAATATCTGCTGCCACAACTGCTCTAATAAGCCAAGAAATATCTAACAATGCAGGAAATTCCACCAAGCAATAGCAAAAGTTGCAGAGTTACTTAATTACATTGCTTACAAGTTTGCTGTGGAATCATACACATAGAATATATTTTACATAAGTTCATAAATATCCCCTTGTCCTATCTGAGCTTTAGATGGCTGGCCTTTCTGAAGAATGCAGAGAAAGGCAAGCTAAGAGAATATGGAAGCCATGCTGCCTTCTTATTCCATCCTGCTTACCCCAAAATTGCCAACAAGGTGTGAAGACATGGGGAAAGGGCTTCCAGAAGGGCAGGAGAAAAGAAAGTAAGTGATCGTATATGCTCTAACACTGCCTTATGGCCAGGTGGTGATCCAGCCTCTTGCATATGACACAGCATTTTATGAATTTCTCTTATAAATAACCAGTACTGGTTTCCTGGCTCTCGTTACCAATGGTGCACATAGAGTTGACTTCTTTCACAAGCATGGTGGGCAAAGTTTGTTGCACCTTCAGGGAGCTATAGAAGGAACATTAGGTCTCTTTAATAAACCCCATGGGTCTATGCTACATTCCATTTGCACACAGTTTAAATAAATTAAAGCTATCTATTATAAATCTGTTGAAATCTGCACATGTGGCTGTTATATTTGAATCAACAATGTTCTGCTTGATGGCTTTACTACTGGTGATCTCTGTGGAAGCATAGCTAGCTGTGTACTGTGCGGTTGCATTTTAAATGTGCATTGTATGTATCTTGTGACTTGTTTCAAAGTATCCCATATATATATTTGTGTCTGCAGATTCACCCAAAGTAAAAATGTGAATTTTTAAGAACATTCATAATCTAAGAAAACTATTTACTTGATCCTGCATTGCATAAGAGATATTTTTAAAGGCCTGTAAGTGAATGTCTTTTTCTTGTTTATTATGTGACAGTGCATTCCACATTCACTAAATGTGCTTAGTGTTGACAGCTGCTAATTCCTTGAAAAATGGTTAATCACTTCACAATATACACAGTAAATATGACTAATGCATGTACTATATGTATATAAACTTTGGCAATATGTTTCTGTGCAAGAGGAGAACACAGTGCTATTACATGCTCGAGTCCAGGTTCTTTCAAAATTTCAAACAGGTCCCTCTGATCTAAGTGGGTCCTAGTTCCAAGTAAATGTGGCTAAGATTGGATTATACAGCTAACAGATATTTGCTGTGACTTAATAATAAGAATAGGATGCGGGTGACGCTGTGGTCTAAACCACTGAGGCCTCTTGGGCTTGCCAATCAGAAGGTCGGTGGTTCGAATCCCCGTGATGGGGTGAGCTCCTGTTGCTCGGTCCCAACTCCTGCCAACTTAGCGGTTCGAAGGCACACCAAAAAAGTGCAAATAAATAGGTACTGCTCCAGCGGGAAGGTAAACAGCATTTCAGTGCGCTGCTCTGGTTTCAGTGTTCTGTTGCACCAGAAGCGGCTTAGTCATGCTGGCCACATGACCCGGAAAAACTGTCTGTGGACAAAACACCAGCTCCCTTGGCCTGTAAAGCGAGATGAGCGCCACAACCCCAGAGTTGTCTGTGACTGGACTTAACTGTCAGGGGTCCTTTACCTTTACCTTTAATAATAAGAATAAGAATACTGAACAAAGTTCCCATTGACTATTCACTAGAATCTAGTGACTAGATGCTTGCTACCTTTGAAAGTCAGGGCAATATCAAATTAGTAATGCATGATTATGTCACCAGTCAGTAATGGAGCTTAATCTGCATCTCATCAAGTGCAGTTAAGCTACACAGAGCATCTCTTATCTTGTAGATTTTCCATATCCTCCAGCAGCAGAGTAGGGACATGGGTCTGTTGGAATGAGTCCTATGCTAGGTAATGTGCATGGGTGAGTGGCAAGTAGTATGGCGGTTGTCTTCTGTACCACTACGTTAAAAGTTTGCCACCTTCTTGTTTTGCTTTAAAGGAAAACCCCCGTTCTTTTGTGTGATAAATACAGTATCTAGCACTGTGAATCATCAAATACAAGAATAGGATCCTTGGGGAAGCCTGTTAAGTTGAAAATATGATTCACATACCCTCAAGTTTGGAAAAGGCACCCCCCTTTCACTCTTAAAAATGAATGGTGGTGCTTGCTCTGGTAGGCCACCCCAACTCCTAGCAAAGAGAGAACATTTATCAATGTAAACAAAAACTTTACATTACATTAATTCCTCAGCAGTGTTAGAAGCTGAGATATGAAAGCTAGGAGCTAAATGGCACCTTAAACCTAGGTTATGGGTGCAACAACAGAGTGTCTAGGTGCGCTTTTTAATAACAAGAATACAAAGCTGAAAATGAATGAATTACAGGTAAAATATTATGTTCATTTTTCACATTGTCTAGTCCTTCCTCTACCCACCCCCCTAATATTCTCAAGAAGGTCTCTTCTCCAGTCTTCAGAGAGTAGCTGGAAGTGGGGAGGCAGAAAAAGGTCCTCCTTTTCTTCTTCTGCAGTATTAATCTGAAATTGTAGGCGCAGTACTGCATCCAGAGCTCACAAACTGGTCATGTAATGAAATCCCCTGTCACAAAATGCGCCTAGAACCATGGGAGTTTCGAACACTGTTCCTCAGTCCCATTCAATTCCCCCATTTAAAAAAAAATCTGCAAAGAAAATATACATTTAAGTGAATATTTTATTTTTTTAAAAAATCACATTTGAGTCAGTTTCATCACAAAATATGCATGTCTAAATGGACTTTGTCTCAAAATATGAATTTTAATATGAATTTTGATATGCGTTGAGCAAAGTGTTACATTGCAAAATCCAGAGATATGTGAAATACAAAGGATGTTCTGATGCACAGGTTATAGTCTATGGTGCAGATCAGGTCAGATTGTATTTGAATTTGCAAGAGTCAAATTCCTTAAGCATCTCTGCTGTTATGACGTGGCCTGGGTCTTTCATGGATTTGCATTGAACAAGTGGACAGTTAAAATGTTTGAGCAATATTTTCTTGGAGCAGCCTCACAAAGAGTCCTTTAGGTGTCGCACTGCAACAGAAAGTGCTGCAGCAAGGATCTCAGAGTTTCATCCCCTTTCATCCCCCCTCCTTCTCTCCATCCGTCTGGCCCTCTGGAGACTTCGGTAACTCTGTCTCGATGTGTCTGGCTTTGAGAAATTCATGAAAAGCCGTGACTGCAGCATCTCCTGGCATGTGGATAGAATCCTAGTAATGGCATGTTAAGAAAAAGTTGGCACAGGTTTTAGTTAAAGGGAGTGTGTTAGGTTGAAGGCAGCTTGGAGGATTTGGAAAGTTTACCTGTTGCCTTTTCCAAAAGTGGTGTCTTGTTTGCCTCTGTATTTATTTTTCCCCAGAGAATTTGTGTGTCATTCCCCTCTTCTCCTTACTTATAATTGCTTTCCCTTCAACAAGCAGTCAGGTGTCTGATTTTGCTGGTGGATCCTTTCAGTAATGATCATGTGTGGCTGATGTGGATCTCTGTTTCCCTTTCCATGGTCTCAGTGAAGTTACCCCAAAGGCTAGGTGTGTCATTTGAGCCTTTCAGAGTTCTGCCTCAGAGCTACAACTAAATTGAATTAGGGTCTATCCTTTCTTGCAAAGCTTCAGACTGGGATCAGCATGTGTAAGCTTTTGCAGTATCTACCACATATTCTGATACTTTTAGGATCCCTCCAAACTCTCTTTTTGAGATGGATCAGCTCATCATAAAACCCAGGGTAGATAGTTCAGTTGGTACAGCATGAGACTTTTAATCTCAGGGTTGTAGATTTGAGCCCCACATTGAGCAAAAAAATTGTGCATTGCAGGGGGTTGCACTAGATAACCCTTGTGGTCCCTTCCAACTCTATATATCTATGATTCTTTGGGGGAGGGGTTGTACCCTGCATTACTTACCCACAACTCATAAATTACTGGATAAAATAAATTTACAGCAACATATTGATACTTGAAGATAACAGTTTGCATGTAATATGTCTTTAATTAGCCTATATTGTTCCTAAGATTGTTCCTAAGATATCACCAAGAAATGCCCTGTCTCCCACACAAAAAGCATCTTCAAAGAAGAGGACTTTTTCTTATTTTGATCCTTTTAGCCCCTGAATAAGCTCTCGCTACCTCTTTTCACTAGTTAGCCATCACTTTCCAGTACTTTAGCCTGCCTCTTTCTCCCTTCCTTTTGTTGCTCTGGCATATGCGTTCCCATTCCCTAAGAATGTGTAGAGTGCCCTAGGATAGAAAGAAGACTTTCCAAACATGATTATAGTTGATTTTGTATTTGAAAATCTTTTGTTAAGCATTATTGGTCTGAGCAATAGCCAAGCTAAATTAATTATCACCCTCAAAGATTGTGTTCTTGCTCTCTCCTTCCATCCCCCAAGTAGATCTGGCTTTATATTTTCCTCATGTGCCTTGGCAATGAGTACTGCCTTACAAAATTGCTCACATTTGAGTTAGGGCTGGCTGGATCATCCTGTTCCTGACCTGGCATTTCTAAGCACAGCCAGTGAGTGTCTTTGGTACAAGCTCCAGAGTACAACCACTTGAGAAGAGGGATTTGTTTGAGCAATGTGGAGAAAAAATAGCTCAAAGGGGAGAAATGTCCCAAACTTTTGGATAACAAAGAAATTACATGAAGCTCAAGAAAACTAACCTTTGTAATAAATTGTCTCCCCACTGTAAATCAACCTGTAAAAGAAATGTGTTTTTCTACCACTATGTAACAAGGAGTGGAGATGAAATGAGAATTTCTGGAAAGGCAAATCTACAATCTTGTTCCTTGGTCCATATACAACCTCACCCCCTGTTGTGTATCTCAAATGTGTAACAGTGATAATATATTTGTTCTCTCTGCTCTGCCACCTCAGCAGCACACAGGTAAGAATGATAATTGACAAATGGCAAGCAGTAAAGCTACACCTTTTGCCATGCCTTTAGTGGTACCGGGCAGGGGTACCTTTACCTTTTTATTCTTTTAAAATGATTTTTGCAGCTAGTCACCAGCTTCCCTTTGTCCACTAGGGGGAGCTCATAGCATGGTCCACCAAGGTAGTTTCTGTCAATTTAACCTTCTGGGTTGATAAGTTGTATCTCTAGAATTTTCTCTCTCCTACTTCAAACCTGGCTTCCCACAACACCTGGTACTTTTTGGAACACTTTTATTGCGGACTTAAGTAACAGTGGTCCCTTCTGTGCTTGTCTTCTGTTGATTCTCTAAATTGTGAAATGCAGTCAGTTCCCTTTGGATAGTTTGTTTCTTGCAGCCACTTTTATTGGCTAATGGGGTGTCTATGTAAATCCAGTTGGAGAAGGCCTCTATTACACACCGTTGACATTTTGGGGTGTACACTTCTTTTTCAGACAAAATTGCTGTATATGAAGGAAAATGTAGTCCCATCTGTTAAGCTGTTGGGGACAGTGGTTTGGACATTTGCAGGCGAGCCATTTTTAGTCATATAGAAACTTGCAACAATACAACAAGAGCATAGTTTGAAGCCCATTTGTTCAGTGGTTGGTCTCATTCATATTTCAGTGGGATGTAGGATTTATACACTCGGGCTAATACAAATCTTCTCCTATGAGGTTAGCTATTTGAGCTCCTCTCTGCCTACTCTGTGTTGTTTATTTTAACATATTAATGTGGGGGTGTGGTAGTATCCCCACTTTAGAATTAGGAACACAGAGGTGGACTTGTCCTAGGGCTCTCTGGAAGAACAGGTTTTCCATAA
This sequence comes from Podarcis vaucheri, assembly GCF_965113315.1. NCBI lineage: Eukaryota > Metazoa > Chordata > Lepidosauria > Squamata > Lacertidae > Podarcis > Podarcis vaucheri. The sequence continues at coordinate 37,997,554 of NC_138752.1, forward strand.
CTTCTTAAAGTATAAAATACAGGAAAAAATTGCCTTAAAATCTGCCTTGAACTTTTAACAGAGCTAATGCATGTTTCTTTGGTGGTGTTACATATATATGCATTAATAACTATTAACAAGGATACATTGGATGAGAATATATACAGTGGTACCCCGCAAGACGAACGCCTCGCAAGACGGAAAACCTGCTAGACGAAAGGGTTTTCCGTTTTGGAGGCGCTTCGCAAAACGAATTTCCCTATGGGCTTGCTTCGCAAGACGAAAGCCCATAGGGAAATCTCCGGGGACCTCTTTTAAATGCTAGCGGTGGGGAGCAAAGCCTTTCCCCCCCCTCCGGCCTTCAGAAGAGGTCCAGGAAGGCTGGCAGGGGCCGAAAGGCTTTGCTCCCCACCGCCAGCATTTTAAAAGCAGTCCGGGATAGCTTCCCGCTATCCCGGACGGCTTTTGAAGGCAGGAGAGGTCCGCGAAGCCTGGGCGCGCTGATCTCAGCGCGCGCAGGCTTCGGCATGCCGGCAACTCTCCGCAAACAGCGGCAGCGCTGCCGCTGCTCGCGGAGAGGTGCGCGAAGCCTGGGCGCGCTGATCTCAGCGCGCGCAGGCTTCGGCATGCCGGCAACTCTCCGCAAGCAGCGGCAGCGCTGCCGCTGCTCGCGGAGAGGTCTGCGAAGCCTTGGCCGGACAGCTTTTGAAGGCAGGCGGGGGGGACAAAGACTTTCGCCTCTTCTGAAGGCTGGCGGGGGGCAAAAGTCTTTGTCCCCCCTGCCTGCCTTCCCAGGGGCTTTTAAATCGCCCCGGACAGCGGAGAAGTCCTTCGCTGTCCCGGGGTTTTTTAAAATGCTGGGGGTGGGAAGAAGAGCCCTTGTCCCCCCCCCAGCCTTCAGAAGAGGTCGGGGGACAGACTGTCCCCGGACCTGGTCTGAAGTCGGTTTCCCTAGGAACGCATTAATTGATTTTCAATGCATTCCTATGGGAAACCGTGCATCGCAAGACGAAAAACTCGCAAGAAGAAAAAACTTGCGGAACGAATTAATTTCATCTTGCGAGGCACCACTGTATTAGAACAACATAGAAATGTTGTTTAGGCTGTAATGGGAATGTGTTGTGAGATCGTCACAGTTTTTTAATAGTTTATTTTTAATAGAGTAACCTGTAGTTCTCAACAGATTACAGTCACTCACTGATAGGGTGTATCCTGAGTCACAATGCAGCTTTAGAGCTCAGAGGTCAACAGTCAACATGATTTTTTTCACTGCACCAGCTGCAGGAGAAATGCTAAGATTATAGACGCCCTTTATATATCGCCTTGATAGACCTGATAAAGGACTTTGACCTCAGCCAAAAACGGGCTCTTCACACTGCTCAACAAGATAAGATGCCCACCTAAGCTCCATCAGATGATTGTGTTCTTCCACAAGAACATGCATGGCACTATGGAACATGACTCTTCATCCTTGGATGCTTTCCCAATAAAAAGTGGTGTGAAACAGTGCCGTGTTTTTGGCTCAATACTCTTTGACATATTCTCCCTGTTGCTCTCCTTCACCTTCAGAAGACAGTGGGTGTTTTCATTCAAGGAGTGTTAGGGGTCTGTTGGATCTGGCATGTCTCCACACAAGACTAAAGTGTGGCAAGTACTTCTCCATGAGATGTTGTTTGCAGAGGACATAGCCTTGACAGCATGCTCTGAGGAAGCTCTACAGAGACTCAACAACAGTATTGCCCAAGCCTTCATGGAGTTCAGCCTTACCATCAGCCTGATGAAGACATACTTGGGTCAGTATGTCGCTAACACTCCACACATCAGTATTGGTGACCACATGCCTGAGGTGGTAGACAATTTTGCCTTCCTGGGCTCCACCATAACCTGCAACCTTTCCATTGATGCTGAGCTGGATAAGTGTATTGGAAAGTTAGCTACGGCAATAACTCGCCTCTCCAAAAAGGTATGGGAGAATGTGATGCTAACAGCCAATACCAGGATGAAGGTCTAACAGACTTGTGTGTTAAGTGAATCATGGGAAACTTACACCCACCAGGAGCAACGCCTTAGTGCCTTCCATATACACTGCATCAGGAAGATTTTGGGGGATTACAGAGTCTCAAACAAAGACATGCTCCTTCCAAGCCCACATTCCCAGCATGTTTGCACTCCTGTCTCAGTGATGTCTACGCTGGCATAGTCCATATTCGAAGAATGGAAGATGGAAGGATCCCCAAAGATGTGCTTTAGGAGCTGGCTTCAGGCACCAGGCCTATTGGCAGATCAACTCTGTGTTATAAAGATGTCTGCAAACATGACATGAAGGCTGGCAGCATTAACCCTGCCATTTGGGAATTGCTTGCAGATAACCACAGCACCTGGAGACAGACAGTCAGGTTATGTATCCACAGCAGTGACCAGAGGAGAAATGATCACTGAGGGGAATGCAGAGAGAAGAAATGCTGGTGCATCTGTAGTAGCAAAACTGAATGCCTTCATCTGCCCCAGATGAAATAAACATGCCTCCCCCATTTTGGTCTCTACAGCCACAGCAGATGCTGTGCCTCTCCAACAGTTTGACTGTACCCCCCAATGGCGCACTCTTCTATAGTCTCTCAAGACAGATGGATGTCAACAAAACAGTGTCAAATTTGGATGCAGATTTATTTATTTTTTACAGTGGATACTAGATTATGAGGTATGGGGAAGTTGTGCACTTTTGTGTGTGTTAATTCAACAGCTTCCCGCATGAAATCAGAGAAAGGGTTTTCAGAGAGTTGGGCTTCATCTATACAATACATTTAAAGCAGTATCATGCCACATTAAACAGTTGTGGCTTCCGCCAAAGAATTATAGGAATTATAGTTTTTTTTTAAGGGTTCTGAGAGTTGTTAGGAGATCCTTATTCCCCTCACAGAGCTACAAATTCCAGAGTGGTTTAACAGTTAGTTCCTCTTCCCAGGGAATTCTCTGGGAATTGTAGCTCTGTGAAGGGAATAGGGATGTCCTAACAACTCTCAGAACCCTTAACAAACTATAATTCCCATAACGTGAGGGAAGCCACGACTGTTTAAAGTGGCATGATACTTTAAAGTATGGTGCAGATGGAGCCACATAGAATATTGGCTAATTTAGAATCATGTTTTAAACATTCTTAAAGCTGCGTAATTAAAATGTTATTTGCAAAAGATAGAAGAGTATAAAGTTAGGATCAGATTGTGTGTTGGGAGCCATGAGTCCTAGAACTATTGGCTATGTGTGGGGCTGCCCCATGTTGCTAATGACTAAAACTGCATCATTAAGCATCTTCCTGGGTTCTTAAGCTCCAAACTGGCCCCATCTATCCAGGCTGGCCATTGAACCTTCCTAGACGAAGCAGATTTCCTTTTGGACTGGGACTTCACAGAGGAAACAGCTCAATTCCTGGTCCTGGCATGGTTTTTTGGTGTTTTTTTTTTGCTTTGCATTTTCCCTCAGCAGTGATTTGACTGCCTAGCTTGATGACCCTCCATGCGCACTTAGTTCCTCAGGCTTCAGATAATTTTGCTTGTCAACAGTAACTCCAACTATTCTGAATTAGCCCAAGAAAATTATGACATCAACTCTGGAGATTAATCACAGTGCAGCCCATCTCAGGTGAAACCCAACCCCGCCCACACTCCGCTTTGCCCCTCCCACTTGTTTCTGTCTTCCTCTTTGCATGTTTACAACATATATGTACAAGGAGTGGCCTGAGAAGAGGAGAAAATGAGAGGCAAACAATGTCCCTGCTGAAGTATGTTTTCTGGTGCATTGTGTAAAAATAAGTTGATACAGACATTCCCACAATCTTGCTGTTTCATGAACAACTGTTTAGTACAGTAGCCATTGTGGTTTTGGGATTACAACTCCCATCAGCCCCAGCCAGCATGACCAATGGACATGGATGATGTGAGTTGTAATCCAGCAACATTAGGAGTGCATTATGTTGACTATTCTTGGTTTAGCATATGATACTTTGTCTACATATGCATGAATAACAGAATTGGGACTGGGAGGATTGTTGTTGTTGTTGTTGTTTTAAAAATAGGACTTCAGAGTCTGCAACATCAAACTTGAAAATAATAAAATCACTTGTTTAAAGGCCCATGCTGCGTGTGCCCCCTCTCTCAAAAAGTTATTTGCAAGCAGGCATGGGAGCACACCATTTGACATAGCAAATTCTGACTGTATTAGCAACTATATTGTGAATAGGTAATGCTTTATACCGCTTAAATCAATGCATTGTTATATCTGCCTGTATGGGATGACTGCATATTCCTGCATTTCAGGGAATTGGACTAGATGATCCTCAGGGTTCCTTCCAACTCTACAACTCTGCCTTTCTATGATTCTACTTCAGGGGTCAGCAAACTTTTTCAGCAGGGGGCATTCCACTGTCCCTCAGACCTTGTTGGGGGGGTGGAATATTTTTTTTTGGGGGGTAATGATGCAAGAGCACCATGAGCCCCGGTGGCTGCTTACCTGTGTCTTGCAAGCGGCAGGGGCTGGCGGCGGTGGTGGTGGAGGGGCGATGAGTGGCATGGAAAGGGCTCCAGAGAGGGGCTGCTTTAAATGGCAGCCGCTCGAGAGGGGCACCCAGCTAACCATGGCTCCTGTGTCTTGCGAGTGGCAGGGGTTGGCGGCGGCGGCAACAGAGGGATGATGAGCGGCGCACGAAAGGGCTCCAGAGAGGGGCTGCTTAAAATGGCGGCCGCTCAAGTGCTGCTGCTGCTGGCACCAACAAAGACCAGCCCCCTTCCTCCTCTAGACAGGGCAGGAAGAAGCCAGGATGAGGGAGGGAGGAGGCGGAGGTGCTGCCGCCGCTGTGTAAGGGAGAGGGAAAGAACACATGTGCTGGCGATCCATGCGGTGATTCCTGGACCGTCTGTGGGCCGGATCCAATTGGGCCTGATCCGGCCCGCGGGCCTTAGTTTGCCGACCTGTGTTCTACTTGCTTGTGGCTGTTGCAGATTGTGCCATTTGAAAAGATGGCAGATTGTCTCATTATATTGGCCTAGGTATTGACATGGACAGTTTGAGAAAATGTGTACCTCTTTTCCTTCAAGAAGGCCATAAAAAAGTGTTCAGAATAATAGCCTGTCCTAGGTCATGGGAATGAGGTATGGACTACATTAGGTTTCTTCAGTATGTTCTAGAGCTCATTACCAGCATGACAGGTTCTGTATATGTATCCAAAAGGGTAGCATCAGTAGCAAAATTTTTGGCACAGCTTTGCTCCCAATCCCTATAGTCTTGTCCTTTCGAAAACATGGTATCGTTTTGTGTAAAATGACTCCCAATCTTTTTAGTTTCTTAGGTGGCTGAAGTTGTTAGCATTCCTATAGCTATATTATACTAGCTATTTTTCTGGAGCACCATTCATGAGTATTCCTGGTTCATCATAACACTCACTTTGTAGTTCAGATTAAATTGCTCTGAGTTTGTGAAGGAGCAGTGAAGAGAGGAGCTTTCGGGTGGGTGAGGGGAGGTTTGTTGCATTTATTGAGCATACAATGAATTCCTATAGGGTGGAATCACGCAAGGGTATTATCCTGCGAATGAGCTCATGCATGAAACATTCCGATTATTTGTGCGATTCTAGCTGATTGTTGAACACCGGTTGTAGATTCTCTAGTAGTTATGCACAGTTGTCATTTCCATGCATTCCACTGTTAAAGGCCGATCAAGTTTCTGCTTTCACAACCCTTCTGAGCCAGCTAGGGAAACAGTTCTGGCAAGATGACTTAACTGTTTTCTAAAATATTTTTTGCTCACCTTATTTTACTTTTTTTGTTAGTTCATTTCTTGTCCTCTTCCAGGCGGGGTGTGTGTAAGTGGCTATAGGTTTTCCCGCCACACTGACTACCACACTGACACTCATGATTTTGACAAAGGTGTTGTTTTAGAGAGCTCAACTGTATTCTTGGAGCTATAGACTACTTTCAGAAATAATGTCATGCCGTGGTTTGGCATTGCATTTATAAGAAGCCTTGAGCTAGCAAGCTTCCCTTTTCCTTCTTTCGCATGCAGGGGGCGATAATAAGAAGTTTTCATTTCTAATTTGCAGCAAACCATAGTTTGTCATTTTGCCTAAAATGTTTTGCAGCAAATCAGAAGCAGAAGTGTATGGAGGAAGGGGAGAACAAAGCTTGCAAAGTCAAGGCTTCTTGCTCTGATAATTGCCAGATGATGGTTGTATGAATGTAACTATCATTCCTGTATTTTTGCATTCTTAGGACACTCATTGGACTACACTTAGTTTAGTTAAAATGAAAGGGAAAGGAGTAACCTTAGTTCAATAACTACCCAAGTTTACGTTTTAAGCAAATCTCCTCAATACAGTATAAACAATACAATATAAAAACAAGCAAAAAAATGGGGAAAATACTGCAAAAGGACCAAGGCAATCTACAAGGCACATCATGGCTTTCTCAAGGTACAAAAAGTTCCAGAGTTCCTATTGTCAAGTGATGGTTTGTTTAGCTAGAATTATCAAATATGAAATTATGTCCTTAAACCATATATCCTTGATAACCTATCTCAACTGCATTGCATCCAGCATTTCTGCCTGCCCTGTGGCTTCTCAGCATACAGTAAATAAATATAGTGGGTGGGAAATAATTATATTTGCTTGATGATGATTTTCAATTTAATTTAATTTTAATATCCCTTAAAATGTGAACTTAGATTATGTATGGAATCATTTCACTCACATGAGTCTTCTCTTCTCATGAGGTGGCCAAACTATTGGAGCCTTAGCTTCAGGATCTGTCCTTCCAGTGAACACTCAGGGCTGATTTCCTTAAGAATCTGCCCCCATTGAATCTTTGAATTGGAAGGGACCCCAAGGGTCATCTTGTCCAACCCCCTGCAATGCAGAAATCTCAACTAGATAATAGATGACAGAGACCAGCCAACCTCTACTCTAAAACCTCTAAGGAAGGAGAGTCCAGCACCTCTCATAGGAGTCTATTCTACTGTTGAAAAGCTCTTACATACATTGCCATAATTCATTGGGCTATTATGGAGCAATTTATTATCATTTATTTTTAAAGGTCTCTTTTAAAAATATAAGGGATGGGCATGGAAAACAAGGATCAAGGGAATTAATCATATAATTAGTTTTGCCCACAGGTGACAATCACTTAAATTTCCAGCCCCATAAATTTATAGCCTGAGAAACAGAAACAGAGATATTTCAACCTTTCAGCTGGTACAGTTTTCAGTGTGATAGTACTGTGCTTCCACTACCCACCCAGCCCCATTAAAATAGAACAGATTAAGCTCATCCAATATGTATTGCTTATGCCTCAAATTAACACTGGCTTGTGCACCCACTGTCTGAATTAGTTGATGTTTATAAAATAGTGGGGATAAATGGCTAATAAGCAACATGAAACTGGGCTCTGTTACTGTGCCTATTGGGGGTCAGGCTACCAGAACTTCCTGCTTCCTTCTTTCTCAGTTATAAACAAACCTACATATTTGGATCATTTCCCCCAGTACCCTGCTATTGCTGCTGCATGCAATAATGCTTAGTAAATGCAGAGTGGGAGAAAAGAAGTCAGTCTAGCAGCTGTAAGATGTTGTTCTCCCTTTGTCAGCTGGAGCAGGTGGGCTGGCCACTTAAGTAAGCACATTAGAACAGAAGACAGAGGCTTGGGTGGAAATGGAGATGGAAGGAACATTTATGCCATTTCATGTTGTCATGCTTGGCACATGGGTTAAACTTTGTATCCTCCTAGTATATGTCACTGCCTGAGCAGGAAAGCAGGTGTGATGGTGGTAATTTGTATTCAGTAGTGCAAGCAATCAGATAAACAGTCATACAAAGATTCACATGAAGAGAAAGCCAGACACACAAAGATCTTCTGACCCAAATTACAAAGACTGATCACAACCTGGGAGCTGAAGGTGTAGCCAGGTGTCTATATTTCACATCCATCTTTCTTCTCTAAGCTGTTTGGTATTCCCACTAATAACCCCCCCCCTTTGGATTGCAGATTTGCACGCTCGTCAAGTTTTGGCACTAAATTTTGAACTAAGCTTCATTGATTGGATTACATTATGAACAGAACTCTTTCTTCACCCTAGAACATTTAACTCTTTCTCTAAAGTGATTTATAATGTACTGATGGTATAGGTACTGACTTTGTAATTCTTACTGAATTCATTTCACTTAGCTATGAGATGTCTATGAAATGTTAGATCAACCCTGAAGCATCTAGGGTAGAGAAAGATTTTTCTCCCTCATCATGGAAAGCTTTTATTGAAAAGCTAAGCCTGTTCCTACACCGTTCCCAAATCTCCTTGCCTGAGAACTTGCTTGATATTTGTATCATTACTTATTGCGCGGTGACCTCATAACTATGTTCAGGATGGGAGGATGAGGTGATATCACAGCCCTGGAAATTGTTCAGTGCGTGCCTGCCAGGAGTGGATGCCAGGCAGTGGGATGGAGATGCCAACTCCAGAGGGAAACTATTTAACTGAATCATAATGGAGTAAAGTCAAAAACCTAGGCAGCATTAAATATAAACTGTTAAAATGTAATGGTTTTAAATGTTTACTTTTATGTGACAGCTGCTTATAAAATCTGGCTGTTTTCCAGATGATTCAAAAGTAGCTGGGTAGTTGGTCAGAAGAGCAAATGGCCTATTGACAGGGGAGAGTGAAGATGTAGGTCCATAATCTAGGGCTGTGGGTGGGAAAATACACAGAGTGATTGGATGTGTTCAGCAGTGATTTAGTTACCAAGACTTCATATGAAGCAACTCATAAGGCCCTGCTATGTGGCTCAAACATGGCTCCATATTCCAAGGGTGGCTAGCACATGTCTCCCAAGGTTGTACTTACAACCACACACACACACGGTTCCTTGTGTCCCCCAGAACCCCTTAAAATTTGTCAGTTGTGGTATACTTTTTATTTTACTTTTAAAAACTTTCCTGTTGTCATACTAAGTTCCATACATTTTCCAGGGGACCCAAAGCATGCTTAAATCATCCAAGAAGCCATTATAAGTGGCAATGTCATGATGTCTAGAAAGCCACTTGCCACTTCCTTATTCACAAACACTTCTGCTGTGCTCTGAAAATCTTTGTTTAGGATTCTTCTGCTATCTTTGGCTGAAGAGCAGGAGATGGCACCCCTAAAACCAATCGCAATGCTATGATGAGGATGAGAGGAAACACTGACTCTTGTCTTTCAGAGAGAGAGAGAGAGAGAGAGAGAGAGAGAGAGAGAGAGAGGGGGGGTGGGGTCAGAGGTATACCTAGGGATTTGGTGAATCTGGCCCCAATTGGGAGTGCAGGCCCATAAGGGTGCAAGCCCAGGGGCACAAAAATCATCCCAGTTATCTGTTTCCAGTTATCATGCAGCACCAGAGCACTTCATCATTCTCTCTTCCTCACCACCAGCCAATTCTGTTGGGACTTTCTCTACTCAGTCCTGGGAAAAACTCCTGCCCAAGCCCCACCCCCTCCTCAAGCATCCAGTCCTCCTCTGAGCTTAGGCAGAGTAATTGTTCTCCAGGCAAGGAAGTTTGGGAAATGGAATTATCAATCCTCTCTTCTCCTACTAGATATGTGGGGTTTTGTTTGGCTTTTGAGCTTCTTCTGGTGTCTCCATTATTGTGTCACATGTGAATAAACTTATTCCTGGAAGTCCTTTCAGGGGCAGACATTGGTAACATGGTGCCCTGTGTGAGGCCAAAATTTGATACTCCCTTCCCCCTGACCCCACACCCCAAAGCCAACTTCTCAAAGCATGGTTAGTGAGGTGCTAGGTTTTGGAAGGAGGTACTTAAAAAACCATCTTTAGATGCGGCCACGATGGCCAACTATCGCCCAGTCTCAAATCTTCCATTCCTGGGCAAGGTGATTGAGCGAGCGGTTGCTGAACAACTCCAGGCACGCCTGGAAGAAGCGGACCATTTGGATCCCTTCCAGTCGGGATTCAGGCCTCATCATGGGACTGAAACTGCCTTGGTCGCAGTTTGGATCTCCGGCGGGCTAGGGACAAAGGTGAGAGCTGTTTCCTAGTTCTGCTGGATCTCTCAGCGGCGTTTGATACCATCGACCATAGCATCCTTCTGGACCGTCTTGAGGGGCTGGGAGCTGGGGGCACTGTTATACAGTGGTTCCGCTCCTTCCTCCTGGGCCGTGTTCAGAAAGTGGTGGGGGGGGGATGAGTGTTCCGACCCTTGGGCTCTCACTTGTGGGGTGCCTCAGGGTTCTGTCCTCTCCCCCATGCTTTTCAACATTTATATGCAGCCGCTGGGAGAGATCATCAGGAGGTTTGGGCTGGGTGTTCATCAGTATGCGGATGATACCCAGCTCTACCTCTCTTTTAAATCAGAACCAGTGAAGGCGGTGAAGGTCCTGCGTGAGTGTCTGGAGGCGGTTGGAGGATGGATGGCGGCTAACAGATTGAGGTTGAATCCTGACAAGACAGAAGTACTGTTTTTGGGGGACAGGAGGCGGGCAGGTGTGGAGGATTCCCTGGTCCTGAATGGGGTAACTGTGCCCCTGAAGGACCAGGTGCGCAGCCTGGGAGTCATTTTGGACTCACAGCTGTCCATGGAGGCACAGGTCAAATCTGTGTCCAGGGCAGCTGTTTACCAGCTCCATCTGGTACGTAGGCTGAGACCCTATCTGCCTGCGGACTGTCTCGCCAGAGTGGTGCATGCTCTGGTTATCTCCCGCTTGGACTACTGCAATGCACTCTATGTGGGGCTACCTTTGAAGGTGACTCGGAAACTACAATTAATCCAGAATGCGGCAGCTAGACTGGTGACTGGGGGCGGCCGCCGAGACCATATAACACCGGTCTTGAAAGACCTACATTGGCTCCCAGTACGTTTCCGAGCACAATTCAAACTGACCTTTAAAGCCCTAAACGGCCTCGGTCCAGTATACCTGAAGGAGCATCTCCACCCCCATCATTCTGCCCGGACGCTGAGGTCCAGCGCCGAGGGCCTTCTGGCGGTTCCCTCATTGCGAGAAGCATAGCTACAGGGAACCAGGCAGAGGGCCTTCTCGGTAGTGGCGCCCGCCCTGTGGAACGCCCTTCCAGCAGATGTCAAAGCGATAAACAACTACCTGACATTCAGAAGACATCTTAAGGCAGCCCTGTTCAGGGAAGTTTTTAACGTGTGATATTTTACTGTATTTTTGGTTTCCATGGAAGCCGCCCAGAGTGGCTGGGGAGGCCCAGCCAGATGGGCGGGGTATAAATAATAAATTATTATTATTATTATTATTATTATTATTATTATTATTATTATTACAAGACTCTGTCAGGGTCCTAGAGCCCTTCTGTCTCCTTCCCAAAGCTGGGAAGTGCTAACTAGGCTTTGGGAAGGAGGTGGGAAGGTGCCTCATTAGCTGCTGTACCCTGTCACACTGCCCTAAATCCACCTCCACACCCCTGAGAACCTTATGGAAAGTAAGGGGCTGTAAATCTTAACAAGAATCTGTCTGTTTTATCCAAAAGTTTGCTCTGGCAGCTAAAAACCAAAATTAGGACTCTGACTCCAAAACAGCTTCAAGGGCAGGATGTGCTGTTATTTTGCATTTTAAACTTCGAATCCTTTACTCTGTCTGTGTTTATATCATGGTGTCCAATGGATTTCCAGGGGAAAGCTCCCCAGAGGGAGCTCCACAAAGAAAGGACCTACACATATGGAGGTTCTGGTTTGCATTGTCTCTGGGGCCCAGCAAATATGGAGCAGGGAAGCAACTCTGCTGCAGTAGGGAGCAGAGAGATCTCTCACCCTAGAGAGCACAACCTCTTCTCCAAGACCCCTGTGTTCTCTTCCAAAGCTCCCACCCAGAGGGGACCCTCCTCTTAAGAGTCACTTCATGGGATCCACCTCAATCTTCCTCCCTTTATTTGGCTTCTACACTGTAACTGCATTTAAAGGACATTTTTTGGGAGGGTTCCATCTCATGAGTGCTCTGCTATAATAACAGATTCATAATGGTCATGTCCCATGAGGGGCAACCTGAGAGTCATTGGCTAGTGTGTTTAGAAAGCTGGAAGGAGACAGAGAAAAAAACTACTACATCTTTATCTGGAAGGCTTAACATTTGGCTGCTCCCAAACAAAGAGGTAAAACAGTTCCTTGACAAGAAATCTGAAAGAAAAAAATATGCTTGTGGTTGTAATACAAATCATAGAATTGTAGAGTTGGAAGAGACCCCGAGCGTCCTCTAGGCCTATTCTTTGCAGTGCAGAAATCTCAACTAAAGCATTCATAACAGATGCCCATCCAACTTCTGCTTAAAAATCTCCCAGGAAGGAGAATTCACAACCTCCCAACGTAGTCCATTTCACTGTCGAACAACTCTTACTCAGAAAGTTCTTCCTGATGTTTTAGTCAGAATGTCCTTCTTGTAACTTGAAGCCATTGGTTCAGGTCCTACAGATGTGCCTCTGAAGACCACCTAAATATCTGAGTTTTTTATCTTCCAAAAGGAAAGCTGCCCAACCTGGTAATGAAAAGAATAAAAAAATGCAAGGAAGAAGCTGAAACTCAAGATAGGAAAAGAGGTGGTAACGAAACACCTTGCTACTTTAAATGAATTCAGCTCTCCAGGGCCTGATGAGCTGCACCCAAAGGTACTGAAGGAGTTTGTGTATGTAATCTCAGAACCTCTGTCTATAATGTTTGAGAATTCTTGGAGACTGGAAACTGCAGGTGGTCAAATGTTGCCCCCATCATCGAAAAGGGGAAAAGAAGACCTCAGTAACTACTGAGTGGTGAGCTTGACCATGATACCAGGAAAGGTCCTAGAACAGTCTGTGAGCACTTAGAAAAGGATGCTGTGATTACTAACACCCAGCATAGGTTTCTCAGCTTGGGAATGCTGTGGACATAGTATATATTGATTTCAGTAAGCTGGTAAAATGTGGACTGGGTGGGGTAACTGTTAGATGGATTTGTAACTGGTTGACTGACCAAACCCAAAGAGTGCTCAGTAATGGTTCTTTGTCATCTTGGAAAAAAGTGACAATTGGGGTGCTGCAGGGTTCTGTCCTGGGCCTGTTGTTGTTCAACATCTTTATAAATGACTTGGATGAAGGAATTGAGGGGCTGCTAATCAAATTTGCAGATAACACCAAACTGAGAGGGATAGCTAATGTTGCAAAAGACAGAATCAGAATTCAAAATAACCTTAACAGATCAGAAAGCTGGGCTCAGGCTAACAAAATATAACTGGTTTATGCTTATAGTGTATATTGGTTTACTGCTTATAGTGTATAATTGATTTATGTACTTAATTATTTACACACCTATGTTACATGAAGTATCTAATTAATGAAATTAAAGCATTCACAACTAAATGAACATTATTTAATTTCATTTTAGCAGTAATTCTAAGGCAAATAATGTGGTTATTGCAGGGCTGCAGATACAGCTCCTTGCCAAGGGCACAAGGGACCCTAGGTGGGTGGGGTGGCTATGTATGCATGCTTTTGTAGCCCACAAGTGTGGTGTCTATGCACACATTTGAGCAAACGTACACAGGACTTGGTTACTGCTGACATGCAATACTGGGAGCCAAAAAAGGTTAGCCACCTCTGCTATCTGTGGAGTACTTCAGTCTGCACTAGTTCATGTCTATAAGTGTGGTTGTCCATGACAACCATAGATAATGCAGTCCATTCAGCTTTCTGCAAGTGAGCATGAGAGTGCCACAAAGGAAAAATATATGCAATTATACCATACAGCCTGGGAAGCTGCCACTTATATCTGCCTTAAGTCTCATGAATGTGTTTTATTTAGCCATATTCATAATATATGAATCTCCAAAGGGCTTAGGGTAGCACACATGGACTTATGGCCTTTTATCCCTTTTATCATCATAACAAATTTCCTGAAGGAGTAATATTTTTCTAAGATCACCTAGTTAGTTTTGATAGTTGAGCAAAGTTTTCAGTTTAGGACTTCCACATGAAAACCCACTGCTCAACTTGAGTGCATTACTTTGCATTTTCCTCCCCTTTTCTTTTGCTATTTGTCAAGCTTTATTTCTTGTGCAGCAACTAGTTCTCATGGGACTCTTTGAAAGGATTCCTTTCAAATACATATTTGATGTAATCATTCTATTGGAGTTTACAAATGCACACTCTTTGTTTCATTATGTTTTGTTTTGCACTACATTGTACGATCCAGTTCCTTTGCAAGCTGGCGATGTGCTATGTTTTGATGCCATACACATGCCTGTAGATCAAGGAATTATTTACTAATCAGGGTGTGGTTCATTCACCACTTCTCCACCTTCTCACAACACTCTTAAGTTATGTTGTGCAAGCATTTCTGTTACTCCCAAAGTTGCATTCTCCTTGGAGCTAGTGCTGGCATGTGTGAAGTTTGACCCAGGTTTCCATAAAGGTACAAGTTTCATAGGGTCCACCCACTTTATTATAGTATCTATGGACATATCCTAGGCAAGAATTATATGGGTGGAGCCATTCCACCAGACTGCATCAGTGGAAGAGATAGGAAGCAGGGCTCATTTCACCAGCTTTTCTGGAGGCCCAGCTCATCATCAGGTACCTCCTGCTCCTCTACGGTGCCAGCTGGTTGTTATAGGAATCAACTATTTAGAAAAAGGTGCCTGAGACTAGATAGTTATTTTCCTCTTCCCTCCCCCGCCCCCGCCACCTTTCCATTGTTTTTTGTGTTTTTCTTTATATTGTAAGCCTGCAGGTAGAGACAGTTTGGTTTTTGATTGTACGTAAGCCACTCTGGGAGTCTTTTTGGCTAAAAATTGGGGGTAAAAATGCTTTAAACAAACACAGTTGTACCTTGGATCTCAAACGTATTGGATCCCGAACAAATTGGCTCCCGAACGATTGAAACCTGCAAGTGAGTGTTCCATTTTCAAATGATTTACAGAAGCTGAACATCTGGTGCGGCTTCCGCGGTTTCCGATTGGCTGCAAGACGCTCCTGCAGCCAATTGGAAGCCGTGCCTTGGTTTTGGAATGGTTTTGGGAGTCGAACAGACTCCCGGAATGCATTCTGCTTGAGAACCAAGATACGACTATAAGAGTAAACAATCATTCTGAAGCAGCATCTTTTAAGTTTTCTAGCCCATGTTCTTTTAGAACACAGAGGTTATAGGGTGAATGAAAATAATGAATGAAAGTAATAGATGAACTTGCGTTGTTTTCTGGTGCCCTGATGGTGGCATCCCCCTTATACTAACCACTGGTGCAGATGGAGCTACCAGCACCAACCCTTGTTCTGTCCTCTCCTGGGGAGCTGTCCACACTCTTAGCCATTGAAGGGATCTTCTCTTGGGTCACCAGTGTGAATTTCTGCACATCTTGGCGTGCCACCTCCAGGAGCTCTGGGCTGACCCCAAACACCACATGCTGACAGAGCTCATCCTTTCCCAAGAAGCTGTCCACAGCTCCTTGAGGCCTCGGCTGGCCAGGCACTTGGTCTATCCTGGCATTGTGCCTTTTGGAGCAGGTCTGTGGCCGCTCAGTCCCTGTGCAGTGCCCTTGGAGCACCTCCACTAACTTTCCACTCTTTATTATGCTGTGTCCTTTGGCTGAATTGCAGTGTTGAGGAGCGGCATTTTATTACATGCATAGTGCTAATACTTGAAATTCTCATAAATTTTCTGAAGTTGTAGCACGCAGTGTTTGGATAATGTTAATAACAACAACAAGAAACAAACAAATGAAAACAATATTTATACTCCACCCATCCGACTGGGTTTCCTCAGCCACTCTGGGTGGCTTACAGCATATCTAAAGACATAATAAAAACATCAAGCATTAAAAACCTCCCGATACAGGGCTGCCCAGATGTCTTCTAAAAGTGGTGTAATGTTGCCTTCTCCTCCCCATTTGGGCTGCTGTGCAGAATAGGGAGGCCAGCCTAGTGCATGCATATGGTATGTCTATCCCTGTTAATGACAGTCGCCACTACACTTTGCTACAGCTTGCCTTTTAAAAGGTGCTAAAGGAGTGTCTACTGTGAGACACATAAAGGCATATTTTACCCTGGCTGCAAACTGTTTGTGACAGTTATCATGAGGGGTGAGATAAAAAACAGATGAACCTGGCTCTCCCTAAATGCCTGATTGGGCTAGAATAGCCCAATCAGGGGAAATGACTCTGCTATGACTGCTGTGCTCACATGCTTAGCTTTGGCACTTAGCTGGCATATCC
The DNA here is from genome assembly GCF_965113315.1 of Podarcis vaucheri. Lineage (NCBI taxonomy): Eukaryota > Metazoa > Chordata > Lepidosauria > Squamata > Lacertidae > Podarcis > Podarcis vaucheri. Next base: position 38,013,750 of record NC_138752.1, read on the forward strand.
AAATGAATAATAAAACTGTTGATTTGGGATGCTCTGAGAATACAGCAACAAGGGAACTTGGAAAGAATTGTGTGTGGAATCCCTCTAGGTGGAGTGGGTGTGCTTACGAGTTGCTGTGCTTTGCTCCGACGCATCCCTCCTCCCCCTCTCTTTTCACCAGCTCACTAGTTAACTGGAAAAGACATTTCTAATTTGAAAAAGGCAGCTTGTAGTATGTGTGGCGCCACTTTTAAGAGGCTTTTGAGAATTCTCTTCATTGCTGATATGAGGTTACTGCTTTCTGTTATTCAAATAAATTAAGGACACATTTTACACATCAGCAGATGAAGCATGATGTTTAAGATCTTTTTCTTCTTCTAGACAAAATTTGCAGGTATGACTCGTTGCTGGGATTCAGTCTAGTCTTGGAGGCCTGAACCCAATCTAAATAGGTACATATATGGCAGAAATGTGGGTCTGTCCCAGCCCTGCACCTCAGCATGGAGCTACAGTCCATCTCTGTCAGCAAACACCTGCCACCTTGATGTTCTGGATCCTCTCCCTGCTCTTCCTTTTTATCTGGTCCCAAAAGCTTGTAGTCACCCTCTCATATCTCCAGTTCAAATCTACGACAGCTGGACTGGTCCCATTCCACTGCTGAACTTCAGCTTATCGGTCTCTGGATTTCCCCTTGGGCGAATGCAGCAAATTCAGGTCTTTGCCTTACAAGCCAGTGGCCATTTCGCTTGGGTAAGCTGATGTAAATGAGAAGGCTATTGGGCTTTGCTCCAAGTGACTTTGGCCTGTAAAGCGGCAACAGTAAAGCTGTCGAGAATAGGCTGGTGGCAATCTGGAAATTCCGATACAGCTGACAACTGCAGCTGAGGATGACTTGTAAAGCCTTCGATTTTCTGAGGAGGCTTTGAAGAGAGACAAATGCTTTGTGGCAGACCAGAGTGCTGTAATGTCATGGGATTTCCATCCTCAGGCAGTGGCTTTGTGGGGATTAGACCACTGCTTGGGAACTGCCTGCCTTTCCACTCCCTTCAGCTTGTATTTTTTCCATCTCTGGATTCATGTTCCCCAGAGAGGCGCCATTTTGGTGCCTATGCTGCTAATCAGGGATTGAGGTATGTGCTTGGGGGCGGGGAGAGTGAAGGAAGTCACTGTTATATCAAAAGTGCCTTTGCAGCTAGTGCCGGTTGCTTAGGGAGCCATGGAAACATCTGCTGTATAAACCTTAGCTGGAGCCATGGAAATCAGTGTTGGAAAAGACTCATTTAGGTCCAACTCCTTGCTGGTGTGTATTTGCATTAATTAGAATCTGCTTTCCACTGAATGTTTTGGAGAAGTATTGGAGCAATTAACAGGAAGAGCCCCCAACCACACTTGTTCCTTCAGGGACACAAAGCTGCAATGACTGACCTACTCCCATAATTTTTCAAGTCAGTTTTGAGGCTCCTATTTCAGGCTCTTAAGCATAAGTTCAAAATCAATGTGGTTCTGAGCAGGACTTGAAGAAAGAAGGACAGAGTGGGCATTTAGGAGGGAAAACTAGGAAGGGGGGGGACTTGTAGGCTTGTTTCTTAAAACTGTGATTTGTAACAGATTTTTTTTAAGGGTGCCAGACACCACTGAGATTTAATGATAAAGCAAATTTCTAAATAAAGGATAGGTAGTGCACCAAGTGGTAAAGAGGGGGTTGTAAAAGTAACAGAAAGAGGCATAAATTTACCTCCATTCTGTACGAATGTCTGACCCTTTAAAATGTGCCCATGGTGCTATGGGAGAGAAGGCAGGCATATCAGTGGTTCTGGAACAACTGAGTGTGGAGTTCACAGTCTACCTGCAGACAATCCTCATTTTTAAAATATCAAAGATGTGCTGGATTACTGTGTGAATCCTTGAGAAATTGCAACTCCTCATCTATTGTGAAATATGCTAATACCACCAATTCTGGAAGTAATCTCACATTGCTTTCCCTTTCTTATTTGGATGGTTAAATCACGCATTGTAAGTCTGAACGCTAACATTTTGATAAATAAAAATCAGTCTTGTTGATATTCTTCACTTAACAGATAATTCTGTTCCCCTGGCCTAATGTAGATCTAGAGTAGAGGCTAAGGGTCCTCAAACCATGTGAAAAGAAAAGTGTCAGATTATTTTACTTCTTTCTGCTCCATCGGGGCTCAGTATAGGCCACATGATCTCCTGCAATGATTTTGCAAAGTTTTTTGCAGATAAAGTCGCTCAGATTTGGGAAGAGGTAGACTCCACCATGGGAGCAGGGCCGGGGTGGGAGAGTGCTAGAGTCCTGTCTAGTTAAGTTGTGTGGGGTCAATTGGTTGGTTTCCTGGATTCCTATTGGTGGCTGTTTCCTTCTAAAAATGTGAATTGTAGTGCTTCATGGAAACACACCAGGGAGATAGATTCTACCCCAGCCTTATTGATATGTGGGCAAGGAGGTTATCTCTCTTTGTATTAACAGGGGATGGTATTTTTAAAAAATTCAATCCTGAATTGTATTTTAAAGTGGTAGGCTGCAGCCTGTGAAAGCTTTAAACCACAATAATCCCCTATTCTTGATTTACCGGGAGCACAATTTAAGGCCCAGTTTGATGGTGGTGGTGGGGAGTGGTCAAAGTCGCAGGCTTCCCATGTGGCAGGCAGGTACTTTGCATGGTTTCTAGCTGCATGGCAGTATGATACCTAAATGTGATCTCTGTGAGCAAGTTGGCATCCTTACTAGGCTCACTGGGGGTAGGGCAACAGAGTGAAGCTGACAGAAGACTCCCAGGGTTTAAAAGGCAGGCCTTTCTGGCTCCCTCACCACACCCACCCAGAGGTGTAGCAAGGTCAGGTGGTACCTGGTGCGAAAAATTATTTGTCACCCCCCCATCAACAGCTTTGGGTAGGCTTGGGAGTCGCAGGTGGGCAGCGCACCAAATGTCACTCCCCCCAGCAATGACACATGGGGCGGTCCTCCCCTCACCCCCTTCCTACGCCTCTGCACCCACCCATACTTATCTCTTGCTTATTGGCAGGATTGGTATTGTTGGCTAGCAACATTACTATGGACAACTGTTGGTAACTGATTTGTGGACCAGGGAGGGATTTTGCCAACAGACAGATTGACTTTGGTGTTGTGGGTTTTTACCTACCTCATAGCAATCGCTACAACATCTGATGGCAGGAAAGGAATTGGGCTGGATCCTTAGGAGGAAGGGGCTGGGAAGGGGCACCCTGCCCTATTCCATCAGGGATAATGGAGGGTGGTGCTTCCTATCCAGAAACCCAGCTCAGGGGCTGATGGGGCACAACACCCTCTCCCACTGGCTGAATGAGGTTCAGCAGAAGTTGTCCATGCTGAACCAACTGCATCAGTCTATGGACAACATAACAACTGGTAGTTGGGCAGGTTGAACAACAGTTCTGTGCACGATGCTTGCACTACACCAGTTCCGTAAAGTTGCAAACTAATCTTTAATCCAACGCCTGCTCCCCCACTCATGGCTTCACTGACTTCACTGTACCTGTGTCCACATATACATTGGGGTATAAGGATGTTACAGGACTCTTTGTTTTTTCCTATGATACATCACAGATACTGTTTTCAAATTAGTTGCAAAGGACTGTACTACATGAATTCACTTTGTAAAACTCCCCATGAACTTTACCAAACATTCACAGCACACAAGATAAACACTATTAATACCGTATTTCTGTTGCTTTCTATTTTACTCCATCTGAAGAGCTGTAGCACTGAAAATATGACAAATATTTTCAGAAGTGTTATAAATAGGACTGACGTCCGGTGCTTGCTTGAAAATAAATGTCTGAGCCTTCATTGGGATCCTGCGGCTGTCTTTTAAAAGCCAGTCCATGTTGTTCCAGGTAAAAGTGCATCATGTCTCCCAACAAGAAATTTCACAGAGATGTTTTTCTTACATTATACAATAGTGATAATTCTGTTTCAGAAATGTCAGCTGTTGCTCGCATTTTTGTGGCCTCCATGAAGCTTCCATAGCCCTCATCAATCACCACAAAGTACTGCCATTTGGGGACTGCTTCCAACTCCCAACACTAGCAATGGTACCTCCAACAGCCCCATCACCCTCTTTGCCTTCCTTTTAAAGATGGAAGCCACGGGACATTTAACCTTTTTAAAAACAAAAAAACCCTCAAGTATCTTAAGTACATTGTCCTATGAAATTGCCAGGAATTATCTCTCTTCACATAGTAGGAGCTAGTGATGTTATTTCTGATGGATAAAGGCCCATCTCACAAACAGATGAAGACAATGACTCAGGAGGTAATGTACTTGTGTGTATTTGGACGTGTATTGGTTGTTTTTCTGTGTAAACATAACATACTCAAAGAAATATTGCATGGAAAAATTGATTATAAGCAATAGTTCATAATGTGGAAAAACACTGTTGTTCATTTATTTTATTGAAATGTGTATATCTTCCTTCAGCAGAGGTTAAAGACAGGGTGATATCCAGTACTAATCATACACAGAGGTAGATCCACTGAAGTTAGTGTACTAGTCAGTGGAATTGTGCTATGACTTAGGGTGATATCCAACTATCAGTAAAAAATGGACATTTGCCAGAAAAGAAAGAGATTATTTATTTATTTATTAGATTTCTTACCTACTCTTTACTGTAAGATCCCAGGATGCATTGTAACGATAAAATGTTCAGTTATAAAAACAAAACAGTTACTTACAATCATAAAACGAGAAAGTGCAAAAACAAATACAAAGTTGCTTATATAAAAACAATGCAAGCATTTGAAAAATAGTTCCATCTATAAAATCACTTAAAATTTATTTCAATGCAGATGCAGACCTTTGAGTTTTTAAGGCAATTTCAGTTATGTTGAGCCTCCTGTCTCTCTTCCCTGATACAAGGGTAATGCATAATGCAAGGGTTTTTTGTGGTGGGTGGGTGTTAATGTTTGAGATTTTCATTTTCTAGTTCCATATGCTGGATCTTTGGTCTTTTCCTGCACTTCACAGTGTTGCTCCTTTTGGGGTTTTCCCTCCTCCATGTATGGCCTTAAAGCTACTTTCCTCCTGTTTGATCTGTGCCGCAGCTTACCATCATTAGAATCTAATTAAAATGTTACTGTATATGTTAAACTTCAGATGATAAAATGTTCCTGGGTATATGTTAAAATGTTCCTGGGTATATGTTAAAATGTTCCCGGGTCAACTGTCTTGCTACAATTATATAAATCATATGATTTATTCTAGCTTCTGTTCCACCCAAGTGCTGTAGCTCAGGGGCATATAATAAAATGCAATTAAAATTATACCAGCTATAAATGGTACATATTTAAATATGGATTAAAATGTCACTATGTCTGCTTAACCTTGGCTGTAAAACTGCAAGTTCAAACAAGGAAGTCTTATGGCACTTCCAGAAAATACTAAGTGTTGGAAAAGATTCTAAATGATGGAAGTTATGGAGTGGCCACCGAGAGTGCCCCTCTGTGTGTACACTGTTAGTAATTGGTGCATGGCTGTTCATTCAAGATGGCATGCTTCAGATCTCATAACATTGGTATGGCACATTTGGGGAGAAGTTTGGATCACCATGCATGGAGAGTGCAAAGTATTTAGAACTTTTTAGGTTCAAGACCACTGAACACTAGCGCAGAGATCACGGCTGCAGTTATTGATCTTTGAAAGACCAGGCAGAATCACAGATAAATTGAGAACATTGACTCGATATTTGTTTGTCCAAGTCCACTGGGTCATATTCAATACTAAGCTTGAAACTGCAGCAGGGGGCACTATTCTTATTTGGCTATGATGCTCATACTGACAACTTTGCCACCATAGGGAGGCTTCTCTTAAAGTTATTTGAGCAGAAAAATAAAATATTTGTGAATTGGGAAAAATTCTATTACAAGGTTTCTCTCCTTTTAGTTGATGGCAGATAAGCATTTATACTAACTATGCTGGTGAGTTAGTTCTGTTACCTCATACACCTTTTGGGGCATTAGGTAGGGCTGGGCATATACTTTTAAGGTACATCAAGTGTGTGGGGTATTGTTTTTGTTTGTTATTATGGTATGTATTTTGGAGTTTTATATTGTAAACCATCTTGTGATCTTTGGATGAAGGGCAGTATACAAATTTAATAAACCATCACCATCGTTATCTGGGCTTTTCACTGGAGCTCAGTTCCGGCACTTCTCAGATGGGCACCATTGCCATTCTAAGAGAATGAGTGAGTGAGTTCATGGTGACTTCTAAAACCTGTTTTTGTAGAAATAATAATAATAATAATAATAATAATAATAATAATAATGGAGCCAAAGTAATTAAATATTTAGCTTCCTGATGGTCTGTCTTGATACATGGTTACAGAAATGGAATGCTCTCTTATATACCAAAAAATCTTTACTTGTGATTTAACTACATAATAATCAACTCAATATGAAGTTATCTAGCAAGTGTTTGTGGGTTCTCCCAAGATTTATTTATCCTAGATAAACTAAATCTCTAAAGCAGGGTGATTGATGTACATACACAGTATTACATGGTAGAAGTGTATCATGCCCGATTTTCTTTTATGTTCTGGGGGCAGGGGGAGATTTGTTGTAAGATGCACTACAAGTTAGGAAGGAATTTCAGCTTTATACTTCTAAACTTTGAACAATGAAATTTTAGAATGTACCAGCACACCAATCCTGTATGGAGATAGATTACTTCTTTGTGGCAAAAAGTTGATAAAGAGTTTAGATGACTGAGCTGCTCACTTACCAGGACAGCCTGGAGCCAGGTTATTTGTAGGACTGCCTACAGCTCTACAAACCTGCTGATACATTGAGATTGGCAGCAGAGGCCCTGCTTGTTTGCCTTTCTTTAAGATCAATCAGATCAGTGAGCATAAGAAGTAAGTTCTTCTCGGTGCTAGTGCCTAATTCATAAAAAAGTGTTCTGAGACATGTATGCTTGTTCCCATCTGTGATGGCTTGGCTTTTATAAAAGGGCTTTGGAGGCTCATATTTCAAGTAGCTTTTAATTGACCAAGCTGCTGTCTGTCTGTCTTTTTGTGGGTTTTAAAAACATGAATATGGGCTTGAACTATTTAAAAAACAATTTCAGCTTTAGGTATTGCTGTTGGTCATCTCTTTGGAATTTTTGATACTTGTAATTTTTGGTATTGTAAGTATTGTTTTTATGATTCTTGTATTTTGTTGTATATCATATAGTTATCTATTTTTGTAAGTCACTTAGGGTGGATAAATGGTAGCCTAAAAATACTTAAAAATTCAGTCTTGCATGTGGGCATAGGAAAACTCAATACTGGCCACTATTGAGGAAGACCAAGTCCTTTGTCATTTGCAGATACTACACTATGCATTGTGTTGTGAAAATCAGAATAAATTTTCTGAAAATCTGTTGTGCGTTATAAAAGTAATATTAATAAAGTATGAATTATGATTATTTTTATAGCCTTGCACTCCTTGACAGAAAGAAATACCATTATTTTTGAAATAAATTGGTGACTTCAAATCTTGTTGAAATTTAAAACACGATACAAAGTTTATCCACTGGCTTAACGTTCTACATTCCACATACCCTAAAAAGCAGTATGGTTAGATACACATATGCCAAGTGAGTCAACTGATCTTATTGGTGATATATTACTACTACTACTACTACTACTACTACTACTACTGTTATTATATTTGTATTACATGTATTATCTGCCCTTCACCATCAGGTTACAGCGGGTGGGGTGGAGTCAAAATTAAGCACAGTTAAAACAAATTACAGTCACAGGGTGGACCCTGAAAACACACACCTCAAGTGTCAAAGGTCAGGGTAAAGAGGTGCATCTCCATTTATTTCCTGAAAGCTGTATAGTGTAGAAGCCAGATGCATCTCTGTGGGGGACGAATTCCACCACATAGGGGCTGCTTTGGAGAATGCCCTCTCTTGGGCCACACCCTCAAAACTACTGAGGGAGGCGGAAACACCAAGAAGACCTGCTTTGTTGATCTGAACACATGGAAGGGTCTGGAGGATAAGGGTGGACTTTCAGATATTTGGGACGTAAGCTGAAACCTGAGTAGCAGATTCCCTCCTTCCTTTCCTGCTGAGTGTTCACATCTGCTTTCTGTGCGAGAGGAAGATGCCTCAGTTGCTGAAAGATACCACACCAATAGTTAAATCTGTATTGAACTCCCTGTTTTAGTTCAGCCAAGCCTCTGTCCTTGGTTGGTTTATTCACATGCATGAGCAACACAAACAGCCTATGTGCATTCTATTATTTTCCATTTTGGAGACATCAGTGTTATGTATATACAGTGCTGTAATTGGTTGTTAATGAGCTAAAACCTGGATCTATATCTCTGGCTTTGCAGTCTCTTTGCATGGGTGGTATTTTGGAGTGACAGTCCAATAGAAGATACTCCAAGAATACTGTGCCAGGAACCACTGATTTATGACTGTCTATTGTCCATTTGGCCTGAAGTTTTTTAAAATGAGGAAAAATGTGGTTTGAGATTTGGCTGGGGTCACAGGAAAATAAGCTGCTAGGAATGGAGAGCAGACCGCAGACTGGGCTATCCCTCCTATTACAGGAGGTGACACTTGACTCAGTTTAATCAAAGGGTTTTTTACTCACTCTCCCCACGATAAGCAGCCCACAGGAATACTATTAACATAAGAATTTTGTTCAGTAAATAGCTGTCCACATGATAGCAGTCTGGGGTATTTAGAGATTTAAGTCTGCAAAACTTTCATATTTATATTTTATATAATCAAATATGTAAGGAGTATATACATAAGGAACACAGCCAGGCTACAGCTCTAGCAGCTTATCTGTTACTTGCCTGTACAACTTCAAGTATCTAAAACAAGGTAAAAAGCACAGGAATTATGTATTTTCAAAGGTCACTTATAGCTAGTGGAAAGAAAAACCAATCTTGAATATCCACCTGATTGAGTTTTATTCATACTATATAGTGTCATATAATTTGACTGCAAAATCATGAACGTGTTTATGCAAGGATCCTCAGCTTTTTATTGCTCTATATCAGCTGCTGATGTAAGCAACAAACAGGTATGGGTCACTTCGCAGGAATATTCCTCTACTAAAACAGTAAGGCCCAGATGCTTCATAAGACAATAATGGCCCAGGATAATGTAGGGCAAATTTGCTGGTCTTAGATACTTTTGATGGGGAGGATGATGGGGAACAAGGAAATATCTGGGCATGTTAAGCATAAAGTATAAGCAGGCACAATTTGTGACATTGCCTAATAACATTACTGATCATGGGGCACACATATCAGCCTTAGCTTTCCATTTCCCAGCTTTGTGGGGCTTAAGCCATTCTGAGATAGCCCTAAACCAGCATTCAATTTTACCATTGAACACACATTTGCCTCTTTGTGGTTCTAGGGCATATAGAGTATATTTATAATTCAGGTTTTCAGTATTAACTTTTTACTTGGTAAGATGAAGAAGAAGAAGAAGAGTTTGGATTTGATATCCCGCCTTTCACTCCCCTTCAGGAGTCTCAAAGCGGCTAACATTCTCCTTTCCCTTCCTCCCCCACAACAAACACTCTGTGGGGTGAGTGGGGCTGAGAGACTTCACAGAAGTGTGACTGGCCCAAGGTCACCCAGCAGCTGCATGTGGAGGAGCGGAGACGCGAACCCGGTTACCCAGATTACGTGACTACCGCTCTTAACCACTACACCACGATTAGAAACTCTGCTTTTTTAAAAAGCTGCCATCTGAAATTATATGGATTGGTTGAGATAAATTGTTCTGTCTGCAGATGTGGAATTTATTACTGTTCCATATGCATAACATATTCTGCTTCGTAATGTGTAACAGAGCTACATAATTTGTTTATTCACTAGACTGATAATGTAGAAAATGTATCAGGGAGCTGGGACCCATCACAGCTTCCTGTTTTTGCATGTGGTGGTGGGGAAAGACTTGTAGCCATATCATCTGTTATGGCATTGAAGCAGGTACACTAAATCCTTTAGTGCCTGCGTTTAACGTAATGTGTGAGCCCTTCATTGCAGAAGGGAAAATCCTTGAACCATCTTGTTTGAACTCAAGGAACATTGCAAATCCCAATGATATCATACCCTAATAGAACAGCCCTAAGTAGTAGTTTGCACAGTGGCGGCGTATAGCAGCTATTGGTGTCTGGCTGATAGGGTGCTGAATCTAATTTGGTGCCTGGAAAGCAGAAAACATAATCTTCTGTTCAGTGTGACAGCTAGCTAACATGCTGCTCTGTACTTCAGTGTGTGCTTCTAGCCAATTTTGATATAGGAACAGGAATGAACTTGTTGCTGCTTTATTGTGGAGAATCATGGGTGAAAGCTAACAAACCTGGCAGCAATATTAAGATGAATTGTGATCCTTCTTGGCTGCAGGGAAAACTGACTCTACATAAAGGCAGTGAGGAAGGATGGAAAAAAGGCACAAGTTGAAACTAGAGGAGTAAGATCCTGAAATCTGACCAGCTTTAGGCCGGTTGGTGATTTCTTCATATTCCTTTGGATTAGCTAAAAGTGGCAACAGAAAGTCCTGATGAAACAGTTCCTCATAGACGATCTTTCTATCTAACTCTATCTATCATCTATCTATCTATCTATCTATCTATCTATCTATCTATCTATCTCATTTTCACAGTCTTGCCTGTAATCAAGCCTGTATGATTACTAAGGAGTAAATCATACATGAGAGTAATTACCGTATTTTTTGCACCATAACACTCACTTTTTTCCTCCTAGAAAGTAAGGGGAAATGTCTGTGCATGTTATGGAGGGAATGCCTATGGGTGGCATGCCTATGGATTTTCCTCCTCTAAAAACTACGTGCGTGTTATGGTCGGGTGCGTGTTATAGAGCGAAAAATACGGTAATTAGATGTGGTATGTTAGAACCGGGAAGTTTGTATTAGGGGTAGTAAGAGTTATGGTGGACCCACTGCTAACCCTCTATTGTTAGCACATGTAAAAGCTAGTTCTCTGGGTTGTTCCCTGTGGTACGTTCCCTGGGTTGTGTATTGGACATTCTAGCCAAATATACAAGTATTAATGAAGCCAAGCAAACTTCTTTGTGAGGTGACTGCCGGGGGGGGGGGGGTTAACCATTAGGAATTCAATGATCAAAGGAAAAAGGTGTTAGAATGCAAATGAATAGAATTCTTCCTCCCTCTGTAGATGTAGAGGGCTTAGTTTACCAGGACTCCACCATAACCAGCAATCTTACCATTGACACTGAGCTGGACAAGTGTATTGATAAGACAGGTATGGAAATGGCTTGCCTTTCCAAAATGATATGGGAGAATGTGATGCTAATGACCAATACCAAGATGAAGGTCTACCAGGCTTGCATGTTGCACACAATATTTTATGGGGGGGCATGGGCAACTTACATGCACCAGGAGTGACACCTCAATGCCTTCCATATGTGCTACGCCAGGTGCTGTATTGGTCTGTATAGCCACAGCAGGCTCTGTAACACTCCAACAGTTTGACTTTACTCCCAATGGTGCATTCTTCTGTTGTCTCTTGAGACAGATAGATGCCAACTTAGTTTAGGGAAGGAGTACGTAGTGAAGTAATCACGAAGCAGAGAGGGATGGCGAGATATGCCCTGCAGAGCAAGAGAGGCTGCAAAGAAAGGATGCTGATGCTGTTACTATGAAGTAAGCTGCCACGTTTTGGGTTGCTGCTGTGAGCCTCTTTATCGAAAGCTTCAGGCTTATGTAAATAAACCATATATCATAAAGACACCAAAGCTTCTGTTGTGCCTAATTTCCCAAAGGAAACACAAACCCTGGTTAAGTGCCAATATCCCTGGAATCTCATGCACAGCTCAGCAGAGATTGCTACAGGTGTCCTGTAACAATATTCAAGGAAAGACTAGCAGACCCAAGTGGAAAAAGAGCAAATAAAAGAACAGTGAGCCACCCTGGATGGATTCTTGAGGAATACCTACCGACAACAGAAAGAGGGAAGAAATTTGGAAATAAACAATAAAAGATGATATAATCCAAAGAAGAAAGAACATGTACCTGAACAATACAAAGAGAACAGATTGATCAGTACTACATGCTGTAATTTTGAGACCATGTGGCTTCCGGGAATTTCTTTAACAGTTGGACTGAGGGAAGTTTTACCTCTGAAACAGATCTTTTATTGAAAATAAGTCATCTTTCTATCCCTTATGTTGAGTGTATCCATAGTGGTCACAATACTGTGGAAGATCCAGAAGCAGTGATGATTCAGGGATTAGTTTGTGTAACCAAGATCCCTACACTTGGAGGGTAGAGTGAAGGGATTCTGAATCCCTCAGAGTTCTCTTCTCAGTGAGGATAAGAAAGCGATTGCCCTAATTGTAGGATAATTTGGGCTATGTTCTATTCCAACTCATTTTTTATTACTTTGAACAATTGCCAGATTTGAAAAGCATCATGGTATGTATGATATCATGTTGGATTCCGCCTTTACTGCTAGCTCTAAATGAAGCTTTGCTTATGTGAACTATTTTCCCCTTTCCACTAAGAGAGTCCAACATTTTCTGTTATGTTTGAAATTCATAGACTGGAATCTCTTATCAGGAGAATTTGAAATAAGAATGAGAATTTGAGGAACAACTAATTTTAAGTACAATTCTACAACATTGTTTGATCTCATTTGTGAGATTGATCCCAAACTACTTTCAACTGCCAAATTTAATTGTGACTTGGGACATCCATTGGATCAGACCTGCCCCAAAGCAAATCCAACAGAAGAAGCCAGTGCCTTCATTGAAATTGCAAAAATGAGTGAGAACGGGGAGCTTCCCCTAGTAATTTGGAACTCTTGCAATTCCCCAGTGGTATCCAGCATCATGGAGCCAGAGTAGGGTCACTTCAAGACACTGCTAAACTTGGGGCAAATGCTTTTGTTGTAGCATGAAGGGTGACTCCAGGCAGACACATTGAAAACATCAAGAATCAGCAAACCCAGGGGAATTTCCTGCTGTTCACTATAATGGATTAAATTAAGAACTTGTCATACTGAATCTGCTAGGTGGCGCCCTGGTATAAACCCAGCTCATCTGCTGTTATGCATTTAGTCACAAAGTGGTTCAATCTCATGGCTAAAATAGACTAAAATAGCCTAGCATCCTGATTTAGGAGCACAGTGGAGCAGTATGATCCCAGAAACCCCAAATATCTTCCTGGCTTCAATTTAACTACCAGCCATGGCCCTGGGACCACCACCACCATTCCAAAATACTATTGAAAAGGTGTAAGGCATAAATGTCTTACAACACTCTCCTCCAAACCCATCAATTCTCAAGACCATATCCATGTTCTAGCCTCAGAGACCTTTACATGACCTCCACATAGGGCTGTGGAGGGAAGCCAGCTCTATGGGTAAAAAGAAAGTTTTGTGCCTTTATTTTGGCGCTTGGTATATGGTTACTGTTTTTTCTGTCTGCTATCTCGTTCTATTATCCAAGAAAGAGGGGGGGAAACTTATGAATGGTTGGAACATGGATAGGGTCATGAAGATTTGCTTTCTGGAAGCAGACCAAGATTTGGTCTATTGGGAACGTTTTTGCTTCAGATACATATTATTTTTTGATCCCATATCCTTCTTTGATTATACAAAATGACTGACCTACGTATGTGCACATGGAATGTTAGTGGGTTGGGTAATAATATAAAGTGTTATAAAGTTTGTACATATTATCAAAATGAGTTAGACATAGTTTTCTTCCTGGAAACCCATCAAAAAGGGCTTCAAGCCATTTATGTATAAAGGAGAGGATACTTGGTGCACTAGCCCAGGATGATCACATTCGGGGGGTGGGGGTGGCCTCATGGCTAAAGATTTTAAATTTTAAGTTGTTGGCATCCATCTGTTTTGAGAGACAATGGAGTGCATCTCCAGAGGTGAAGTCAAACTGCTGCATTAGCAGCACCAAAGTAGCCTCCCTAGGGTGTAAGCCTGGCCAATGTGTATAGACGTCCTGGGCTGCCCAGATGATAAGACACCCCCCCCTTGGACAAGGTAAGAAAATGCTAGAAGCAAAAGATAACTGTTTTTAAACCCTTGGCAACACATTGTGTGCAATTAGATGTTGGCTCCTCCTAAGAGGCTGGTCTAACTGCTTGTGCCTCTTCAAATGCCTCCTCAAGTGTGGAGACCGGAGGGGGTTCCGGGGAATGCTGGTGGCACGGTCTCATATTGGGGCTCTGAAGGCTCTGAGAATTTTGGTATCCCTGGAGGCTGTTCCCTCAACTCCTGAACCTTGCTTCCTTCTCCCTTGCTCTTGCTGACCTTCACTTGCCCGCCCAATCTGTGTCTTCTGACTCTACCAGCAACTGCATCGCAGATACTAGGAACTCTTGATGGGGGAGTGTTTTTCCTCACTGGGGGCACTGAACCCCACAACTCACTGGTCCCTTCTGCAAGATCCTCCTCCTCATTCCACCACTGTCACACCATCAACTTCACTCCCTTTCTCGTCCCCTCTCTTATCAACCCCTTCATCCTCCAGTTCTTGCCAGTCCCTTACAGACACATCTCTGTAGTTGTTATAGGAGGACCTTAGGACTTCAGATGTGTGACTTGCACAGGCAAGAGTAATGCACCAGTTAGTTTACTCAGCAGGGTGAGGCCTATAAATGTGAGAGCTGGAAGCACTGGAGGGTGGGGGAAGAGAAAGATTGTAGGATTGTGTTATGTTCAAGTCCAGCTGCTGTCAAGGAATGGACTAAAGGGGTTTAAGAATGGTGATCTTGACTGGTAGCCTTACACTTTGTTCTTGTTATGCATTAATATAGTACAACCAATACAAACCATAGTTTTTACCCACAAGAGTTCTTATTGATTCTGAATCTAAAAGAACAGCTGCCCTTGGCAGAACACGTGTGAGTGGAGTAACTACCCCCACTTTCCATAGCTGGCACATCTGATTTCTGTCCCTCACTATATCCATATTATCTCAGCAGTTTTCTGCCTGTTCACTTCATTTGTGAGCACCTGTTGAAGGAGGTAGAGCGAGCTAAACTAGAGTTACAATATGAACACATGAAGAATTTTAACCTTTTGATTGGCCAGTTTCCGAGCCAGTCATCATCACATTGGCTGGAATATTTATTTTCATATTGCAAAATTCCATCTTAGTGAAATGTCTTGATCTCCTAAAGAATTTTGAATGGTTGAATGAAGGAGTGGAATCAAAATAAACAACATTGCCAGTGGTTTTACACATGTCATACTCAACCAACCTCAAGTAGGAGGTTGTCTCCAGAAGGGCTGGCCACAAAGTGCAATAGGCATTCCATTCTGAAACTTCTATTAACACGGGGAGGGGGGGATAAAACAGGGGGAAAAGAAAGCATGTGCATGTTGGAAAAGAAAGCAGGAAGTTGTTTGCTTCTCAGCAGTTTATCCATCTGCTACCCCATTATAGGGCCAAGTCAGCAGTGGTTTTGAATGCCTCCTCTCATATGTTCAGTGAGGTTCTAATAATAATATAGTATGGTTTATAATCATGAATGAACCAAACCTGGTTCCACTAGTCCCTGAGAGTTGCTGCTGATTCAGAGTTGTTACTCCCTATTCTCTGGGTGGGAAAGCTAATACAGGTAGGAGGGGAGATGCTGACCCTCAAAGTTGTGAGGAAGTAGCAGCACAGCTAATTCTTTTAGTTCTTAAAATTAATTGGTTGCATTCCTTGCCAAGGTGCACAGAAACACTTAAAAAATCACACTAAAACATACGCCTTCCCTCAACAAAAATCTATATAACTAAAAATCATTAACATAGCTAAACTCCTAGAGATACCCCCTTCTATAGATCAAAATGCCCACCAACTGCTTCAGTTTCATTATAAGAATCCAGCATCAGTTGTCAGATGTTGCTACGGTTGGTTTTTTTACTCCTGTAAAGAAAAGAGGTATAGAGCAGACACTGGTGAAAACCATAACATAACAACCCATTCTTCTCAAACAAAATTTTGCTAATACAATCTTAGGTTGCTTACAGTTCCCAGTATCCTTTCAGGAAGTTTTCCCTTGAAAAAGCTGGCAAATGCACAGGACTATCCTCAAACGGGCCCTTGAGGTGGCTTGAGTTACACTTGCAGGTAAATGTGTCACTTCAAACTGCAGCACAGGGGGATTCCAGTTTTGAATACTCCTCCATATAAAAACAAACAAATCAAAACACCTCATGCAAATAGAAAAGTGGCAAATCAGATATTCTTTCCCAGTTCCTTGCCTGCTGTGCTGTTTTCAGCATGCGGAGCAGAGGTGTTGGTCTGGGGTAGTCAAAGACTTGTTACTGTTACTGTTACTGTTTCTGTAACAGGGTTCCTGTCTACCCAAGTCCTTGATCTTCCCAATCAGCATGAAAGGAGGGCATTTTAACAATTGAGAAGAAGTCTTCTCACCCTTTCTGCTGACTGGAGCCAATCAGAGTGGAAGTAAGTGTGTCAGACAATTAGGATTGGCTTTTAGGTTTGCTCTGTTCCATATGTTCCCATGCTAAGCATTTTGGAGCACTGAAAACACAAGGTGCTTCAGTTTCAAGAGAATAATGTTCAATTTCTGTTACATTCAATGCACATAGTGTGCTCTATGTGCACCAGTCTGCAACACTGTTTGCTTGGCTGCAGGGTGCCTGTAATGGGGTGTTTGTGGATATCAGAATTAACATGTATCCAATACACATCTTTTCATGAATGCAGGAAACATCCTAGTTTCCCTCTGAAGGAGCACAACAGGAGTTTCTTAACCCAAATGTCCTACAAAAGGCCCATGGTGGGACTTTACAGAAACATTAAGCCCCTCACTTGGATCTCAGCCAGGTTTAGCAGCACTACTCTTCACTGGGTCAAAAGCCTTTACTTTGGATTTTGTGACAGCAGGTGTCAGGATAAAATGCACCTGTTCCCACATCCAAGTCCTGTTAACTCTAGTCAAAACAGCATAGGTTTGAGTTAGGAGACAATGCTTTAGATACCAATTGAAAAATGATCTTCTTTTTGACTACTGTCCTCAGTTCTTACATCTATAAACTCTGTAAAGTAGGAGTAAATATGAGCTTCATCACCCACCAGCTACAGTAACATAGCGATATAAGAATTATGTAGCATTTTGTCTGTTAAGTGTGCAACTGTGTGTTTACTCATTTATAGCAAATTATGGTCCTGTTGAGAAAGGAGCTTACCGTGAGAGCTGATTTAGGATGTGTTCCCATTACCACCCTAGAGCACAGTAAAGTTGTTTCCTTAGCACCACCATGCATTTCACACCTCTTCCCCCCTCAGCTTTTCACATCAATATGCCTTCAATTTGTTTCTGTTTATGTAAACACCAGGGGTGTTGACAGGGAGGAGCTATTTCTACCCTATGCAAAAAATGCTCACATCTTGGCTAGAGGTAGATTAGAAATGGCTTAAGGACTGTATTTGGTATGGAGTTGGTTTGAGAAAGAACACATCAAGCAGCAGTATCTTATAACAAACTAAGAGCTCTGGAAAACGTGTATGAAGTCCCTAACTCACCAAGGGTTTGAAACTAATCAACTACCTTCACCTGGCATAGCCAGCCAGTTGAAGCAATTTCCCAAGGTGTGGCCACTGTGATATGCCGACAGCTTCTAGGAGCCACAGGTGAGAGCTGAGTACAGAGTGGGAACCAACAAGCTACACCAGAAGGATCATGACATGCCCTCCACCAGATGCACTACCACTCCTCTAATATCCTATCAACCCCACCAGAAACATAGTTAGTACCCAGTAAATGAGATTATGAACAGAGGTGTAATATTGGGTAAAGTTTGAACCTAATTTATATTCCCCTTTAGTTTGGGGCCAGGGTGGGAATTCAATTATCTAGGTGGAATTAAGCAGGCCTCTGTCTTCTTCACCTTAGCTATTCAGCTGTAATAAGGGGATGATACTAACCTATCTTCCTCGGATATTGTAAAGATCACTGAGGTACTTGCTCCCACAGGAAGCAGTCATAGCCAGCAACCTGGATGGCTTTAAAAGAGATTGGACAAATTAATGGAGAAGGTGGCTATCAATGGCTACTAGCCACAATGGTGATGGCCTACACCCACTATTAAAGGCATTATGCTTCCGAATACCAGTTGCTGGGAATCACAGGTGGGCAGAGTGCTCTTTTGCTGGTTGACCACTATGAGAACAGGATACTGGACTAGAAAGGCCAGTTGACCTTGTCAGGAGTGTATGCAGGAGCCAGGCCCTGTGACTGGTAGGGCTTCATAGAACTGGGGGTTTCCTAAGTTTGTTCTGGAGAGGCAAGACGCGGCCTCACAGGTGAGGGCGATTGGTAACTCACAGCACCTGGTGGCAAGAGCTGGGAAGGGATATAAGGGCAACATTTCCCTTTGGCTCTTTGCCACAGCAGCACACTTCCTGCCTTTGGCTTCTTGACCCTCAGACCCTTGGCTTCTTGACTCCCAGCTCTCTGACCCTCGGACTCTTGGCTTCCGGACTCTCATTCCTGCACCCACCCCGCCATCTTGCCGCTGGTCCTGACGTCCTCAGCTGGTACTTCGACTGCCCGTAAACCAGACTGTGACAGACCTGATCCAGCAGGCTCATCTTATGTTCTCATGAGTAAAGCTTATTGCTTTTCAGTTCTCCAAACAAACAATTAGAACAAGGAGGTAATGGTTCTTCCAAGAAAGGGAGTCCAGGGAGTGTTCTACAATGATATGAGAAGAACTGGTGGAGCAATCAAAACTGAAATGTTTGCCAAAACCAACACACAGACTTGTGTGTTGTTTGTTTTTGTTGAAGCTGGAGAAAGGTACTTGCATCTAATTTTGTCTTGCCTAAGGGGGAAATCCCCCCACAATGTGTATTCTACTGAACAAACACCTACAAATGAATAATACTTACGACCACTCTACCTTCAAACATGAGGCATCCTAGCTCCATTTGAATCAATTTTCTTTGATTTGATAGTCATCACTAAGAGGATCTTGTTGTTTTCAATAATGTTGAGTAATGCTAGGTATTTAGAAACCCAAGCCACACATGTATACTGTAACACCATCAGAAACTAGGAATGCTTTTCTGTTCCTCTTATTGGTTGTCCATAGAAAGTGATTCAGTGTCATGTTATGAACTTGGGAATGACTTGTACTAGGAATTCTGAGTCTCTCCAATCATTATAACAAGCAAAATCTTTCTGTTTGAATCGGCTTCCTCTGTATACCACAACACAGCCTGGTGCTTTGAAATGTGATGGTCAGGCGGCTAAGCTAAGAATAAAGTTCCCAACAGATTTGCTAGATGTAGTAAAGAAGTTCCAGATCCTTTACTCACCTTTTCAATATATGAATGTACACTCCTGTGGTTTCTGAAGCCAGTTACTCCCAGGGTGGCCTCATAACGATGATTTTGTAGATGAAGGTTTCTCTGTGAAGGAAAACATGCTTGAAGCACTGCCAGCGTGGCTACACGTGACAGAGGAAAGGGAAGGTGATTTTTGTCTAACTTCCCTATACATTCCCTTCATCTGTGTGTGCACATTTTCAAAGTTAGTTTCATTGTTAGGGTGCAATTGCAAATACATCAACAGTTACTAGGCAAAATACAGACATGTGCAAGGTAACAACATTTTATGTGGGGCTACAAATAAGTTACTGGACTGTTATTTGAGGGCTTGGGGAAACAACCTTGCATATAAAATTAACAGAGCCCAGCACAATATGTTCTGAGCACGTGCCTAGAGAAGATGTGTTAATTGGACCTACTGGGGGCAGCAAGAGGTTACACTGACCTGGTTTATTAGAAGAGTTCAAGCAGCTGTTGCTTCAGCACTGGGAAGGGGGATGGCCCATAAGCCAAACAAAGGAGATCTCAATGCATCAGAGAAAATGTAAGGTTTTAAAAGGATAACTAGCTCCTAGAAGTAATTAGGGTGATCACTTGCGCGTTGCCAAAAAATTGGAAATGCATCGAAGTGCAGGAATAGATTAAGATGGTCTGTCCCCAGAGTTTTATGGAATTTGAAATATCCTTGAATGCTGCAGGGAATTTTCCAATTGATGTGATTGAAACTTCCTATACAGAAGCACCAGACAATGAAGGAGGTCAAACAATAGATATTTCATTTTCCTATATAGATTATCTCAGGCCCTGAGGTTGGTAGATGGGCCTTAGTTGGAGGAATGACACTGTTCAGAAACATGATAGGGCCTTCTTTGTAGTGGTGCCTTGTTTCTATCATTTACAGTATGGATGGCTTTAATGTTATTAAGCTTCTGGTGCCTGCCTAAAGGATATGTACTCTGAAGAATTTAAGTTGCTTTTTACTCTGTTGTTTGACCTTGTGCTATTTACCTATAATGGTTTTATATAGGATTTTATTGGTATGGTATGATTTGTTGTGTTTGTATTATGTTTTTAGATATTATGTTGGAAACTCTTCTGTGATTATCATGTACAAATATCATGTACAAAATTGCATATGGATACATACAAATTTAGGAAAAAATATCATCACACCATGGTGGGAAAGACTGTGACCTGCTTCATCTGCTGTCCTTGTGCTAACAGTGGAATGAGTAGTATCAAGGTCCATGCTTATGGTTCTTTTTCTTTTAACTGGACCTGGACTAGAGAGCCCTTCAAACAGAGAGGACTCATCTAAAGTACGCTACATGACCACCATGGACTTGATCCCAAGGCAAAACACAAATATAAAACATATTGTACAAGGATACCATAGAAACACTGCTCATTGTTCAGCAATAGGGCATACAGTTGTTAGTTTATTGCACCAAGTGCAATGTGGATGACCCCCCCCCCGGGAAGGTGGTGCTTGTTTTCCTCGATATCATCATTTATTTGTATGCTTACTTTCCACAATAAGCTGTCCTCAATGCACCTCACAATATGAAAAAGATGACATAACTCACTAAGTTACAAAATATAATGAAAAGTTCATAAAAGCATCTCATTAAGAAATATACAGTAAGATAAAACACAAACAGAATTCCAATGAAAGCAAATATAAAGCACCCCAAGAGTAACTATTGCCCCCTGACAAAAGCTCCTAAACACCCCACACTAATAGCCTCTGAGGATTGCTGAGTCCCTTTAGCAGTGCCAGTATCTTCTGTAGCTGGAATCAGTCAGGGCCCCACACTCCCACACATGGTGGGAATGTGTCAACAAAGCAGGGAGCAGGTTTCCTAATCTAATCCTTGAATATCAGAGTATCTGACCATGATAAGAATAAGAAGGCAGAGAAGAGTTTTGTTAAGATCTTTGGGGATCTTGGATGATTCCAACTTTTGGCCTGAAAATCTTTGTGCAGAGCTGGCATTTTAACTGTCCCACCAAAATGTTATAATAAACCGCAAGCAACCCTAAGAATTGCCTTGTCTCAGGCCTAGTCTTGGCTGAATTACTGATTCTGCTATGGCATTAATTGCTGTGACAAAGTCCAGATGAATCTAGTAGCGTTCACTAGGATTACATTGCTTCTGGGGCAGAAATAAGGGAAACAAAAATGTTCAATTTTCGCTTTCTAACCTTCCAAAAATTCAGCCATATCAGCAAAATACCATATTTTCCTGTGTATTGGACGAGGGGTTTTTTGACTCAGAAATTATGTTAAAAAACTGGGGTCGTCCAATACACTGGATAGTGGCATGGGGGGGGGGGAGAAGCGGCGCACTGCCAGCCATCAGATTGGTGGGAGCATGGCTTCGTCCGATGTCGCAGTGAGCGGGGGGTGCTCCCTGGGTCGTTTCCCACACGTGGCGGCATCGTGGGAGGTTGTGCTCCTGCCCACTGGATGGCTGGTGGGAGCGCAAATTCCCCTGATGCTGCTGATCGCAGCGGGCATTCCCTGGATCCTGGAACAATCAAGTGGCCAATGCTGGAAATCGCTCACCCGCCGAACGAAGCGCGAGCCTGTGATTTTAAGCGGCAATTGGCCGCTTGATTGGTTTTTTTTGGGGGGGGGGATCCCGAAAATCGTTCACCCGCCAGAATGCAGCACACAACCGCTTGCATCACAGAAACCACTTATCCGCTGCCCGTCCACTGCCCGATTGTCGCCGCTAATCACAGTCCTGCTTGCTGCGACAAGAGCAGCTGTCTATTGGCTGCCACAGCAGCAATCAGGAGGACCTACGGTGACAAACAGGTTTCTGAAATGTGAGCAGTTGTGTGCTGCGTTCTGGCGGGTGAGTGATTTTTGACATTCCCCCCAAATAACCACCGCGCAAAGCTCAATCCCCCCATTTTCTAAATTTTGAGGCCTCAAAAATAAGGGTTGTCTTATACATGGGGGCGTTTTATAGATGGAAAAGTACAGTATATAATATAAGAATATATTTGAGTTACAGATGGTAAGTACTTTGGACTGTATCAAGGGTATTTGAACATATTGCTTCTCAGTTCCCCATATCAGAAGGATAAAAAGATAGAATATGTGTGTGTGATTGTGTGTGTGTGTGTGTGTACACAAACACACTCCAAATATGCTCCTTGAAAGAACAATTCAGCTGAGTCTCACTTCAGCATTTTTAAGACTAAAAATGTCAAGTAGCAGCCAGGAAGAAATGCCCAGTGGAAGTCCATCCAACTTCAGCTTAATCCTGATCACTAAAAGCCAAGCCAAAGAGACTTATTATTTTGATTTTTTGAGCTACCATATTATCATCTGCAAAATACGTTCATTAGGAACAAGAGCATCATAAACAACAACACAAAGCTCTAATGCTTACTTTGGATCTGCTTGTTGCAGACAAAAGAATGGACTAAATGTCCCATTCATTAGTCTGCCCCAAATTGTCCTATAGTAAAGCAGTGTACACTCAGGAATGTAAAAGTTAAGATTTTCCAGTGTACTGGAAACATAGACTGTTTTGTTGAAGTAGAATTGTATCCCCAGATTATATAGTATGTTAAAAATATTACTGTGCTTAAACTTCCCTCAGTGGCTTGTTTGACTTTCAGCAGTTGCCACAATTGCAATCAGTTTCTCAGTGGTCTTTCATTTCATTTCTGACATGTCAGCAACCACAAAAATAAGTGACATTAAATAAATACAGGCTAAATGTTTATTTTATTCAGTGAGCTCTTCCTAACTGATCTCTACACATGTGCACTGTATTGACTAGTCACATTCTATTGCATCATAATATCATCATAAAATGGTATGGCACAGCAATGCTGTCATTATGTTTAGTAAAGGTGAACCACCAGCAGCAATGGAGCAGTGGTAACGAAAGCATCCTCACTTTGATGAAAAATCAACCTTTTAAAAAATAAGGGAATGCTTTAATTACTATTTAACTTGCATACAATTTTCTATTTTAACAAGTCTACAGATAGTTTACATATCCCAACAAAAATGTATTTTAAAAGGGCTTAATATGATATAGGTTCCACATCTTATTCTATTTTTTTTTAATTATATTTATTGAAAATTTAAAATTACAGAGAAAAAAGAAAAAGAAAAAAGAAAAAAAGGAAATTAAACAATACAAATCAATAAAAAGAAAAAAGAAAGCAAAACACACAATACATCAAAGCCAAAAACAAAAGCAAACAAAAAGTTAAAAACAAATCCAATATTCCCAAATCTTTATCTTTCGTTATCTTGTTTCATCGACCTCCTCACACCTCCCTTTTTTGTATTCTAGTTATTAATTATCTCAGCAAATCCTTTCCATCTTTCACTATGTTCTGTCATTAAATTATCTTAATTTATTTTAACCTTATCTTTCCATAAAAAGCCCTAAATCTTAAAACTTATTTGTACATAACTCCTTATAGCATTTCTACTAAAGCCAAATAGTTTAATTCCAACATTTTTTCTAACATTCATTAAATTTACAATAATTCTCTAAATGAATTTTTAAACTTTCTTCCAATCTTCATCCACCGTCTCTTCTTCCTGGTCTCGGGTTCTGTCAGTCCTTTCTATCCATTCCATTTAGTCCATCAACCTGGTGATCTTCTATCCGAGGCTCTTAACTCTTTTCCATGTCCCTTCTGCAGGTCTTCTTCATATTTATACCTGCACCTTACTTTGTCTTCTGCTGATCTTGTTCTTAGTTTCCTTCCTTTATCGCTGAGGAGTAGATCTCGGGGAGACTCCAACCTAACAATGTCTTTATCCCTTCTCGACAGGTTGGCCCATTCTCCATAGTCAGCACTAAAATCCAAAAGATATTTCAAGGCATGTTTCAAAGTCCCTCCAAAGTTAAAGGCCCCCACAACTCCAGACTCCCCCTGGCACAAAACCAGAAGCCAGAACAGCCCTGCATAGGGGGATCTATCCAATTTCCCATCTCCAATCCGAACAAGACTCCATCTCTCCAAATCTGACTTTCTCCAGGTTCGGTCATCAAAAACTGCAGCTTATGTTCCTGCAAAGCCTCGGCCCTCTCCACATGTATTTCTTGAGGTTTAACAGCAACCTCCTCCTTTGTCTTCTGCATAACTTGCCCTGTCAAAGCAGATTCCTGGGTCGGTTCCTGAGTGGTTTCTATATAGGTATTCACTGTTTGTCCAAAATTATTGACTGCAACAGTCATCAAATCCATCTTCTCATGTAGCTGTTCCAATAAAGCGCTTGTCTTGCAAAGAGCAATCACTAATGCTTCTTCTGGGCACATTCTTGTTCAAGGTCAATGTCTGGTTCTCACGATCTTTAATCTCTACAGCTGGAGAATTCCCCAGATCGACTCCAACAACAGTTTTCAAAGCTCCCTCTAGGGGAAACAATTTCTGTTTGTATCCGTTCTTTTAAAAGCAGATCCAGCAACAAAATTACTTTCGTTTTTCAAATATTTTGTTCCTTTTAAATGCAAAAGGAAACATTGGAATCAACATGTTTCTCTTTTTTAACTATCTATCAGCAAACGTTTTATTCACAGTCAATGGACTTTCCCAAAATGTCTGTTTTCCTAGCAACCCATTCCCAGGTTCAAGGCGGTGGAAATTTATCTTTCTTTACTCTCTCTCCTGCAGGCTTGAACAATCTAAGATTTCCCCCCTCTTCTCCTGCTTCCAAGGGGGGTTTAGTAGTTTCAGCCGATGAAGATTTAGTTCTTTACAAAAGTCTTTCCAGACTTTAGCTTGCAATGTCTTTGCTTCAATCTATTTACAAAAGCGGAAGGCGGACTTCCTGTTTAGAGCCTTCCCGCTTCGGTGCCAAATTAAGATATTTCATAGTCCAATTTTCCGTTCTACTCACGGGTAGTTGTTTAAAGTCCAATTGTCCACAGGAAAAAGTCAGCACTCTGTGAAAAGAGCAGTCGATTCGAAGCACCGCGCCGCTCACCCCACGTCGCTCCGGATCCCCGAAACCGGGTTTCCCCGCGAGTAGGGGGGGCGCAAAAGGTGCCTGCTGAATCCCACGTCCACAGGCTTCTCCCGCCTGTGGTTTTTGATGGGTCTCCGCCTCGCCGTGGTGGTCCAGACCCTAATTTCCACGAAGCGGATTCCTCCCGATCAGAGGAAATCCGCCATTCCGGAGGCGCTAACCCGGAAGTCTCTCCACATCTTATTCTAAGTGCTGCTGCTAATAGTGAATTCCACATTTTAAGTAACATAATTAAACTCTCTCTCAAAACAATGTATGCAAGTTCTTAAGTACATAAATGTACATAAAAAAAAACCACAAAAGCAAATCATATACAACTTAAATTATATGTCTAGAAAAGCTAATAAATGTTATTAAATCCCTTACTTGTAATAAGACAAGCATCAAAATCATTCACACTACATAAAATGCATCTAAACATGCAATCTCCACATACCCAATCACTCAGCAATCACCATTTCCTTCCCTTAAGCACAGACTCCATCCACTCAATACTTTCTAAAATAAAACTTTCAGTACATACAACCACCAATAATCATGTACAGAAAAATCAGTATGTTGAATAAAAGCAATCCATTAATAGCCGGGGGGGGGGAATATTAATTTCCATCACATCTCTCACCTGAGCAATGCAAACATCATCATCCCCAGTTGTCTCATAGAGAGATTCCCCACCAAAGAGCCCTTCCCCACCAATAGATTCTCATCTAGTTGGGAGTTTGAGCACAGCCACCAGCACACTTGATCTTCCCCTCATCACAGGGAGCATCCCAGTCAATCACATGAAAACATCTTTTCTTTTTTAAAAAAAAACCACCAATGCCTGAAGAGCAATAAATTAAGAACACATCCTAATAGGAGTCAAGCTACACAAACAATTTGGCTAAAAATCTAGTCATTAAGATGTTACAGATAGAGCTTATTCCAAATACCATTTAACTCTAGTGTTATAATTTGTTGTGAGGTTCTGCTTTCACTGCTGCTGGAAACCACCCATTTCCAAGTACCTAATTAAGAGAGTATGACCTTTTCATATGCCATCAACAGTAGCAGGCAGTGCTGTTTTTCTAGAAAAATAGGTGCCAGTCATCCAAGTTGTTACAGTAGGTGTCACACTTATAACCAAAAAAAGAGTGCCGGTACTTAGCACAAAGTTGTTAAAGTAACTACTACACTTTTAAACAAACAAACAAACAAACAAACAAACAAACAAGGTACCAGTACTGCGTACCCTTGAGTATCCCCTGAAAAAAAGCACTGGCAGCAGGTATTCTGACCTTGTTCGCAGAAGAGGAATCAGCTGAGGGGTGTGAGGAGCAAGCACAAACTCAGTTTCAGACAGCAGTCTCCCAGGTGTTTCTCATCCACTCCAGTCCTCAATAACAGCTTCTGTGCAAACCACTCCCTGTTAAGTACCTAAGGGGTAGTAGGAGCAGTAGTGTGTTTCTCAACCACTATAATCTTCCACACCTAGGTCCATGCTCCTGGCATTGGGGTTGAACTTTAATAGAAAAATACCAGCCAGTATATAAACACCTCCAAAAAACAGTTGTTACTATAACCAGAGTACATAAACCTCCTCATTGTAGCAAATGCTGACTTGCATTGGTTGTATATTTTGTCTGTCTCAACCTATAAACTCTTCTGGGCAACTGCTGTCTCTTTGCTGGCTTCGTGACTAGAGAAATGGGTGCCTGGCCCTCAGTTTAACTTGTCACAAATAAGAATTATATAACAAAACTTATCTACTCTGTTTGGAGAGCCCTGCCTTGTGCTGAACATGATTACTGCTTCTCTTATGTATGCAGAGTTAACAGCTGATGGAGACCATGGCATTTATTAAGTTTCAGGCTCCTTTCACAGTTTCCAAGTATTTCATTCTCCAGGAGACATGAATTAGATTGAGGGTTTGGATATTAAACTGAGAATGTTGTTGAACTGAACAGTCAGTGATATCATCAGTTAAGACCCCCTGTTTTTACCTATTCTGATACTAAGTTCAATTTGTTATTTCCCCTCCCAATTTTTAGTATGCTGTGGTTATTTATATTGGCAGTGACTGCTCCATTGGGAAAGTGATTTTGGAAATGGGAGAGTAGAGGTTTTCACTGCTGGGAATTGGAAAGATTTTGACTCCCAAAAAGGTGTGGATATTTTATTTGGGTTTTTGGCAATCTGAAAGAGGGTGGAAGTATCTGGCACTGAGCAGGGGACATTTTTCATTTTGGCCTTCATTTGAGAGTATGGCTAGAGATTGGTGTGTGTGTGCGCGCAGGAGCAGGGGGTAAACTACTACCAAACAGTAGTAGGGTTTTTAAAAAGTCTAAATGGCTTTTGACTGGTCAAAAAGTTTGCAAAAATATTGTGAAAGTGATGTGTTCATTTTTACACTGCTTCCCGATTCAAAACTGTTCCCTCAGCTATTATACTTATTTCACATGTGCTTTGGTATAGCACATTTATTGTCTTGGACCTGAGAATTATTTATGACATAGTTTTGTAACTCTGCTTAAACCTGAAATTGAGAACTATCCATTATAAGCATCTTTCGGCTGTTGTTTCTGCTTGAGGCAAATGGTAAAATAGGAGTTGGAGGCTTGCTTTCATGTTTACGGAATCACCTGTTACTCTATATTTGGGATGAACTTGGGTCAAGTCATCTGTGTAACCAGTATATGGTTAAAGGTGAGCATTAACTGCAGTCGTCTGTGAGTCAATGCTGTCTAATTATTGATATAGAATCCCTGGGTCTGTTTTCTAGTTCTGTATGTCTGAGTAACCTAGTATAATAAATTAATAACTGCATAGAAGCTGGGTTCATCCTGCCCACCCACCAGTACAACAAATCATTGCTGTTGCTGACTAGGCAATGAATTCATCATCCTAGTACTATGTCCAGAATGATTATACACAGTCTGTCTCAGATCTGAGACCAAGAGACATAGCATGGTGATATGGGTGCAGATGTGAACAGAATCTCTAGTAGCATTACAATTAATTAGATTGCCAGTTTTTAAAAATTAACCATAGCTAAAATTAAGCATAGTTCATAATTAACTACAGTTTAGGGTTCAGATGCAACGTTAAACAAAGATTAATTGAAAACAGAAGCAAAAGCTTCCAATTTCTTCCTTGTAGCTGTGCTGGAGAAGAATGCATAAGCCTGAGGCTCATGCATGTAACAATAACAATTTTTATCATTACATTCAGACCATCTTCATATTTCTTTTATATTTGGATGGCTTATGTTGGACTCCCTAATGCCCATCAGCCCCAGACCAGCATTATCAATAATAATAATAATAACAATAACAATTTTTTATTTATATCCCGCCCTCCCCAGCCGAAGCCGGGCTCAGGGCGGCTAACAACACTAAAAAAGTGCAACAATATAAAAACATCATAAGAATTACTTAAAATCAAAATTAATGGCAACCATAAACTAAAGTATTGTAAAGATTGCTGAAGGAGGGAGTCAGGCTGTGCCCTAACCAAAGGCCTGGTGGAACAGCTCTGTCTTGCAGGCCCTGCGGAAAGATGTCAAGTCCTGCAGGGCCCTTGTCTCTTGTGACAGAGCGTTCCACCAGGTTGGAGCCGCAGCCGAAAAAGCCCTGGCTCTAGTTGAGGCCAGCCTAACCTCTCTGTGGCCTGGGACCTTCAAGATGTTTTTATTAGAGGACCGTAAGTTCCTCTGTGGGGCATACCAGGAGAGGCGGTCCCGTAGATACGAGGGTCCTAGGCCGTCAGGGATGATGATGGGAGCTGATATCTAGCAAATTCTGGAGGGCCACTAGTTCCTCATCCTTGCTGAATAATCTGGGAGTACTTTTGGCTCTGCAGGGTTGCTCCCACCCTGCTGTCTCCAAATTTAAATAAAAACTTTCCACATCCTTCCAGTCCTCACATTTTTATTAATAACTATCATGATCCAGTTATTCCCTGAAAACTGAATAGTAAAGTGCTAATGGGAACAGCCTGAGAAACAAGAATGACAAGCATCAGAACTATTTAGCCTGTATGGGTTTTATCTATTTTTCATTTGCTTTCCTGTGTGCTCTCAGTTTTCATTTATATATTTAACCCAGGCTGTGTTTGGGGGTGGGGGGGGTAAAAACAGGGGGGACATTATATCCTCCTCGGCAACTGAACCTCTCTTATGAATGTTGATAAAGAAAATAGCATATAGCTATTTACCTTTCTGATCTTGCCTCAAACTCTTACAGCATGTTTTCCCCCATCCCCATCTTCCTATTTCCCAGAGCACATTCTGCCAATTAAAATGAAGCAGAAGGAAAACTGGAGCAGAGTTAGTCAGCTCTTCAAATCTGACAGGCTGTAGTTCCAAGAATAAAGACTCATCTCATTATTATTTCTCAAGTTTTCCCCCTCATCTCCCACAGTTTGGAACTGTTTTGGAAACTGCTCTAAGTCCAGCATGACGTCACCATGAGTTTGTAGTATCTCTGTCTCCATCCTAGTTAGGCACTTCCTGCCTTCTGTCTCTCTGCTTTTGACGCCCTTGTCTGGGTTCTTCTTCTTTCTCCACAACTCCTGTTCCATTTCTGTGTTCATCTCATTTTCCTCATTTCCCCTGTGTACATTTTCATTCTGGAGTCCCACCTCTTCCTTGGCATCAAAATTGGAAAGGACTCCTCCTTCTATGAATAGGGTTTATAATTCAGATATGCAGCAAGCATCTGGGGTTGATTTTCATTCTATGACTGTTAGGAAGATTAGAAAACATCCAGTTATGGTCTACAGCATCCACACATTTAAAAAAAAATATTTTTAAATAAGAAAACAGCTCAGAAGTGAAAGGGATAGAGAGGAGGAGATATATAAATTTTGCATACTACTTCGCTGACTGCCTATTTTATAGTGTGATTTACAAATGCAACGAAGAACCCACAACCTGTCCCACCCCAAAGGTGGGTTAATTGCATTTCTTAGTAGCCAGCTAAACAATGTCCCAGAAATGTTCCATTTTTACACTTCATTTTTAAAAATGCTAACAAAATGAATTTCATTAGGGACAAATGTAATGTTCTGCACTTAGACAGGAAAACCAGATGCATAAATATGGGAAGGAAATCACCTGGCTTACTAGCAGTACACATAAAAAGGATCTAGGGGTCTTGGTGGGCTACAAGCTTAACATGAGTCAACAGTGCAATGCAGCAGCAAAAAAGAAAAGAAAAGAAAAGAAAAGAAAAGAAAAGACTAATGCTATTTTAGGCTGCATCAACAGATGTGTAGTGTCCAGATCAAGGGGCACTCTATTCTGCCTTGGTCAGACAACACCTGGAATACTTTGTCCAATTCTGGGCACCATAATTTAAGAATGATGACAAACTGGAACATGTGCAGAGGAGGGCAACCAAGATTATCAAGGGTCTGGAAACAAAGCCTTTTGAGGAGTGTTTGAAAGAGCTGGGTGTGGTTAGCCTGGAGAGGAGAAAACTGAGAGGAGATATGATAGTCATCTTCAGATATCTTAAGGGCTGTTACATGGAAGAGGGAGCATGCTTGTTTTCTCCTGCTCTGGAGGGTAGGACTCGAGGCAATGGCTTCAAGTTACAAGAAAGGAGATTGTGACTAAACATTTGGAAAAACTTTCTGACAGTAAGAGCTGTTCAGCAGTGGAATAGACTCCCACAAGAGGTGGTGGACTCTCCTTCCTTGGCGGTTTTTAAGCAGAGATTGGATGGCCATCTCTCATTGATACTTTAGCTGAGATTCCTGCATTCCAGGGGGTTGGTCTAGATGACCCTTAGGTCCTTTCCAACTCTTAAGATTCTATGATTCTATGATATGAAGAAGTTTGTGGTATTGGAAATCTGGTTTCAATTTCCACTTAAGATGAAGACCCTTCCAAGTCTTGCCCTCAGTTATCTATTTGGGCAATGCAGGTGGGATGGGAAATCTTATCTGTTCATACTGAGTTAGTATTATTTTAAGGGTGGTTAGGGTGGTTTATGCATCCTGTTCCCCAGCTGTGTATGAGTGATTTGTGGCTCAGTCAGTAGAACATGAGACTCTTAATCTCAGGGTTGTGGGTTCAAGTCTCATGTTGGGCAGGATATTCCTGCATTGCAGGGGGTTGGACTAGATGACACTTGTGGTCCCTTCCAACACTAGAATATTCAATTAATCTAAGCCACAGTTTTGGTTGGTCAAGCTTCAGCTGGTGAGGCAGAGATGATGGTATCCCTGGAGAGAGGGGAGCTGATATGGTCTTGCTTAGTGGGCATATGTTCAGTGCCTGCCACACACTTACTTTTTCTTTTAATCATCAGTGCTAGCAACCTGAGTGAACTCCCTAAGATGGTTAGATGGCATCTTGTATACCTCCTTCCAGCAACTCCTGCAGCCAAGCTAGTGCCAAATGTTTTGCTCTGCTTTCTTTTGGACCACATAAGTGAGGCTGAGACAGAGGTCTTTTCATGTGGGAAGCCTAGGACCTCCGAGCAGTTTGACTTCACCCCTGGAGGTGCACTCCATTGTTTCTCGAGACAGACGGATGCCAACAAACTTTAAGTAGAAGGACTGTTATCTACCTCATTGCAAGTAGCATTGTTAGGGTTTGTGGGGGTCTGAACCACAAAGTTTTTTTTGCTGCAGGCCCCTTACCTCCTGCCCCTCACCTCCATTTTTAGTCAAACCTTGCTTACAGGGCTGCTTTCTGGTTGAAAGTTGGCTTACATTGCATCTGTTTCAGAGGCCTACAACCTGAATCTTTCAAAGCCTCCGGCATCTGCTAGCAAAAGAGGAGGAACCAATTCACTTCCCCCCATTTCACTACACCATGTAACATAACTAACACCTTTTGCAAAGCACTCTCAAAGTTTGATTTTGCATTCTAGAGTTACAGTGTTAGAATATTTAGAAACACAACTGATATAAAATACAATTAATGGTAGAAAGTATAATTCTAATAATGGTGCAGAATTAAGGAAGAAACAATATGTCATTAGCCAAGGACAAAAGCATAAATAACATCTTGTTGAATCTAAGGAAAATAGTATCCCATCCCCCAACAAAGCCTACTTGAAAACAAACCACCACAAAATAAATAAAGCTATAACGATGAGCTTTAGGAGTTGAAGGAACAGAAGCAGGTGGGAGTATCTTGTTATAAAACAGCAAGTTTGATATATTAAACATAATAGCTTAAATCACTGGAGCAAAACTAGAAAGCCAGAAAATAAAGCCAGCAAATAGAAAGAGCCTTATGTTCTCAGGACAAAATTCTATAGATGCAAACTAATATAAGAACAAAATTCATACATACAACACACACAACTCATAGCTTGCAGTTATTCAGATTTTTTTATTCTGATAGCATGCAAATATTCAAATCGGGGAGCTCCCTAGATTTTGGTTTTGAGACATAAGCCCCTGTATACTTAAAGTGGTATCATACCAGGCAGTCATGGTAGAACATAATAGAATATCACAAATACAGTATAAATCATATAGAATAATTAACAAATCATCAGTGAAACAATTATAATCTATTAAACTCTGTTAACAAAGCAACAACTAAACATAAGCTAAACATCCAAATTAACACAAAAATCATATTCTATGATTAACAAATCAAATCTATAAAACAATATTAACAACTTTACCAAAATAGCAGTCAAAAAATAAACTAAGCACTGTTGAGCACTCTTCACACCCCCATGACACATAATATTTTCTTCTGTTCAGCTCATTAAAATACATATATACATAATGCCCGTGGCAGCAACTCCATTCTCAAGGTTCCTTGGACTGGAGGTTGGGCAGCACAGGTGAATCCACCCCCATTCCACCCCAATGGCAGAGTCTCCTCACAGTTCTTCCTCTGGAAACAGCTCCCTTATGAAGGCTCTTAGGGCTAGAGGGTGGAGCACGGCAGGTGGAAAAAGCCATTACCTGCTGATCAACAAAGACTTTTCATGCTAACTAACAAGAATATTCATTTGTTAGGTTTAGTTGCTAATCTCCCCAAAGAGTCACTATTCAGTAGCTGTCCACTGTTACTTATAACAGTTACTCATTTCAGAGAGAAAGAGACTGTATGCACTGTTCTTTGTGATGTCTGTGCATTGCAGTTCTACCTTTGGCATCATGCATGTAGGAGAGGCTACTCAAATACCAGTTACAAGGAAACAGCTATGCTCACAGGTCTCTTAAGGTGAAATTCAGACCTGTCTCCACACTGGGCTGCATTGGATGTCCCTGTGTCCCAGTCAAACCTTAATGTGACAAGGACCTTTGTACAATATGTAGTAAACATGCACATGCCTATTTGTGGTTGTTGTTCCCACTGTTTGTTCAGTGAGCAGAAGCACCCCAGAGAGCAAATATCTCATTGACTGTGTTGTGGCAGTGGAAACTTGGCATTTCCCTGGTGTTAGGGTCTCAGGTACTTGATCAATGTGTCAGGCTCAAAGAAGTTGAGAAAAACTTTTGAAGCCCTAAAGAATGCAGAATGCATTCATATTTATTCTTTTCAGTAGATTTTATTTGGGTGAAACACACAATATTAGAATTTCAGGCAGAACTGTTTGGTAGGCGGAAACTTCCATATTCAAATTCTTTTATCCTTTATTCAGCCAGTAACGAATGCCAGTAAAATAAAGGCTGGGTGTGTTTTGATCTGTTGCAGTAACCGTTTTAAAGGCTTCCAGAGCACTTGAATTCTGCATGGGGTTATAACAACTTAATAGAATGAACAGTTATGGTGAGTGTGTTTATGTTTTGTGTGTGTGTAGTGAATGGCATTTTCATTCAGATTGATTTTGAGATTACAAACAGCTAGGCATTTTAAATGTGATAAAACACACTTGACATCTAGTTGCTAAAAAACATCAAATAGTGAGTACTGTATTTTTCCATGTATAAAATGCCCCCATGTATGAGACGATCCCTATTTTTTTGAACCAAAAATTAAGAAATCAATATTTTAAACATCAAACAAAAAGAATGGTACATAATGTATACTGCAAATATAGATCAGTAAATATTTATGTCCACTATTCAAGTACACATAATACATCACCAAAAAACTACATCTGTGCCTAACCTGTTATGATAATAACAGCTCTCAACTTATGCTTGGGTTACGTTCCAGGGGTTTGTGCACAAAATCATGCAAAGTCAGAACCACACCCCCCCCTCAGATCTACCCCAGCTTTCCAAGATCTCACAAGATCTGCCTGAGATCTCGCAGGAGCTTCCTGGAGGCCTTTCCAGAGCCCTGCAAGCAAGGCACAGGACTCAAAAAGCTGTTTTTGGGAAGGAAAACCCTTTGTGGAAGTAGCCTTTTAAGCCTTGCTCCTTGGATGGTCACACAGGGCCACAGGATGCTCCCACAGAATCTTGCAAGCTCTCAGACAGCCCCGTGAGATCTCAGAAGAGCCTCCAGAGTCTGGCAAGAAAGGTTCTTCCACCCCTTTCTATTAATTTATTTATTTGTGATCTGCGTAAGGTTGTGATTGCCATAAGTAAAATAAGCATAAGTTGCAATCTACTTGGTAAACTTTGTTTTTAAAACTTGTTACGGTAATAACATCTTGTTATTAATCTTGTTATACATACTTGCTCATTTTTGCTAAGTCATTGGCCAATGAAAGAGTAACAACAACAACAACAACAACAACAACAACAACAACAACACCCTGCCCATCTGACTGGATTGCCCTGGCCACTCTGGTTGGCTTCCAACAAAATATAAAAACCCAGTAAAAGATCAAACATTAAGAAATTCCTGATACGGGGCTGCCTTCAGATGTCTTCTAAGAGTCAAGCAGTCCTTGACATCTGATGGAAGGGCTTTTCACAGGGTGGGTGCCACTTCTGAGAAGGCTTTTGTTCAGTCACTTTCACTCTATAATAATTTATAATTTAAATTTATGGTTTAAAATATTTTTAAAAATATTTAAAAGTATTATAGGCTACTTGGGATAGAATAAAATTAGAACCAACAAGGTTGGCCTAAGACATTTTGTAGCCTGAGTCGAAACAGTACATAGTGTGCCTCATCTCAAGTCAAGGTGCCTAAGTTACTTTGGCTTCTGAGACATAAATCCCCTCCAGAGTAAGTAAACAGTGAGAATAAGCTGGATGCAATTTGTTACCCTTTAGATGACACTCAAAATCAGTTACCCAAAGCAACCTTATCCTTCTTCCTGATGCTAGGACCGTGCTGAGTTTAAGCTTGTTTGGTCACTTCTGCTTGAAGTTCTGCTGAAAAAGGGAGGATATAAATGAAATTTATAATAAAGAAATAAAGTCCATAAACAATCAAAGAATTCAGTTGAATAAATAGATATCTGGCAGGGTTGCTGCCCATGCTTCCCATTGAAGCCAGAGGAGCATTTCAATATGGGAATGCTTCTAAGTGTAATTTAGGATAGAGTTTGTTCACATATCTAATCCCAAGAAAGTCAAGAGGTCTGCGAAGCCACTCTGGAAGCTATGGATACCTATGGCTGTATGGGAAATACATATCTGTATGAATTCTTCCTTCATTACCCCCCCCTTAAAACATGGGAATGACTTATGGGATCCCACACTTTATGTATAAAAATATAATGGGGAGTGATCTTCATAGTATTCCCCTCAATGCAATCTTGGCATCTGTTTTCTTCTAAATGCATTTCCCTAGCACACTGTCTCATGAGTCCTGATTTGGAATAGAAAGAGTGAGCCACATTTCCCATAGGTTATAATGTAGCAGCAGAATACTGTAATTTCCCCCATATTGCGTGCTAGTCTTAAATAAGTTAAGAGCAAGACAAGTTTTAAAATGTGTGGGTAGATTGCTTGACTTCCTATTGATGAGCATTACAAATTATATAATCTAGGTACTTCAGTACAGTATAGTGTTGGTAATCAGAGTTCTGCTAGAAGGTTAATTAGATATTTCTTCCCAGACTTTCAATGAACATTCATTTCCCTGGATCAGTTTTGTTTATATGCAATTACTTTCTATATTTCCTGTGATATATCAGACTTTTGAAAACCTGAAAGTTAAACACACAAAAGCAGCTAATGTGTAACAAATTAGAATACACAGTCTCTGCTGAAGAGGTGATAAGCTGATTATACAAATAAGAAAAATATTTCCAGAATTCTGGAAATCCTTTATCTTTTCATAAAACAGAATCCCTGTGTTGGGGAATCTGTTTTTCTAAAATAAAATAAATAAATGATAGTAACACTTTAACATTCCACTAGCAATCTCCATGTTGTTGTTGTTGCCATGTGTTTAATGAGTTATTAGAACTGTTCCTGCATTCTTAAGTTGACTAGCTGTCGCATACATTAAGTGGATAGGGTTGGGGGTTTTTTTGGGGGGGAGGGATTATTAGTTGTTTCCAAGATTGCTTGGGTGGAGCCCCTTTTATATGGCAATATTGGTATGTAGTGAATTTGATTTGGCGCAGTAGTAAACTTTTAAAATTTGGAACAGATAGCTGTCTCCTATCTTTATATGGGAACATCACAGTTTCTAGTTTTATTCTGGGGTTCTTGCCATTACAAATATAATTTATTCTTTTATATAACTGTTTTCATATGATAGATTCCGAAGAGTGGATAATGATTCAGGGAAAAAAAGATTTTTTTTTCAAGGCTGTCTTCCCAATTAATAAGATTGGGAACGTGTCCCAAAAAAATCCCTTTCCCCCTCCAGGCTTTTTATAATGCACTCAAATTATTCACTAGTATGTCTTGTGCTTCCTTTTTACAGTTTGGTGCCTAAATATTTAATAGAGATTGGAGCCTGTATAAATAGCAAATCATTTCTCTTGGCGCCATTGGTTGATGCTAAATGTCTACTTCTGCCTTTTTTAAAAAAGGACAGTGAATAGGATTTGGGGTCATAAACAACTTAACAGAGCAATCTGATGCATGTTTACTCAGAAGTAAGTTTCACTGGCTTTAGTGATGCTTAAATTGTAAGGATGTGTGCATAGGATTATAGCCAAAAGGTTTTAGATAAGCTCTTACAAGCCTGGAAGAGCAATTTGATATCTGTGAGGCTGAAATTCCATCCAATACCTCATCTAGCACAGTACAACTCAGTATTTCATACTTGCTTCATGTCACTGGGTTTTAGGAGGTCTGGTTTAGCACCCTGCTGTGCCATAGTCTACTTTTGTGAGTTGGGGCAGATTGCACAGGGACACACATATAGAATAATGCCAAATATATTAGATTGCGATCCAGTACACACTTACCTAGGAGTAATCCCCATTGATCTCAATGGGACTTACTTCTGAATAGACATGCATATGATTGTGCTGTTAATGCAATACATTCTTCTGTGCCACATTTGAAAATGAAGATTGTGGATCTGTAAAAGGTGCAAAAAAGGGAACCAGAGTGATCAAGGGCTTGGAGCACTTTCCATGCAAGGAAAGATTGATCAGGGACACTATTAATATTTCTAAAATGTGACACGGCATGAAGAAAGCAAATAAAAGGGATTTTTGTTTTTGTTTCTCAATGAAGGTGATTAACGATACAGTGGCACCTTGGGTTGCAGACGCTTCAGGTGACAGACTCCGCTAACCCAGAAATAGTAATTCTGGTTAAGAACGTTGCTTCAGGATGAGAACAGTAATCGTGCTCTGGCGGCGCGGCGGCAGCGGGAGGCCCCATTAGCTAAAGTGGTGCTTCAGGTTAAGAACAGTTTCAGGTTAAGAACGGACCTCCAGAACGAATTAAGTTCTTAACCCGAGGTATCACTGTAGATCAATAATAGATTCTAGATAGACAGAAGATGGTACTTCTTCACATACTAGATAGATAACTTTGTCAATCTGTTCTCCTAAGAAATGACAGCTAATGGCCCTTGGTTTGGATGACTTTGAAAGGGCATTAGACACAACGCTTGCAGGCTAGATCTATTGCCTACTAATTAAATGGAACCTCCATTTTCAGAGGCAGCATGCCAATGAATACCAATATCTGGAGATGGGGTGGGGGGAACAGCAGTGAGGGAGATCTGTTGGTTTAAAACTCTGCTTGTGGACTTCCTGTTGAATACACTGTGAAAGAGGATGTTGTAATGGTGGCTGCTGTTCATTGGGACTGGTAAGTCAGAAGGCAGAGAGTGCAAACAGATAGTTGAGTCAACAATAGGCAGAGCCAACTAATTCTCGTTTTGTCCCCTTTCCCGTAAGGAGATGGAAAAAGCTGACAGCCAGGGTCAATCTGCACTCATTGTGAGTAAGAAGGCAGGAAGGTGGAAGTTGATGGTATGGTGGCCTACTATCCCCAATGGACCAGCATCTAGTGGTATATTGGACGAAATGGATATTTTGTCTGATCCACCAGGGCTTCACACTCACTGTTCTTACAATAAGAACACTAAGCCGTTTGCAACTCAGAACCAGTTTGAGAATTCTTGAGAATTAGGCTTTCTGAGCCATTGTTCACTAAACCCCTGGTGGCCCACCACCTGTTTGGAGTAGAGCTCCCATCATCCGTGAACATTATACAGAGTTTCATAACTTGCTGTGAATGCTGAACTTACTTTTCATAGTCACAGAATATGCCCATTCCTGTTTTAAAAGCTATGTAGTGTATACAGGTATATTGGTGATTTGGTTATGTGCCAGTACAGCACTTTATAGGAAAATAAATGGCTGCGGATTATAAACTGCTGAAGCTAGTCCTATTCGGATTAGAAATGAGGCACTATTTTAAAGTAATACCAAGGGGACCCCGCTTCTGTCAGGATGACCCACCTTCCCATCATTCCAAGTCTTAATATGAAGAAGTTTTTTCTTCTTAGGAGGGAACTGTTGTTCAGTCAGAAGCTATAGGCCAAAGCTTGTGACTTTCTTTAGAATGTGAACTATTAAAGCTGTCATTTTCATCTCTGGTATTTCTGTAGTGCTTTCCAGATTCTCAAAGAACTTCATGTATCTGTGTCAGTAACCAATACAACAGCCATAAGGCAAGTCATTCTCTTCATTAGTATTATATCACCATGGAGTCTGAGGCTGGCTTGCATAAGAGGATCCAGTTCATTGTTAAGATGATATTTGAACAAGGGACGTTCTGGTCCATAGCTTATTATCCAACTTAATGTGCTTACTGGCCTTCCTAGTGTACAAGCTCATTATCCGGTAGCCAGGTTACATGAAAGATCACCTCCTCTCCTACATGGACTTGTCTTTTTACCATGGATTCTGGTTGTGGAATATTCCTCCTGATGAGCTTTGCCTGTCCTTTGTTTTGGGGCCATTTTAGTGCAAGGAAGAAATCTTTAAAAAATAAAAATAAATGCCAGGCCTGTTAAGATACTTTAATCTCTCTTAAATCTTTTGAAACTCATTTAAAACTGCTGTTTTATTATTTTATGAGGTTTATTATTATATTTTATCAATTCATAACCAGCTCTGGGGATCTTGCTATTGGGTGGCAGATAAATGCTGCAAATAAATAAATCCACTACATTTTGAAGTTGCCCCCAAAGCAAATTCTAAAGTTCTCACAGAACCCAGAGCACTTGATTTCCCACTGTATAACAAATGCCTGGTGTTTATTTTGCGAGAGGCAATGTTGGAGAGTTCTGAGAACTGAGCCTCTACTATGTCTCTGCTGAATTTGTGGAAGCTGAATCCTGGTGTACTTCAAATGGTTGAAGTTTGTCAGTGGAAATTCTGTCTGTCTGTCTGTCTGTCTAGTACAGTAAATAATAAAAAATAAATTCTTATCGCAAAATGTTTCAGCTTTGGCCTTCATCAATTGTTCTTCATCTGCCCATCATGGCTGTGGCCTGGTCTCTGGATAATTTTCTTCCCACATGGCTCTTTGGAAATGCCACAACCTTCCTTGGCAGCTGTGGGTTTCAGCTAAAAAGCTCATTCAAACAGCCCAATCAGAAGGCAGATTCCTTATGCACACCCTGCTCCTCGTTTGCAGAATGTTGTTAGATCCCCCACCCTCCTGCCCTGTTTATATGTGTCCTGCCCAAAAGTGAGCGGTCAGGTTATTGCTATGGAATACTCAGTTTCCACATCTGGGGCAAGGGAGTAGTTTTTCCTGCACCCAGATTAGCCATTCTGCAGGTTTTTTGCTTACTTCATAGCAAGTAACTTTGGGCATAACGGTTAAGGCATTAGGTTGGATCCTTAGCCATTTGGGTACCCTGTTAAAGGGGTTTCAGGAAAAGGTGTATCCAAGCCTGTGCAGGGGGGTGGAGCTGGGTACACTTGCCCTGGGCCTCGAAGGGCTAAGCTGGATGGGGGACCCTGCCAGGCATCAGCTGTGTTTTTGTATGAGTTTATAACTTTATTCTAACAAGACTCCCACCCCAGGCCTCAGACAAGCTCTGCATGGGCCTGGGTGTCTCTGTCTGGAAGTCCACATGGGGGCCAATGGCAGTGCCAGACTTTGGGATTTCATATCTCAGTGGCACCCTGTGTGATGCCAAAATTGAGCGCCCGCCTGTCTCTCACCTTCTGTTCTAAGTTTGTTGTGGTGCTTCCTGTGGCACCCTCTTGGCTCGGCACCCAGTGCGGCCAAACAGGTTACGCTTCCCTAAATCTGCCTGTTCCAATGGGCCATAGCATCTTTCCAAGAGGCGGCCCTGATCGGATCATCACATTTGATGTATGTCAAGGGGCAATCCTCAACCCAGGGTTGATCCACCCTACTGATCAACCAGCAGGTGGACTACTAGATACTAGATACATATCCAATGCCTTCGCCAAGACCCACTTACACCTGTTATTAATAAAAAGTTGTGCCCTATTTCAACCCAAGACCAGTGTCCTATATCTTATTTCTATCCTTGGTTGCCCACACACATGCTGCGTGCTTCCTGAGCCTGTGCACGCAAATGTCATCTGTTTTGATCCTAGTGAAGTGTATATTTTAGATATGTGGACCAAATTTTATGGTGGGTGAGATGAAAACCTTCCACCCATTGCTTCTCGCCACCAAATCTTATCCCAAACCTCTGTCCTTTATGGATTTCAAATCTGTTTTGATGCTTAAATCCTACCCTGTTTATTGCTTCAAACCCCCTCCAAGCTGTTCCCTCTATGAGGTTTCAAATCTGCCTTTACAGGCATGTACTTAGTAGTGATGAAAGCAGCTGCAGAGGTGTTTTGGGATGGAGAAGTGGAACATAGGAAGAGAATTTAGCATACCTCATCTGCTGTTTTGCATCTCCCCATCGCTTTTTCTGTGAAGAATTTTTTTGGGGGTAGCAAAGGGTATCTCTAATGTTTAGTTTGTCCCTTTTGCTCTGATGATAGGCTTGAAAAAAGAACTAAGACTACATGCTTGGTAAGTCATAGACCCATTCCTAAAAAACCCTCAAATATTGAGCTGGATTTCAGGGCCTGTTTTAAATGCATAGTAATATTTCAGCCTGAAAGGGCTTACTTTATTAGGCATGTGTGTGCGTGTGTGTGGCAAGTGTGAGAAAAATAGTCCTTAAGTTTCATTCTTTCCTGTGGAGTCATGACCAGATTTTTTTGTATAATTTAGTGGTTAAAATCCATAAAGGGCCTTTGGTATAAATAGTGCCTTCTTACTCAGTGTTTCTGCTCCCTCTGAGGCTGAGTCACATCTACTCACTTTACTGACCAAAACAAACTCGTTTTTCTCCCCTTCAGATTTTCTACGAGGCCAATATAGTGATTTTCCTCACGCGCCTTTGACAGCAGAGTCAGCTGAATTCATATTACATAATCTTTATTTCTGGCTGTACTAAAAGTGGCAAAAAACCCTCTTTCCAAAGTTTAATTTTTCATGCTGCCAACCCTGTATTTCAAGCAGCTAAAGAAATTGTAACAAGACTTGTTAATGGAGAGAATTTAATGTGGAAATTGAGATAATTATGAAACCAAAACCAGGACATTTTTTGCAGACTCCCTTCTGAGTCATGGCCCACTCCAAGTTAGCACTAGGACTGTGCAATGTTGTTTCATAGAAGACCACCTTGGAGAAAAACCTTCCATTCTAAGGGTATCAGCAGCATTCACTTAATTTTGTTTTAAATGGAGCTTTTGTGTGTTGGCAGCATTGCTAGCACGCATACTGGTATCCCAAGTATGTCCTACCATTCATTTGCATAATGTCTTCTGTGTTGAAACTAGGGTTGAATCCAGAAATTTTCTCTCTGTGGGGCCCCAGGAATTTTGCTGGAGCATGGTATAATTCATGCATGAGGTATATAACATTTTGTAATTCGCTACAACACAACTGTGCATTTATTATTGGTGTGTGCATGCTTAGTTTCTTATGGTCACATTTAGAATGCACAGGGTGGCAGAAAATCATCAGAACTTGAGTTTAACAGCACTAATGCAGAAAAGTGCTTTATCAACGTGAAGGTTGGTTTCTGTGTCCCACTATTTTTGAGGACATAATACAGTGGTACCTTGGTTTACGAACTTAATCTGTTCCAGAAGTCTGTTCTTAAACCGAAACCGTTCTTAAACCAAGGCATGCTTTCCCTAATGAGGCCTCTCGCTGCCAGTGCCCTTCCACCGTTCGGATTCCGTCTTAGACCAAGGTAAAGTTCTCAAACCGGGACACTATTTCCAGTTTTGGGGAATTTGTGAACCGAATCGTTCTTAAACCCAGATACCACTGTACTACTACTACTACTACTACTACTACTACTACTACTACTAATTTATTTATACCACGCCCATCTGGCTGGGTTTCCCCAGCCATTCTGGGCGGCTTCCAACCAAATATTAAAAACAATGCAGCATCAGACATTAAAAACTTCCCTGAACAGGGCCACCTTCAGTTCTCTTTTAAAAGTAAAATAGTTGTTTAATTCCTTGACATCTGCTGGGAGGGCGTTCCACAGGGCAGGCACCACTACCGAGAAGGCCCTCTGCCTGGTTCCCTGTAACCTCACTTCTTGCAGCGATGGAACCACCCGAAGGCCCTCAGCGCTGGACCTCAGTGTCCAGGCTGGATGATGGGGGTGGTGTCTGCTCAGCAACAAATAGTGAGTGAATATCTTTTCCCACTGCTGACCTTTTCATGTTTGTAAAAGAAGAAATGTTCACTAAAATGCTCATGAATTTTTGTGAGGACTTAAAAACAAATCTCAAACTGAAGTGGGAGTGTTTCAAACTGAAGACTGGAAAAATAATAAATTGAGA
This sequence comes from Podarcis vaucheri, assembly GCF_965113315.1. Taxonomy (NCBI): domain Eukaryota; kingdom Metazoa; phylum Chordata; class Lepidosauria; order Squamata; family Lacertidae; genus Podarcis; species Podarcis vaucheri. The sequence goes on from NC_138752.1 coordinate 38,057,268, forward strand.
AAAACCAAAATTGACAGAATTATCCATTCTTAAATACAAGTGTTTTGCACCTATTGCCTCTATGAGCAACTGACACTTTATCTCCCTATGTGCCACACATGAAGGCAACATTTTGCTATCGGGAAAACTTTCTGTCCTCTTCCCAAGTAGGCAGAATCACTTTATGGAGACAGGCAAATGCATCATCCAGAAATATACTTTTGTGAAAATACCCACAGCATAATAAAAACGACTCCCTTCCCCATTATTTTGTTAAGTGATTTAATATGTGGTTCCTACACTCTGATTCATCAATGAGGTGAGTAATCAAAAAGTAACATGCAAAACCTTGGTAGTGAGTCATAAGACGCCACAAGGAACCCAGAGGCGGAGCTTGAATGCTCAGAAGGGGGAAGTTGAGAAATAAATCAAAGTACCTAATCCCCAGATAGCTCTTCAGATGCGCTGTAAATTCTCAGTAGTTCCAAAGTTAAAAAATATCAGAATCTTAGAGCTCATTTATGAGCTTAGAATGAGAATGCCAACACAGATATTGTTTGAATGCCTATTCTCCTAATTTACCTACTTCATAATGAAAACTAGCATGTCAATGAAACTAGTAGATTATAACCTTTCTCCCTGGCATTGTTATGTTTTACATGCATAGCCTGGGATTGAAATGAGGGGCATTCAGACACACAGTGGTTTATGTGGTTTCCTTATGTACATTTTGAGGCGACACTTTCCTAGGAGGGCTATACTGAGTTCTTTTTATGCATGTGTAGATAAACCTTATGTTGCTTCCTAAATTATGTTTTCTTGGGGAAACGACTATCTTGATGGCTGCAACATGTTAACCTCATGAAGGAACTTTTTCCTACTCCCACGTGTTACCCAAATGCTTGCAGAGAAATCTTCCAATACAGGTTTTTTGTGTTTCCCTGGTACAATAGTATTAGTTTTTTCCCTGCTGAAAATTATCTGCCTTGAAAGCAACTCTATATATGTGTGAGTAATTTTTATCTATGCAGGGTGTTTTTGTATTTCTCATACATGGCCACTAGAGCCCAGTCTGGAAGTTTGACTTTATTACTTTCTGCCTTCCTGTTCCAAATTGCATTTGGATAGTAGAACTTTTATATTGTTAATTTGTCACTGCACCATACTGAATGAGAACAGATATTTAGTTAAATCACAGCTGAGGAAACAGAAATGTTTCTATGTAATTATTTAGGTACACCTGCCTGCAAATATGTAGGTTTTTGACTTCAGCCAAGAGGTACAGTTGTGTTGTTTGGTAATTTTAAACTCTGGATGTAATAGTTTCACAGGGACCCCTCTTTAGATGGTAAGAAGTATTATTTTGCTTGTTTCTAAATGTGAAAAGCTAGCTCTGCTGCGTTTGGGGGTCCTCTTGCTCATTTGGCTGAGAGCAACCCTAGACTTTGCCATAAGGTCCTGTTCTGAGAGCAGCACTAGTGAGGGATAGAAACTTGCTCATCATTACAGTAGCTGAAGAGTCAGATGGTGAGTTCTGTTTTAAAAATAAGACAGGGAATTTCCAATTAAGAGAAAACATGCCTTTGCTAATGAAATTTACTTTGTGACATTCATAAATCTTTATGGAAGTGCAGTCACCTTGGAACTTATGTGGGAGTTAGGTTCAGGGATTGCACATGAAGCCAAAATTGCATATAGCCAGAATAAACCCAGAACCACTCCCATGGCACCATCCCAGAGCCTATGTGCCAAGCAGGCCTTGCCACCTATGCATGGTGGAGAGATTTAACCTCTCTGCCTTGATTAGTGGGCTCTGAAAGGTTCCCATGAGACTTCCTAGAGCCCACACAACAGCGCAGAGAGCTTAAAAGCTTTCTCCACAATGGGAGAACTTGGCACATAAAGGGGATTTAAGCAATCTGCCTTGCTTAATGGGACCTGGGAAGGTCTTGTGAAGGCTCTGGAGGTCTTTGCAAGATTTTGGACAGCCCCACCAGATCTTGTGAGACCTTCCCAGAGCTCGGTAGGCAAGAACTATTGTTCCCAGAGTTCCCTGGGAATAAAGATTGGCTCTTAAACCAGTCTGGGAATTTTAGTTCTGTGTGGAGAATTTCAAGAGAAATTGCATCAGAGAAATTTCAGATTGGAGAATACACAAGACCTGTCAGAGAGAGGAACTGACACCTCTCAGTGTCAAAAAGGAACTGACACCTCTCACACCTCTGAGTGGGAGACACCTGCTGATGATGGATCAGGCTGTGTGTCTTTGCAGCTGTCCAGAAGACCAAGACTGACAAAGGAAGCTGTTGTCATGCCAGGAGAGATAAATGGATTTACAACCAGAGGAGCTGGGAGACAATTGCAGATGGTGGAGATGGCCATTTCCCTTCCAGCTCCAAATCTACAACAAGAAGCCTCTAAACCTCTAACAACTGATGGGGGGGGGGGGATGGAAAAAGCAGAGAAAGAAGGACTAGTATTAAAACCTGCAGGGATTATTGGAGAGAAATTTATCACATTGGACTGGAAAAGGACCATCTTGGATATATTATTAATTATTATTATTATTATTATTATAATATAATAATAATTCAAGAGCTACTTCTGGACTTTTTGAGTGGGAAAAAGTGAATCTGAGATGCCCGGGATGGAAGATCAAGAAACGAACACCTAGCAGATTGAAAAGTAGCTATATAATATATCCTGGTGTTCTCTTGTAGTGCATTTTTTTTGAATATTTTGTAATAATTTTTTAATAATAATTTTTATTAAGTTTTTTGTATATTTCAAAATAAACATTTTACAAACTTTACAAACTTCTCCTTCCATGGTTCATTTACATATCATACTTTTCTGCATATTTTACTATAACCATTCAAATCAGTTTTCCACATCCATTAAAAATTATATTTTATGTTGGAAAAGTTTAAAAATTTGTTTAAAGAAAAGAAAAGAAACAAGGTATTGTAACTTGAGCCTTCAGTATGTGTTACATGGAGGGTTGGAGCATTGATTAACAATTGCCATTTTACATGTCCACTTCTACGTCAAAAAATTATTCTCTGTGTTTGCTGCCTCACTCAATGATTCTCTTGTCTATTAATGACAAAACAAATTGCATTAGATAATTCTCTATTGTGCAAAAACAATTCATTGAAATTCATATAGGTAGAAGACAATATTTTTTGTTGTGCTTACCCTACTGATGGGATGTGGACAACCAGGGATGAAAGTGTGGACAACTAGGGAGGCTGCAGCTGTACACTCAAGCCTGCACCTATCAAAATTCTAAAGTGGCCTGTGGATAACGCAGAAAAGCAGAAACCTCTTTTGTAAGGGAATAAAAATTTCAGAGAGACTGAAAAGTGATGGAACAAGTGCTGGCTGCAGCCTGTGGAATTTGCTTTGAGTTTACTTTGTGGGATGCTGATCCATCAACCTCTACCACCTCCTCAGACTGCCCCCCTCCGATATTGTTGATTGTGCTGCACCTGTTGCCTGTATCTCCCAAGTACTTTTGAAGGTCCGGTTTAGTGAGCAGGTTGGCAGATTTTGTCACCAATAAACTCCTCCCCCACACCAATTGCATAGTGCACAAATAAGGAGGTGAGTGGGTATTAGTGTAATGTTAGCCTCATTTGCAATTGTTGTAAGAAGCTGTTCACTTACAGGAAAACTCAATGCTACACAAATGATGATTTTTGAAAACCCAACAACCCCCACAGGCCTGCCCACAAGCTTACTATTCCTCCAGAATAGAAGCCTGAGGTTTTGCTTTTCAATTTACTTTGCACATAGGTAATCTTAAAGCTTTAGCTGCTTAAGCTGCTGTTTTAGGGGGCAGGTCTCATTTTTGTGAGCCTTGGGGAGGGCAGGTTTATTGCTCCATTGATTTGTATTCTGCCTGGTTGCTGCCTACTGCTTTGGAGTCAGCTTGTAGCCATTGCCTGGCAACCACAATGTAAAAGTACAACAGCAGCTCTGGAGTGCAAACATGCTGCTTGCAAGTAACTCTCAGCCTCATCTTTCTCCTGCAAGGCAAAGAAGGATTAAAAGAAGACACATGGGCACATAAAACAAGGAGAGAATAGAACTACAGGTTGAATGCACAAGAAGGTCCTTTAGGTCTTTTGGAACATTTGGGCTTCCTGAACTAAGGTTTGGTCTATCTGTTTTATATTTCCTCTTTTACTCCTCCCACCCTGTAAAGTATGTGTTGGTGAGAATATTCAATAAGCTTCTGGAAGTGAGCTTGCCAGGCGTAGATTTGCTTTCCTATTTCTGACTTTCCCCCATTCTTTCCCGTAAATCTTCAGGTCAAATAACAGTAAACCACCTTTCTCAGGGCAACAGGGGCATGGCCTTTGTACAGCTGCATGTTTATTTCTGGTATGCTTATTTCTGAGGAAACATTTCCTCCCAAACTTCTTTCTTTTTTTTTTTTTTTTTTATGCGTAATTTTTATTGGTTTTTCAAAAGTTACAATACATAACAAACTTTATCCAAACTCGTATCCATTCACTTAAAGAAAATAAGTTGACTTCCTTCAGTCGTTCCACGAATCGTCCAAAATAACATTAAATCAACAAATCCGCATTTCCAAGTTTGTAAAGCCATAAGTCATTCTCATCTATCCATTTTCTTTTAGCTTTACTCCCAAACTTCTTTCTCACAAGCAGAGTAGATAGTGTTCAGCAGAAGAGAATTGATGCATCAAATAGTGGTGTCTGGTGGGGTGGAAAGCAAAGAGACCAAAAGTGCATGGAGCTGGAACCAATGACAGGTGGAACCAACTCATTCTAGTTTTGTCTCCATCCCCATCATTCAGCCCGGACACTGAGATCCAGTGCCGAGGGCCTTCTGGCGGTTCCCTCATTGCGAGTAGTGAGGTTACAGGGAACCAGAGTGAGGGCCTTCGCGCCCGTCCTGTGGAACGCCCTCCCATCAGATGTCAAGGAAATAAGCAGCTATCCTATTTTTAAAAGACACCTGAAGGCAGCCCTGTTTAGGGAAGTTTTTAATATTTAATGCTGTATTGTTTTTAACACTCGATTGGGAGCCACTCAGAGTGGCTGGGGAAACTCAGCTAGATGGGCAGGGTATAAATAAATAAATAAATAAATAAATAAATAAATAACTATCATCATCTTCTCTGGTGAGTTCTACAAAGACAACAACAAGACTACAGACGAGGAAACTGATAACCTGTATCATTCCATTGACTAGTTGTAAGTCAGAAGGTAGGTAAATGCAGTGTGGCTGCAAGCAGTTTGAGACTCAGTGTCCCATTCACCCTAGTGGCATCATGACCTCTCCTCACCTAATAAGCATAATGAAACTTCATTGGGAGCAGTTGCTCCCTGGTTTCATTTGTAAAGGTAAAGGGACCCCTGACTGTTAAGTTTCTGTTCTCATCCTGAAGCAAATTTCTTAACCCGAGGTAATATTTCTGGATTAGCAGAGTCTGTAACCTGAAGCGTCTGTAACCTGAGGTACTACTGTACTGATAGGTTCCTCTTATCCAATTTTCTTCCTCTAAATCTTTTTAAAGGTAAAGGTAAAGGTACCCCTGACCATTAGGTCCAGTCACGGACGACTCTGGGGTTGCGGCGCTCATCTCGCTTTACTGGCCGAGGGAGCCAGTGTTTGTCCGCAGACAGCTTCCGGGTCATGTGGCCAGCATGACTATGCCACTTCTGGTGAATTAGAGCAGCGAACGGAAATGCTGTTTACCTTCCCACCGGAGTGGTACCTATTTATCTACTTGCACTTGACGTGCTTTCAAACTGCTATGTGGGCAGGAGCTGGGACCGAACAACGGGAGCTCACCTTGTCGTTGGGATTCGAACCGCGACCTTCCGATTGGCAAGCCCTAGGCTCTGTGTTTTAGACCACAGCGCCACCCACGTCACCCCGGTTTCATTTGTAGGTAGAGGTTAAAGATGTATGACTCTGTGCACCACAAATCAGCTGTCTCTTGTGACTGACACAGGTTGCCAAAGATAAAGAATATAAACCTTTTATATATCACAGGTACCCAGGCACATTCTTTCAAACTTAAATTGCTGTGATTTTGCTATCTCTGCTTGTTTTAGAAAGTGCACAAAAAGGAAGTGCACAGATGTGTGTATACACCTAGTACATCCTCATAACTCAAACTGGGAGTAACAGCTTGCTGAGTCCACAGTGAACTGTTACTTCTTTGCAAATGAATGGTTAATGTGTATGCAAATTGCTAGGCCTCCAAGGAATTCAATCTGTCATGTTCTCTTTTTGGACTCCCAATTGGGGTTTGCATTTAGAAATATATACATTCTTTGACTGGCAGTTGAAGGTTCTATCAAAGACTTAAGTTACTTGGGCATTGTGATGTCAGCCTGCAAAAAGATGATGGATGAGTTTCACTTTGGGTAGATTACCTCATGGGAATCTCTCCCAACCTTGCAGACATACTGGGTTGCTCATGTCTGAGGTCTCTGACAGTTTTTAGTGCTTGAAGAAAGTGCATTAATTTAGCTAGTGATTCAGTATAGTTTGCGCTTGGCAGCCATGTTTGCTTTTATGGTTGTAGCATTTTCAAGATTTCCTGTCTCTCCACTCAGCCTTCCCTTTCAGTGCATTGAGAAACATTTGGAGTGAACAAGGTGGCTTGCTTGGCATGGATTTTGGTACCCCATTTCCTATAGGATAGGTGCAGTTGAGGTACTGGCAATTATGCAAGCTGAATTTCCTAACTGAAATAGGAGGCTTGACTTTGCTGGTAGCACCAAAACAAGGCTGGACTTGTAGTAGGTCTAACATACAGTTAGGAATAACTAAGACTTGGGACTTGTGAAGAAGGGAGCTTCCCTCATGGCTAGATTCACACTGTAGCACTAAATCCAGAAGTGGAAGAAGCTCAAAGAAGAGGTGATAAGTCGTACTGAATCAAATGCATAAATCATGAAATTATTCAAACCTTATACTGAATATGATCATTGGTTCTGTCTGGTGTAGTGTATGTCTGTTGACTAGTAATGGTTCTGCTGACTAGTAGAGGGTTTCAGACAACAATTTTCCTAGCAACAGCTTCTTAAAATCTCTTTACACTGATAATGCAAGGTAATGAAGCTCCTTGCATGCAAATATATGCTCTTCCCCTCAGCTACACCCCTTCCCCTTGCATGTTTACCATTTTTTTTATCCCATGCTGATCCTGCTAGTCTCTAGTCAACAACTCGGACTTGCAATTATAAGGCCACAGGTATTGGCACATTCTCCTCATGCTTTCATAGAATCATAGAATCATAGAGTTGGAAGAGACCACAAGGGCCATCGAGTCCAACCCCCTGCCAAGCAGGAAACACCATCAGAGCACTCCTGACATATGGTTGTCAAGCCTCTGCTTAAAGACCTCCAAAGAAGGAGACTCCACCACACTCCTTGGCAGCAAATTCCACTGTCGAACAGCTCTTACTGTCAGGAAGTTCTTCCTAATGTTTAGGTGGAATCTTCTTTCTTGTAGTTTGAATCCATTGCTCCGTGTCTGCTTCTCTGGAGCAGCAGAAAACAACCTTTCTCCCTCCTCTATGTGACATCCTTTTATATATTTGAACATGGCTATCATATCGCCCCTTAACCTACTCTTCTCCAGGCTAAACATGCCCAGCTCCCTTAGCCGTTCCTCATAAGGCATTGTTTCCAGGCCTTTGACCATTTTGGTTGCCCTCCTCTGGACACGTTCCAGTTTGTCAGTGTCCTTCTTGAACTGTGGTGCCCAGAACTGGACACAGTACTCCAGGTGATGTCTGACCAGAGCAGAATACAGTGGCACTATTACTTCCCTTGATCTAGATGCTATACTCCTATTGATGCAGCCCAGAATTGCATTGGCTTTTTTAGCTGCCGCATCACACTGTTGACTCATGTCAAGTTTGTGGTCAACCAAGACTCCTAGATCCTTTTCACATGTACTGCTCTCAAGCCATGTGTCCCCCATCTTGTATTTGTGCCTCTCATTTTTTTTGCCCAAGTGCAATACTTTACATTTCTCCCTGTTAAAATTCATCTTGTTTGTTTTTGCCCAGTTCTCTAATCTGTCAAGGTCATTTTGAAGTGTGATCCTGTCCTCTGGGGTGTTAGCCACCCCTCCCAGTTTGGTGTCATCTGCAATGCATATGTCAGATATGCTGATTCAACCATAGGCACTTAAAAAATTCCTCATATGAGAGCACCCTAATGTCTCATTTCTTGTCATTTATTTGTGACACAAGTGAATCAAAGAACTAATGATAAAAGCTTAACAGCTACCAGCCCCAACAATACTGTGTAATGCTTTGCTTTGTGTGTTCCATGAATCTGAGGAGAAAGTAGGATTTAATTGAATCCTTTTCTGTCTTCCAGAGCCTTGGATCAGCAGACAAGAAGGACTTGTATCCATCAAAGTAAGTTTTATATTCTTCTGTGTGTGGTTTCAATGGGATTTAAAATTTAAAATTTAAATGTGTTAATAATTGCAGTCTTAAGAGTATAAGCAAAATCTGTTTTTCTTTTGCATTGTTTGTCTCTGTTATGTTAGAGCAGGGATGGATAACCTGTGGCTATCCAGTTGTTAAGTCACAACTCTCAGAGTCCCTGCCAGTTGACTATTCCAACAGCTTCTGGAGGGACACAGGTTAGGTACCTCTGGATTAGAGAAAGGAGAGCCAACTAGAATCTATCACAGTCAACATGATAGTAACGTGATAACCTTACCATAGATGACACAAGGTGTTTTTTGTAATCAGGGATGACACAGGGATGCCATCTTCATGTAGTTGCTGTCTGAACAGGTTTGTTTTTAGTTCAGCCAACCTGAGCAGCCATAATTCAGTACCCAGCACTAAAAAAAAAATAGCCCAAGCTTTGGTAATTGCTGTGGACCGTTACAACATATCACCACCAACAAGGATTCTTCAGAACAATTGTTCAGTGTTCTGATTGTTCAAGACTGCTCTTGTGTCAGCTCCCAGTTCCTTCTGCACATGCAGGGCACGACTTCCTTGCCTTGCATTTGTGGTGTGGTGTGATATTTAACCAGAAGAGTTCTGTCAAGAGAGATTGGCCCACAGCTATGAAGCTTCTTTCCTGTGGTCATTCATTACAGTATTTTCTGGTGGAAAGTATAGCATTTCTCTTTGATACTTGGTAATAGAGAAGGAAGTTGTTAGCGTCCTTTAGCAACATTATTTTAATTCACTGCCCTTTAAGATTTGTTTTTTTGTCTGGTTTTAAACACAATGTTTGCTTGACATTTTGGATATAGGACAGAATACAGATGCAAATGTAACAGTATGTTCCTAAAATATTACAAATGAATCTGGATTTTTAATGTTTCCACTTGAGTATCTTTTGCTGGATATGCCTGTTATCCATTTGCTGCCCCAAATAACATGGAAATTAATTTTGTGGCATATTTTTAAAATCTTCAAATAGCAACAACTATATTTAAATGCATAGAACTAATGTTTATATTGTTGTACAGTCAATTTCTTACATATGTGGAGGAGCATAAGCAAATGTGCATGACAAGAGGTTTCCAACTATCCATATTCTTATCTACTTTTTTGTTCAGTACTCTTTGTTCTGGGTCTTCCTTTGTCACATGGGAAATGTAAACATGTAGCAGAGAAATGTGAACAGGTGACATAGGGCATATTGTCCTTTGACAATGCCACACAGGCACCTGTGGCATAAGTGTGCACTTGGTGTGAGGCAAGAAGTGCAGGTACACCTCAGTTTGGTTCTCCCTACCCCTCAGAATAATCTTGCTAACTAGCCATTATCATGATGTTGAAAAATGCCACCTACATAAGATTAGGCTTCTAAATCAGCATTTGGATTTTTTAAATTTAGAACTATTAGTCTACTTGCTTCGGGGCATTTTTTAATTGCTAGTTCAGGGAAAGGGAGTGAGAGCTTCCAGTACTTGGCAGTTTTCACAACTGCTCTCCTTCCTATGCCGCTGGCAGCATGGTTCCATCAGGAGGTTAAGGTACACTGTCTTGAGTGATGTGAACTACATTAGTCAGTCTTGGCATTTTTGCTGAGTCATGTAGCATCACTATGACATTGGGATTTTAAATATGTACAATAAATGCTGATCCTAATGATGTGCTTATTCAGAATGGTTCTGCTCTTGGCAGAACTGGGTCTTTTCTATAAGTAGGAGGCCTGCACATCCCAGTAAGTCAAGCTTATATACCTACCTACTTAGCAAGACTTTGCTACCTGCAGCTCTCCTATAGACAGATCTTCATCCGACATCTGTAAAGACGTTGTATATGGCAATAGTTTTCAACCTTTTCCATATACTGGACCCACCTTTAGTCTCATCCGGCAACATTCAACACACACTACTATATCCACATTTTCTGTCACCTCTTATTTCTGGTATTCCCTTTTCATTTCTTTAAAAGCAATAACAAATAAATAATGCTTGGTGGCAAAATTGACACAATAACCTTATTTTCCCACTGTGCAGTCAAAGTTCATTTTAACTTATTGTATCTTTATCATATCTTGTAACCTTACTGTACACCACTTAGAAGTTCCAAAAGGACCTCTCCAATGGACAGTAAAATGGCAGGTGCGATTCGGTGTATGCAAGGGCAAAGTGATGCATGTTGCCACAAAAGAAATCTCAGTTTTAAATATAGATTTAAGGGGTCTGAACTAGTGGTGAGAGACCAGGAATTGGACCTTGGGGTCATAGTGGATAGCTTATTGAAGATGTTGACACAGTGTGTGGCAGCTGTGAAAATGTCAGATTCCGTGCTAAATATCATGACAAAAGGCATTGACAATAAAACTGCTGATATCATAATGTTATAAAAAATATATGGTGCAGCCACATTTGTAATACTGTGTATAGTTTTGGTTACCTCACCTCAGAGAAACTATTATAGAGTTGGAAAAGTTTAAGAAAAGGAAGTTAAAACAATTAAGGGGATGCAGTGACTCCTTTGTGAGGGAAAGTTGCAGAGTTTGGGACTTTGAAGTTTAGGGAAAAGGCAAGAAAGAGGTGACATGATAGAAGTTTATAAAATTGTGTATTGTATGGAGAAAAGTTTCTCTCTCTCATAACACTAGAACTTTTGAACATTCAGTGAAGCTGAACGTTGGAAGATTCAGAACAGATAAAAGAATGTACTTATTCACACAGTGAATAGATGAACTCTGGAACTCGCTCCCATAGGAGGCAGTGATGACCTCCAAAGTAGATTGCATTAGTAGATGATTAGATAAATTCATGGAGAAGAATACTATCAACAGTTACTAGCTATGATGGCTACGTTCCTGCTTTCAGACTTCCCACAGGTATCTGGTTGGCCATTATGAGAACAGGATGCTGGACTAGATGAACCAGTGGCCTGATCCAGCAGGCTCTTCTTGTGCTCTTATCTTCTTCCTGTGGTGTTAAGCAGTATATAAACTGTTGAAATTAATAAAATAAAACATAATTCAATCCCTCACTGCTGGGATTGAACACTCCATTGGAGATCTGCATTGCCCACTGCAAATGCACGCCTCCTTTTTGGGATGCTCATGCATCTCTAATGAGAGTCCTCAACATCAGAGTGGAGGGGAGTGTTTAATGGATTTGCCCTCCTCCCTCACCTATGCCAGTGGTAGTTCATTCTATCTTGGCCTCAGGAGTGGGGTAAAGAGTAGTTCTGCCATTTAACTGTATCCTCTCTCATCTGTGCTGTACCACAAATCTATGAACCCAAACAGTTTTTATTTACATTTAAGGTTACATGCAGTTATGCTGTCCCTGGAAGTGAATGTTCTAGTGAAGGGCAAACCTTGGTTGCATAGATTGTACTGTTCCTTGAACTGTAGAATTGTTAAGAGGCAAGATAGCATTGTCTTCTTTAAAGCCTGGTGCATTGTTTTTGTTTTCCTCCTCAGCTTGCAAAGTCTTTTCCAGGTTAGACAATGGGCAGCTGAAAACTTATGTATGTTTCAATAAATTGGTTGTCAACAACATGTTGCTTTCGTAGGGAGAGATACTTAGAGGTGTTCAGGAAACCTAGCCTCTGAGCTAGGCAGTGGTCAATCTGTGTCTAGCACAGCATGCATGGTTAGCCTTGGGTGTCAGCAAATTAAGTAAGCTGCTTGTCTCATATTTCATACCTTCTGTGTTGAATATTTCATTTAGAAAAGCAAAAGCTGTCCCTGGTGACAGCTGGCAATTTCTCCTGCCCTTTCTCCCTGGCCATCTCCTAATGGGGAGCATGACAAGGGTGTCACTTGCTCAACAGGCAGTTGAAATAATAAAAACTTCCTCCACAATCTTTTGCTTCTGTTCAGAGTGATAAAATCAGACTGAGACATTTTGAGAAGGGGCTATAACACTTGGAAGCTTAACCCTACATTTTTATTACTGACAGCTGAATCAAACCTGCCTGGATTTTCTGCATACCTGCCATATCCAAGGCTGCCTCAAACCTTAATCATCAGTTAAATTGTTGCTTTAAATGACACTGTATGGGAATTAGTTTTGCAGTATTCGGATTTGAGCTGTCCAACAGTATAGGAGAGACAGTTTGTTCAATTTATGCATGTCATTCTATTAGGTACTAGAAGAGATGATCAATATCACTGCACAAAGACCGATTTTGAAACTTTTGCGCCATGTCTACAATTATGATGTTCAAACTTACTTGGAGCATTGTCTTTAGTCAGCCCTTGAACCCTTGAGTCATAGCAAACTATTATTCTAAATAATATCATTATTATTGTTCTATCATATTGTATTTTCAAGACAAGGCCATATCTCTGCCTGGAGTTTGGTTCCTATCTCAAAAATTGTTAGTTTAATCAAGCTCAATTTATTTATTTGTTTATTTCTCTCTCTTTCTCTCTCTGTCTTGTGTTCTATAGCTTTGAATTGATTGAGATTACATTGGGATACTTTTTACTGCTTTGGTTGCTATAGAAACACATGTGCCCCCCGCCATAGTTTGTAACAAACATGGCCTCTTCTGAAATTTTAGTCCCATTTCAACCCACTTTTTAAAACCTGCTTGGCCAAGACTCTCATTGCCATAAGTGGCTAGGACAATTCAATATTATTATTATTATTATTATTATTATTATTATTATTATTATTATTATTATTTGCTGCACTGGCATAGAGAGGGAGACTTGAATACTGGTTTATCAAACCATAAGGTGAACTTTTTCCTGCCATGCTGCCCTCTACCCATCCTAAAGGGACCACCCTGAAGAGCAACAACAGAGAAGTCATTCTCCTTGGCCATTCTCTTGGCCTCTCTTTGAGTCAGGGGTCATTAGTGGTGGTGGTTAATGACTGATCACTGCCAGTTAATGAGCAGCTGAAGGTGAACAAAACGAAACAAAATGAAAGAATGCATGGCTAGCAGAAAGACCTTGGTGTACTCCAGTGGATTCCTTATACCCCCAACATGAATTCATTGTAAGCCATGGCTGAAAACCATTTGTATGTGATAAAAAACCCAAGAATTAAAACCTAAAAAGGGGGTCAGGGGTTGTGTGATGAGGAATTGCATTGATGCCTACAAAAGAGGCTGGGCAGGGAAGTGTGCATCCCTATGTCAAATCTGACAACCATCACCAAAATTAATGCAGACAGTGCTATCATAACTTCATTCTTAAAGTGATCAAGCAAATAGATGTAATGTTTATCTGCAGTGAGTGAAGAATAGTGAAGTCCTCCTTCAAATAATGGATGTGCTCTTTAGTCCATACTAAGCTAAAGTAAAGATATTGTGCTTGGTGTTTAGAATTGGCCACATCTGTTCACATCTACTATCTGTTTGGTACAGGGAAATATGCAAAGGTATTCTCTTTGGAGTTTTCCAATAGTGAAGCCATGTGGCTCTAAGTGATGGAAAATATTTCCTTATGAATAGGGAAAGTGCAGCAGAACCCAAAGAGCAAAATGATCAGCGATCCTTAGTCTAGGGGTGCCAGACAGTAGTTTTCTTTATTTTTCTCCTTGGATAGAGGTAGGATGAGTGCACAAAAATTGTAAACCTATATGGCTGCAGGAAGGTCTGAGAGAAAAAACAGCTGAAGGAGGAGGAGAGGACAGAGGGTGAAGAAAGAGCCGTGAGTGGAGGGAGGACCCTATTCCCACCCCTTGAACACTCTGGGAAACACAACAAACCTGCTGTACCTGGAACTGGGTGTAGAGAGTTCAGCTTAATGGGACACAGCTGTGGGTAACCGGTGAAGCTATCATCCACCTTGTGTCTGCCTATAGAAAGCAAGTCTAGAGTAAGAGCCCTGGGTTATGCCTGCTGTTTCCAGGAACACACCTCGCTGTGAGACTTGTGGGTGAGCTGAGAGTTTGTTGGACCGTGGGTGAGAACCCAGAGGCTGAGAGGGTATGTCAGAAGAAAAATGAAATGATACTGATTTATATATATTAGTAACTTTGTGTTAATGCAACATTTTTATATGAAACTGTGCATTTTTGTAACGTTTTCTGTTGCTGTTTCAGTTTTTTGTACACCGCGTAGAGATATATTTTAATAAATTAAGTGGTATAGAAATTAAATAAAAAAATAAGTAGGTTATGGTCCATAGGGACTGGACAATGAATTGCCCATACTGAAGGATCAGCAACTGGTTAAGGAACAGGAGGCTGAGAGTAAAATATATGGACAGTTTGCCTGAGGGCTGGACATTTTTACAAGGCAGTCCCCTTAGTTTGAAATGATGACTCTACACAAATAAGTTTTTGACATCATATCTTACTGAGAATAATACCCGCACTATGTATAATCATGTACTGTAAGGGGGAAATGTTCTAGGTGGGGTGGATTATCAACATTAACAAAAAAAAACCATATTACTATATGAAGTAAACAATACTGCCGCATGAGCTTAACAAATGGTATATTACCTCTCACAAAAGACTTCAGTAAGAATTTTGTATTCATTTTCCCTGCAGGAAGTTACACCTGCTATTGCTGCAATTTGAAAATATCAGAGCTGGGGCCAAGCATCACTCACAAAATTTCTGGCAGTTTTGTCAAAATCTGCAAGGGCTGTTTGAATTTAGAACATTTGCTGGCTGGCCATGGTTATTAAATCATCCCATGCTGCTGTATGATATACAGTGGTACCTTGGGTTAAGAACTTAATTCGTTCTGGAGGTCCACTCTTAACCTGAAGCTGTTCTTAACCTGAGGTACCACTTTAGCTAATGGGGCCTCCCGCTGCCACTGCCGCACGATTTCTGTTCTCATCCTGAAGTAAAGTTCTTAACCCAAGGTACTATTTCTGGGTTAGTGGAGTCTGTAACCTGAAGCGTCTGTAACCTGAAGCGTCTGTAACTCGAGGTACCACTGTATGGCAAATTTGCATGTACAAGTCTTCCTTAAGCCTGTGTGCAATAATTACAAAGAAGTATTCCCAATATCTAGTACATTTTGTAATTTCTTCTGATAAAAATCTGCTGCCCAGTTCTGGGGAGAATAAAAAACAGGACTAGAATTCTCCTGAGATTTTAAACCAACTCTAATTTCAATTAGGAATGGGAAACAATTTATTTGGTTCTCATTTTAATGTAAACCTAACTAATTCACATTTTCTGAACTATCCATTGAAATTAGCATTTTTCCATATTTTGCAATGCAGTACTTATGCCTAATAATGCACACAAAAATGCCTATATTGGTGAAAATAACATACAAAAATACACTATTTTAGGATATATAATACTTGCAAAATGTATATTGTGATGGGATGATTAGCTGCTTGTGCGTAAAAACGTGCTCCCTCAGAGTTTGTGCGGCTCCACAAACCTCTGTGTGTGACAGAGCTCCTCAGACATGTCTGCTCTAGTCACTAGTAGAGTCTGACAGTGGCTGTCTGCGGAAACGCTTCCAGCAAAGAAGCTCCTTAACGGAAACGCGTCTCCTGGACTCACGACGTGGCAGCTTCCGGCGAAGCATGGGTCTCCCTATGGTTGCTTCTGACACCTCCCCACTGTTCTCGCTGGACGTGTCTCTCACCCCTCCCTCTCCCCTGCTAGTTCCTGCCTTGGCTGCTGCGTCTCTCTCAGCATTCCTGAGATCCTCCTCCAGAGTACCCTCTCTCCCCCTGCTGGTCCCTGCTTCAGCTGCTGACTCCCTCCCAGCCTCTGGGAGCCTTACCACCTCCCTTTCCTCTGATGTCAGTTCCCTGACATCCACCTCCCCTCCAGGGCTCCCTTCCCCCCCGTCCATTCTCTCTCCTCTGGGCGGTGAGGAGCTAAAACCCCGAAAAGAATCCTCTTCATCTTCAGACGTCTCGAACATCTCCCTCCATTGGTCTTCGTTCCGGCTCGCTGAATCCTCCTCCGCCTCGGAATCAGAGAACCCCTCCAACTCTTCTTCTTCGTCGGTGGTGGCGAAGTACTCCCTCCGGAACCTCGCCACTGGCTGAGGTTTACGAGGGAATCTCTGATGAAAAGTTTCTATTAAAACCTCGTCATCTACATCCTCTGCCATGACCCAGGTGTTTTCCGACTCCGGCTCCCCTTCCCACATTACCAAATACTCTACTTGATCTCCCTTCCACCTGGAATCGAGAATCTCCGCTACATGGTAGCTGTGTTCCTTTTCCTCCATTGCTGGTCCCCTATTGACCCTCCCTTCTCTGTCCCCTTTATACGGTGACAGCAACGACCTGTGGAACACTGGGTGCAGCTTCATGTGGTTCGGTAACCGGAGTCTGAAAGCCACTGGGTTGACCTGCTGCGTGACTTCAAATGGACCCAGCCTTTTGGGTCTTAACTTCTTACAACCCCCTTTGAATGGTAACCCTTGGGTAGACAACCACACCTGGTCCCCCACCCTAATGCTTTCACCTTCCCTTCTGTTTTTGTCTGCCTGCCTCTTATATTCCTCTTTAGCCCTGTTTAAGTTAAGTTGGAGCTGGCGATGGATCGCTTCCATTTCTTCAACGAACTGTTCTGCAGCTGGAACGCTCCAGTTCTCCCCTTCCCCCCCTGGGAAGGCTCGGGGATGGCACCCGTGATTAGCCAAAAAGGGGCTCATCCCCGTGGACACGTTCTCTGCATTGTTGTAGGCAAATTCTGCCAACGCCAGCTTCTCCACCCAATCATTCTCTCTGTCATTCACATAACACCTCAAATATTGCTGGAGGACACCATTAGCTCTTTCCGCCTGCCCGTTGGTTTCTGGATGACGGGCAGTTGAGAAATTAACCTCTACATGCAGTAAGCTCATGAGCTTCCTCCAGAACCTGGAAGTAAATTGTTTCCCTCGGTCTGAAACCACCCTCAAGGGGGCGCCATGCAACCTAAACACATTTTCTACAAACAATTTAGCGGTTTCTTCTGCTGTGACCGCATGTGAGCAGGCTATAAAGTGGGCCATCTTGGTTAACAGGTCTACCACAACCATGATGGCTGTTTTCCCTCTAGACCTTGGCAGATCAGTCATGAAATCTATTGCCACTGTTTCCCATGGTCTTTCAGGTGTGGGTAGTGGTTCTAATAAACCTGCCGGTGCCCGCCTCTCCCCCTTGGCTCGTTGGCATTGGTCACACCCTCTCACATACTCCCGCACATCTTCCCTGACCTTGGGCCACCAGAATTCCCTGGTAACCAGCCACATGGTTTTGTGTTGCCCAAAATGCCCTGCTGTGGGGCTATCGTGCAGTTGCTTGAGTACCTTTTCCCTCAATTCCCCTTCAGGTATATATAACGCTCCCTTGTAGTACAACGCCCCGTTTCTCTCCTCAAAACCCCCGGGTTTGTCTCCCTCCCTCCTGAGACCCCTGAGTTTGTCCTGGGCGTATTCATCCTGCACCGTTCCCTCTACCAGTTCCCTTTGCCCCACCAATGCCGCCCCACACACCCAGCGTTCCTCTGGAATGACATGGGTCTCTTCAGGTGCTCCCTCCCCCTCCAAATATTCAGGTTTGCGTGAGAGAGCGTCCGCCCTGACGTTCTCTGGGCCTGGCACGTAACAAATCTCAAAGTTAAATTTGGAGAACTCCTGGGCCCATCTCAACTGCCGTTGGTTGAGCACTCGCGCAGTTCTCCAATACTCTAGATTCTTATGGTCCGTGCACACTTGCACCTTATGTTGTGCACCAATTAGCAGGTGCCTCCATCTCCGGAAAGCCTCATGAATAGCAAGAAGTTCCCGGTCGTACACCGTGTAGTTCCGCTCGGATTTGTTCAGCTTTCGCGAAAAGAAGGCACACGGTCGCCACTCTGACTCCTCCTTCCCCGGCTGCAGAAGAAGCACCGCCCCTATGGCTCTGTCCGATGCATCTGTTTCGACCCTCAGCTTTTTTTGTAAATCCACATGCAGAAGTTGTTCTTCAGAGGCGAAGGCCCTTTTCAGTCCCTCAAACGCTCGCTCCGCCTCCGCCGTCCAAACAAACTTCTTTTTACTGCTGAGACAGTCCGTAATGGGCGCCGTCAGGTGGGCGAAGTTTCGGATGAACTTACGATAAAAGTTTCCAAACCCTAGGAACCTCTGGACATCCTTCTTGGTTTTGGGTGTTTTCCATTCCAGCACTGCTTGAACCTTGCCGGGATCCATGGCCAATCCCTTGTCTGACAGGCGGTACCCCAGGAATTCCACCTCCTTGGTATGAAACTGACACTTCTCCAGTTTCACCCACAGCCTGTTGGCTTGCAGCCTGCTCAACACTTCTCTGACGTCTCTCACATGTTGCTCCTCATTCTCCGAATACACCAACACATCATTGAGGAAGGCCACGCAGTTCTTGTAGAGCAACGGCCCCAGTACGTGGTTCATGAACGATTGAAAACACGCGGAGCCTGCTTGTAATCCAAAAGGCATCACGAGATATTCAAATGCCCCCAAAGGGGTGAACATGGTGGTTTTCCATTCATCCCCTTTCCTTATACGTATTAGGTTGTACGCCCCCCTTAGGTCCAGCTTTGTAAAAATCTTTCCCTTCCGCACCCTGGTCAAAATATCATCAATCCTGGGCATAGGGAAAGCCAGCGGTTCTGTCACTGCATTTAACCGCCTGAAATCACATACAAGTCTCAGCTTGTCCGTGTGCTTTTTATCCACAAAAAACACTGGGCTACCCCCCGCTGCTTTGGACTCTCTGATGAAGCCTCTCTTCATGTTTTTGTCAATGAACTCTCGCAACTCCTGCATTTCCCTGTCTGACATGGCATACAACTTGCCTACAGGAAGCTGTGCTCCAGGGAGTAAATTGATCTGGCAATCAAAGGGCCTATGCGGGGGTAGTTGGTCAGCTTCCTTCTCGCTGAACACGTCGCTGAGATCTGCATACTGTGGTGGTACCTTCACCTTCTCCATTACGACAGTCCCTGCTAGGGTGGCTTGGGTCCCTGCTGAACCCTTTCCCCCCTTGCAGTGTTCTAAGCAATGTGCTGAACCGAAGGAAACCACTCTTTGATGCCAGCCCACCAGCGGATCATGTAGGGCTAGCCAGCTCATTCCCAAAATGATGGGAGCGCCTCCCAAGGTGGCCACATTAAACGCTATCAGTTCTGTGTGCCTTGCCACCCTCATTATCATTGGGATGGTCTGCAAGCTGACTCCTCCTCCCAACAGTTCCCTGCCATCGATCGTGGTCACCTGCAGGGGGTTGCTTAAAGGGATCGTCTGTATCTGGTGTTCAGCAGCAAACTCCTTGCTCATAAAATTGCAGGAGCTGCCTGAGTCCAACAGCGCCTTTATTTTTAGGGGGTGTCCATTTTGCAGCTCTAGCGACACTTCAATCACTAGCGCAGGTTGAGGAGCTTCTGGCACGGGCACTTTTACTGCTCTTTGGCCTGGCTGCAGTGCCCCGACTGTGGCAACCAGGCGTTGGCTTTTACCTGCTCCGTTTCTCCCTGTTCTCCTCCCTCAACAGCTCCCACCATCCCTTGCCATTCCTTCCTCTGGGGGCAGACTCTGGCAAAGTGGCCTGGCTGTTGGCAGAGATAGCATTTCCGGGCGCCCTTTCCCTCCTTCTTAGCCCCCTCACTGGGCTTTGAAACTGCGCGCGCGCGCGCTGTTCCGATTTCCATCGGCTCTGCCGGCGGGAAAGCTGGCTCAGGAATGTCTGGAATGCGGAACTCCTTCCAACGTTCCCCTCTCCCTTCCCGCCTCTCCAAGGCTCTTGCCTCCTGGCGCGCTCCTATGGTCAGCGCAGATTTGGTCAGCTGATCCATAGACACCGCCCTGGGGCTCTGGGACAGTTCGTCTTTCACAGCTGAAGAAAGACCTTCTTCAAATAGCATCTGAATGGGGGCCGCCGATAAATCCCACCCCAATCTGTGAACCAGCATGGTAAATTCAGTCCAGTACTCACGGACAGATCGGCTTCCCTGCTTGCAAGCCATTAGCTGTCTGCGCACCACCCCTTCCTCAATATCGCTGGAAAACATGATATCCATTGCACGAAAGAACTTCATAGTGTCCTTTAGGATATCATTGTGCGTTGCCATCAGGGGTCGAACCCAGTCTCGCGCCCCCTTCTCAAGATGCCCAATTACGAAAGCAACTCGCGATTCCTCATCAGGGAACTCATCAAACTGCACGTTAAGGGCATATTGCATCTCTGTCCTAAAAGCATGGTAATCCTTGGGGTCCCCCCCAAACTTCTGCACCAATCCTGGTACCTTTCTGGGGAACTGAGTGGTTCTCCCCTTCTTGTCTGCATCCTGAGCCCTTCTCTCCTCGAGCCTCGCCGTCTGCAGCGCAAGTTGGACCTCCAAAGCTTGATACCTTTCTTCCAAGCTTGGACCAGCTCCAACCCCTGCTCCTCCGGTTCCGGCTGGGTTGCTCATGATGCTTTCTCCTGCACAGGCAGCGTACAGAGACTGTCAGACTGCTGTGATGGGATGATTAGCTGCTTGTGCGTAAAAACGTGCTCCCTCAGAGTTTGTGCGGCTCCACAAACCTCTGTGTGTGACAGAGCTCCTCAGACATGTCTGCTCTAGTCACTAGTAGAGTCTGACAGTGGCTGTCTGCGGAAACGCTTCCAGCAAAGAAGCTCCTTAACGGAAACGCGTCTCCTGGACTCACGACGTGGCAGCTTCCGGCGAAGCATGGGTCTCCCTATGGTTGCTTCTGACACCTCCCCACTGTTCTCGCTGGACGTGTCTCTCACCCCTCCCTCTCCCCTGCTAGTTCCTGCCTTGGCTGCTGCGTCTCTCTCAGCATTCCTGAGATCCTCCTCCAGAGTACCCTCTCTCCCCCTGCTGGTCCCTGCTTCAGCTGCTGACTCCCTCCCAGCCTCTGGGAGCCTTACCACCTCCCTTTCCTCTGATGTCAGTTCCCTGACATATATATTAGGCAAAAATGCATACATTAGGGGTAAAATGCACAGGAACCGTAATGAATTTTTGGACCCTTTTAAAAAAATTGCAAAATGATGCAGAAATGGAAAACTGAGAAAATTAAATTTCACAGGTGTATCCATCTGTCATGTAAATTCCTTTCCCAGTACCCAACCATTTATATTTTATTTGTTCAATAGTCTTTATCCTAGGTCGCAATAGATCTCCTCAGTTAATTTCCACCTCTTACTCCGTTCAACTTCTGTTCACCTCTGTGATCTACAACCTTCTTGTATTTGAAAAAAGCCACATTTCTGAATGATAAATCCACTCATGCATTCGGAGTTTTGATCCTCATTTCTCTTGCTCTAAGTCAGAATGAGGCAGAAAACTGGTAGCAGTTTTCAGATTGTGCTCAGCTGGTCTTTGTGCTGAATATTATATGATCAATTTAACCAGCACTTGAACAGAACACACACTTCAAAAATGGAATGTACAGTCACAATGCCTGTGCATTTTCAATGCCTCTAGGCTGCAGAGACTGTTTTTTGAATTACAATTACATGATTTGCAACTGGAATATAGTCCTGGTAAACACTTAGTAATTATGTATACTTTGTCCAGAGCTTATAATGGGACTGAGGTTGAAGCAAATTCTGATTCTGGAGTAGTACATGTAAATTTGCCTAAATAAAATGTCCCAGTCTCTGACCAGATGTGGTTCATAATAGCCAGGGCCACAGCTCATGATATTATTTTCAGAAAAGTAATAAAAGCTATCAATTCTGATAGATGTGGAAAACACATACCAAGTCTTTATAACCATTTTGAAGCAGAGTTGTATGTACTGGATGGAATTCTGTTCAAAGGTACCAAATTGGTGGTTCCCAGCTCTCTAAAGGAAGAGATGCTGAAATGGGTGCATGGTGGACATCTAGACATGGAAAATGCAATTGGCTTGCTCCCTGTGTCCTATATTGTCCAAATATTAATTAGGATACGGAAAAACTCATTCAGAACTGTGCAGCATGTAAAAAATACAAATTTTATCAGCAAAAGCAACCTATGATGTGGCTTCCAGAAACCTGTTGTTTTTTATTTCATTCTGGATAAAAGTATGGTTCTAGACTACTATTTTCATTTTCTGAAAATTGCATTGCTCAGCATATCAATTTCCACCTTAAATCTGTTTTTTCAAGATACCTAAGCCATTGTCATGTCTGATAGTGCTCCTCAATTTGATTGCTATGACTTCAAAGGATTTGCACAACAGTATGGTTTCAGGCACATTACTTCAGGTCCTAGATACCCACAGAGTAATGGGCTGGTGAAAAATGGTGTCAAGACAAGATCATCAGAAGAATGCTAAAAAATGAGAGAATTCAAACACAGATCTTTACTTGGTCATGCTGAATTAGAGAATGGCACCTTTGAAAGTTTGACTCTGTCCTGCTCAGCTTTGTTTGGGAGAAAGGTAAGAAACAGGTTGCCTGGTTACTTAGACATGGAGTTGAGGCACAAAGTTGATGTAAATTGTACATATGTATAGTGGGGAAATGTGGCCACTAAAGGCTGTGGCCACTCAAGAAATATCTCCTCAATCTTATGAGGTGATGACAGAAGAACAAACATATCAGAGAAACAGAAGAGATCTTCAACTGATTCCTAAACAGGAGCAAAGAACAGAATTGGCTGCAGACACAGCAAAATCAAAAGATCTTGATGGTGATCAAAGCCATCATGCAGCTGACATGGACAGAAGTGACCAAAGGAAAGCAGAAACTGAAATGCTACCTATACCTCATCTACCAAACCGAGGAAGCCAACCCAGAGGCTAATAGAGAACTCTTGATCGATAGGTTCCGTTGGCTGTTGTGGTTTTTTTTTTTTTTTTTGGTAGAAGGGAAAGATATGAGGATACTATCACTTTAAATGGGTTGTGCATACGTGAATCACATGAGACTGGAAGTGGCCTCTGGGTAGGAAAATGGTTCTGCAATAGGGTAGCTTTGATTTCATTTAACAGAGACTCTTCATTTTGTAAATACAGCCCCGCCCACACACATGCCACTCGTGTGTGACCACAAAATAAATAAATTAACTGATTTGAACCAGGAAATGGCACCAAAACAGCATGAAAAAAGCAGGAGAGAGATGGGGAGTGGGGCAAAGCAGCTTGCACAGCTGTTCTAAGTGTCTCGCTGCCCCCACTGACTTGCTCTCCTTGGCTTTCTTCTTCCTGGCCAGCAGAGCCATTGTGTGGTAGGTGCATCACATCTCTGCCTGCCTGCCCATCCCTTCCTTGCTCTCTCACTCGCTTCTGACAACTTTTTTTTACTTGGGCAGGATCTGAGAGTCCTTCTGCTAGCCATTGCCCTCACTGCCCCACAAACAGACAGCAACCTTATTTCTTGGTGCGATGGGAAAAAACCCCATCTCCAGCCACTTCCAAGACTAATAGGGAGAGTGCTGAGACACCCCGCAGCACCAGGAGCTACCCAGCCACCTACCCACCAACCCCCCATCTCAACTTTCAGGTCACCAGAGGCAGGCAGGGCATGAGTGCGTGAGCTGGGGAGGGGGAGTTAACAGATTTCTTTCTGGAATCAGATAGCACAGAAATGAGTGCTCAGCATGCATTGTATTCCATAAGTTTTCCAGAAATGACTTTTTACATTGTGCGAAATTTCAAATACAGTGTGGAAATAAACAGGGAATAACTGTTGAATAAACTGCTGTGTGAATGCTCTAGAACAGGTCTGGACAGACCAGGCTTGCAGAATCTTCTTCTTTTATTAGCAGCTTGATGTCAGCCTGCCAGAGTTGATGCAAAATCACTGCTCAGCATGTGGTCGGGGTGCAGAACCAGATGCAAGATGGTAGCTGGGGGATATAGCCAATTACATATTGAACCCTGAAAAGTAACTCGCCTGCATAAGTACAAATATTCCAAGAGGGCCACAGGTGAAAAATGGGTAAATGGTGGACCATAAGAAGATCAAACCTATGCATTCTTAAGGAAATCAGCCCTGAGTGCTCTTTGGAATGACAGATCCTGAAGCTGAGACTCCAATACTTTGGCCACCTCATGAGAAGAGAAGACTCCCTGGAAAAGACCCTGATGTTGGGAAAGATGGAGGGCACAAGGAGAAGGGGACGACAAAGGACGAGATGGTTGGATAGTGTTCTCGAAGCTACCAGAATGAGTTTGACTAAACTGTGGGAGGCAGTGGAAGACAGGAGTGCCTGGCATGCTCTGGTCCATGGGGTCACGAAGAGTCGGACACGACTAAACAACAACAACAACAGGGGACCACAGTGAGAAGTGAGAAGTGAAGTTTTTGTGTGTGTGTTTTTTAATCCTGATTGGCTGGCTATCCGCTTGGCCAATCACAAGCGGGTAAGGGGGCAGCCCACCAGGGCCTAGCACTCCTTTTTGCCACGGGCGTTTTCTCGAAGCAGTTGTGTCAACACTCTTAAGCATAAGATCAATTTTACAGTTAGGGAACACTGAGGCTTGAAGTTGAGCTGCTTAAAAATATGCTATGGATTAGGCAAGTAAGCGTGCAAGAAAATTGCAGCCTTTGGAAAGAATGGTTTTATTGTTTAACAGTTGAAATCAGACACTCTTACTCATCTACTGCAAATTGCCCAGATCAATAGATCCTGATTGGCTCAGCTTGTTCACTGTAACTAGTCATAAATATTTTCATGACAGCCTACTCCTTTGCCTAAGCAGTAGATTAGTTAATCTGTTCAGACACTGCTTCTTGAAAGGCCTCATCAACCAGCCCCAGGAATCAAGGTCCTTTTCAGAGGCCTTTCTCTGTTGCTCTACCTTGTCTAATGAGGTGGGTGGTGTTTTCGGGTAGGACCTTCTTGCTAGTGGTGTCCCAACCAAGGAATGCTTTTTCTGGGGAGGTCTGTTTTGGTATGACTTCATTTGTAAGAACAAATGAAGTCATACCAGAACAGACCTCCCCAGAAACCTTACTACCCTAGTGAAAATAAAAAAAATTCCTTCCTGTAGCACCTTAAAGACCAACTAAGTTAGTTCTTGGTATAAGCTTTCGTGTGCATGCACACTTCTTCAGATACACTGTGTGTATCTGAAGAAGTGTGCATGCACACGAAAGCTTATACCAAGAACTAACTTAGTTGGTCTTTAAGGTGCTACAGGAAGGAATTTTTTTATTTTGACTATGGCAGACCAACACGGCTACCCATCTGTAACTGGTACCCTAGTGAAGTTGTTTCTATTCACCCAGGTCTCTTGGTGTTCATTTCTGACTGCATACACACCATACATTTAAAAGCACATTTCTCTGCTCAAAGAATCCTGGGGACTGCAGTTTTTAGGGGTGCTGAGAATAGTAGCTCCATTAAGGCAAGCTACAGTTCCCAGGATTACTGTGGTGGTGAGGTGGGTGTGTTTTAAATGACTGGTGTGTATGCAGCCTCACTTTCATTTTACCTGGTGTTTTTTGTTGTGTTCTATGATTACTGGTGCTGCTGCTTTTAAAATGTGTTTGATATTTTATGTTTTGAGTCTTCCAAATGAAGAGCAGGATAAAAAACGGTGTTTTCCATATTCCTGCTACCCTTTGCTTTTCTGCATAGCCTCCTTATCCTATAGTGCATATTGTTCCTCTTGCACCAGTTCTCTGACAGATTCTTTGATTATCAACCTAGTTTTTCACGTGAGATGCTTTGCTTTCACACTACTGATTAACCCTGGCTCCTGACCTTGTCTTGCCCTGGACTGTGTCTTTATCTTTGGTCCTTAGAAGAACTTTTCTGCTAATGATCCCTGCCCTTGATCTTAGGCTTAATCCTGTGACATCGCACCACTTCCACAGTACAAAATATAATATGCCACATCATTGTTAAAGATACACAGAGGGCTAGTCTGAAAGTCTTTTCTCTTGCCGTCTGGATACTTTTTGGAGAAGGGAGGCTGTAGAGGAGAGACAGAGAGACAGAGAGAGTTTGATGTCTTTCTCACTGTGCCTGTTACAAGAGACCAACTTCATAGGTATCCTTATGTAATTTAAAATACGCATAAATAACCCTTCAAAAGGTCTATCCTGGTTTATACTATGCAGTTAAAACCAAAACCAAGCAAAAATAAATTAAAATCAATTGTTTGTATGGAAGAAAACAATCTTCAAGGTTTCTGGATCCCATGCGATGAAGGCCTTTAAAGCTTAACCCAGCACCTCTCTGCTGTTTTTCGAACTAGTTGCAGCTTCTGTCTTCAAGGCTAGCACCACATAAAATGCATTGCAGCAGTCATAAAGTTTCAAGAGCATGGATCATGGTTGCCAGACTATTCCTCTCCAGGAGAGGTCACCACTGGTTTACCATCCTGTAACTCCTGAGTCCTAAGCTTAAAAACCCCCAATGAAATTAAAATCTCTCTGGTATTGGTATCATCTATCTAATTTTCATGATTTGACCATAGAGGATTTATTTTCAAAGGACAAAAGAACTTTCAGGTTTAAGCAGATTCAATTCATTTTGTGTATTGATGGTATAAGGAATGTTTTTGCTACCATTTGTTGAAAGGGTACCATTCATTTTAATTAACCATTGTGAGAATATTTTTTAAAAAAAGTTTAGCTCTTTAAAGTACTGTAATTGAAATGCACAGCACTCCTCTTAGAGGTGTGAACCAGTTCAGAAAAAGTAGCCTTTTCTGGCAGCATGTTGCTCCTTAGTAGGCATTGTTATCTGATCTTGGCCATGAGATAACTACTCTCAAAGATCTGTACAGTCTTTGTGTCTATACATTCATTGTGCAGGGCAGGGAAGAACTTGGAATCCATTGCAGAGTTTGGCTACAGAGAATCTGTTCGTATTTCAACTTTACATCTAGTTTTTAGACCACTTGGAAAACAGGAACCAACAGCTACCAAAAGGCTGAGAAACCTGGTGTGGGTTGCTAGTTTTTCAGCCCTTAAGATCAAATTTTGGTACCATTCACAGCTTGTCATTACTCCTCCCATCACTTTTTGTCCCAGCCCTCTGTCATTTCTTCTACTTCATAGTGGTTTTTTTCCACCTGCTAGTATCTCTCTTTTTTCCTATTTGAAAAAAGAGCCACAATTTTGGGGGGAACTCCAGTATATATTTTGTAAATTGCATATTTTACAACATATTTCTTTTAGAGCAAAGTGTTTATTGGAATATTTTGATCACAGAAATGTGATATTTTAGGTGTAGAATAAATATACACGTGCTTCTTCCTGAAGAAGCTATATAGAGTTGTCTCTGACACCATCCAGCTACAAGCAAATACCTGGTTTGTACAATATAACACTCAAGCAAAGAAAACTGCAGGAAGTCAAAGGGACCACATGGCAGCACCAGTGTTGAATTGTACAAAATAAATCCAAAAAAAGTTATTGAGGGTAGGCAGTAGGTGGTGGGAGAGAGAAGAAAATAAAATGCTAAATATTTGTACATCACAGTGAAGGTGAAGTCCACGTCTCCAGCCAGACATCTGATGTGTCATTTTGGATTTCACAAACACAGAGGGAGCTTTTTTCAGGGCTAGCCTCTACAGACACTGCAGCTTTAATGTCCAAGCACTCTGCGTGTTTCCACTCCCCTCAAATTCATCAATCAGCTCTCGGTAAGGCTCTGAAAGGGCCAGTTTATTAAACAAACACACTTAGTGTAAAAAGTTTATTCCAGTTAATTAGGACTTCATTGCAATGGAAACAAATTATCCAGCTCTTCCAAGCCAAGTTAAACAGAAAGGGTGTGAGTGCAGGGGGAGGGCGGGAGAGAGGGTCCCATATTGAGGGGAGGCAAACAACCATCTTAAGCAACTTTATTTATGTTCTTTTAATATATTTATTTGGTCTTTCCCAAGCTGTAAGCATGGGCTACTAGAGGGCTCTGCATCTGAGTTGTTCCAAGGCAATCTCTAGAAAGGGTTGAGACTAATCCCCGTGGCCTGGTTTGCACATGCATGCTCATCATTCAGTTAGAGCGTGGGGTGGTGACTTGCATGTATAAATGGGCTGTGACAAGCTATGTAGTGGTCAAAGGCCCATTACTATTTATGCAGCAGTCCCAGCAGGGTCCCTGTCTCCAGCATAGTAGAGCCACCCAATCAGCATAAAAGGGGAGATTTCTTATCCTTTGTTTCTGATTGAAGCCAATCAGAGTGAAAGGAGGTGTGTCAGCCATTGATGATAGGTTCCTAGGGTTCCTCTGGAGATAGTGCGTGGAAAGAACACTGTGGAGTTGTTCTGTATGTTCCAAAGCTAAGTATTTAGGGACAGCGAAAGCACAAAGTGCTTCAGTTTCAAGAGAATGGTATGCTAGTTCTGTTATTTACAATGGAACCTTAAGGAAAACACAACTTAAGTCACTCTGAAATAAGGCATTGGAGCACTCAAAATCATTTGCCCATGAACCTGCACTGGAGATAGTAGATCTCTCTGGAAGTCAGCACGTGAATATTTGCATTGATCATTGTGATGCATCCTTAATTATTATTATTGTATAATTTAAATATTAATGTATAATCTTAGAAGTGGAACAGGGTTGTGAGAGGGCATGGCTGAATTTGCCACTACACTGTTGTCCATGACAGAGACAACATTAGAGATACACCTCTCATATCACCTTGTGTAAGCTCAAATGTGAGGTGACAACATTAAATGAGAGCTAGTGTAGTGTGGCTGTTAGTGTTTCAAACTAGGTCTGGGAAGATAATGGGTCTATTTTTTAATAAATTTTCATTTTCATTTTTAAAACAACATCAACATACAAATTTTACATTTAACTGCTTGTTTTACGTCAGTCCTGCTAATGAACATAAATGTATACAGAAACTTTTTAGGTATTCAACAAATTTTCCCCATTCCTTGATAAACTTTCTTTCTTCTTGGTTTCCTATTGTTCCAGTAAGTTTTGCCATTTTGGCAGAGTCCATTAATTTAGTCTGGCACTCCTCCTTGATTGGGACAGAAGCAGAGTCACTCTCTCTAGGCCCTTTATACCTCACAGGGTTGTTATGAGGATAAAATGAGGCTGGGGCTATGTGAGCCACTCTGAGCAAATTGGAGGAAAGGCGAGATAGAAATGCAATAAGTAAATAAATGCAGTGCTTCGTACATTCATCTGTCAGCCAAATGTGCAGTAATTGACATTGGAGTAAGGTCTTGCAGTAGGATGCCAAGGCCATCGTTTTAAGGATTTGGGATGCTGGACTCACAGTCTTGATTCAGCTACACGGTCTCCTGAATAGTCTGAGCAAATCATTAGCTCTCAACCTAGCCTATCCCACTGTGAGGAATTTGACATACATTGTACAGTTATAGCACTATAGAAACTATTTATCGTAATGATAATGTCGGCTGCCTGACTCATCCTTTCTGTACTCTCTGTAGGCCTTCTTCACATTGACTAGGATATTGTGCTTTCTTTGTGGTCTGTTCATTCTCTGCTAATATCAAGTTGTTGAGGACTATTGCCTCATTTGCTTGTTTACCTCACAGGCTCCCAATAATTTTTCTAAGGATCTCTGCTAGGATGGTAGGTAGGTGTTGCAGGTATATATGTTACCTCTTTTATGTCACACCAGGACCACCATTCATTGTTAAATTTCCAAACCATTACATAATCTGGTGCATTCTATTTTTTCAGCTAACCAGAAGCACTGATTTACTCGACCTACCAATGTAACCCAGCTGAGGTTTAACATTTTGGGGCTCAATGAATGAGTAGGAAATGTGAGCCTACATTGGTGGTAGAAGCATCTGAAGCATACAAATAGCAGTGTCATAGGGGTGACTGGGCTTTGGGCAATTAATGAACAGCTATCTGCTTTTTCTCTGTAGTATGTTCTCAGCAAAGGGACTCTGTACTCATCACTGTCATTTATCATGTAGCAACCAGAGAAACTTAACATTGCTTACATTTTCCCCCCTGTTCTGTACAAATCTCACCTCTGTGATAATGCCCCAGCTAATCTTGGGCATAAGTTTTGTCCTTTCAAAAATCCTAGTTTCCTAGAGGTCACTTCAAAGTGTTTGTAAGAACATAAAATGAGCCTCCTGGATCATGCAAATGTTCCATCTCATCCAGCATCCTGTTTTTTCCATGGCTGACCAGATGACTATAGGAAGACTGAAAGCTGAGCATGAGCACAGTAGCATTCTGCTCAGCAGCTGGTATTCAGAGGCACAATGCCCCTGACAGCCTCACTGCCAAGGAGCCTTCTGTATCCTCTGGAAGCTGAAAGATACACCTACTAGCCTGAAGGCACTGCCTTCCTTCTGGGCACAAAGTGGGGTCCTGCATTTTTTTTGCTTCCTCTTTTTATTTATTCTCTTTTACTGATGTGTACATGTGTACTCTTGAGAGTCCCATGGACTGCAAGATGATCAAACCTATCCATTCTGAAGGAAATCAGCCCTGAGTGCTCACTGGAACGACAGATCCTGAAGCTGAGGCTCCAATACTTTGGCCACCTCATGAGAAGAAAGACTCCCTGGAAAAGACCCTGATGTTGGGAAAGATTGAGGGCACAAGGAGAAGGGGATGACAGAGGACGAGATGGTTGGACAGTGTTCTTGAAGCTACCAACATGAGTTTGACCAAACTGTGGGAAGCAGTGGAAGACAGGAGTGCCTGGCGTGCTCTGGTCCATGGGGCCACGAAGAGTCGGACATGACTGAATGACTAAACAACAACAACAACAACATGTATAAATCAGAATATAAGAAGAGCCCTGCTAGAATAGAACAAAAGTCCATCTATCCCAGCATTCAGTTCTCACAGTGGCCAACTAGATGCTCATGGGAAGCCCACGAGCAAGAATTGAGTGCAAGAGCACTCCCCTGCTTGTGATTCCAAGCAGATGGTATTCAGAGGAAGGAGAAGGAAGGAAATCTGAAGAAACTACTTTTGGGTGTCAAGATATTGGGAAGTGCTATCTTAAACCTAAGGGTTAGTAGAATACATAATGGCATGTATCCTGCATTGTCTTCCGAGTATATTCATCACCCCATTTACATCAGTAGTTTGTTGGTACTGAAAAGTGTGAGTCTTTGCAGTAATAGTATGGCTATCTTCTGCTTGGGTCCCCCACACACTTTGTATTTGCCTTTTGTTTTAACAAATAACTCCATAACATAATTCATTTCGCTCCTCCCCTGCCCTGATAGTCCAGGTAACCAGGTAAAAGATCTAGAGTGAAGAAGGGAAGCCCACTCTCCTTATTCATCACCCTAAACTTTTATTGCACTTGCCAAAGGCCATGGCACC
This sequence comes from Podarcis vaucheri, assembly GCF_965113315.1. Lineage (NCBI taxonomy): Eukaryota > Metazoa > Chordata > Lepidosauria > Squamata > Lacertidae > Podarcis > Podarcis vaucheri. Next base: position 38,088,841 of record NC_138752.1, read on the forward strand.
ATCCAAAAACATCAACAGTCACTAGATATACAGTAAAACCACAGTCAAATCTATTAAAATTCTTTTTTACATAGAATAAAAGTTGGTTTTAAATATAAAATGTACAAATTAAATATCTGAGTCCCCTGATTATTTCACCCTGATCTTCCAAGTTGCCAAAGCTGCTAAGGCATAGAGAGCTACTTTAGACATACCTTGATTGGATGTTACTCTTTTGTTGCATTGTGTCATTCTGCTTCCTGTGAGTTAAGTTAGATGTACACAGGATGCCATAATGCCCTGGGAGGCCCATGTGTGGATTAGAGAGAGGAAGAGAGAGCACACATTTAGGCATACATCTGAATACATCTAGACAGTGGCAGATTTAAGGTTAATAGGCCTTGTGACATCAACAGTTTGAGAATAGTGTAGGGTTTAGTAGTTCTTTGTATTAAATCCTGCACTAGACTCTGAGGTTCTGAGATTAACTCATTAAACCAATGTTCTAGGAAGAACATTAGAATGCTCTTTAGGATTAGGATGGTAATGTTGAGTCTGGTGGCAAACATTTTTATTTTGGGCATCATAAATACTATTTCAGCACTTCCATTACCCACTGTCCAAGATCTCCTGTTTGCTTTAGTCTGTTCTGGAACCTTTCAGTCCTTATGACTGACAAGGTTACCTCTGGTCTACTGCAGTGCTATGCAGTACACACAACTGGTGGCTTGCATTCATTGTGGGAGGCATCTTGCCATATGTTCATTTCCCTGGGCCATTTCTTGCATGTCTAAGTGTGTGTGCTACAGTGCCCAAACCAGGAGTGCAGGAGGGATAGAAATTTATGAATACTGATTTGCAGTGGAGGCAGAAAAGATGAAATGGAGTACCTATGAAAAAGAATAAAGTAGGACAGCAAATTAAATCCCACTGTCAGAATGCTGGAGGCCATCTAATTTGCTGAGCATAGAGCACTGAATATGCGGTCTAGAGGCTAAGGGCCAATGGGTATGATTGTTGGCACTAGTAACAGCAACTGTCCATTTGCCATACCTGTGGTAGCTCTCTGCATTGGCAAATTTTTCAGCATACAAAAAGAAGGGAGCAGAAGAGAAATCAGAATTCCCTATGCTAGAAGGCATACAGGACTTTTTAATGAGTGGATCAACTATTTCTGCTGCCTTCTGAGACAGCAAGAACCACACTAGCAGAGTACATATAAATGGTGTGGACATTCACTATAGACTTACCTGGCATTAAAATATACAGTTTTTCTTTTGAGAAGCCTACCTTTGCAAAAAGAATTTTGTGAAGAATAGCTCAGGGTGAAGCAATGCAAATAAATATTTCTTACCATATTTGGGGTGCACTGAGTTTTTAGATGCCAAAGCCCTTCCATGTCTAGAGGGTCAAAATAAATGATTATTCCAGTGTGGTACCTAGACATACATCTTGACCACATTCACACCATAGATTTAAAGCACCGTTACACTACTTTAACTAGTCATGGTTCTGTCCAAAGTATCCCAGGGACAGTAGTTTTTTTAAGGGTGCTGAGGGTAGTTGGGAGACCTCTGTTCCCTTCAAAGAGCTGCAGTTCTCATAGTGGTTTAACAGTCAGTCCCTTATTCCAGGGAACTCTGGGAATTGTAGCTCTGAGTGGTCGAGGGAGATTTCCTAGCAACTCTCAGTGCCCTTAGCAAACCCAGAGTCTCTGGATTTCTTTGGGAAAAGCCATGAATGCTTAAAGTGGTGTCATAGTTTCAGGGGTGGGTACCAGGAGCAGGTCAGTAATAACTAATATGGCATCAACTTACTGCTTAACTTAAAGAAAACAAAAGAGATCATTGTGTGGACAGGCGGAGTCCCCAGATCCCGAGCGGTCCCCCCCCGTCATGTGGAATAACGACTCAAGACAACGTGCTATGGGATTAAATTGGCCACAACTTTATTAAATTTCAAATGTGGGTAGACCTTGGCTCAGGCATTGGGCGTTCTCCCTCCCCAGTCCCCAGCCTGGGACCTAGGGAGCATCAGGGTTATCCAGTGTGTGTGTGGGGGGGGATGAGCCGGCTCTGGAGAACATATGTTCAAGCAGAGATAGCCGCCCCCGTTACGCCGCCGCCGCAGGGGAGAGCAATGACGACCTTTCGGCGTACGGTCAAAGCCTCCCTTCAGAAACCCATTTAACGGGGAACCCTGGTATCGCCGCCCCAAAGAGGAAGATGGACTAAAGGATTCCACCCAAGGCCTGATACCGCCAAAGTTGTGACGTTTTGCTACGGGAAAAGCGAAACCTGCCAATGCAGGGAAATTCCTTTCCGGCCCTTTAACAGTGACCTTAACGTTGCAGCGCACGCATACCTGTGAAGAAAAGTTAACCTGCAAAATAAGACATTAACTGAGGGTGGGTGGGGTGGGAGAAGCTCTGGAGCCAAGTGAGGATTCCCAGGTATGATGCTCCCTCTATTGTGTGAGCAGGTAATCCCTCCCCTACCTGGCCTGGTCTCCTTGGCAACACTTCCCTCAGGTGGGATTGGACAACTGACTGAGGTAGGCGGAGACCTCCAGGTACCCCACCTGAGAGAAGGCAAAGCCAAGCCTATGCTGTTGGAGCCGCTCCAGATCCAGGGGCTGCGCGCGTCCACGCAAAGGGTGCCCCCCGTTTTAAGCGGGGAGCAGTCATTGTGGACTTTAGGAAATGTAAATTGAATATTCAGCCACTTATTATTGAGGGGAAGTGCGTGGAACAGGTCTCAGTGTTTCGATTTCTGGGAATGGAGTTGAGAGACGACCTAACCTGGGGAGAGAACAGCAAAGACCTGGTGAAGAGAGCACAGCAGAGGTTATATTTTCTGAGAATCCTCCGGAAAAACAATCTCTCAAAGGACCTGTTGATGGCATTCTACCATTGCACTGTGGAGAGCGTACTAACTTATGATCTGTGCGTGTGGTTTGGGAGCTGCATGGCCAGGGGAAAAACAATGCTATCCAGGGTTGTAAAGACTGCAGAGAGAATTAATGGGTGCACTCTTCCCACCTTAGATCAAATCTATGCTGCCAGGTGCCATAAGAAAGTGGCAGAGATAGCACATGATAGTACGCACCCCGGAAATGATCTCTTTCAGCTTCTGCCTTCTGGAAGAAGGTATAGGGTTATAAAGGCCAGGACTAGCCGCCTGAAAAACAGTTTCTACGCTAATGCAATTCTGGTTCTAAACACAGCATAAGGGGTCTCTGTAGTATAGTGTATTTTAAAGTGGGGTTTTAGAGTTTTTAGGGGGTTTTGAATGTTTTGTGTAGTTTTGTAGTAGTTTTATGTAGTTTTGATGTAGTTTTGTGGTAGTTTTATGTAGTTTTTATGTAGTTTTATGTAGTCTTTCAATTTCATTGTTCCACAAGGGACAATGACAATAAAGATATCGTATCGTATCGTATCGTATCGTCAGTAAAGTTAACTCTTTATTCAAAGAAACAAACAGGCCAGGAGGCCATGCCTCATGAGCACAGCAACTCTTCCCGGTAGGGCTTGCCCCCAATGAGGCAGTTATGAGGACTGAAAGTCCCCACCTTGCCACAATTGCCTCCTCCCCCTCCTCCCCTGGGTCCTTCCCAAGCAACCTGAGACTCTGTTGACATGTCTGTCTCTGCTATGCCTTCTTCATAGTCCTTTGGGTCCTGGGAGACCAGAGGAGAGGGGAGCTGGTTGCAGGAGGGCTGGGGAGACCCCCTGGCTTTTCTAGCAGCCTGCCGGATCTCTGCATCTTCGTCCCCCTCTTCTTCTGCCTCCAATTCTGGACTGCTCTCAGCCACAGCCTCTTCCTGCTCACTAAACCCTGTTGCCTCTTTAGTTTCTGACACCTCCTCCTCCCAGTCTGCTACCTCTTCTCCTTCTGACCACTCATTGTCATCCCACCACCAATCCCCTGGCTCTGAGCCTTATTCCCTTGGGGGTTCACCAGCAGGTCCCCCCCCCCCACTTTTCTGCATCCAGCCAGTTCATAGTCCTTTAAATGTTTGATGTGAATGTGGCCTTTGTCATCATATAGGTTGGAAAGCTAGTTACCAAAATACTTTTTACAAAAGCAAGTGTACCAGTGGAATTTTATCTGGATGTCTATGCAATCTGAAAGTAAAATGATCTGAAGTCACAGTTGCTAAGTTATATGCCCTCTGCTCAGGCACCGGTTGGGAATTACTGGCATTATGGCACTTTATAAACTTTGGATATTAGTGATTATGGCATTATACCACCCTGTGGCTTCTTTGGGAGGATTTTGTTTTTTAATTGGCTAAGTGGAACAGTTAAAGCACATATCTGGTCTCTTTCATAGTAGAAGCTGGATATTTGACTGAAATCCAAGCAAAGGAGGAAAATCCTGTGTTTGCTATCCTGGCTGAAGCTTTGGTGAAACTCAACAAAGTCTTTGTGCCTTTTCTTACGGCTAATGGAGAATTCCGATGAGATGTGGGTGTTCAGAATCCATAATTATAATACTCTGCAGGTAGGAAGCAACTCCCAGAGAAATTTAAGATACATACTGGAGAAAAAATAAATAAAATATGAAAGGAACTTTTCTTCACCTGTGTTTCCTGATGGTTATTACTAATGAAAACTCATGCTAGCTTGAGGGTTTTATATGGACCTGGGCATAATAAAAATGGGTAGAGTATGAAATATGTTCCACCCGGTTTGGGCTGTGGGTGTTACTCTCTGTGACTGTTCCAGCCATTTTGTGTTTTACTCCTCCAAATGAATTTGTCCTCAAGTGATGCTCATTTATTGCTAACTGTCATATCAAGTGGTGTCACGAACTTTTATAGGGTGGCCATAGCAAGCAAAAGAAAAGATGTAAACTGATTTTGGTATCTTCCTTGCTCTTCCTAGCAACCTTGATAGGAAATTTCAAGAAATGTAGGTCTGTGTTAGAAAAGAATGGTTAGATTTTTATTGTGTGAATTTTCCATTGTTCTACATCATTAAAATGCCACCATGGACAGTTAGAACTCTACAAATAAGTAATAATGATGCATGGATAAAAAATATATGATAATCAGAGTGAATGAAGGAAACAAACAAACGGCACAAAGCCCTTTAAAAGATAAACGGGCATTTCTCTTCAACCTTCCCTAACCAGCCCACTATTCACATCTGAATTAATTAATGTCTGACAGTCAGTATCAGCTGTTTTTTGGTTTCACAATAAAACAGCTGGTCTGCAGAGTGGTCAGATGGAAATTTTAAAGCAATGTGTAAAGTACCTGAAAACAAGTTTCAAGTATATTTTGGACTCTTGAGGAGTTGTCGTCGTCGTCTTGCTTAGACCACTGACTGTCTTAGACAACGACTCACTTTGAATTTATAATTCTGCTGAGCAAGATGGAATGTTTTGATTCCTAATTTAGAGTATCCGTCTTGACAGGTTCCAACCTTCCAGTCTCCTGCTGAGAGAGGCTAAGAGAGTCTGGAGGGTGCTCAGAGGTGCTCCACAGGAGATTTAACTATCACGAAGCAATTTTGCAATTTAATCGTTTTTGTATGAAATTTATACTCTTTAATCTTTGCTTCCCTTCTGTCCTTTTTAAAAATTACATTTGCCAGTCTTCTTCTCTCTACCAATTTTCAGCTATTTTTTGGAGTTGATTTTACTTTAGACTTGACCTCGCAAAACAAGTTCCTTAGGGCCACAGTAGATGCAACATGTTCACTGTCTTTCCTCTGATGGAAGTGGAATTTTTGCTGAGTGATAGATCAGTGGGTGTGATGTTTGATCTTCTGCTTCTGCTATTTGTCTGCTAAAAGAGAAATAAATAATATCACACCGACAGTTGCTTGCTCACCTATAGGGAAAAGATGCAAGGCCCATATCTTTTCACTCTCAGAGAGAAAAGTGGCATTGCAGAAAGCAATTTCAGCAAACAAATGGAAGGTGAAACTGTTAAGCTCTCTCACACACTGTTGCTCCCAAATGCAGCCTTTAATTGCTCCTTTTCATTTAACACACCACACAAAAACACCAGGGAAGAGATACTTGGCTCTCCGTGTCATATCTCATTTGACTGCATTTTCATATGTATACCTTTAAACACTTTGACTTGCTTTCTGTAAAATGCTGAGAGTATTTAGTTGCAAAGCTGTTAAAAACCGAAAGTCTTTCAGAAATTAGAGTTCTAAGTAGCAAGTAGTACTGCAGCAGAGCAGCCTTTTTTTTATTTCACACAGTAAAAAGGTAAAGGGACCCCTGACCATTAGGTCCAGTCGTGGCCGACTCTGGGGTTGCGGCACTCATCTTGCTTTATTGGCCGACGGAGCTGGCGTACAGCTTCCGGGTCATGTGGCCAGCATGACTAAGCCGCTTCTGGCGAACCAGAGCAGCGCACGGAAACGCCGTTTACCTTCCCACCGGAGCGGTACCTATTTATCTACTTGCACTTTGACATGCTTTCGAACTGCTAGGTTGGCAGAAGCAGGGACCGAGCAACAGGAGCTCACCCCGTCACGGGGATTCGAACCGTCGACCTTCTGATCGGCAAGTCCTAGGCCACAGCGCCACCAACGTCCCTATTTCACACAGTAGGATACAGCATAATCTAAGCTTTACTTAAGACATTATATATTGACCAACATTTATTTTATTTTGATATACACATGGTAAGGTGTTTTGATCAATCTTGTCTTTTGGGCATGTGCCCATCTAATACAGATGTTGTTAAACTCATTTATTAAGAAACATCCATTTCACCGGGGGCAAGATTCACCTGAAAAGCCTTGTCGGAGGAAGCCCTGCAATGGGGCTTCCTTACTCTCTGCTCCAATGCACTCTGCAAACAGTGCAAGGGGAAGGAGAGGGGGGATTGTTCTGTCTAGCAAGCTGAAATGTTTATGCAGATGGAACATCCACCCAGCACAATGTTAAATTCCACCTATTATGTGTATATGACATGTTTAAAAATCCTGTGTGTTAAGAAGACTTAGATTTAGGTAAAGATGATCCTGCTTCAGCATAGGATATTTTATTGAGGCCCAATCCGGCTGCATTATCTTAATGATGCCCCTTCATAAAAGTCCACAGACAACACTTCAGCCCTGCAGTTATTCTTCATTGTTAAGGTTTTACATACCAAATAAAAATGGAAACTCTTGTCATAGTGACTTTTCCCAGGCCAAGTCATGTTGCTAAGGCAATCTGCAGACTTTCAAATAGCATTAGGTACACAAAGGCAAGAGTGGTGACAAGATATACAGAGTAGTGACAAGAATACAGAGCAAGAGCAGTGACAAGATAAAGATGGTAAAGAATCAAAATGCTATATATTAAAAATAGTGATGCAGATGTGTATAGCACAGCCCCTTTATCCAGAAAATGCCTGTCATTCAGATACAATGCATTAAAAAGCAGGCATCAAAGTGCTATTGATCCAATATCTCATTATCTTTCTTCCATTAATGCTGCTGGGAAAACCCTTGCTCAAGGCAGTAATAATCTCAGCTGCCATAATGCTTAAAGAGTTCTTAACCTATATACTGGCCCATACATGTGCAATAATGTGTGCATGCAAGTGGACTTGCTACCTTTAATTAACTAACTAGCTAACTAGCTAGTTAGCTAGCTAAACTGGCCACAAAGCCTCACTCTGTTCTTTTCTGTTTGCTGATTCAAGGGCTAAGCTGAGAATCCCCATGTTAAGAATGGTGCATCAGGGAAAAACTTGTGAGTGTAAAGAAGTAGGGGGAGGGGTAACACAACAACATTTTAATGGATTATGTTCACTAAGTCTTCAGCATGGAGGAGATACCTATTGCTGATGTATAAAGATGTTCACTGTAAGGGAGGTCCCTATAATATTCATGGAAAAATATTTTGCTGGATTCAGATGGAGGACATTTCTGATAGGGGTGACACCTCCCCCTGGTGGTGACAGGCAGGGTTCTATGCAGTCTACTGCTTCCTCTTCAAGGGGTGGAGCCATCTCCCTCACCAGTTTCACCCTCAGTAAAGGTTTGGGCCTGATAAGCTCTCATGGAGGCTTTCTACTTCTTTGGCAGAGTTTTTAAAGTTCTCTGCCTTTTTCCCTTCCTCATCCCCTCCCATTTCTCTTTTTACTGTTATTGTGGGTATGTTTCTGGTTTGGTTTGAGTGATTGCATTTTATATTTATCTCACCACTTTTTTTAAAAAAAAAAAAACTTTTTCCTTTCTTCTCTAATTCCTTCTGGGATATTATGACTGACTAGAGGGTGGGAGTGTTTTTTCTTGTACTATGGCCAGCTGGGCAAATTTCTGTGAAGCAGCTTCTGGCTGTGGTGGGGTAGAATGGGTTTTTTTTTTTTGGCTTGTCCCACCTTTAAACGATCTAGGTGGGAGCACAATATACCCCAGGAGGCTTAGTTTTGTCAAAATAGAGTATATGTTTCCAGAGTTCACACAAAATACATTACTTCTGGTAAATGAGCCACCATAGCCACTAGAGGGCTGTGAAAATTTGTGTCCTGGGCTTCTTAGACTTGTCTACCCATGTACTATCTGAAACTAGGGTAGCCATATGTCCGGGAAAATCCGGACATGTCCTCTTTTGGGGTGCCAACATGTCCATCCAGATGAATTTTTATTTTTTAAAGGAAATGTCTGGTTTTTTTGGTCTGGGTGTTTGTTTTTTTAGTGGCTCAGGTGGATCAGGCTTGGGCTGCTCTGCATGCCATGGCTGCTGCCAGCCCAAGCTGAGAAAGAGGCGTTCAGGTGCAGCAGCCCCCGCACACCTCTTTCCCTGGCTCTGGTTGGCAGCAGCTCAGGCTGTCCTCTTTTTTTGCTCTTCAAGGTATGGCAACCTTATCTGAAACACAAGGGGGGCATTGGTTTGCCAGATGTGAAATATAGTGGCATTCTTTTCAGCTTTCCTACCCCACTATTTGTGGGGAATGGCTGCTTTGGCGACTTGCCAGGGAGATTTCCAGTGCTTGAGATCTTGTAGGGTGATCACCTGGGTTTCTGGCCACAGCTTTGTCTGGCATTACATGGTGGACACTTTCTCTTCCGTGGAAGCCCACTCAGATTTTCAAGGTACTGCTCTGATACATCTGTATCTGTCTGGAAAGGAGAGTATTCTTACTGTGAATTCTTGTTTGTGTATCTGGATGGAGTACATTCCACCCACTTCTCCCTCCTCTGCTGGGTATATGGGTTCGGGGGGGGGGGTTGCACTTTTTGTTTTGGTATATCTTGATTGGCCAGTTGCTTTTTCTTGGCCGGGAGCATCCTTTCCTTCCTATTCTCATGTGTACTTTTTTATGTTGATGGCATGTTTGAGTGAGTTCATTTAGGGATGGGGGAGGGTCATTTCTAATCTTGTGTGGTGAGGAAGATGGCTCCTCCCCCTGGAGAGGAGGCAGAATACTGTAGGACCCTGCCTTTCACCACCAGGGGGAGTTGTCATCCCTGTTAGAGGAATGTCCTCCATCTGGAGCCACAAACAAAAATTCACTGTAAGAATTCCTGTTTTCAGAACTTCCCACAAAGGTAATAAATATTTAAAAAACGTATATGAGCAACTTCCTTACCCAAAGCACAGCATTTTCTTGCTATTAGAAAGATAAACTAGACAGATAAAGGGCAAAAAGGCAACTCCTCTATGCCAAGTAACAATTGTACATACATTGTTCCAAGACATCCTTCCCAAAAGCCAACCACCAGAAAGACCTCATGAAAAATTGTTTAAAAAGTTGAATAGGAGAGATTGGATGCTTTTGCTGAGATTCCTGCATTGCAGGGAAGTGGACCAGCTGACCCTTGGGGTTCATTCGAAATCTGTAATACGATGATAAGTTCTCCAGAACTCTTTATCAGGCAAGATGTTACACAAGCAAGGGCAAGCAGGGGGGAGTACCAAAATTAAGCCAGGATTCTGGCTGCCTCTTATATTTGAAAACACAAATCCTGGCGTAATACAAGGTATATGAGCCAGCAACAATGAGCTAAAGTTAATCTTAGACCAGTCCAAGATTGTGTAAGATATTACCATTCTTTCAGTATTGTTTTTGTGAAGTCTTTATTTTTTCAGGGAGAGGTATAATTTTCTTTAGTGGTATGGGTATTGTACTGTTAACGTGAGTCTGGAGACTGCAAGCAACAACAAAAAATGTTGCCAGTTTGAATAGTCACATGTTGTTGGTTTCTCTACATAGCTTAAATTCTTTCCAGAAACTGCCCCATTTATCTGTCAATGGTAAACATTTGATTTTTGAGTCTTTCTGTAGCCTCAAAGGCCTTAGATCCACAGGAGCAAAAATACCATACCATGTAATCTTGAGTTACCCATGCAGTGCCATACGTCATATATGTGTCATCACGTTTCTTCACTATGCTTTTGCAGGCATACAAATATTGCCCAGTGGTTGTGCATGTGTGTGGCTCCATCAGAACCACAGTACATTTTCAGAATGTGAATTGAACCGTAGGCCCTTGATGAAAAGAGGCTGGTTGGGAGGTCACTTTGTTTGGTTTGAGTCACATACAGTTGCAATACCAAGGGTCTGTTGAGCTGGCTATTTATCCCAGTCACTGCAGTACATTGATGTTCAAATTCTGCATGATTTCCTCAGTGGTTTTTCTTCTGACTTTTTTGATCTTCTCTTCTCCTTGCTTTTTACTTTTGCTAAATCGTTGTTACCTACCCCATTTTTTTGCTTCAGCTTCTCCTACGGCAAAAACTGGGGTATACTTTAAATCCACTTTCCCAATCACTAACCTGGGAGTCAGTACCATTGAACTCAGTGGGGGATGCTTCTAAGTAGGCACATGGGACTTCACTGCATTTTTGTAAGATTCACTTTGACAGAAGGGAATGCGTACAATCCATACTTACTAGGACTCACTTATTTTCAAACTAATGAACTAGCAGTTCTTGGTGCTTATCCTATGTCTTTATTAGATCTCCTTTTCAAAGTTGTTTTAAGGGTATGAAGAAGCAACCTGTTGCTTCCCCAGTAGGTTACTTGCCTCTAGGCTTAATGGGTTTACCAGAAAATTTTGAAACAAATTTTCCATTTCCCCTTTTTGATTGAAATCTGATTTTAGTAAGTTTGCCCTTTTTTAGTTAACAAAGCTAAAGAAAAATGCTGTCTTAATTTTAAGTGCTATATAAATATTTCAGTTTTCTTCACTAGTCAAAAGAACTGAAATATCTGGTGAGGCTGTATAGTATTCTTAATGTGGCTTAAATGTTAAGGCCAAATAAATTTATAACTTTGCTTGGAAATTATGTTTATAAGAATACTTGTAAATATTTTAAGACATAACTCAGTAGTATAGATTTCATTTACAATTTTAAAGTTGGCAGGGGAAGGGAGAGATGAAGGCACTGAAACTGTTAACATACTAATTTAGAAGGCCTCAAAAGCGTTGTACTTAAGTACATGTGCTTCCTAGGCATAGTCAGCTTTGTGAATGAGGGTAATTACAACTTTGATTTTAGACTAGTTTAGTATCCATTTCAGTTGCACAATTTGGCTCCTGTTTTATTCAGTCATTATGTTACTAATTAATTTTAGGAAACAAAACATTTCTAAAAATAAAATTAAAAAATCCATGGAAAAATTAAGCAATGGAAAAAATGTGCACCGTGTAGCAATGGAACATTTTCCACTGCATTTGCAGTCCACATGTGCAAAATTTCAGCAGTTGAGTAAGTGTTACAAACACTGGATATACATTGGGGAAAATAGCTGGTGTGAATACACCTTACATCTGTGGCAGGCGGTAAGATGTGGTAGGGGCCAGTGAGTAGATGCCACCCCAAGTGGCTGTTGGGGAAAGCAGAGACAGATACAACTCAGGAAGTACCATGTAAGTGCACAATTAATGGATAGTACCTGGAATGGACAGTGATGATATCTGCCTTTGTGGGATTCTGCTGGCAATTCACCAGCCTAATTGCTGCACAGTGCCTACTTAGCCATGCCCTACTACCAGCACACCAAGTGACAACTGGCAGTCGGGGTTTAGTGGACCCTTTGCCATTATTCAGTAATGGTGGCCTCTTACAGTCTGTTTGGCTATTTGGTTTACTCCAGAGCTTAGGACGAGGAAGCAAGTTGGGAAACAGCTTCAACATGTGTAGAGGAAAACTCCAGTTGAAAGCAATCAAACACTGGTGAGAGCTCAGCATCAAGCCTAACTAGTTGAAGGTGAAGGCAGTAAAGACAGCATATTTTGCTGCCTCCATTGCATCCTGATTGTGTCATCCAGTGGAGCTTCTGTGGGTCATGTGGGGCCTTTTACAGTCTGATCCGAAAAAGGTGACAGAACTGAGGATAGTTCACTATGACTTCTTTGCAAAGCATTTTAAGGATTAAATTACTTGCATCCACTGATATATTGACTCCACTGTTATAGCAAAGGAATCTCAAGGGGTGTTCAGTGCACTGTCTAGCCCTGTTATGTTGGATATGTTTCAGTTAGTAAGGCTCGAGGATGTGGCCAAGGTGTTTGGACCCTTGCTCCTCTTGGCTGATAAAAACTAGCAGCGAGGGGACAGCTGGCTGCGCCAAGGAGGTGATTAATTCCTCATTGTGATAGAGGGTTGTCCCTCCTGCCTACTTGAAGGAGTCAGTGGTAAACACACTTCTTAAGAAATTTTCCCAGGATTTGATAAAACTAAGTAATTACCAGCCAGTTGCTGATCTCTTCTTGGGTAAGATTGGGTAATGTGTGGAGTAGGTAGACACAGACCAGATCCAAGCACCCTTCTGGAGTGGCTGTCTGAGTTAGTTGGCCGTTTCCACAGGGTGATACTTGGGGAGTGCTCTTTGGCCCTTCAGTGTGGGGTCCTCAGGGTTTGATTTTATCCTCCATGCTGTTTAACCTCTACCTGAAACCTCTAACTGGGTTCATCCAGAGTTTGTGAGTACCTTGTCAGCAATATGCTGATGACACACAGCTATGCTTCTCCTTTACATCTGCAGGTGAGGCAGTGGCTATGCTGGACCAATGTCTTCGCTTAGTTATAGACTGGATGAGAGCCAATAAACTGAAGCTCAATCCAGATAAGACTGAGGTACTGTTAGTGGGTGGTTCCCTCTACTGAAGGAGCAGGTAAATAGTTTGGGAGTACTTCTGGATCCATTGCTTTTGCTTGAGGATCAGGTGGCATGGAGTGCCTTCAGCTGGTGGCCCAGCTGTGCCCCTATCTGGACAGGGATATGCTCTGGTAACCTCTAGGTTACTGAAATATATGGGGCTGCCTCTGAAGATTGGTGTAGAATTCAATGGCCAGGTTGTTCACAGGGGCAAGATTATATAATATAACACCAATACTGGCACAAATGCACTGGCTGCTAATTAATTTCTGGGCCCAATTCAAAGTACTGCTTTAGACTAATAAAGCCTTAAATGGCCCAGGGCTGCAGTAACTCAAGGATCACCTCTCCTCATATGCATCAACCCAGAACCTGCAATCATCATGTGAGGCCCTTTTTTTGTGTGCTTCCCCCATGACAGGACCAGAGGGTGGCAACAGAAGAATGGACTTTTTTTCTTTCGTGGCTTCCCATTTGTGGAATGCTCTCCCCAGGGAGGCTCAATTGGTCCCTTCATTACACATATTTAGGTGCCAGGCAAAAACATTTGTCTTCTCCCAAGCCATTGGCTAATTAAACAATCAATGGCCTTTTAAATTGGGGGGGGGGCGTTATTCAAGGGGTTGTTTCTATGTTGTGTATTTTTACATTTTTATATTGTAAACCACCCTCTAATCCTCAGATAAAGGGCAGTACAGCAATTTACTTAATAATAGTAATAATAATAATTGGAAATGTATAGTGAATTAGTGGGTTTGCACTGTTAAATCCTATGTACAAGAAGACTGAAATTCCCCTTAAGTAGAATAGGTTCTCGACACATTTTTTTCAGGCTTGAAAAAACTTCCCAGAAAATCAAGAAAAAAGAGTGGGAGCTTGTAACTCCCTCCCTCTATTCCATGAAGGCTCTTCTCTAGATGCCTCTTGTGACCTAGACGCCAGGGAGCTTGCCTCTCAATTGGCTGCAGAAACATGCTCAGCATCCCAGTTTTTGAGCTTTCATGTGGGAGCCAATAGTCACACAGCGCTCATCCAGAAACTATCATTATCTGCCCCTTGCTTTTCTCGGTTTCTTTCAACTACAGCTCCCAGGATGCCTGAAGATATGCAGACATCCGAAGACAGTGGTTTCCTATAAACTTTTGGGGTTTCATGCTTTACAGGCAGGAATGTTTTTATTGCATCACAAATCCCCTTCTAGTCTCTCTACCTCTATGGCATTCCTTAGCCGTGGAAAGAAAACAGAGGTTCAAGCTATGGACATAATGAAGAAGAGAGGATGGGATGCTGAATGAATGCCACACACAGGCAGTTGTTCTTTGGGGTCAAGGATTTCTCTCCCCTCCTTCCCTTCTTATCCTGAGGGTGCCTGGTGCCTTTCATAATAGGGCTTTCACATTTGGCAGAGTTCTGGAAACCCAACATTTCTCTTACTACTGAGATTTACTGGAGAGAAGAACATATTTCAGTAAGCTGCATTTTCCTTTTGGTTACCTTCTCAGTGGACTTCAGAAACCGTTGTAATAGTACAAACATCATTTAAATTTGCAGTTACAAAAAAACCCAAAAAAACCAACCCCCGCACACATTGTCTAAAGGAACTTCAAGAGAGGACACATGGAGCTGGCTCGCATAGCAGAGATATTTTTGCTCATTTCGAATCCTTAGAGGAATGAAATTTCTGGCAAACTTTTTAGCACTTATTTGAAGTTGAAACATAAGGAGGGGGTGAAAATGGCCTCCATGTTTCACTGATTCCTATGTATTATAGCAGTTTTTATAATAGCTCAATGTGTACAGTTGAACACATCATTTAAAACAGCAGTAGCCTACTGCTACTCCATTTTGAGCAGTACAATATTTTGCTTCTGGAATCACAAGCCCACTGCAACAAGGATTAAGCTTCTGCTCTCTTATGTTCCTTGGCATGTAGAAAGGGCACCCAACTGTTTTTTGCCCAAGAGGGCAGGAGTAATTACACTTGACTTCCAAACTGGCCGCACTGTCTGTCCAAGCGTTACAGAGTAAACTGCAATAAAGTACTGCTGGGTCTCCCACTATTAATTTAATACTAAAATGTTGTCCTTCAAGTCAAAACCTTACAATGATAGGGCATATCCACCAGATGTTTTAGCAGTAAGCGAGTGGTAAATTCCAGCATGAATTAATTTACTTCTGCTACCAGCTTTTCCTGAAAGCCAGTGTAGAAATTAGGGAAATCTCAAGTGTAGTAGCTGATTTGGCATGCTCTTTAGTATATACAGTCCACCTATGTGACTGTGCATTAACTCCTTACTCTGACACATTCCTACTACCAATCAGCCACACCAATTATAACACTGAATTCCATTGAAAGGCCAACAGAAAGTGTCTTATTCCAGGATTATGGGTACTGGACCATTCTCACTGGAGTTTACAACCAAATATATTTTTTAAGTATAGAAAGGAGTTAGGTGGATGTCTTGCTTATTTTTGTTCTTTGATTAAATTGTGAAACTCTACTTAATTATACTACATTGTAGTGAATGCCCAAGATCTTAGCCATCAGTTTTATCAAAGACATGAAACAATTTGTTACATTGGAACTGGACTGGTTTATGTTTTACTGTTTGTTCTTGGTGGGAAAAGATCTAAATCTAAAGCTGTTATTGCAAAGATTTTACAAACAGTGACTATTTTTAAAAGGACCTGTGCACAAGAGCACTACCCCGTTCTGCAGTTTTCAGAAACTGTTTTTCAGAAGCATTTCTGCCTCTGACCATGAAGACAGAACATAACCATCATGACTAGTATTTATCTAATTACTTACTTATTCATGCTATTAAATTTATATACCACCCTTCATCCAAACATCACAGGGTGGTTTGCAACACAAAGCACAAAAAACCAACATAACAACAACACAAAATATAATACACCCTCTTACAGCCTTCTCCATGAATTCGTCCAATCCTCTTTTAAATCCATTTAAGTTTGTGGCCATCACTGCCTCCTTTGGCAGTGTGTTCTATTGTTTAACTTATACATGAAGTACTTTCTTTTATCTGTCCTCAATCTTCCAACTATCAGCTTCATTAGATTCAGCTTCAGAAGTTCTAGTGTTATGAGAGGGGGGGTGACCTTTTACCTATCATCATCATCATCATCAATCATCATCATCATTATTAAATTTGGATTCCACTCTTCATCCATAGATGTCAGGGTGGTTCACAACATAAAAATACAAGGTAAAAACACAAAATTCATAATAAAAACCAAACAATAAGCACCCTTCCCCACCCCCTCCCACAAACACATCTAAAAGGATATAGATGTTAGTCAAACAGAGGCCAAAGGCCTGGCTGAAGAGGAACGTTTTTGCCTAGTGCCTAAAGATATATAATAAAGACACCAAGAAAACCTCCCTGGGGAAAGCATTCCACAAGCAGGGAGCTGCAGTAAAGGCCTGTTAAAACAACATTACATATAGTTTTATAAAAACAAAAGGTGTGAGAGGAAGTGTGAGTATGAACCCATGAGTTGGATAGTTTAATGGGACATACTTCTCTGTATGGCTTGTCAAAGGGATTTGTAGTTTATCGGATAATTTGTCATATCCAGTTCTCAGTATGTTTACTTTTCTTGCTAAGGTAGTTATGACTTTGCCCATTTGGCTAGGTTCTTGCACCTGGCAGGAGACCTCCACAGTGGGAACCATGTTGCACACCTGTCTTGGTTGGAGTAATAACTCAGATATCTTACTAGACTGCTCTCGCCCTGCAGCTGAGCAAGCCCCAGCATCCCTGCAGCTCACATGCGAGTGTGAGGGACCTTGGAGCTTCTTTGCGCAGCTGAGCTGGGGGTGGGAAGGTTCCATATCTACAACTCATGCGCAAAGCATCAGGGCTCACTCAGCTAGAAGGCAGGAGCAGTTTAAAGCCTCGGAGGGAGGAACAAGCTGTCTCGGCTCAGCAATACAGCTTGCTCCTTCCTCTGCGGTATGAGGGACAGAGCAATGGTGGCCTTACCCGGCAGTATATAGCAGGTGAAACTGCTGCTCCTCTTGAGTCCCTCTGCTACAGGTGACCCGATGTTGAAAGCGGTGCTGGTAGCAGAGGGACTCAGGAGCAACCTCAGTTTCACCTGCAATATACCCCCACATGAAGTCACCATTGTGATCTGCACCTCATGCTGATCCTGGATTATGTATTGATACATCGCCCATGTCTACCCATGAGCAAAAACAGTAACATCCAGTATGATCATTACCTTTCCATGACATAACTCAAAAGAGCCTCATCATGCTTGTATAGGAAATAAAGAATTGGGGAAAGCATGGAACAAGTCTGACAGTGCTCTGAACTTGTTGCATGTGTGGTGTATTCTCAATTGGTTTCTTTTGCTTTTCTTATCAGGGTAAGTAGAACCTTTCTTCCCTGTTCTGTCTCAATCCTTAGTTCACCCCATCTGTCCTTGTGTAAGAGGCCCTTCAAATTAGTCCCACTACCTTTCCACACAGCCCCGTCCCATTCAAGGTTTCATTGTGTGCTGAATTATCAGATTTCCAGCTTTTTCAGTATGCTTGTCTCTTCTCTCATTCTTTTGTTTTATACATTATGCACAAGCAAGCACATGTTTCCTGGCACCTGCCTGGAATTCCAGATAGTGACTGATTATATCAGGCAGTGTGGTCCACTAAAGGATCTTGATGCACATCCAAAGAGGAAAACCATTGAGACTCTGTGGCTAAATCTGTGTAACCACATCACTGCTTTCCTGAACTTGGAAAATGTTGGCTGAGTTGCAGCCCAGAATAACAAAAGTTTTCCATTCCTGACAGGATCTTTGGAGGCTTGGCCTCCAAAACCAAGAACAGGCTCCAGTGCAAGTACTGGGCTCAGACTAAACAATAGAATAACTCCCCTAAAAAGATTGGAAATGTTTTAAGGCATGTGTTCTACCGCAGGTTAGATTTTAGAGACATCCAGCATGACAACTCCAGGATCTCAACCAGTAGAGCTGATGAAATCAGAGGACTAGGAAGGGTAGTGACACTGTAAGTTGGGGACAGAGATAATCAGTGGAGCTGTGTGTGGGCTCTGGCCTGTAACAGGAAACTTGCTGGAGATGAGCTCTGAGTAACTAGATGATTTAATGACTAGCTGGTTTCACAGTGTTAGTCTCCAACACTGTGATGTTTGCTTACCAAGATTTTCCCACTGCATTTATGTATTGCATAGACAGGACACAAGAAACTAAAGCAGGGGTGCCAACTTCAATAAAATATTATGGGGGGCGGTAAGCTTTGCCCCACATGACATGGCACATGCACACCATTTGAATGGCAATACCCATCAACTTGGGGGGGGGCAGCCTAGGAGTTGGCTCCTATGAACTAAGGCCACAGTCACTCTATATATGTAAGGACTTTGACATAGTTTAAACAATTATGGCTTCCTCCAAATAATTCTGGGAGCTGTAGTTTGTTAAGGTGGTGAGAACTGTTAGGAGACCCCTTCCACCCCCTCAGAGGTCCAATTTCCAGAGTGGTTTAACAATCAATCCCTCTTCTCTCTGAGAATTGTAGCTCTGTGAAGGGGAATAGGGTATCCTAACAAATCGCAGAATGCTTAACAGACTACAGCTCCCAGAATTATTTGGGGGAAGCCGTGCCAGTTTAAATTGGTGTCATAGTGCTTAAAATGTGTGGTGTGAATGTGACCTAAGTCCCATGTAATGCTCACTTTAGTGTTAAGGTTGTTCTAGAATACTTGCATTTCTTTATATGGCACTTCCAGTCTCTTCTAATTTGATCAAACAGTTATTCTAAGTTGTCGGACAGATCAGCAGAATTAGCATTTTCGATGTATGTGAAGATCTAAAGATTTTGTTGGAAGGATATGTTGGGGAAACCATATGTTGTATCTGGATGATTTGCTCTGAAAAAAACATTTAGATCAGTGTATGCTGAGGAAAAGCCAGGGGTGTCCATGCCACCACACACACACACACACACACACACACACACACCAAGGACCCCACCCCCTCAAAAAAAAATCAGCTTGAGGTAACTGTTCTATTATGTCTGTCATATTTTTTAGTTTTGGTAAAATAGATTGTAAATTGCCTTGAATGCATTGGCAGAAAGGCAGTGTATAAATAAGAAAACTGTATTTTAATTTATTTTGATTTTAAAAGCCAATAAAATACCCAATAAAATAGGTTAAGGGGTCAACCAAATGTATCCTGGGAGAATTTACTATATAAACATGCAGGGTTAAATTAAACTCAGAGCATACTCAGAGCAGATCCATTGAAGTCATGTCCGTTGATTTCAAGGGTCTGTTCTGAGTATGACTTAGATATTGGGTGGTGAGCCCGTCACCCTCCAGATGTCATCAGACCCCTTCACCCATCAGCCCTAGCTAGCATGGCCAATGGTCAGGGATGATGGGAATTGTAGTCCAGCAGCATCTGGAGGGCCACAGGTGTCGTCCCCCCTCGACTTAGATGGATTTAATCCATAATCTCTGTTTCATGTATTTGTTGTCTTCCCTTATCAGCTGATAAATTCTTAGTATTTTTCTGATTTTGACAGTGTGTATTGTAACAGCAAGGCCTGTTTATTACAATTCCTTGAGTATAGTATTCTCAATATTGGGTCTAACTGCAAGTATAACTCTGACATATAACCATGTTGCAACAAAATGCTATGTGCAATAGAATCTCCATTATACAGAATGGAATAATTAAGTATTCCTTCTCTGACTGTCCTCTATAGGATGTTGTATGTGTTTCAGTCACTTGGTATAAATTAATTAAAGTAATCCAGACATGACCCAGAAATGCTGCTTACAAATATTTTTAAAATAAAAATAATAGTTATTCCGTGTTCCTCAGTGCATTGTTGATTCTGGAACTCAAATTCCACCGTTATAAACATGCGAGTGACAGATAATGACTTACAAAATACACCATTCAGTAATTAATGAAATATATGAGCAAATTCTTTTTTAGCTTTGATTTTTAACTTTGCCACTGATTTCAGAAGGGACCCACATCATCTGGCAGAATATTGAATCTTCCTGGTATGTTGTTCAATCTCTCTCTAGCTGCTGTTTATAGGGGGAAATGGTGCTGCCAAGGGGGTGGGGTGGTAAGAGCAGTGATCTTCAGAAAAATGCCTAACAAGGCCAAAAGTCTGAACTACAATTATTCTTTTTCTAAAGTTCAGTGCATTATGTCCAGCCCAGTCGTTCCTGGCTCACATTTGCATGAACTCTAGCATACACAATGGAAGCAGCATACGTTGCGCATTCCGGGGAGATGGGGAATGGAGCTAAATCATTAGGACTCTTTGGAGTTGCCAGTTATTCAGTTGGTTCCAGGTTTCTTGCTATAGCAGCTAACAGGCTCACTATCTTTTCTCATTGCTTCTTATGTTTCTTGAGAAACAGGGTCTTGACAACAGACTATATATTCTTCAACAGGATAGACATGTTAATTGAGAAAATGTACCAAGTGGAAAATTTACACCAACAGGCACTGTTTTCTACTTCTCTTATCTTTATTTGGCTGCTCTGTGCTCTCCATATATGAGAGTTCTACATAATTTTTATTTCTATAATTTAATTTATATTTCCTAGTGCATACCACTCTTCTTTCAGCCAAGTTGTTGCATTCTGTAACCCACATCATCCTGCATTTCATCCAGGATCGATCATCTTGGACCCCTATGATCAATAGGTGAGGCCTTGTTGATGACACTGCCGTTGGGGCTGCCTGGTTAGGGTTGATCTGTCACATGGTCTTTTTAGTGGCAGTTCATTGTTTGTGGACTGCCCTCTCTAGTGAGATGTGTCTGCCTCCCTCAGTACTGATTTTCAGGAGAAATGTAAAATCATTCTCATTTACCAAGACGTTGTGGCTGAAAGACACAGAGTTGCTATTTCCTAGCAGCTCTTGAGATTTTTGTTGGTTTATTAAAAAAATGTTTCTATCATTTTAGTGTTTGCTGTCCTGGGCTCCTTTGGGAGGAAGGGTGGGGTATATAAATCTTCTTCTTCTTCTTCTTCTTCTTCTTCTTCTTCTTCTTCTTCTTCTTCTTCTTCTTCTTCACCTTCTTCACCTTCTTCACCTTCTTCACCTTCTTCACAACAACAATAACAACGGTAATTTATGTTTACAACAACAGCAGTGATTTATGTTTCAAACAATGACAACAGCGATTTATGTTTCAAAGCAAGAATAAGTTTCATTATTGTGTTTCTCAAGCATTGTACAAAATCCTGGGCCAAAGTACAGATCCAAAGTCTTTTCCTACCTTAGTGTTAATGTTTCAAGTTGTGTCTCCTAGGTTAGATCTACTCATGCAGTGCAATGATTCTGTGGTGGTGCAGTCTTGAGCTGGTAGAATGATATATACTGCTTCAGTCTGCATGTAGGGAAATTTCTCTTCCCATATGTATATACCATTTGTGTGTTTAACACACTGTAAAAGTTGTTTGAGTGTTAAAACAACAACTACCTCAGAGCAGTTTACAAAAAGAATAAAACAATGAAACTATTGGTAAAAGCTGTTAAAAACAATTTTTAAAGCATTTAGAAACAATAAAAATGAGCAATAAGCTAAAAAGCTGCTTACAACACATGTCAGCTTTCAACTATTTTACTTGCTTTGTTTACCCATGTCCTGAGATAACCACCAGAGGTGCTTCTCTGTGTTCTCCTGCAGGCAGAAATAAGGTGGGTAGTCACAAGAGAAATAACCTTAGCAATATGGACAAATAGGGCAGCAAAAAGATGGCAAAAAGTTTGGTGCTCAGGTACCTTCTGGCAGAGTCTAGGTGGCAAACAGTGGTCCAGCAATACAGCTCCCACTTGTGTGCAATTGACTTATATACATGCAGCACCAGGAAATAATGAAATAATTTAGTTCATACCAGGAAATTGAGGAAGAGAGCTGGAGAATCTTCATAGCTCTTGAAGAGACCCTCTCAGGAGCCCAAAGAGAACTTCAGTGAGGGCGGAGAAGAGACTGGAGGCGCAGGGCGCTTTGTTTAGGTTGCTCAACCTCCCCGCCTAACAGCTGGTGCATGCTGTAGCACAGAAGTAGCAGCTGCTTTTCCATACATCCTCCAGCCTCCAGCCAGCCCCAGAGCTTCAGTTTTAGATGTGGATATTTTTAGATACAGTATTTTGGTCTGGACTGGAGGGAGAGTGGCAGAAAGGGCATTTAAAAGGTGTTAAGAAGGTGCTCCCCGCTTACGCGATTTTCACTTATGTGCGTGGGGCGCCGGAATGTAACCCCTGCGTGAGTGGGGAGCCGCCTGTAATTCAGGAAATGCTAGTATTCTACATCTTTCCTATTTTTTAAGCATTCAGTGTTGTTAAAGGTGTTATATTTTTCAACCTGGCACCATGGGCTATATCTTGATGTTCACTGCTATTTTCCAATTATCAGCGAGAGAAACCTTTGTAAAAGGTTGTCTTCATAGAGCTGTTTGGTTACTTTTCTGTTAAATGGGTAGATACAAACATATTTCCTCAACAATGAGAAAACGGAGCTGGCAACAACACAATAGTAGCTTACAGTCAGTCCCACGACATTCCTGTTTCTCTGAAATGTGCAAACCTTTAAACATTCCAGAGTGTTCTAGACAGCAGTGGGTACAACTCATCTGATCTCAGATAAAATTAAAAAAATGAACAGGAATACTCATATTCACATCACAAATTTCTGTCTTGTTTGTTTTCCAAGGCTGTCCCCATTTTAAAAGCCAATTTAACTGCAACATGATGTTTGGGTTGCTTTTTTCTGGTGTCAGAATGACAATCTGCCATTGTTTCCTACAACTATATGAAATATTACATATATTGATTAAAAAAACTCATATATGTTTGTTTGCAAAATTTTGTTCCAAAACCATCAGAAATTATGATGATTACTTTTGCACTACAAAACTAGCTAGAACTTTGGGGCTGGCTTCAGGTTGAACTGATTTTTGTTTTTTAAGTGTAGCTTGCTTTGGATGCCAATTTCCTATCCTTTTTTGCATTTAACTTGCTTTGCATGTTTAAGGTCACAAGTTTCAATTCTCAGCACTTAAGGAACCAAAAGATGAGACATGAGAAAGACCTCTCTGCCTAAGTCCTTGTAAAGCTGCTATTGTGTCAGAGCAGACACAATTAACAAGAGCCTGATTTAGTAGAAGACATCATATTTTCACATATCAAAGTCAAATTTCCCCCTTGGTTAAAGCCAGCTTGCCAGTAAGTCTCAAGAACTGCTCCAATACCTTTGTTAGGTTCCCCATGAAGGTAACCCACAGCAACCTACCCGCCTTGGCTCTGCTTTAGGATTCTGTGCCTGCGCTTAAAAATAGACCATATCCACAGGGCTGTTAATTGTAACTCTCTGTTAAAAGAGTAATTTTGCTGATAGGTAGGGCTGGACCTTGGGACTGAAGTCCACAGCTCCTCAAATGACTAGCTAGAGAGTGGTAGAAAATATGTGCAGGGGCAAAAATGCCCAGTATCAGTGCCTAGCCAATGGGCCTGATGCTGATCATCACTGTATTCTTTATTCCTTATTATCCAGGGGCCAGGCACCCAGGCATATAGACTGTTACAGATGCTCAGCTCATTTTATTATTTCCTCTTTTAAAAAAAACCAAAACATTTTCTACATAAAAATGGTGCTTATTTCAAAATACAGTAAATGTGTTTACCATCAGGGCAGAGCCCATTCAAAGTGATTTTAAATGAGTTTAAGGGAATTTAAAATGTGAAAAAGTAAAAACCAGGACACCCCAAAAATGCCCCCCAAAGTGATTTTTTGTTTGACTTGCCTAAGATCCAGGACAAAGTGCCGCCTTTTGGAAATTCCCCCTGGATATCAATTCCACCTTTGAAATCCCGATAATATCTGGGAAAATCTGGATGTATTGCAGCCCTATTTGTTCCTTTTAAAATTGGGATTAGCAAGCATTTTTGTCCCTTTGCATGAGGAATATAGAAGCAGTTGTAAAACATAGTATTGGGATGGTGGAGAAGAGAAATACATGCCCATAAGTCCAGTAAGTTCACAGTTTAAAATTACCTGGCTACACCAGGTGCAGTACCTGTGTGTATTCTTGCAACATTTAACTCCTGCTGTTTCTGGAACGCTGAAGGGGTGTCTGCATTGCAGTGTATTCTAGTTATACATTATGAAGTTTTGATTCACATTGTCCACAGTGAATTTTCCATATATCTTCAAATATATTTCCCATCTCTAATCCAGGGACACGGGTGGCGCTGTGGTCTAAACCACTGAGCCTCTTGGGCTTGCCAATCAGAAGGTCGGCAGTTTGAATCTGTGTGACGGGGTGAGCTCCCATTGCTCTGTTCAAGCTCCAGCCAATTTATCAGTTCAAAAGCATACTAGTGCATGTGGATAAATAGGTACCGCTGCGGCGGGAAGGTAAATGCGTTTCCATGAACTTTGGCTTCCGTCACACTGTTCTGTTTCACCAGAAGTAGTTCAGAAGCGATTTAGTCATGCTGGCCACATAACCCGGAAAGCTGTCTGTGGACAAACACGGGCTACCTCCCTGAAAAGCGTGATAAGTGCTGCACAGGGGCGCCAACTTATAAAAAATATTGGGGGGGGGGCCATACCGGGGTCCTGCCGCTGGTTCACTCGGGTAGCCGGGAGAACGCAGTTCGAGGTGGCGGTGTTGGGGAAAGACCCTCGCTCAGGGCGCCACGAGACTTGGCGGCCGGCGGCCTATCTGGGGGGTTTTGGAGCGTATTTCGGCGGAGCGATTGGGGAGGAGGGGGCTTGTTGCCGGATTCGTCAGCTGGGCCGGAGATCCGCTGCTGGGGGGTCCCTGGGCCGAGTTGTGAGCACGGCCTGCTGAAGGGAGATCCAGCCGATTGCGTGACGAGGACGGCCGGGGCTCTCCGGCTAGGGCGTGCGGCTGGCTGGCTGGCGAGGGAG
Source organism: Podarcis vaucheri (assembly GCF_965113315.1). NCBI lineage: Eukaryota > Metazoa > Chordata > Lepidosauria > Squamata > Lacertidae > Podarcis > Podarcis vaucheri. The sequence goes on from NC_138752.1 coordinate 38,113,853, forward strand.
CAGGTGGGGAGAAGGCGGGGGTTACAGCTCCCTCGGGAGTGCATTTCCACAAGGGTGCGATGATGTCACAAGGACAAGAAAGGCACGCGATATGGACTATTGCGAGCAGGGCGATGCAAAGCTCCAGAGTTGCCTGCGCTTCAGCCCTCGGATCACAAACTGCAGTTCTTTTCCAGGTTGCTGTCTCGATTTTACATCTGACCAAGCGCCTCTGAATCGTGGCTTGTTTGTGCATCTTTGTGCAAGTATTTCTAAATTTTGCTTTCTTTGTGCAAAAAATAAAATAAAATAAAAAAGGACGACCTGACGTTATTTCCTCCATTTCACGAGGAAAGCACCAACTCTCCAAAAGCGTGCGCAACCCAGCCCTAGAAAGTTTGCATCAGCCTCGTCCTTCCCCAGCAGTGGCGTTGCGTGGGTCCTCAGCACCCGGGGCAAGGCAAGTAATTTGCGCCCCCTAACCCGGGGCAAGGCAAGTAATTTGCGCCCCCTAACCCGTGGATTTTAGCACTCAAGTCTCTTCCGCGCCCCCCCAGATGTTGCGCCAGGTGCAGCAGGCCCCCCTGCACCCCCCACGCTACGCCACTGCTCCCACCACAAGTCTTCAGGACAGCCATCTGAAGGCTGGCGCGGGGAGAAGGTCTCTCCGCCCCACCGCCAGGCTTCGGAGCAGCCATCCGAAGGCTGGCGCGGGGAGAAGGTCTCTCCACCCCACCGCCAGGCTTCGGAGCAGCCTTCCAAAGGCTGGCGCGGGGAGAAGGTCTCTCCGCCCCACCGCCAGGCTTCGGAGCAGCCTTCCGAAGGCTGGCGGCGGGAGGAGGTCTCTCCGCCCCACCGCCAGGCTTCGGAGGAGGTCCGAGGACAGTGGGGTTCCTGCTTCCTCGAGGAGGGCTGGCCAAACGCGCCCCCCCCAAATGTTGCGCCCGGTGCGGCCGGCACCCCTGGCACCCCCCACGCTATGCCACTGGTCCCCAAGGCGCTGCAATCCTGTTGCCTGTATCCTCCGATGGGAGTCGCAGCTGGAACGATCCTCTTCCCTCTTCCCCCTCTCTCGGTGCGCAAAGCCAGCCACGCTCCGCCTTCCCGATTGTGCCTCGGCATGTGAGCAGAGGATCCCATTTCAGCGCCGCGCTCTTGCCCTCGGGCTGATGCTCAGGTGGCTCTCGGTGACCTCTTCCCCCCCGCCCCGCCCCATGCGATCTGATCTCTCCCCTCCCTCCCCCCAGAAACTCCTCCCCTCCCCTCTCAGGCTTCCTCCGCGGCGGCGCTCTGCTGGAGGGGCGCCCGAGATTATTGGGGGGGCGGAGCCCCCCCAAATGAATTTTTGAGGGGGCTCGGGCCCCCTCAGGCCCCATGGAGTCGGCGCCTATGGTGCTGCACCCCATAGTTGCCTTTGACTAGACTTAACCATCCAGGGGTCCTTTACCTTTACATTTTTAGCCCATCTCAAATTAGGGTTGGTGCTGATATTTGCAAAAATTGAAATGGAACTGTGAAGCTTAAACAACATTCTCTTCCAAAATGCACTCTTTCAAGTTCACCCCATACGCAGAACAATCCTCCCTGCTACACACAGATAAGCCAACACAAATTTTGGCTCAAAACCTGTTTGATCCAGCATCTTGTACATTTATCCTCAGTATTCTCTGCACTAGACCAATTTCTGCCATTCTTTTTGTGAAAATGAAATTTATGTTTCTGGTGGAGGATCTGCAGACGAAGCTGATGCTACTACTATTTTACACTTACTGTTTTTGCTGCTTCCTACTTCTCTAAGGAGCTTTCAGGATGGGCCCATCACATTGGCTATGCATGTTGGCAGAAAACTTTAGTATGCTCAGTATTTGGTAATGCACGGTGACTTCTCCATCGCTCTCAGTCACAGTTTCATCAGAACTTCTTTCAGATGCCAAGTATTTAAAGTGAAGGTAGTTTATTGGTTAAGATTGTCATCTGGGAGTGAGCAAATATAATCTCAGCTGTAAATTCTCTAAGTGTTATTACTTAGACAAGTCACTGTCTATCAAGTCCTATGCACATAACATAACTGTGTCTAATGAGCATCCATATGGGAGAGAGGAGAAAACATACTTATGCTGTAGTTGGGTCCTGCATTGCATTATGATAATTAGATAACTTCCAAGTCCCCTTCCAACTCTCTGATTCTGTGTTATAGATTCCTAAAACCACTGATTTAAAGGTTAATAGCATAGTGAATGCATTGGTGTAGATACAGTTTAATCTCAATTTGTCATGCTATATGGCAAGCATTACAATGCAATGAATAGAGACATGTGCAAACAGATCTGAAGGCAGGGAAGTGCTGTCTGAGCTCAACATAAATTGTAAGGATCAGATTTGTTTGATGTAAGTATGCACTAGTGCCACAGGTGCACAGTAGAAATAAAAGCACATGGCTTGCGGGCCTATCCACAGTGAGCCTGTAAGCATCCAGGGGAGGGGGACCGACCCATGGAGTCTAGCTATAGAGATTCAAAGAGGCCAAAGTACTGTAGGGTCAAACACATGTGCCAAATACTTTTGGAGAGAGTTAACAAGTATGGGTGTTTCTATACATAAAACCTCTGAGCCAAAGTAAGTGAGCTAGAGTGCTTGATCTTAGAGGAAAGCATAGATATAGTGGGTGGAACAGAAGCTTGAGGGAATGGAGAAAACCAGTGGGAGACAGTTCTCTCTGGATACATACTCTATAGGAAGGACACAGAAGGTTATAAGGGAAGTGTTATGGCTCCATACATCAAAGAGGAAATAGAGCTCAACAAGTTAGAAATCCCAAATGGGGCAGAATTACTTTGGCTTGTGTCTACAGTGTAATTTAGTACTGGGGACTTACTATCACCCCTCCCTGACCAAAACACCCACGGTGATAACGAGATTGAAAATGGGTGATATTGACATGAACAATGAAATCAAGGTGGCATCCAAAGAAAGAAGTGTGGTAGTAATGGGTGATTTCAGTTGTCCTCATATAGACAAGGTCAATGCATATTCCAGTTGGAACAAACAGGTAATGTTTCTAGATACACCATGTCTCACTGAAGCAGAACCAACATGGCTTCTACAAGGGTAAATCCCATCTCACTAAGAGTTCTCTGAGAGTGTCAACAAGCATATAAAAAGGGGTTATCACAGTCAACACTTGTACCTAGACTTTCAAAAACCTGGAAATATCCCCCCCACCCCACCTCCAGGCAGAGCATTTCCTACCGGCAGTGGCAGCCATGGAGAGGCAATGGTATCAGAAGCCAGGATGGCTTTTGTAATTCCAGGACTTGTTCTTGGAAAACCAGGACACTTGGAGGGTATATAATACAGGCACCCCACTTACACGTGATTGACTCTCGCGTGGCCATGTATATACCCGGTGCCGGGAAATAAATAGATATATTCAAAACAGGAAATTACAGGAGATAGTTGGAGAGTCCTCGTGACTCACAAGGAGAACCCCCCAGGAGCCCAAAGAGTGGGTGGAGGTAATTCCAAAGAGACCGGAGGTAGAGCAGGGCTTTGTTTAGGCTGCTCAGCCTCTCCACCTAACAGCTGATGCATGTGGTAGCACAGCAGCAGCAGCAGCAGCCACTTTTCTGTGCATGCTCCAGCCAGCCCATGAACTTCAATTCTAGTTGTGAATATTTTTAGATACAGTATTTTTGGTCTGGACTGGAGAGAGAGTGGGAGAAAGAGAGCAGCAGAGGGGGGGTGTTTAAAAGGTGTTTAGAAAGTGTTCCTCCCTTACACAATTTTTGCTTATGGGGGCATAATAAATGGGTGGGTGGAAAGACACTTAAAATCATATGTAGTTTATTACCTCAGTTTTCTACCAACTTTTCCCACTTGTAAAATCTATGAGCCAATGATTAGTAACTAGTCTTCATAGCTAGGAAAATGTTAAGAAACTGAATAGCTTCAAGTTATCTCTAGTGATAATGGGTTATAGCCATGTTACCCAGTAAGCTGGTCCACATATGGTCCACCAAGTCTCTTTAGTTGGCCCATGTTGCCCTCTCTGTGTCTCCCTCCCAACACATGTCCCCTCCCCTGATTGTTTCTCACAGTTGCACAACAAAATATAGAAGCTGAGACTAGGGCACTGGTGTGCAGGACCTGCAAATGAGTGAGACAGTTTACACTCCCAGTACATCACATCAGGGAATGGGATTGATTTAGTTGATAATTTAAGCAAAACTGGATTGTAGCTTCATTTGAATGATATTGAAATTGTTTGAGAAGTTAAGATGTAGCTGCTTTTACCTTACAGACCCATCCTGAAATGATGAAGTATGGGTTGCTGTTGACTCTACAACTCCCTGCTGCCTCTTTCTCTCACCACCACCACCCTCTTTTTTAAAATCCCTGTACAATGACTTGTTATGTAAAACACCAGTGTGTGTGTGTGTGTGTGTGTGAGAGAGAGAGAGAGAGAGAGAGAGAGAGAGAGAGATTCTTTAGTGTTGGAATCTGAGTCACATGGGGCTGTTTTATTCCCCCCTCTGCTAATCTCGTTTCTATAGAAACAAGATTGGGGGGGAAACGACAAGCGGAGAAAGAAGAGAGAGAGAGAGAGAAGAGAATTAAGGTGATGGGAGAGGAAAATAAGGGTGGCAAATGAAGAGGAAGGTCTTGTTTTGGTGGGTGGGGTTGAAATGTAGCCAGAATAGGCTGTTAAGGAAAACTGGCAGCCCCTGAATGGGAATTTTGGCCAGCAGTAGTTCAGTTTAGGTTATTGTCTATGATGGAACGTGTGCATGTGTGCATCTTGGAGAGAAGGTGTTTCAAAATATTTTCTGAAGTGAATTCATCATCCTGAGCAGGAGGCATCAGATAAAGAACAAGCCCCAAGTATTTAGCAGGTGAGTGAGAAAGCAGCAGTACCAGTGGGGGACCTAGGGAGGAAAGCTAAAGTGACACCCATTCTAGCCATATTTTTGGCACTCTTTCCTAACTGATGGTGCAGCCAGTTGGCAAGGGGTCTCATTCCCCAGGATGTTGATTGGTTGATTCTCTTTCCCACCCCACTTCCAACCCACCAAAGCTCTGAGCACGTTAGCTTAGGGATGAGGGACAGAATATTGTGATTTACCTGCAGTTTGTCTTACTACTTAGATATGTGCATGTATGATGCCACTCCTGGCCATCCAGTTGTGTGACAGGGTTCTAGCTTAGATAAATTTACATTGTGTTTGTTTCTTGATAGGTTGATTTGAAGGGGGGAATAGCATCTTTGCATTCAGTTAACTAATTTCCTGTACAAATCCTGAAGAATTTCAATTCACCCACCCAAAAGGCTTCTGATCCATATGGCTGTGTTTCAGCAACTTGATATTATTGTCTGCATCCATCTATGTCAGGCTTAACCAATGTGATGCACTCCAGATGATGTTGGGCTACAACTCCCTCATTCCTGACTATTAGCCATGTTGACTGAAGCTGTTTGGAGTTGCAGTCCAACAACATCTGGAGAGCACCACAATGGCTACTCCTGATTTACATCTACAAGCCATGGTAAACAAGGTTCCACTGGGCTGGTGATGAATGCAGTCAGCAGCACCCTCAGCAATTTGTCTCTTAGTATTACTGTCATGTAGATTGCTGAGTGCTTTAGATAGAGGTGTATGTGCTGTAGGTACCCCTCATGCCTAAAAAGGACTATATTTTTTGAGTACAGGCAGTAGAGAGGTCCTTCAGAATTTGCTTGTTGCATGTGCACTTCTCAAAACTCCTTTATAAGTACATAAGCCCACCCTTGGGACTTATAGTCTACTCTAAGAATTCATGCATCCTGATCCTTCCAGTTTTCATTGCATAAGCACATTGCAACTCCAGAGCTGTAGTGTTATGTGCAGAACGATGTCCATGTATAAGTATATGACAGTGGCTTGCTTTGTGCATCTTTTACATACAGATGACTTAAGCTTACATGTAATAATGGCAAAGATGAATGCATAACTTCATGGGCTAGTTGCTGTGTGTCACCTTCCTGACACATAGCCTTTTTTTAGCTGATTCATGATTTATAGAGCAGCCAAATGATAGACCCTGGTATGTCATCTGTAGGATTTTTAATGTGTGCTTTCACCAGAGGAATGTGTTCAATTAGTGTGAGTTTATTGTGAGTTTTGTGACTTTGGATTCCTTAGCTTTTTTGTAATAAAAGGGGTTATCAGTCCTTACAGCTGTTTTCGTTGTGTGATGGATTTACGTGTTGTATAACTTTGGAAGTGAAGCGGTACCAAGGTAGTAACTTAAATATAATGTACCTATAAAAATTCCTGGAGTGGGAATATGGGAAGACACTGGCTTGTGGTTCCTTGGTGTTTGGGGATAACAACTCTGATTTCTTAGAGTGGAAGATTTCATTTTCCATTTGTGATACTCACTTCAGCTGGATAAAACTACAGGGTTCTCTGAAATAAAAAAATCTCTGTTCATCCTCATTAAATCAAAAGTGTTATAACTCTGGATATGAGAGATAATTTCCATTGCCTTCTACATATATGAATTAGGAGAATATTAGGGCCTATATGTTGTCTTATTTTGAGAGATGAGGAAGTGGAAAAATAAATGCAGCATGATGGACCAGCCCTTGCTAGTACTAAGACAATATGATCTTTAGGTATGTTTGGTTAGACAGAGATTGCATGCTGCTCCATAATAATGCATGCCCTAATTCAGAAATGATATTCTGAAGCACAGTCTTCTTGGTTGTGGTGCCTTGGCTCCTTTTACTTTTTAAGGTGTTATAGAAAAGCTGCTTTATTTTCTTTTGCTCCAAGTGAAACCTAGTTTTCTTAAAATAAAATTTCCAAACTGCCACTGAATTTATTCTAAAGCAAAATTTTAGGTCAATTAGGAGAATTCTGCTCAGGTGAAACAGTAATTACAAAAAAAGCTGAAGATTACTGAAATTAAGAAAATTTATCAGGGCTTCATATGTCTTTACTAATAGTTAGCTAGGGTAGGTAATGGTTGTTTTGCCCCTGGGAAATGCAAAAATCATTATATATTGGTTTGATTTCTGAGGATAGGGTTTTCACATTACACAAGATTCTTACTTCAGGCTGAATGAAAAGGGAACTAATTCTCAGCTGAACTTCCTTCCTGAAAGAAGAGTCCTTTAAAAATGTTAATGCTTATAATGGCATACCTGCAAAAAAGGTGTGCCTGCATAGCTGCTACCTGAGCATGCACTGTACATCCATGGCAATATTTTGATGTATCTCAGGAGGACATTTCTGCCTAGGACTGGCTGTGCTCACAAGTAGTTAGGAAGCTTGACAAACTCGTTACATTTGACCTCATCAACCAACTTGTAGGACATTGTTCTAAAGTATTTCGTGTGTTTGTTTTGCTGAAAGGGTGTATCAGATACACACAAATGTTCCTTAAGAGATAACAATGCTACTTTCCCCATTTGATAGAGGCACATAACTGAACGTTTGTTCCAGAGCAACTTTAAGTCAGCCAGTTACCGGTACCTGAATTCAGGGCTTGTGTACGCTTTGATTCTGTGGGAGCACAGAAAAGCTGCACAATGTGGAACTGATTGTAGAATTTGGCTTTCTGAAAGTTAGGCTTTTGTTTTAAAGCAGTGTGGGGCTTTCTAGTCCTTAAGGTTTGCTTCAGAATGCATGAGCAATGCATGGTGAAATGTCAGAAGCTGGAGGAACTACTGAACAATATTTCCAGTGGCCAGGAGTGTAAATTCACTGCCTTGTATTGCCCCTTTCTGCTATCTGTGACTCGCAGAAGCAGAATAAATAATCTGAAGCAAGTGAAATGTCAGTTACAGTGTAAGGTTACTGAAACTATACAAAACTCTTTGTAAATAAATGGCCACAGCTTACTAACAGGCCCTCCTCGGTATAATTTTAAAGGGAGAAAGGCATGGTTTGAATGCACATGATGTAGCTGAGCTAAGGAGATCTGTGTTTTATGTATTTTTTATCGATTCAGTCCTTAAAAATTCTATACCATTCTTCCTCCCAAAGGAGTCCAGGGTGGCACACAATAAAACAGCCCAAGAATACACATTTTTTAAAACAAAACAAAACAAAATTAGGAAAAACAAGCTGAGCTTGAACCCTGGCAAGACGGAGGCATTGTGGGTGAGAAGCTGTCTTGTCTGAGAAATTGGTCAGTTGCCTACCCTGGATGTGGTTGCACTCCTCCTGAATGAACAAGTTTGTAGTCTGAGGGTGCTTCTAGATTCAGCTGTCACTGAAGGTTCGGGTAGTGAGAGCATTTTAACAACTATGACAGGTTTGACAGCTATGACCATTCCTGGATAGGGGGAGCCTTGTCACAACAGTTGAGGCACTGGTATTCAAGACTAGAATACTGCAATGCTCTCTATGTGGGGCTTCCTTCGTGCTTGAACTAGAAGCTGCAGTTAGTGTAGAATGCTGCAGCCTGATTGCTGACAGGAGTGAGGCCTTGTCAGCATAACACCTGCGCTTAGAGATCTGCACTGGTTGCTGATTTGCTACCAGGCCAGGTTCAGGGTGTTACTATTAGCATATAAAGCACTTACCAACTTGAGACTCGTGTACCTATGAGATCATCTTACCCCACATGTGCCCACTCAACCGCTTCCATTGGCAGAATTGGCACTACAAGAGGTGCCACATAATACTAGTTTTGCATTTGTATGAACCCAGTAATTTAGTGTGACAGCACCTACACTTTGGAACTCCTTGCCTATTGATATAAAGCAGGCACCGTCTCTGTACTCTTCTCGCCTCCTAAAAACATTTGTGTTTCGATAAGTCTACCCAGATGAAAATTGAGGTAATTTTAATCTGGTTTAGTATTTTAACTTGTGCATGCTTCTAAGTATGGGCATAACTTTTTCTTGATTTTATTGTTTTACCTTTTTGAAATCTGCTTTGAAGTTTTTAACAATCAAGCAGTGTACAGATTTTTAATAAATAAATAAATAAATATTAAATATTCTCATAGGTAATAAGTTTAAGGTTACTAGGGACAGTATATTTCAGCGATCAAATGCCTGGGTGAACAGGAATGTTTTAAAATTTGTTCTGAATGTTAACAAAGGGGGAGAGAAGCACATGTTGCCGGGAAGGGTATTCCATAAATAGGAAACTGCCATCAAAAAGGACTTGTTGTGCAGCACCAAGGGCTTATCCAGACTTCTGGTTGTCCCTCTGCTTTCCCCCAGGGAAACCTGATCTTTGCCAGTGTATTGGAGCAAATATGGATTGGGTTTTCCATGGATTGATGTTTGCTCTGACTCAGCACTAAAGAGTGGATTTTCCTAGGGAAAGTGGCAGGACAAATAGAAAACCACTCAGATCTCGGCCTAGAAAGCAATGGCAAGCTGAAAACCGCCTGGACCCATGCTTTCTAGGCATGAGACAAGTGGAAATATGGATGAGCACCAACTGTGCAGCGCCCAGTGGCAGTACCAACACATGGTCCCATCAAGATACCCCACTCACCAATCTAGGAATTGCATTCTGCCCTAACTGCAACTTTTAGACTGTCTTCAGGTGCACCCCCATGTAGAGCACATTGCAGTAGTCTGTGCTGGAGGTCACTGGTGCGTGATATTGTAAGCTTCTGCAAATTCTCTGTACACTGTTTTCAGTTCCATGGAAGAAAGGCAGCAGTAAAATAAATATGTAAAGGATCACAGAATCACAGAATTGTAAGTGGCAAGGGACCCATTTAAAAGGTTATCTAGTCCATAACTTGTGCTCTTAATTAAAAGCCAGTACTCCAAAGCTCCTGAAACAACCAAGTGAATGCTGTTTGCCAAAATGTCTTGCTATTAAAAGATGTACCTTGTGGCGCTAAATGCTAAGGCTAGGTGAAATTCCCCACCCAACCCCCACACTTGTTTGGCTCAGCATTACTAAATATGTATCTTTAGTAAGCTCTGTTTAAATCAGTGCAACTTACTTCCACAATGTAAATATTATAACATCAGGGTAGTTTTGTGAAACTATGAATAACTAGTGTTTCGAAGTTAGCATAACACTGGTACGAAGATGTTTCTTTATCTCTATTTCCTATTTTTCTGTTCACAAATAAAGGTTTGAAGAATACTTGGAACAAAGGAAATTGACCTCTTTTTAAATGGAGAGTAACTACATTTTGGCTTTCATCTAACTGTGGTTTACTTCATCATTTTGACTGCTTTGCTTACACATTTCCTGTTATAAGGATGTACTAGTGTAGTGGTACCTTGGTTCTTGAACAGAATCCATTTCAGAAGCCCGTTCGGCTTCTGAAATTTTCGAAAACCGAGGGGCTGCTTCCCATTGGTTGTACTCAGCGGAAGCCATGTCGCATGTTTGGGTTCCAAAAAATGTTTGAATACAGAAGCATTTACTTCTGGATTTTTAGTGCTAAAAAACCGAAACGTACAATAGTGGAGGCGTTCGGGAACCAAGGTACCACTGTACTTTATTAACCCTTGACCTTAGGAAGGACTGATATCAGTCTGCTTCAGTTTGATTTGCTCCTAAAGAAGAGCAAATATTTGGGAGCATGTTGAGCATCTTTACCTTGGGCAGTCTTGCCACAGAAACCTATGCAAAGCTACGTAAGAATTTATACCAGGTGAGATTTTTTGCTTATCTTATCCACTGTTGTCTACTCTAATTGGCAACTGATCTCCAAATTCTCAGGCAAAGGGACTTTCCTATCAACTACTACTTCATCTGTTTCACTGGAGATACCATGGATTGAAACTGGGACCTACTGCATGTAGAACACATACACATGCTGCACCACTGAGCTATGTAACCTCCTCTTTCTGTATGAAGCTGCGCAATACCAGGACAGACAGTCCACCTGTCCCAGCACTGTTTACTCTTACAGCAGTTTTCTAGGGTCTCACACCATAGGTCTTTTGCATCCCAAACCTTTTAAATGGAGTCTAGGGATTTGGTTTGCATTTAACGGTGACTCTATCAAATTACACACTTTCCAAAACAATATGAGAAATGAAACCCAGCTACCTCTTTGAAATTTGCACTAATCTGAATTTTCCAATGAAGTTATCCAACCAAATGGTTACAAAAAAATACGTTTGCAGGTGTAGTGAAGCTCTGTGTGGAGCAGCAGGTGGTGCATAACAACAAAAGCCACAAATTTGGGCATGGATCCCTTAATCACCCAGCCTACTGGGTGATCTGTTGTTAGCTGATAGATGGGGATTGGCTGATGTTGGGATCCCCCATGGCATGAACCACTTCTTGTGGTACCCATTAGGCCAGTAATAGAGGGCTCTGTAGCCTGTTAGCCTGACTAGGTTTCTGGATAGAAAGTGCTGCCCAGCAGAATCCTTTAAGTGGAACCTCCTATTGGATGGGGCTGGGTGCCCCTTCCTCGTAAGGATCCAGCCAGAAGCTCCAATATGCCATCCTCCAGGGAGCCCAGTGCAGCTGCTGATTGGCTCCCTGAAGTCTCCATGTCCTTTGGCCTCCTACATAGCTGCAAAGCACACAAAGCATTTCACAGCTGTGCAGGAGACCTAAGATGCCAATTGTTCCTCTCCCCCCTGCTGCACCAGGCCACAAAATGGGCCTCCCTGATAAATAAATTAGGGAATGTAAGAATGTTGGGGAAAAATATGTATAAAAATAAATATATATTTGGTGAAATTGCTTGCAAATATGTGTACATTATTCAAAAGGTGTACAAAAATACAAAAATGTGTTTATTAGGAGAAATTGGCACTAAATTGTAGGTTTTTTATGAGTTGTTTTTTAAAAAAAATGCAGGTTGCTGCAGAATTGTGGAGAATTGAATTTAAGGCTAGAAAAATGAGAAACTAAGACTATAGATTGACATATCTTTGCATCCCTAATTGAGACACCAGATTTGAACCTGGAACTTACTGCATTCCCAGCACGTGCTGTATCACAGACATATGAACCATCCTCATTGACATTACAATATAACAAACTAATAATAATATCCTTCGCCCTTATTTTTAGAAATAATTCCCACCCCCTGCTCAGCATACTAAGTGTTCTCTAGGGCATTGTTAAGAAGGACGCAGCTGTAAGCTGTGATGTGAGGAGCCACTTTCATATGGAAAGGAACAAAAATATTGTGTGTGTAGAAAAGAGTGGTTGGGCTTTATAATGCATTGTTTTTCACACTATGTTTTCACTATTGCAGGTGCTGTACATTGTTAATTCAGTACAAGTTTTCTAAAGAAATCACATACACAGTAGGCTGCACAGCCAGCATTAACTGGGCAAACTAGACACAAATTGCTTTTAAATTACAATTGGCTTTAAAGTCCATCCTGTATAGGACCCCTTCAGAAAAAAACAAACAAACTAGTACTAAACCAACTTCATGATGACTGCAGAAATCTGCTTACTGTACTTTGAATCCTTACTTGAACACCCTGTGTGTGTTTTTGAGTGATGATAAATTCCCGAATTTTGACTTATGATATAGGATCATAGTTTCTAGGGGTCTAACTGCAAAATCAGCAAATACAAACATTAAGCAAATAAATAAATTGAATAGCAGATGAGGAAAAGATGTGGCTATCCCATTCATCCTGGATGCACTATTATTACACTTCACAATATACCGTATTTTTCACCCTATAGGACGCATTTTTTCCCCTCCAAAAATGAAGGGGAAATCTGTGTGCGTCCTATGGGGCGAATACAGGCTTTCGCTGAAGCTTGGAGAGCGAGAGGGGTCGGTGCGCACCGACCCCTCTCGCTCTCCAGGCTTCAGGAAGCTATCAGCAAGCCTGGGGAGCCCTGCGGGAGTTCCCGCAGGGCTCCCTAGGCTGCGGATAGCAGCCTGCTGCACGGAGCGTGGGGCGCGCTGGTGTAGAGCGCCCCGCGCTTCGGGCAGACATCCGCAGCGTGGGGAGCCCTGTGGGAGTTCCCGCAGGGCTCCCCACGCTGCGGATAGCAGCCTGCTGCCTGGCGCCCTGAACCAGAGTGCCCCTCACGCCGGGCAGAAATCCGCAGTGTGCGGAGCCTTGCGGGAGTTCCCCCAGGGCTCCCTAGGCTGAGGATAGCAGCCTGCTGCACGGAGCGCGGGGCGCGCTGAAGCAGAGCGCCCCACGCTTCGGGCAGACATCGGCCAGCCCCACAAGCTCGGGGGACAGCGGGGAGGCGCAGTGCCGCCATCCCGCTGTTCCCCGACCTGGTTTTGGGGGGGAAATAAAGGGGAATTTTTTTTTCTTTATTCCCCCCCCAAAAAAAAAACAAACTAGGTGCGTCCTATGGGACGGAGCGTCCTATGGGATGAAAAATACGATATAAACTAGAATCTCTTTGCAGTGTAAATGATCTGCATGATCACATATCTACATGCTGTTAATTCCATGTTAAGCCCTTGAAAGACAAAGACAAATCTAAAGCCTCTTTATAAGAAGCCATGTTATTTGTTCTTGAAAGTTACTGCTTCCTATTAGAATTAGGACCTTGAAGGATATTCTCTGTAGGAATATCCTTGAAGTAAAGACTTACTCTACATAAACTTAAATATGCTCTCTACTGCAGACCCAACAGTGAGTTTGTTGCTGAAATAAACTCCCATACATCTCAAGAGTCTCAATCCTTGTATCCTAGAGAGGAGAGCCCCCAACAGTGGCAGACTTCGGGCTTTAAAATTTCAGCGGCATCCTGTGCAATACCAAAATTCAGCGCACGCACCCCACCTCTCTCCTTCTGTTGTTTATCACTGTTGCAGTATCCCCTGCAGTGCCCTCTTGGTGCCCAGTGCAGGTGAGCCAATAGGAACGCCCCCCCCCAAGTCCACCTAGATAGCTCAGTTGCTTAGAGTAAGGTGTTGATAACCTTCACAAATTATTGGAGAGCCAGCGGAGGAAAACTGGGTTTCTCCATTTTGCCAGAAAAGCTGATCAAGAAGTGTATATTGAGCGCCACGTAAGAAAATAGTACATTTGTCCTTGATAACTGTGATAAGTTCACCTGCTTGGTAATAAAGTAAAATTTTTATTATTACTGAATATGCTCACTAATTTGTGGGATCTGGTTACTTAAGTAAGTCTTGAATTAGACTGAGCTCACTGCTGTACATTCTACTAGATTTCAGCAAGCACCACTTTCGTATTCACAAACACAGATAAAAAATTTGAACAGAGGAATAACTTCTATAAGAGCCATTTCTGTAGCCCAAGGCATAAAGGACAGAATGACCATAGAAAATAATAATTCTATGTTCCTCGGAGGTATAGCAAAATTCTGCTTGTGGATGTCATTGTCTTGGATGGAGTTGTTCTTGTTCATTATTGCATTGACTCTGGACTCATCAGAACCAGGAAGCAGTGACCATAAAGAATAACAACTTGCCATGGAATCAGTGGTAGCATGGTTTACCAGTGCCCAGGGCACGCGCTGTGCTGGGAAGATGTGGTGCGGAGGGTGAATGGAGCTCACCGTACCAGCCCAGCCCTTGCTGCCGCTGCTGGAGCAACCCCCTACCAGAGTCAAGTGAGGCTGTGCTGCGCCTCCTGCCTGCCCATGCAGAGGGGAGCCCAGCTGGCTAACAGGGCACTTGGTGGATGACTCCCCCAACACCAGACAAAACTGCTTTTTTGTATTCAAGATTGTTAGTAAATTTAGATATGGCATTCATTTGTTAGAGGCAGACCAAGTCAGGCCCAGTGACTGTGGTGTCAGTGGTCCAAGTGAAACATAACTCTTATATAACCATATATTCTCTGTTCAACCGCAGATTTCTTTGGCTTGCACTAGATCCAAAGACAGCAGATAAGGAGGAGACAAACAGACCAGCATCACTGTTTTTTCTCATTAACTCACTTTTCAGTGCAAACACAAAATAATCAAGCAGCACCTGATGTGCCATAGACTTTGGAGAGGCAGAGGAGCAGATTTGGAGCTTATAATGAATAGTGTATATGCATGCCAAGCTACTTAATGAGCTATGCTTTACTTCCAGATTAAGGTCACTAGTGTCACTAGCAACACATTTAGGTGTACCTACTACAGCACTAATAAATAATGATTCAGATTTTTTCTAAGGAAATTTTAAGCCAAGGAAATCTGATTGAAGTTTCATACAATATTTGCTTCACAGCCTTTGTAGTATATAGTCATTTGGCTCCCAAAGCAAATTTACCTGCTTTTGTGAAGAAAAATCAAAGTAATGCTCTTATTATATGCTCTGCTATGACCTTTGATGATTTTCCCTGCATAGCCCAGTTGGTAGAGTCATGAAACCAGATCCTGAGATGACTGTAGGAATCATCTTATTTTAATCTGTGGCTATCCATGGCCATAGAATACTTGGTCTTCCTTTTTGAAAGCACCGTTTTGCATAGTTAATAGTTACAGTTTTCTCCTATGCTAACCTGCCAGTCCAGTGAGCTGTGCCGCAAGTCATAACCAGGTTTGCAAGATTAAGATGGACTCATTTGCATATAACAGGAAGTTAACTTTAGCAGTGTTTAGTTTAAGAGGATGAAAAGATGTTGAGGCCAAATATTTGGGAAGATGAGCAAAGTATAAATTAAATAAGGTGGGTGCAAGTACATATATTTGACTTGTTCCATGTGTGGAAGAAAGTACTACAAATAGATTACCACTGTTACTACAACACAGGCGACTACCCACTTACATGGGAGTTACATTCTGGGGGCCTTGCGTGCATAAAGGAAAAGTGCATAAGTGAGGAGAACCTTCTAAAAAGCCTATAAATGCTTGTTTTTGTTCTGCTGTGCCTCCGGTCTTTTCAGTGCTGAATAAATTTAGTTACTTTACATGTGCTTTGATTCCCCCTCCCCTTTTTTTTTTTGAAACTGAGCTTTTTCCTTGCTTTGGATTTTACCTTTGGTTTTGGGGGTTCTTTATGGATTATATCGCTTTGCCTCCTGTCTTCAGTTGGTTTTTTGTACCTTGGATGAAGGCATAAGTTCCATGTCTTGGTTCCTTTTGTGGCTTTACATTCCCCTCACCCCCACCCTCACTTTTGCCAGATTGTCAGAGTAGGGAACTAGGGTGATTTAAGAGGCACCAGAAGTACCTTTTTCTTTTATACCTTTGCCTCCACATTGCCAGAAAGAGCAGGGAACAGTGTGTCCAAGCCCACTGCAATACAGCTTTGCACCCAACAGCTGTTGAATGGGGTTGTGTGGCAGCAGTGAGAGCTCCTGCACACCATTTTGGAGTCCACACATTCTTTTTTTAAAAACCATTTTAAACCTTTATTTATGGAATTTGGTTCATTGACATCCCCTTTAGGCTCTGGGAAGGGTCTCCTCATGAGCCACCAGGACTTTCCAGCTCTCCCACCATTTCCAGGTTTGAATTGAATTATTTATTTATTTCCCAGTACTACACATATCTGTGGTCACACATGAGTTGATCACACATTAAGTGAGGGTATGTCTGTATAGTTAGGTTGATGTGCTTTGATAGAAGCTTGGATCAAAAGCAAACATCTCTTAACCATAGTAGTCTAATTCAGTTTGCTCTATAATCTCTCACAGTAAATAAGACCAAAGGTTGCTTTTAAATCAGTGCAGGCTGTCTTCCTTTGGTTTTGTTTTATTACTCTGCCAAGTATAACAGTACTAGGCAGCGATCTTGTTTAGAGTGACCTGATGTAAACACCATTTACTTTCACCCAAAGTTATTATGGTCACTAATGCAGGCATTATGTTTTATTGCATGGAAAGCTGGCACAAACGTTTCCTGTAATAGACCTTAAACACACAGGGCAGTAATTATTAGGGTCCTCTTTGGGGTGTCTGGATTCATCTTGTAAACTTCAGACTATAGTTTTCAGATCACTATGAGAAATTATGTTGGACTAGATGGGCCATTGGCCTGATCCAACAGGCTCTTTTGCGGGCAGCGATACCTTTTCCAAAGAACAGTGCCTCAGGAGATCACAGATAGATGTGACTGATCACAGAACATCATGTGTTGCCAGATAACCTACCTTCTTTCCTGATGTACTGAATGGCTGTTAAACAGAATAAGGGGTAAATGTGTGTGTGGTTAATGAATAGAAATTACAGTGAAATTTTACCTACCTGTGCAGTGTGTGAAATGGCTGGCTTATTGAAAGCAGTTTTTCATCTAAGCCTTTAAACCATATCACTTGGGTATCTCCCCATTGCTCTGTTCAGCATCTGAATGTAGAAACAGCCTGCGAGGTAATAGTTTGGTTTTACTGAGACCTAGTTAATTGAAATATGACTCATTACCACCTGAGCTTTGACTTGGAATTGCAGGGGAGAAATTTAATGACAGAGATAGCTTTTGAGCTGTGGGTTCTGTTTTGCAGGCTTTAATGAGATACGTAATTGTTCCTAATCAGATATCTTTTCCACCAGTATTTTCTTTAGAGCTGTTTCATTTTCCCCCATAAAAAAGGCAATCACCCATTCCTTCCATCAAAGTAAAAACAAATAAATGATTATTTCTAAAGAATGATATTAAAAAGCCCAAGCCTATTCTTTCTCAGTGGTAATATTTAGACATTTGGCTTCCTCCTCCAAAAAACTGCCTTCACTCTGTCATGAAGAACAGCAAATTTATAAACTGAAAAATATATCAATAACCAGAGTTAATGAATTGAAGATGCCAATGTTTAAAAACATATCTGAATAATAGCTAGCTATTTGAGGTTTATTCCAGTATTGTAAAGAGAGAGACAGTGGGGCTGCTTTTCTGGGAAATGTTTCTGAGGTAATTTGCTTGGTTAAAGTAAGTCACAAAAATGTACTGGCTTAGATATATATGTAACACACAAGCAAATACCAATATGGATGCATACACCGAGGACCACGAAGTTGCTTTAGCAATTTCTTTGCTGACTCCCTCACCTTCATTCTGAAAATCTCTTAAATCGGTGACTTCAAAACTTTCAACCTGTGCTTTAAGACTGAAAGATGCCACCAGACTCCTTAATAAAAATGTCTTGCCGCCTTTAAAAAAATGCTTTACTTGCCTAGTTAAAATATGCAGTTTTCAACATTTTTTTTGTTTATAGTAATTATACCCCACCCTTTAGCCAAAAAGGGTCTCAGAGCAGATTTCAAATAGCTTTCAAACCAGCATTCAAATAGCTATTGTTGAATTGTTTCTCCACTTTGAAACAGTATTCCATGCAAGTGTAGAAGAAAGCCACACTTTACACTTATTTGATGGAAGCCTAGCTATGTGAGTAAAACATGCTAGTTTTACATGCACTGAACCACCTATAGTAGTAGGTGGTCCTGTGAATTCATTGCTCTGCTCCTTCCTTTTCTAAGATTCTGCCACCTACCTTTCCATCTTGGCCTCTTGCTCCTGCCATTCCCTTTGGTTACTGTCATGCTATGATGAAGTTAACACCTCTCCTTTCCCCCTTCCCCAGGTCTGAGGGCAGCCTTTCTAAGTTCACACACCGGTTATCAATTAAACAGAAGCAGGAGAAGAGAAGGAAAGCTGAGTATGCCTCGGCTGAGCTGTCTGCCTTCCGTCCCAGGTCTCTGAGCATTGAATGGTAAGAGATGCAGTGTTGGGCTCAGGACAGAACAAAATCATACCCCATGCATTGCCACACTTTGACCTTTTTGCTGTCACACTTTTCCATGCCAGGGAGAAACCAGCACATTTAAAGCAAATTGAGTTAAAACTGTTAGCCCATATAAGAATCCATCTGAGGGCAAGTCACATTTAAAACAGCAGGCATCCTTGATGCATTTGCAACAGTGATCCTAGTGGAGATCAGAGATACACCTAGTGTGCAGAGATGCATGTCTCCAAATAGATATGTGTCTTGGCCAGTAGTGTCCCAGGGTGTTAACAGGTGCATGTCTGCATTTCACATGTTCCAAAAAGGAAATAGTAAACTCTGCAAACTCACTCCAAGTCAAACCACAGGACCAAGATTAACAGGCCACACAGTCAGAAGCAAGCTAAACAAAGAGTTGATTCTCAGAACTGCTTTGTAGCAGAATGCTTAATTTTTCAGTCTGTTGCTTCACATTCACAGCATGTGGATCATCTGAATCATTCATCACAAGTACAGACTGCAGTTTGGCACATGGCTGCTCAGTTCAAACTAAAAAGGTTCACGATGGCATGCCAAATTGCAATTTGTACTTGTGATGAACTGTTCAGAGGATGCACTCACCATCTTAAGATTTAGTTCATGCTGTAAAATAAAACAGCTGGCCATTTTCAAAAACTTCTTCATACAATCAAGAGTCAGAGGATATTACTGCACAGTTCATATCACATGAAAACCCGGTCTATTACAAAAATAAAATAAAATCCTTAGATCCCTTAGCCACACCACCTACCAACAGCCCTACTGTGACACAGTCATTTATTTAGATGTAAAAGAGTGGTAAGCTAGAATCTGATAACCAACTCTCTCTCAACTCACATAACCTCATCTAAATTTTACAAAGATCAAAATGGAAATCAGTTTATGAATAGTTATCCCTGGATTGTGCGGATATTCCCAAGCTTAAAGCAAAGCTGGGCCTTGATCAAGTCCAGGATGAGGAAGAAATTCAGTGTTGGATGGCAAAACAAAGAGGCAATGTTCTGAAGCCAGCACACAATTTGGAATAAAGTAGAAAATGGACAGCAAGTTATCAAGGAGGGACTCAGGACCAAAACAAAGCAAGCTCAGCAAGGCCCAAATGAGGAAGAAAGTTGTTCAGGTGAGGGTGAATAACAAGTTTCTCTCTTGTGATATTTTAGACCAGTTCCCACACAGTTCCCACTGAAATGGTAACTACATCTTTATGTCTTCCCTCCCTTTCCATAGCATCTTCAAAAATCTTACCCATGTCCTTCCCTTCCCCAACCTTACTCCACTTCATGGCTGCTGTTTGCAAAAGACAGAGAAACATGGAATGCTATAATATCAAGTAGGGCTCGGCTGGACATTTTGGTCAACCAAAATTTGGCCCAAATTCTTAATGTCTGAAGGGAAGCTGCAGGGGAAAAACCGCTCCCAATTTATTTATCTATTTATTTATTATTAAATGTGTACATCCTCATCATAAGATCACAGTGCAGTTCATAACATTAAAAGTACAAAATAAGAACACAAAATACATAATGGAACAAAAACAAACCAATACCTCCCTCCCATAAACACATATTTGATTTCAAAGCTCAGGCAGTGGAAGCTCCAGGAGGTGGAATTTCAAGGGGGAGGGGAGTGAAATGGAAGTGGTCTGAGGGCTCCTCCCTATTAAAAAAAAAGAAATTTATTTAAGAGCCACCTGGAATGGCTATTATCTTTAAACAAAAATGCTTCTTAAGATGGGACGGGGGAGGGAGAAGAAAACCTTTGATTACCTCATAACTGCTGAGCATCAAATGGCTTTCTCTATGGGTGTCACCTAATAGCTAGCTCATTTTGTAAAGAAAGGTCCAAGGAGGTTAGGGGTTTGGTGCAGCTCTAAAATCAGGACATGCTTAAGTTCTATCAGTGGTTACAAACACAAAGTTAAATAGGTGTCCACTTTTCAGCAGCAGCCATGTGTATAACATCTAGCTTGGCCCTTTGTAATGCCCATAATAACAACTATACTGTTAAAGATGTTGGATCTGAAGACTTCCTTAGTCCATAGGTGGCATAGGTGGCCTCTGGTTCTGTGAATGGGACAGAATTTTAGCCCTTACCCAAAGAATCCCCACTTCTTGCATGGCAAGGGAAATTTGATTTGTTCAAATGTACAATTTAGAATTTACTGTTGCTTAGTGTGATGGTGGTGGATAGCAAGCCTCCTTGTTAGCACGTGAGGGAGTCTCTGGAGTTAAAAGGCTTTTGAGGTCTTGCTTCAGTCAGCAGAGCTATTCCTGCCTACCCTGTTAGTCCATGAATTGATCTCTAGCCTGTGCAGCAGGCACGCTCCAGGGCTCATGGGGGAAGTAAGTGATGAGTGCTAACTATGAAGGATAGATGTAGTGCTACCAAAACTTTTAATGAAGACGCATTCTACTTTCTGAGTGAACAAGCCCAAACATTCTACAGCGAAGGTTGACTATAAAGCAAGGGGCCTCCAAATATTGCCCATCATTCATACATCACTGGATGGGCTGAAGACCTGAAAGTATATAAGGCACTTTACTGGTAGATTCCCCAGCTATATCCAGGCTCATTATTTCCCCACCCCTTCTGCTGCCATCCTGGAAGAGCATCATTATAACTGACAGCTCATCAGAAATTTGTCATACATACCTAATTAATATAACATTATTATTATTATTATTATTATTATTATTATTATTATTATTATTGGCAGTGAAGCATTGTGGTTAGACTACTGAGCTAAAAAAAAAAAAGCCAGGGGTTGAAAGATTAAGAAACCATCACCACTGGGATGTCACTTTACAATATCTTTTAGTACATAACAAATGATATTATTGGTCTTCTCCTTCCTCTTGAGTACTCTTCTTCCCAACTGGAGCTCTGTCAATAGAACTGCCTGACAGCATCTTCAGACTTGTCTGATCTGCCACTGCCTTTAATCAGTGTTTGGACAGGTACAGGTTTCTCCATATCTAGAGTGGGAGCAAAGTGCTGGAACCCCAATTCTCTTCCTCCTAAGAGGGCTCTCCAGGGTCTGGGTCAGCCATGATCCTGACAACTTTATATATAAGCCACTCCAAACTCTCTGGTGAAAGGTATGGAAACAGGAGCAAGTGCAGGTCCATCTGCTGAAGGATGTGCTCTGGTTCCTCCAAATCTTTGCTGTTCAGCTGACACATGTGTTTTGTAAAATGAATACTCATATACTCTGTTCATCAGCCCCCAACACCACTTAGTTCTTCCCCACTCATCAGAGTTCCTTATACAGCCTCTTCCATTGTGAAGTAGAACTGTTATGATCTGAGGGAAAAGATGGTGCATGTTCCCAAATGTACTAGGTGTTCACAGCTAGGTCATCAATAAAATGTGTGTGTTTGTGGTGGTAAGTTAATAAAATAAATAAGGAGGTGGTTCCTATTGTAAGTTGCCCCATCTTTTCTTTAATTTCAGCCTTGACGCTTAGCCATATTGAAATATGCACCCACATGCATATATGTAAGCAGTCCCACCTCAGTAGCTCTATAAAAGGGTCTATTCACAAATCACTTATTTTTAGTATGATCGCCACTGGAGTCAAAGGGACTATATCAATGTAAGCAGTCTGTGTCACACCTTTCAGTTAATTCTTTTCTATGGAGCCCTTCACATAAACAATTTATTCATTAAATGTTGCCCTGCTCTCTTAGGTAGATTAAGTGTGTGTCTCCTTATTCCCCATATGGAAATTAAGACATATAGACATGGAAGCTGTTGGTTTTGACAGACAAAAACAATACCCAAGGCCTAGTATTCAGTGATACCGAACATGTGTGATGCCAATAAAAGCTGAGAATTTTGGCATTTCTGAGGACCTCCAAGCTCAGCATCCCCCAAACAATACCAAATTTTGCAGAGACAAGTGAGTATTCAACAAATTTAGTTGTATCTCTTCAAAATGTAATTTCAACACTGCTCCCCATGTTATAATCTTGGTAACATCTACACATGTAGCAAAAAGGGGTGGTCGAATTATGAGGTCATAGAGTGAACTATACCAGTGCAGTTGGGGAATGACATGGTTGCTCAGTGTTCCTCCACAAAACATTTCTAATGTGTAAGTAGAAAATTAGCACCACAGGGAGAGAGGTTGTAGCTTAACAATTTATTTTTTATCTAGAGTTCAGCTTGCAGGGATTTTTTTCATATACGAAAGCATAAAATGTGATCCAGTACCAGCAGCTTCAAGCATTGAAGTATATTTCTGCTACTCTTGTTAACATTATTTCCACTTCATTCTGTTACATGTGTAAACCAGACCAAAGGCACAGGCATGCTCTTAGGAATCTTAAGTGTGGACAAATCATGGTGGGGTGTGTGAAAGTGAGCACATTTTGGAATGTGGGGATTCCTTGGTTTACCGAGATAAGATATTGTGATAAGGTATTACTACTCAAATAATTCTGGTGGCCCAGAAATAGTTATTCTGAATGCAGATTTCCCAACTGGCTATCAAGCTGTTTCCAACCTACCCTTTCTGGATATGATTATTGAGTTATAACGTACCCAGCTTCAGGCATGCTTAAATCCTGAACATTTTCTGGATCCATTAAACACTGCACTTTATCAGTGACTGTCACCTTGAGAATAATATTGGTAATAGCACCCTGCTTTTTGTGACCTTTGATGCCATTGATCATGAGGTATTAGTCACTTTACTGTGGGGCCTGGCAAGAATTTGTGGGACTACTCTAGTGTTAATCTACTTGTTTCTAGCAGGGTTGTGATAAGCAATTGCGTATTTTCCCTGTGGAATCCCACTACAGATATATGGATCATTCTGCGCCAATTTCACTTGTGTTGATTCATAAGCCTGTTCTGTCCCTCGTCTGCATTTACCTGGATTTATAAAAAGAGGAGAAATTATGTTCGTTAGCACATTAGTCAGTGAGGTGTTGAATAGGTTAGTTCACATTGAATTCACAGAAATAGAATTGATCAAGCATTCCTAAGTTCCATAGAGTTCTGCAACATGTTTCCATACACCCCTTTTAATCCACGTATAAGCAACTGGGTGTGGTTATATGGCGGTTTGGAGTTTGTTGTCAGCATTCACTGTGCTGACATGACACTGGCTTTGCAGCTGCAGGCATAACGTAAGATGCTGGTTTCAGTGTATTTGTTGTAACATTAATGTTCTTGTTTATTTACACCGGAGTTTGTGTGCACTCGCTGCTTTGTTTTTTATGTTATTTATTTAAAAGATTTATATACCACTCCTTAAGTGAAAATTTTCAATGTGGTTCACAAAATAGCATTAAAATGCAATACAATAGAAAACAAAAAACAATAAAAATAATTTAAAAAATAACAATCAAATTACTAAACACCCCAACATTATATTTAAAAAACCAACTGGGGATCAAAATGCAGAATAAATGTTAACTTTTTTCTGAAGGGTGAGGGGAAAGGCCAAAATTTCAGGTGATGCTAATCATGTGGTTTGCCCCTGAGTGTGCTAGCATGTGTAAGAGAGGGATCTGGACCCTGGGGTGGGGAATTTAGCCCTTTCCCCCCTCCTCTGTTCCCAATGCAGATTGGTTGGTTATTCTGAAAGAATAATTATGCACTTGGGGCAAACCCTGTGATTTAATGTCATATGTAATTTGGCCCTGAGTCTCCTGAAGGAAGGGGATTTTTGAGCCCAGGTGCCATGACCAAGAGTGCTCTGGATTTTGTCATGGGGTTGAACAGGTCTCTGAACCTGGCGCTCTCATCTCCAAACACTACAGTCCTATCAACTGCACCACAATTCTCTGGAGGTGGTTGGAGGATGGATGGCGGCTAACGGATTGAGGTTAGTCCTGACAAGACTGAGGGTACTGTTTTGGAGGGACGGGGTAGGAGGGTATGGGGTACTCCCTGGTCCTGAACGGGGTAACTGTGCCCCTGAATTACCAGGTGTGCAGCCTGGCAGTCATTTTGGACTCACAGCTATACATGGAGGCACAGGTTGGACTACAGCTCCCATCATCCCTGACCACTGGTCCTGCTAGCTAAGGTTGATGGGGATTACAGTCCAACAACAGCTGGAGACCCAAGTTTGAGAAACACTGGATTATAGTGTCTGTTCCTTTGGGGCTCTGTTTATTGGATTTGAAGAGAAGGCATTCTACCCAAAGTGTGCAAAGCAGAGTTCTTCTGGGAGGCATCTCCCATGCTGCAATTTTAAGTATAATAATAATAATAATAATAATAATAATCCCTACCCATCTGGATGGGTTTCCCCAGCCACTCTGAGCAGCTTACACATATATAAAACATAGTAAAACATCAAATATAAAAAACCTTCCAATACAGGGCTGCCTTCAGATGTCTTCTAAAAGTTGTGTAGTTCTTTATCTCCTTGACTTCTGAAGGGAGGGCGTTCCACTGGGAGGGCGTCACTACCGAGAAGGCCTTCTGCCTGGTTCCCTGTAACTTTGTTTCTCTGAGTGAGTGAACCACCAGAGGACCCTCGGAAGAGGACATCAGTGTCCGGGCTGAACAATGAGGGTGGAGACGCTCCTTCAGGTATACCGGGCCGAGGCCGTTCAGGGCTTTAAAGGTCAGCACCAACACTTTGAATTGCGCTTGAAAACATACTGGGAGCCAGTGAAGATCTTCACTCAAGTTCTCAGATCTGGTAAAAATCTCAAGCATCAACCCACATTTTCAAGCCTGTGCCCTGTCAAAAGTGGAACATTAAAAGGAGCTTGTCCCTCCTGGGGTACAGTGACTGTTTTATTTAGCTAGTGCTGCACACATTTATGTACTTTGAAAAGTGAGGAAAACAGCTCCGCCCCCCTCGAAAGTTTAGCATTAACTATACAAGTCTGCCGAATTCCTCTTGTAAAAAAAAAAAATGGGGGGAAATGGCAGGGTGAGACTTGAAGTATTGAGAAACACTTATTTCACTCATATGATATTTACTAAAATAAGTACTTCATTATTAGACTTTTCTTAGGTGTTTTTCCCCCTAAAATCTGGTGCCACAAAGTCCTTACTGTTAGGGACATATGAATATGCTGTACCATCTCAGACTTTTGGTCCTTCCAGTGTTCTTGGATCTTGCCTTTGGCAAAGGCAGTTACTTAAATTTCCAGAGGCCAGATATTCAAGCTGGTTGCTAGATGAATGTGTAGGAAGATAGACATGGGAGAGAGGTCTGGGGTTTTTTTTTGTTGTTGTTGTTTGTTTTGTTTCTAAAAATATTGCAAAGCAAAGATGGCTAACTTTTTTTGGCCTAAAGGTTGATTTGATTTGCCATCCCCCCAAAAGCTGCATGCTTTTAAGAGTGGTTTTGGCCAAGGTGGATCTGTCCACTCACATGTGCTCACAGATGCATGCATATTGATGTGTTGATTTTCAATTGTAAAGTAAGAAAAAAGTTAATTTGGTCTTTCCTCCATATGGAGAAAGGGGTGTTCTGGAAATAGAGGGGCTGGGTATTACCCAATTTTCATGAATAGATTATTTCCTGATGTAGTTGGGATTTATGGCACCAATTCCTCTTTGCAGAGCTCATGGACTGCTTTAGATGGTCCAACACCAGGAACTAGTGGAACCCAATGAATTCCTGAATGCTCTTAGGCTTTCCCCCCCAGTGCATAGAGCAGACAATCCGGTTGAAGCTCTTGCAGTAGAACAGTGACATGCACAGGCTTTTGACACGAACTCCCTGAGTACTTTCTCTAGCATTGTGGAACCCATTCTGTTTCTTGCTATACAAGGGAACTAAGGGCAGTGAAACAGGCTGGATAGCTAGAATGCAAATGGCGAAATATGTGCTGCAAAACCAACAGAATACAGTTGTGTCTACTGCATGGCAGTGAGGGATGCTGTGGCATCATGGGAGCAGTTTCAGAAGCAACCTGATGATCTGGACAAGGTGCTTGCAATGATACAGCCAACTACACTTATCTTGGCTTATTAAAGCATCCTGAGAGGGTATGACTAGATGGATCCTGTTTGTGGTCAACATATCATTACAGGAGGGAGTGTTCCTGTTGATGCGGCCTATAATAGCAGTAGCTTTTTTTGCTGTTGCATCACACTATTGACTCAGGTTAATGATGATGATGATGATGATGATGATGATAATAATAATAATAATAATAATAATAATAATAATAATAATTTTATTTATATCCCGCTCTCCCCAGCCAAAGCCAGGCTCAGAGCGGCCAACCAGTAAAATGATACAACATTCTAAAATCAGTTCAAATCAGATTAATGGCAACCATTGGGCTAGAGTTCTGTGAGGATTGCCAGAGGAGGGGGTCAGGCTGTGCTACTTTCCGCAGGGCCTGCAAGACAGAGCCTGGTGGAACAGCTCTGTCTTGCAGGCCCTGCGGAAAGATGTCAAGTCCCGCAGGGCCCTAGTCTCTTGTGACAGAGCCTTCCACCAGATTGGGGCCACAGCCGAAAAAGCCCTGGCTCTTGTTAAGCTTGTGGTCTACTAAGATCCCTAGATCCTTTTCACATGTACTCCTAGCAGCCAGGTGTTTCACATCTTATATTTCTGCAGCTGGTTCTTCCTGCCTAAGTGCAGAACATTACATTTGTTGCTATTGAAATTCATTTTTTCTGGAGGTCCATTCTTAACCTGAAACTGTTCTTAACCTGAGGTACCACTTTAGCTAATGGGGCCTCCCGCTGCCACTGCTGTGCGATTTCTGTTCTCATCCTGAAGCAAAGTTCTTAACCCGAGGTAATATTTCTGGATTAGCGGAGTCTGTAACCTGAAGCGTCTGTAACCCGAGGTACTACTGTACTGATAGGTTCCTCTTATCCAATTTTCTTCCTCTAAATCTTTTTAAAGGTAAAGGTAAAGGTACCCCTGCCCGTACGGGCCAGTCTTGACAGACTCTAGGGTTGTGCGCTCATCTCACTCTAGAGGCCGGGAGCCAGCGCTGTCCGCAGACACTTCCGGGTCACGTGGCCAGCGTGACAAAGCTGCTCTGGCGAACCGGCACCAGAGCAGCACACGGAAACACCGTTTATCTTCCCGCTATAAAGCGGTACCTATTTATCTACTTGCACTTAAGGGTGCTTTTGAACTGCTAGGTGGGCAGGAGCTGGGACTGAACGATGGGAGCTCACCCCGCTGCGGGGATTCGAACCGCCGACCATGCGATCGGCAAGTCCTAGGCGCTGAGGTTTTACCCACAGAGCCACCCGCGTCCCCTAAATCTTTTTATTTAATGATTAATTATAGTTCACTCTTTTTATACTTGTAATATTTTTGCTAACTGTAGCGTTGCCATCTTTTTACCCTTAATAAAAGGAGTTTCAATGCAGAAAGGTCGGAGAACTGTCAGAATGTAACAGAAATGATTAAAGAACCCTTGCAGTTTTCTTGTTGCTGATCTATTCTCAGAATAATGTGAATGGAAAAACTAGTATCAAAGCATGCAACCAAGTGCCTCCTATTGAAATAGTGATAGTTAACAGAAAGCCATGTCTACCAATATATCTTCTGCGAGTGCCATTGTGCCTACGTCAGGCCTCTGACACCCTTGTACAAAAACAACAGAAAATGAAAGTGTAGACCAGAACAAGCTCATCCATCTTCTTCCATTCACTTAAGAACCGACAAACACATATGAGCCCTTCAATGTATCCATTAAGAAAACCAGACCAAAGAACATTTGTAATTCCTAATACAGCTCAGATACAAGAAGTTGCCCTGTATTTGTTCTAATATGCCCCACTTTTGCAAGGATGTCAGTTTACTTCCTAGAATCAGCTCATATTTCTCATGGATATTAATATGTAGCAATGGAGGTGATGGGTTTATTGAACATCTTCTCTGAAAAGAGCTATAATTACTCTCACTGTGACAGAGGTTTTTTCTAAGGAAATATGGGGGGACGTTTTTGATCTGGCTTTTTTGAAACATGGTAACATGGTTTTGAAACCAGTGAAGTATTATTTAGCAAGATTTCAGGTTCAATTTATGGGACAATGAGGCACAAAATGCCCCCTGAACCCCCCACCAAATATACCTTTACTTAGTTCTTTTTGTGGCTCTTTGCACAGCTGCAGAAGAAGCAAGGCCACATAACATCTCTGGAAGATGGGGAGACTCACCTGATTGCCTAGGAACCAAGTAACTATTGCTGTTGCCTCATACTTTGCTGCAACAGCACACAGCATAGTGCCAGAATAGAGAGTTGCCTGCCTGCATAGCAACTAAGCAATACTCCCTATCCTTCCAGCTGATCATAGCACAGTCCAAAAAGCTGTGGAGAATCCCATAGTAACCTAAACACAGTGCAGGAAGAAAGCGAAGCATTTCTATATTGCCTAGGCAATGCAGGGGTGCATTCCTTTCCCTTTGCCATGCTACAGTGAAAAAACATTGCCCATGGTCATATTCCTTCCCTGAACAATCATCGGAGGCAGTGTGGGTGGAAGAAAATGAGACTGTAAACTATGTGTTTGCTATACTAAAAAAAATATTGTGCATAATGTACAATGGAGGCCTTCACCTAAGAGAGAAATTGGAAAAGATACTAATTTAACTTAATTGTGACACTGGAGTACAGGATGTTGTTTGGACTGAACCCCTGACCCTATTTAAATGTTTGACATCAGCTCTACTTTCCAAAGTCACCTCACCTTAATAGGAAATGAATGTCCTAATCACTTGAACAGCTTTATAAATCCCATCCACTGTTCGTTCAAACTAGCTGCATCTCCTCTGGAATTCTTCACACATCTCTCAAACTAAGTCAAATTCAGCAGTTCTTCCCCAGCACAGAGGAGTAGGCTGAAATGAAACTGAAGGCACTTTGCTTTTGCTTGTGTGTGTGTGCATTAAACCATTGCACGGGAACAATGGCCAAGATCTGGAGTCATTTGTTCTGGTATTTCAGCAGCTTTGCATGATTTATGGGATGTTTTTGTTCTTCTGCTTGTCTCTGTTCTAACGCGCTCCCTCGCTCTCCACCCTCTCTGTTTTCCTTCTCCATTTTCCCCCTCCTCCCCCTTCTACTATTCCCTTAATAACGTTGGAGTCTCTCTGCCTTATGAAGTAATGGTATCTGTGACTTATTGAATTAACTGTATGGAATTGAGCTTTGACACTGTCCTTGTGGTCTGCCGAAGCTTGTGATTCTTTGCGGTGTAGGTCAGAGCTTGCCAAAATGCTAAACAAAGAGCAGGGCCTGATCCTGAAAACTTGGTTAACATGGTTTAGGATTGGAATGATTGAAAATTGGCTTCCATTATGCAGAAATGCCTGGATGAGCAAAGTGGCCAATAAATAAATATATATGGATCTCTCATTCTCCCAGACTCTATGTTCTTTCCAAAAGACTGGTCTTGTTTTTAAAGCAAGGATTTTGTCTTTTATCACCTTCCAGTTTTTAGCAAACTGGGAAGTCTTTGATCTGTTGGCAATATCCATCTCAAAATATTAGATTGTAAGTCCAAACAGGCTCATCCAGTTCTTTTCTTTGTTGTTATCCCTTTGGAGATTCTTGTCTTAAATACATGTTGTGCATCACATGCATCTCAATCAGGCTTACAAGCAACTATTGATTCACCAACTTACTTTACTTTCTTTATACCATGGCAAAATCATGCTATACTTTGCCTGAATCTTCATTCAAAAGAAAAACAGTGCCCAACCTGGTGATAACAGAATAAATGATGCAGGGAGGGAGCTGAGCCCAATACAGGAAAAGAGGTGGTAAGGAAACAGCTTACTATTTTAAATGAATTCAAATCTCCAGAGCCTGTTGCGTTGCACCCAAGGGTATTAAAGCAGCTTACAGATGTAATCTCAGAGCCTCTCTCTGTAATAGGTGAGGTCCCTGCAGATTAGGTGGGCAAATGGTGACCCCATCTTCAAAAAGGGGAGGCAAAGATGACCCAGGTAACTACCAAACAGTGAGCTTGACAATGATACCAGGAAAGGTTCTCAAA
This sequence comes from Podarcis vaucheri, assembly GCF_965113315.1. Lineage (NCBI taxonomy): Eukaryota > Metazoa > Chordata > Lepidosauria > Squamata > Lacertidae > Podarcis > Podarcis vaucheri. The sequence goes on from NC_138752.1 coordinate 38,144,369, forward strand.
CAGCTGTCTGTGAGCACTTAGAAAATGATGCTGTGATTACTATGACCCAGCATGGGTTTCTCAAAAATAAGTCAGGGTTGGTAGATCAGGGGTATGCTGTAGACAAAGTCCTGATAGAGAGATGATAGCTTTTTAGGTATAATCTGGTTAATCTGGCCAGTTTGCTAGGTGGGGAGTGAAAACTGTAAATAGGTATAAGTAGAGGGTACCTTGGGGACATTCTTAATGGAGATGATTAAATACTTTGGATAATGCAATAATTAGATTAACTGATGTTCAGTCAAATGCTTCTGTAAATCTAGGAACACATCTTGAAGACTATCCTTTCATATTCAGTTTTATTGTATATCCCTACATTTTAAATAAATTAAACATCAAGTGTGTCTTCTTTTAAAGGACTAGTATGCATGCATAAGTAGGAGTCCTAAATGAGAGAATGGAAGTTAATCTTAACTAATTAAAACAGAATCCAGGGCCTATAATCCACATTTATTGGGCTGAAGTCCTATAGCTTCTTCATTCTTCATTGATGTTTCTTTGAAACATTGGGTTCATTGATATTATGAAATATCTATACATCTGTGTGATAGATACTTTCTTCACTGCAGGAAACTGCAAATGTTCACACTTCATACTGATTCAGGATGGCTTAGAGCAGCCAGACTTTTTAAAATCAGATTGTTCACTCATTACTCTTTATCGTGGTACAGGCTTTCATTTTCTGCAACATGAGCAGCAATTTCTGTCTGTCAAATGATAGTGGATATACTGTGTAACAATTACTCTCCCCCCACAAAAAAAGAAAAGAGAAAAGAATCTCTTTTGTTTGTCATCTGACTCCAGCAAGAGAAAATAGGCCATTTGGGAAAATAACATTTGGGAAAATAATGACTATTTTCAAGGCAAATACTTTCCAGGTTCTCTATGTTTGGAAGCTTGAGTCCATTCTGGGATTCACTTGTCATTAAGAAAAGAGAAACATATAATCATCATTTGTGAAAGTAAGCAGTAAGGTTATAAGTGACACAATGTCATCTTACTGTTCCTGGCAAGTTGTTGCATCCTGACAGTTGCTGACATTACTGGGAGCCCCAGTGGGATTATCTCTGAATCCAACACATGTATTACTTTCTCTGCAATTTGACTGCTGTCATGTTGCCTATTTGGCTAATGCCCATTTTGTATCTCTTACAGAGAAAAAAAATAGTAACTTGTTACTATGCATCATGTTTAGATGGTGATTGGAAAATTAATACATTGTTTCAGGTGATTTCAGATCATGCACTGCCGTTCTCTTTCCTTCTTCTTTGTTGCAAACTGCTTGGGAGTTAAAATACATCTATTTCCCACATTTAATTATCTAATCATTATCTATACCACGGATGAGGAAACAGTGCCCCTCTAGATTTTATTGCACTCCAACTCCCATCAGTCCCCAGTCAGCATAGTCAATGGTAAGGGATTGTGAAAGTTGTTATCCAGCAAAATTATTATTATTATTATTATTATTATTAATAATAATAATAATACCCTGCACATCTGGCTGTGTTTCCCCAGCCACTCTGAAGGCCACCGATTTCCCACTTGGTTAATACTAATAGCTCTGTGTCAGCCAATTATTAATAACTTAGAATCATAGAATCATAGAGTTGGTATAGACCACAAGGGCCATCGAGTCCAACCCCCTGCCAAGCAGGAAACACCATCAGAGCACTCCTGACATATGGTTGTCAAGCCTCTGCTTAAAGACCTCCAAAGAAGGAGACTCCACCACACTCCTTGGCAGCAAATTCCACTGTCGAACAGCTCTTACTATCAGGAAGTTCTTCCTAATGTTTAGGTGGAATCTTCTTTCTTGTAGTTTGGATCCATTGCTCCGTGTCCGCTTCTCTGGAGCAGCAGAAAACAACCTTTCTCCCTCCTCTATATAACATCCTTTTATATGTTTGAACATGGCTATCATATCACCCCTTAACCTCCTCTTCTCCAGGCTAAACATGCCCAGCTCCCTTAGCCGTTCCTCATAAGGCATCGTTTCCAGGCCTTTGACCATTTTGGTTGCCCTCCTCTGGACACGTTCCAGTTTGTCAGTGTCCTTCTTGAACTGTGGTGCCCAGAACTGGACACAGTACTGCTTGGCAGGGGGTTGGACTCGATGGCCCTTGTGGTCTCTTCCAACTCTATGATTCTATGATTCTACTCCAGGTGAGGTCTGACCAGAGCAGAATACAGTGGCACTATTACTTCCTTGATCTAGATGCTATACTCCTATTGATGCAGCCCAGAATTGCATTGGCTTTTTTAGCTGCCGCGTCACACTGTTGGCTCATGTCAAGTTTGCGGTCAACCAAGACTCCTAGATCCTTTTCACATGTACTGCTCTCAAGCCAGGTGTCACCCATCTTGTATTTGTGCCTCTCATTTTTTTTGCCCAAGTGCAATCCTTTACATTTCTCCCTGTTAAAATTCATCTTGTTTGTTTTGGCCCAGTTCTCTAATCTGTCAAGGTCGTTTTGAAGTGTGATCCTGTCCTCTGGGGTGTTAGCCACCCCTCCCAGTTTGGTGTCATCTGCAAATTTGATCAGGATGCCCTTGAGTCCATCATCCAAGTCGTTGATAAAGATGTTGAATAAGACCGGGCCCAAGACAGAACCCTGTGGCACCCCACTAGTCACTCTTCTCCAGGATGAAGAGGAACCATTGATGAGCACCCTTTGGGTTCGGTCAGTCAGCCAGTTACAGATCCACTGAGTAGTAGCATAGTCAAGACCGCATTTTACCAGCTTCTTTACAAGAATATCATGGGGCACCTTGTCAAATGCCTTGCTGAAATCAAGGTAGGCTACATCTACTGCGTTCCCTTCATCTACCAGGCTTGTAATTCTGTCAAAAAACGAGATCAGGTTAGTCTGACATGACTTATTTTTCAGAAATCCATGCTGACTATTGGTGATCACAGCATTCCTTTCTAGGTGCTCACAGACTGTTTGCTTAATGATCTGCTCCAGAATCTTCCCTGGTATTGATGTCAGACTGACTGCGTGATAATTATTTGGGTCCTCTCTTTTCCCCTTTTTGAAAATAGGGACAACATTTGCTCTCCTCCAGTCTGCCGGGACTTTGCCTGTTCTCCAGGAATTCTCAAAGATGACTGCCAGTGGTTCTGAGATCACATCTGCCAGTTCTTTTAATACTCTTGGGTGCAGTTCATCTGGCCCTGGAGACTTGAATACATCTAAACTAGCCAAGTATTCTTGTACTATCTCCTTAGTTATTCTGGGCTGTGTTTCCTCTGCTGAATCATTTGCTCCAAATTCTTCAGGTCAGGCATTGTTTTCTTTATCGGAGAAGACTGAGGCAAAGAAGGCATTGAGGAGTTCAGCCCTTTCTGTGTCCCCTGTTGCATTTCACCATCTTCTCCTCTGAGTGACCCCACTGTTTCTTTGTTCTTCCTTTTGCTACGGACATACCCATAAAAGCCTTTTTTGTGGCTTTTAACCTCTCTAGCAAGCCTGAGTTCATTCTGTGCTTTAGCTTTTCTGACTTTGTGTCTACATGTGCTGGCTATTTGTTTGAATTCCTCTTTGGTGGTTTCCCCCCTTTTCCATTTTTTGTACACATCCTTTTTTAATCTTAACTCAGTTAAAAGTTCTTTAGATAGCCACCCTGGCTTCTTTAGGCACCTTCCATGTTTCCATCTCATTGGTATTGCCTGAAGTTGTACTTTTACTATCTCCCTCTTAACAAACTCCCAGCCATCATGAACTCCCTTTCCTTTTAGTATTACTGTCCATGGGATCTCACCCAGCACTTCCCTAAGTTTTATGAAGTCGTCTTTCTTAAAGTCAAGAAATTGAGTCCTAGTATGCTTGGCTGCTCCTTTCCGCTGTATAGTAAACTTCAGAAGAGCATGATCACTCGCGCCTAATGATCCTTCCACTTCTACCCCACTAACCAGGTCATCAACATTGGTTAGGACCAGATCTAAAATGGCTGTTCCTCTTGTTGCTTCTCCCACTTTCTGGACAATGAAGTTGTCTGCAAGGCCAGTGAGGAATCTGTTTGACCTTATGCTCTTGGCTGAGTTTGACATCCAACAAATATCTGGGTAATTGAAGTCCCCCATTACTACTATCTCCCTTCCTTTTGCATGCTTGGCCATCTGTTCCAGGAAGGCATCATCTACGTCCTACGTTTGGCTTGGGGATCTATAGTAAACTCCCACAATGAGGTCTCTGTTATTCTTATCTCCCTTAATTTTGACCCAAATGCTCTCACTTTGGCTTTGAGGTTCTAAATCTTGGATCTCTTCACAGGTATACACATCCCTGACATATAATGCCACTCATCCTCCTTTCTTGTGTGGTCTGTTTCTCTGGTCTTGTATCCCTCCATTATTACATTCCAATCGTGGGACTTATCCCACCAGGTTTCAGTGATGCCTATTATGTCATATTTAGTTTGCTGTACCAAGAGCTCAAGCTCATCTTGTTTATTTCCCATGCTTTGCGCATTAGTGTACAGACATTGAAGTCCATTAATCATTCCCCCGTGTCTCTTATTTAAGGATTTTTTTTCCTCCCACCACTAGGTCTGCATGCTGTTTGCTCCATTTGGTCTATGACATTTGGATAATCATCTTCATCAATTGATAGACTCCTAATTTCAGGAGCACTGTCTCCCTCCCCCAGATTAGTCAGTTTAAAGCCCTCCCGATGAGGTTTCTGAGATTTTTGGCAAAAACATTCCTCCCGACCGTTGTGAGGTGCAGCCCATCACTTGCCAGAAGTCCATCTTCAAGAAACTGCAGTCCGTAATCTAAGAATCCAAACCGTTCCTGTTTACACCATTTGCGAAGCCAGCTGTTCACTTCCACTATTTTTCCCTCTCTCCCTGGGCCACGTCTTTCAACTGGGAGGACAGATGAGATGACAATTTGTGCATTTAATTGCTTCAATTTCCTGCCCAGAGCCTCGTAGTCTCTTATGATCTTCTGGAGGCTATTGCTTGCAGTGTCATTGGTTCCCGAAGAGGAAGGGGTATTTGTCAGTGGGTTTTATGATTCCTTGCAGTCGTTCAGTTACATCTTGGATCTTAGCCCCGGGGAGACAGCACACCTCCCGAGACATCTTGTCAGGCCCACAGATCACTGCTTCTGTTCCCCTCAGTAGGGAATCCCCTATCACCACTACACACCTCCTCTTAGGTTTGGTCGGGGTTCTTCCGTGAGCTGTCCGTTCCAAGGTCGCCTGCACATTCCCTGAGGACTGACTTTGCTGCTCGTCTTCATATACCTGATCGACTGTAATGAGGGAGAGATCCTCAAATGGAGTCTGTTCTTCGTCTTCCATGTTAGGGGAGAGGACTTCAAAGCGATTGTGTATTTCTAAACAATCAGAGCGAACCCTGGGCCTCCTACTTCTTTGAGTCACGTTTCTCCATATATCTGGCACCTGTGTTGGTGAACTAGCCTCCTTCTCAGGGGTGTCCCCTGTCTCCTCCTTGGTGGAGACGGTGTTCTCTGTTGCTTCCAAGAAGAGCTCCAGCTCTGTAATTCTTTGGAGCGTAGCTACACGTTCCTCCAGTTGCTGGACTTTGTCTTCTAAGAGGGCAATCAACATACAATTGCTGCAGGTAAAGGTGCCTGCAACCTTTGGCAAGATGGCAAACATTGCGCAGGAACCGCAGGCAACTGCAGCTGTTCCCTCACCCTCCATCTTGAAAACGTGTCGTTGGGGGTGGCTACAGTGGTCCTCCATCTTAAAAAGCGTGAAGACAGGACAAATAACACCCCCCCAAAAAAAACCTAGGTCTCCCCCAACAAACGTTTGAGACTAGCTCCCCTAAATCTAAAAGATGGATCAAACTGCCCTTCAAGCTCTGATAAGCTCCTCCCACAGCTAATCACCTGACTCAACAGAAACCCTGCCCCCTCTGACCTTTGCACAGGGAGAGCAGCTAATCAGCCACAGAGAAACACGCATAGAAGAAAACTCTTTTGCTCCTCCTTCAACTGCTGCCCTGCAAGCTCTGATAAGCTCCTCCCACAGCTAATCACCTGACTCAACAGAAACCCTGCCCCCTCTGACCTTTGCACAGGGAGAGCAGCTAATCAGCCACAGAGAAACACACACAGAAGAAAACTCTTTTGCTCCTTCTTCAGCTGCTGCCCTGCAAGCTCGATTCAAACTTTTGATTCATTTTAAATTTTGCTCTATAAATATGTGGTATGTATCTCTGTTTCTATTAAAACATATTAAAGAGTGTTGTGGAACCTACATATGCTGAAGTACCAACAAAGATTGGTGTGTACATATACAAAATACAGAAGGATATTCATTTTAAATTACTACCAGTAAAAAGCATTTGAGGAGTTTACAAACAAAAAAAGGAAAAATACAAAAAATCATAACCAATAAAATGAACTGATTGTGGAGCACATCAAAACACAAAAGGAACACTAATAATAAAGAAGGCAACTGGTGACAGAAAACCATCAGTGAAGAGTCCTGTTGTTGTTTAACATCTTTATAAACAAGTTGGATAAAGGTATTAATGAGATGCTCATCAAATTTGCAGATGACTTCAAACTGGGAGGGGTAGCCACAGAAGTCAGAATTAGAATTCAAGATTACAGTGGTACCTCGGGTTAAGAACATAATTCGTTCTGGAGGTCCGTTCTTAACCTGAAACTGTTCTTAACCTGAGGTACCACTTTAGCCAATGGGGCCTCCCTCTGCCGCCACACAATTTCTGTTCTCATCCTGAAGTAAAGTTCTTAACCTGAGATACTATTTCTGGGTTAGCAGAGTCTGTAACTTGAAGCATCTGTAACCCGAGGTACCACTGTCCTTTAACAGATTGAAGAACTGGGCTAAAGCTAACAAAATGAATTTCAATAGAGACAAATGTAAGGAAGAACCAGCCACACATATGTAAGATGGAGGACACCTGGCTTGCCAGTAGTACACGTGAAAAGGATCTAGGGGTCTTAGTAGACCGCAAGCTTAACATGAGTCAACAGTGTGATGCAGCAGCAAAAAATGCTAATGCTATTCTAGGCTACATCAACAGAAGTCTAGTGTTCTGAAATAGGGAAGTAATAGACCTGATCTATTCTGCCTTAGTCAGACCACACCTAGAGTACTGTCTCCAGTTCTGAGCACCACAATTTAAGAAGGCTTTTGACAAGCTGCAGAGGAAGGCAATGAATATGATAAAGGGTCTGGAAACTAAGTCTTATGAGGTACAGTTGAGGGAACTGGGTATGTTTAGCCTGGAAAAGAGGAGACTGAGGAGATATTATAGTCATTTTCAGATATGGAGAGTAGGACTCGAATCAATTGCTTCAAGTTACAAGAAAGGAGATTCCAACGAAACATCAGGAAGAACTTTCTAACAGCAAGAGCTGTTTGACAGTGGAACAGACTTCATTGAGGTGGTGAACTCCCATGGAGGTTTATAAGCAGAGGTTGGATGGTCATCTATCATGTATGATTTAGTTGAGATTCCTGCATTGCAGAGGGTTGGACGAGATGGCCCTCAGGGTCCCTTCCAATCTATGATTCTATTAAAACTCTTAGGGTAGTGAATTCTACAAATTAGGAGCTGCCACACAGAAGGCCCTTTTCAGTGTTCCCACTAACCATAGCTCAGCTGACAGAGGTACAAACAAAGGCCCTATTATCTACCCTGAGATCAAAGCTGCTTAGCCAATGTCACCCATTTCTCTGAATTACATTACAACAGCTGAGCCAAACAGTGACAGAGGCCTTCATCATCTTTATTGCCACAAAATCTCCAAGTGCATTACAGCATAGGCTTTGCAAAAGCAGACTCTGAAGCAATTTAATTTTCATTTGTGAAAATATTCTAAAAACTAGGCAAGACTTGCATTCCCCACCCCACCCCTCACCCAAAGCTGGTTTTGGACAAAGCCAAGTTAATTTCTGAACTGAATTCTGAGAAGAGTGAGAATGAAAAGAATTGGGACACTGGAAACTTGTAGCCAAACTATTTTGGGTGTAAAATAATGAACAGGACCTCTGCCAACATGCGGCTGGAAACAGAGATGCTGACTTTGGACAGTTGTAAATCAGGAAAATAACATTCATTGCCATTCACAAAGACTTTCCTCATGACATCTTAATCAATTACAGTGCATTATTCTCCCCTTTCATCATTCTGTTTTTGAACCTGTGCTACCTCCAGGTGACTAACTAAAAAAGGTACATCTTGGGCAAAGATAATACTTGTATCTTGGAGATGTGAGATTTCTTGCTGGTCTTAGCAGAAACAGCTTCCCTCCTTGCTTCTGAGACATGAGATATGCCGACTTGCCCCATCCTCACCTCAGAGACTGCAGTTCTGCCAGCTTTGCCTCTTGCTCTTATTAACTTGAAATGATTCTTCCAATACAGTATTTGAGAAAAGTAGAAAAAACCATAGAACTGTTTGTTTCTATAATATGAAAGTGTTAGCTTAGCTTTCAGGTACCTCAGAAAATATGTGATATGGAACAAAAGGGATAGCTCAGTCAGTAGAGCAGGAGACTCTTAATCTCAGGGTCATGGGTTTGAGCCCCACATTTGGTGAAAGATTCCTACATTGCAGTGTGTTGGACTAGATAATCCTTGTGATTCCTTCCAACTCTCTGGTTCTATGAAAAGCAAAGATTTTACTACAATAAATCTTGGCACAAGTTTGTGATTTTGTGGCAACTAACTACAGTAGCTATATCTCTGTAAGATGGAGGGTTATGATCCTGGCAACCTTTCTGGGTGTCTGGAAGCCAGGTAATTAACAAAAACAGAGGAATGGGCAGGGGGAGACATATTCCTCTGTGTGTGTGTGTGTGTGTGTGTGTGTGAGAGAGAGAGAGAGAGAGAGAGAGAGAGAGAGGAAACTCTTACTGTGCTTCACCCTTGCCAAAGCTGCATGAGTAGCCAGGATAGGAAACAGTCGCTCTAATTAGGCTGACAGTGAAGACAGAGGCACCAGAATAGCTGCATTTCCATGATTAATGAGCATTGGCATTGGTTCAGCAACAAAACTCTCAACTGTCTCCTCTCTTAGCAAGAGAATCGTTGTCCAAAATGGATGGCAGTGTCTCAGATCTCAAACAGTGAGAGGTCTTCCCTGTCAGGCTAAAGGAGATTTGGCTAAGCTGACTGAGTAAGATGTGTCTATGGCAAAACCCGCCTTTCTTCCCAAGGCGGTACCCTCAGTTGTTGCAAACAAGGCATTTGGCATATGGATTCAGCAGCTGGAGATGGCTTTGAGTGGAAGGAATGAGAGAGAGAAACCAGTGGCTTTTGATATCTCAGAGATGTCTCCTGTATTTAGCTCAAGGCACGGGTACTTGTCTGTGGCACTTGGCGACAGAGTTTCAGGCTGGCTGCCTGCTGTCAAAGCACAATCTGCCCCCTCCCTCCCCACAAACCCCTTCTCAAGCTGTGACGACTCTCAGATTAAGCTGTTGGCTCCAAGCAGGCTTGTGTAACCACAGCAACTTGTACAACAACCTGTTTTAACAGCCTGTCCCTTCTCCTCACTTTCAGAGCAGTACAGCTACAGTTTCTAACTCCAAATGTTCAGAAATTGTGTGAGTTCCACAAATTTATAATAATATCCTTGAAATACGGTATCATCTTGCATTCCCCAACCTATCCTTGTGTACTTTCTGGCTTCATAACTATTATGATACATGTCTAACATAAAAATTTCAACATGTTCTCCACAATAAGAAGGATTCAGAACTTATTCTTTAAAAAAATCAAAGGAAGCTGAAATTATCATGACTAAATTTACACAAAGTTAGGCTACAAGAAACCTCTAGAAATTGTGAATGACATAGCAAAAGCCATATTTAATACATATCTTGACACAATTTTCCATGAATTGCTGGATGCACCATATTTTTTATTTTTAAAAATCATTTTTATTAATTTCCCAATAAAAATCCAATTAATATATCCAATCATAATCCAATTAAAATAAAAAACTAAAATTAAAAAGACCAAATTATAATCCAAATTATAATTATTGATTTTTCGGAGCTCCCCATAGTCTGGACCTCTGAAGCATATCTCCACATCTCAGTCCTGCCTCTCCTTGGATGCACCTTATTTTAACCGCTGTTCCTTATTTCAGACATTGTCCCTTATTTTGCACCATCATGGACCTTAGAACATAACAAATGCCCCTCATTGTAAGCACTTCATGACGCCAAGCTCCACATAAAAGCAAACACCCTTCTTATTCTGCCATTATTATTATTATTTATATCCCTTTGTCCACATGCATGCACCACGCCCTAAAACTACAAAGAGGGTTTTGTGGAAACTATTTCTGCATTTTGAGCTCATTATTTTCTGGCTTCAAAGACTTCAAAGCCCACTTTGTTGCTTTTTGAAGTTTTACCCTGTAACTAAGATTTCCAGAGAATATTCTGCCGTAGGATATTATTATTATTATTATTATTATTATTATTATTATTATTATTATTTAGAGAAAGCTCATAACAAATATCCTGGAACACCCCATTTGCAGATATGCCACTTACAGCTATTTAGATAAAAGTGAGGTATGTATAAATGAATGAATGAATGCACTCGATTTAAAGCATAAGAGTTTTTCTAGAACAGGTGGGGAGTGACCATTTACCCTCATCACTGAAACGCAGGTGTTCATATTTGGTGGTTTGACCTAGGTGTCCTGGCAACACCAGATGGGTAACAAATGCAGGATCTTGTACAAAATCTTGACATCTTCCCTCAAGGATGTTCTTCTGTTTTGAGGATATAGCATTTTCCCAGCACTCAAGCCCACAGTATGTTAATAGTCAAATATCAATTTTTTTCACATTGGTGGTCCCACACATGTTGTTGGCACCAATCAATGCCCAAGATTTCACAGTGAGCATCCCTTCACAGGCAAGCACCACTTCTCTCTGAACCATTTTGTGTTCATGTTAAAAATTGTTTTCATTTGTAATTGCTTGTCCCCTTTAAATAGTTATCATTTCCCTGACATACCATTCAACTGTGGGAGTACTTGTCAAGCTCCTGAAAAAGCTAAAAAACCCAAGCCAAAATAATGGCAAAAGCCAGCAAGGGGTGCGTGTTCTAGAGCAGTGCCCTGCTATTTTCTCAACCAGTTTTATTGGTGAAGTTCATGCAATCCTGTCCAGCACTGGTAAAGATCTCATGTCAAGATGGTTTTTTGTTTTGTTTGTTTGTTTGTTTTAAAAGCAGAGAGCATTCTATTGAATTGGATCAGAGGTAAGTGCTGATACAATGCTGATGAGGGGGGTTGCAGTCATCTGGGTATGTCCTAAATCTGCTTTTCCTTCCCTTGGGCAAGCACTTAAAATGTGGAGTAAAAAGTAATGGAGTAAGAAAGGAAGAAAATGCCATCTAACCCAACCCCCTTGCCACGGCTGGACCTTGCATTCATTCCCATAAATGCAGGCTGAGCAAACAATCCATTTGTCACAAGCTGAGAAAACAGGTGCACCGCAAGGCTGACTTAGAGAGCAATCATTCCAAAGGAAAGCAGATTCCTTTGAGTTCTGAAGATAAGAATGAAGTAAAATTACAATTTAAGACTATCTGCTTCTCATCTGTCTCAAACATTGCTACCAGTCTCTTACCTACAGTTCTGTAGATACAGGAAAAGGTGTTTTGAATCTACTGAATGGTCTCCTCCCAAACTTAGAACTCCGCCCCAAGTTCCTGCAGAAACCCCCAAGGCCAAACAATGACTTAATTAAATAGTTTGATAGGTTAGGGTCACTTTGACTTGCTGCTTAGTTCTCTGTTCAGCGTATTCCTAAAAAAAATTAAAAAATAAAAATCCCAACATGCCACAAACTAATTATAGAGTAGTTAAAGCTTATCCAACAAACTAAAACACATACTCATTTACTATAATTCTGACTCAGCCTCAATTAGGACAGATTCCCAATGCAATCATAAAACTTCCCGTTCAAAAACAAATAATCAAAGCAAGCCACATCCAAAGCCTGACAGCATGTCGGCATACTTTTAAAATCAGAGTGGGCACGTGCGCACATATACTTTCATACACGAAGGGCTGAGATGAAAACTTATCTCTAGGTTGGAGAGAATTTGACTTGAGATGTTGAACTTGATACAGAGCAGAGGAAGAAGCAGCAACAGGTTAAGGGATATGGTCTGGCAAATGATGGGTGGGGGGAATAAGTAAGAGTAATGGTCAGGAAGAGTGTTTGAAGAGGAAATTGATGTCCAAGGGCTGATACTCTTTGTCTGTATAGAATGCTAAGCATATTGAACTGGCTCACCACCAACAGCAGCATGTCTCTTTAGAAAGACTTGAAGCAGTTTCCAGCTGACCCAGGAAGGGAGGGGCATGCTGTTATTTCACTGTGGATCTGAGTGAGAACAGTAGAGAGGTTGGAATGTGTGTCCCTCGTAACCCTGGGTTGCACCGATTCCAGTCAGTCTGGTGCCGAGATTCGGGTTTCACTGTGGATTTTAAAATCGGCCATATTTAGCATGTGCTTTGCTGGCCCTGTCAGGGAGGGGGAACCCACAGCACAACTAATAAAAAAAACCCAAACAAAAACAATGTAATTAAAGGGAACTGTGTGTTCCCACAGCAAGAACATTTGCCCAACATTTCCTCACTTCGTTATTTAATGTTAAGCAGCAATTAGGGGTTGGCGATGAGGAATGCACTGGGGAAAACCCGCTGAGCTTCTCCAATATCTAATTTGAGGAAAAGGGAAGGAGACAGTCCGTCAAGCATACCATCCAGGTTCTCCTAGCAAGGATGGCATGCAGTTCAACCATACTGATTAAATAGGTGCAGAACTTTTTTTCCTGTGCATACCAGTTGTTGATTTGTACCAACCTCATACCCCTAATATTGGAGCTTAGTCTCTAAATATACCTGTTTAGTTGGCAGGATAACATCATCCTGGTTTCAGTCCTGGACCTGACAATTCTACTAATACATTTCTGAAAGTTATACTGAGAGCTAGGTTTGTGTGGCACACTGCAAAAACAAAGGTTGCAATCCCATAAATGTGGGTAGTACATGAAGTTAAGGTGGCGAGATTTCCATAATGGGGTGTGGTAGCCACCAGGCCTCATGGGGAAACTTGTCACTAGTTATGCTTTCTCCAAAGTGTCAGTGCATGTTGTGCACAGCAGAGACAAGAAATGCTAATATACTTCTCTATCCTAGCTGAAGATAATATACCGCTGTTTTCATTATTGAATAAAATGACTAGAGGAACTAACTATTTATCCTATCCACCTCCCCCCCCCCCAAAAATAATAATAATGACAACATTAAAGTACAGTGTAAACTTGCTGAGTGAATGCTAGTAGTAGAGGGACTTCCTCCTTTTCCCATCATGAAAATATGAACAAAAATGGTGCTGTGTTACATTGAGCCATGATCGTTTGGGTTGCAAGCACACCAAATGCTCTTCAGTAAAGCTGTATAAGAATTCAGTGATGGACAAAGACCAAGCAGTGTTAATTCTATAAGAATCCTGTAAAATTGTCAGTTTGGTTTAAAGCCAGGTATCTATCCCTTGCTGTCTCTATCTTCTGTGCATTGAAGCTTCAGGCACTATAAATTAGTCCCTCAATGGGAAAGAGAAAGGGAATGAGGAATTGCAGAGGTTCCCTTTGGCATCGTCCAGACACCTGGTTCAGAGAGAAGATGCAGGAAGCAATAGCAATTCTATTTAGCTTATATAAATGACAAAATAAAATCAATTTAATTATTTGTGCTGCAGAGAAATCTCTGATAAATGAAAGAAGTGTTACAGGTAGGGCAAACTGGCATTTGCAGGCACTCATTAAGAAGACAGAGAGATGATTGATAAGCTGTGTTTGTACATGTAGAATAGAAACCACAGATGACAGATATGCCAGGTTTCCAGAAGCCTCTAAGAGAAATCCTTTCAGTACTGCCGCTTCTTCTAATGGAAGGATTTCTAAAAATCCCAGTTCAAGAGACTGCTTTATAAAATCAGAAGAACTTAGTAAGAAGCATCATTCTTATGAGTCACAGTTCAAGGAGGAAATGTATGGTATGCTATATATGTTTAAAGATACCCCCTTAAAAAAAAAAACCAAGACAACATAAGTTTATTTGCTTCCTTGCAGTTTTGTCTCATAAGTAAATGACATGGTTTGGTGGGGAGGGGAGGAATTGCTAGTGATCAAGCAGGCCAGTTTTCCAATGAGAGTGACTTGTTTTTTTGTTGGCAACTCCCTCCCTGTTATGCACAGAAAGGAAATAAATCCTTCTCCACTGAGGTTCTCCTACACTCAGCATATTTCTGGGATGTAAGAATTTGCCTCATTTATATTTGTGTAGGACACTGATGATTTCTCTCCTTAACCTCTGACATCCCTGTGAAGACCACCCACAAGATCTCCAATTAGGATTAACAATGATAGTGATGCTGCTAATTATGTGAGATGGGCACACACTTGTAGAGGCAGAAAGTCTGCAGTCTCTTCTTCTGCCTGCAGAGCTGAATCCAGTTTGGCAAAATGGGTGCAGACTTTTGGTACAAAATCTTGTGCAGTTTAAGAGCTGTTTACTAGAAACAGTTTACTTTGTTTAGCTGGAATTGGTTTAAGCTTTATGATAACATCTGACTATGAAGATGGCACATGTATCTAAAGCAGTAAAGAACGCACTTGCCAAATGTCCCCTTAGACTTTTAATGAACTCTTTCAATTGCAAATAACTTGTGTATATGTAAAAGCTGTAAGGAAATATATTGCAACTTTCTTGGAAGTAATATATTTCAAGTGGCTTGCATGATCTTGAGACGTCTCTCCCTTTCTCTCCCCTTTGCATGTGTCTCTCAAGTTTCCTCTCATTCATTAACTGAGAATAAGGGGATGTGAGCTTGTTCATAATGGATTTCCCTCACAATGAATGTTGCTAAGATTACTACTCATTCTATAGTAGACACCACTTTTAAACAACAACAGAAAACAAACAAACCCGCAGTCTGTTGGCTCCTGCTTTGTGGTTAACTGCAGGCCTCTTCTCCTGGAGTTCTGTTGGCATCATTAGGGATGCAGGAGAACAAAAAAAAATATTTTTGGCGCGAGTAGAAGCTCTATAAGTTAAGTTATTGTTCTTACAAGACCAAACATGCATGTTAACTTCAGCTCTTTTCAAAACAAGATGGTTTGCCAAATGGGAGAAGGATGAAGTAAAGGCCAGATTTTGAAACAAAATTCTGAGCCCAGCCTTTCATGGATATATAGAGATTTCCCATGCCTTCAAAATAGATTTTAATGTCATACATCCACATTGCTTTGATCAGTTTCAGATAACAGCACTGGTTGATTATTTTTCAGGCCCCCGACAGGTGTGCTATGGGGTGCCACAGGGTACCATCTTGTCCCCAGTGCTGCTTAACATCTACACAAAGCCATTGGGAACAGCCATTAGGAGATTTAGGGTCAGGTATCATCAGCGCAGTGATGTCAGCGCTATGCCAGCTCTATTTCTCTCTAACACCAGAATCAGGAGCGGCTGTGCAAGCCATGGACCAGTGTGTGGACTCTGTGGTGGGAAGGATGAAGGCCAACAAACTGAGTCTGAAACCTGGCAAGACAGAAGTGCTGTGGGCGAGAGGTTCCAAAGTCTGAATAACCGGTCAATTGCCTGCTTTGGACAGAGTTATACTCTCCCTGTAGTCTAGGGAACTTTTGGATCCATCTCTGTCACACAAAGCCCATGTAACCTCAGTGGCTACAAGTGCCTTTTACCAACATTGGCAGGTAAGACAGCTGTGGCTATTTCTGGGCCAGGATAGACTGACCACTGTTGTCCATATACTGGTGATCTCCTGATTGCATTACTGAATTGCACTTTATGTGCAGCTGCCCCTGAGGTTGGCCCAGAACCTGCCACATGTGCAAAATGCATTTACTTGATGGCTCTCTGGAACAAAATATTGCCATCATGTTACACTGGCTGTCCCTGGCTCCAATGGCAAGGTAGATGAGGTGAAGTGTGGGGGGGAAGGGTTTCATTGATTATTGTAGTTCATGCTGTTTTTAGTTGAACATAGAATGTTATTTGTATGGTGTAGGCGGCATGGTGATGCTGGGTCTGGTGCGCATGCACTCCTGCAAACCCCTCCCCCTGTGTGTCTTCTTTTTTGTTCTTCAGAATATGGCAACCCTAGGTTATAGGAGATCTAAATGGAATCCCAGCAAGTAATCTGACTGCTGCATTTGGGGCCAATTAAAGTTTCTGGGTCATCTTCATGGGCATTGCACCAGAGCACGGGGTACAGTGCCCAAGTCATCAAAAGAGGTTACAGCTGGTAAATCAGTCAGAGCTGAAAAAGGCACTCGTAGTCACTAAGATCACCTGAGCCTCCATGAACAATGTTGGATCCAGGAGCAACCCCAAACTACGAAACTGCTCTGTATTTTTCTGATTCTGTCAGTTTATTGGCCCACATCCAACTCATCACTGAGTCCAAGCACTGGTCCAGCACCTCAAACACCTCTCCTAATTCAGATGGAACAGATAGACAGTGCTGGGTGTCATCTGCATATTGATGATACTTCACTTCAAATCTCCTGATGACAGCTCCAAGAAGCTTCATATAGATGTTGAAATAGCATGGGGGATAAGATGGAACCCTGTGGGACACCACAGGACAATTCCCATGGTGCCGAACAGTAGCTTCCCATAACTACCCACTTCCAGGTATGTCATGGGGGGGCAAGGGCCCCCAAAATTTTCAAGGAGGGGGCCAGGCCCCCTCAAAATTAAATGGCAGCTGTGTGCACACACCACAGTGCATGTGCACAACAAAGCAGCATGCTGCAGAGCATGCACAAATAATGTTGGCGTACCCTGTGTGCATGGCGTGCTGATGTCGCACAGCCCCAGCCTCTTCAGTTGCGGAGACAAGGCAGCTTGCCCACTCCAGAGACCATAAATATACAGCAGAGGACAGTGTTTGGGGGAACATCCACAAGGAGACACTTACAACAGTCATACATAACTGAGACCCAAGCTCTCACATGGGACAAAAACTCTGTATTCCCTCCTGTCTCACACCAGGAAAGAGACAGTTCAGTGCAGGGTTGGGCTTTCACTCCAAGGACATGAAACCACTTTCACGTGCCCCAGTCCAGACCACATCCAGCCTCTCACCTCGGAAATGGCCTACAGAAAACATAACAAATTCCACAGACAAACAAGACCACACACAAACCCATGCCTGACAAAACAATAAATGGGAGTGAGCCCTCACTCTCATCACCCCCGCCAGTGAATTCAAGGACATATTCCAGCCAAGCAAAAACACCTGACATGTGAAGCAGGGCCAATGAGTGTAGCATGTGAAGAAAGCGTTTGGTATAGACAAAGTTCTGATGTCCAGATAAAGAGGATGCCTGGAGTGTCACATTCAGCCCCCAGCCCCGAGCATCACCCCGAGTCTAAGGTTAAAAAATAATGCATGAAGTAACTCTGACAAGCAGACTGTTTTGTATAATGCCCCATAAAATCCTATGCCCTTTTAAATTATGCGGGTTTTTTGGGGGAGGGTTATTGGGTTGTTGTTTTTATTTTGATATATATTTTCTGGTTTTATATTCTGATTTTGTTTTGTTTGCCGCCCTGAGACCTTCGGGTATAGGGGGCATTTAAATTCAATAAATAATAAAAATAAAAGTGTCATAGGCAGATGTGGAATATATTGAAATACTGTATAACTTCCAGTGGGAGTTACTCCTACTAAACCCAAGGGTGAGGAACCTCCGGCCTTCCAGATGTTGTTGGACTACAACTCCCATTATCCCTTGCTATTAGCATGCATGCCGGGACTGATGGGTGTTAAGAGTCAAAACAACACAGTTTCCCCCCACTCTGCCCTAACCAGTTCTTTCTTACTACTATTTCCCACCTTTTTTTCTAGTCAAGTGCAGGAGGCAAAAGCAGCCTTCAGCATTAAGCTTCTTTGCCCACAATTATGTTTTCTGTATCTTTATATATAGTTTGACTTATGCCAGATTGGTTGTTATTTTCTAGTTAACCAACGTCATTCTCTACTTCTGGTGTTTCTGTATTTGCTTCACCAGTTGCTTGGGGGGGGGGGGAAGCGGTCCTGAATTTTGCATGAATAGAATCAGGCAGATGGGCAAATGAATTTCATTGAGCTATGTTTTCCTTATTATTCATGAAAATTGATACATTCTGTGGCTCTGCTCATGAACAGCCAATGGCCATTGTGCACAGTAATAGAACTGTAGTGGCCCTGTGCTTTTACTGGGGTCCTTTCTTGTTCCTGGCTGAAGACCACAGTCTGTGGCAAGTACCCATGGGAGTAGCCAGGGGGTGCAGGGTGGGCAGCTGCCCTCCCCCAACCAAGTAAATAAACAGAAAT
The DNA here is from genome assembly GCF_965113315.1 of Podarcis vaucheri. Taxonomy (NCBI): domain Eukaryota; kingdom Metazoa; phylum Chordata; class Lepidosauria; order Squamata; family Lacertidae; genus Podarcis; species Podarcis vaucheri. The sequence goes on from NC_138752.1 coordinate 38,162,811, forward strand.
GCTTAACTAACTGACCAATTGCACCACAGATATCTCAGTTCTGCTCCCTCCGCACATAAAGCCTGCCCCCCAATAAATCCTGGCTACGCACATGCAAGTACCTACAGATCACTTTACTATGGGACTGAGAGGTCTAGAGTTGACTTGGAGCTAATTTTTTTGAGCTTTGAAGCCATACATCCACAGAGGAAACTGTTCAGAATTAAAAGGACCACATGCCATTCCCAGAGGTATGTCCTCTTGGCAGAGCTGAGGTGCTTTATTTTGCATTTGGACTTTATTTTGCATTTGGTTGTGGAGGTGTGTCCTCATGAGCTGCAAATCATTCCAGGGAAGAGTTCAGGTCAGAGGATGAGGTGTAGCAGCAGCAGCAGCAAATGGAAACATCACTGTTCCCTTGGGCTCAACCTCCTTAATGGGAGTCTAATGGGATGCTTACTTTGGTGACTGCCTCCTGAGGGTGTTCATAAAACCAGTTATTCTTGCCCTCCATGTCTTTTGTTCCTTGTACTGATGGAGGGGAATTGGGATCCAGGGCCATGGCAGGTTACAGTCTTCTGGCTCCACACAGTATTTGGGTGTCTTGGAATATTGTTCTGATTGAATTATGTTGTTTAACATTTAAAAAACCTGCAGCTGCACATGCCCTCAAGATCATATTTACAATTTGAATCTAAAAGATCATCTTTACAATTTGAATCTAAAAATTAACCTGCTATTCTTTACAAATGGTTCAGTTAGTTGCATAAATGACTTAAGTAGGTTTTAATAGTTCTTCTAGGACTTGGGCACACATGTGGCTTCAGTCTGAGCCAGCAAGTCTGTCACTCAATCATACCTGCAGTGTGAGAACACAAACACTTGGGGGTAATTGATGCTAAATCCATAGCAATTTACACCTCATTAGAGAGGTGTGAACTAACTCCTAGCTACCTGCCTAATTGAATTTCAGAGAGATTAGGATGCTTGTTCTTCTTTGCATCTATGTTGTGATGTGACTAAATTGGTGAACTGCAGCTTGAAATCTTGATTCAGTTTATGGTCCTGATTCAGCAAGACCAGACTAATTCCTGAATAGACAATAAATTCTTCCTGCTGAGCCTTGCTCATTTCCAATTTGTTCTTTGCTCCTGCTTCTTTTTCTTCTGATCTGGTTCTGCGATATTACCATGCCTTGTTTGTTCAGCCCCAGATTAATCTATTCTCTGATGGTTCTCATTCAGCTTCTAAAGGGAGCGGTCCTTATTAACTGATGCTTCTTGAACTTTATGGCTCTTGATTTTTTCCTTGGCATGGAGTATACATAGTACATAATAGCTAGTGTGATAGCTTTAGAGGCTGAATCACCCAGTTCTTTCTATTTGTGTAACTCTTGAACCAGGTTTTGATTCTTGCTTCCTGGTTTGGTGACCAGAACCTAAATGGTACTCCTTAGGTTAAGACTTGTGGTTTCATGTAAATGGCAATGCAGAAATGGGGACCAGACATCACAGTAAGCATAACACAGATGGGGCTCATGCTGAGTATTGAGAGAAAATTCTGAGGCACTTAACACGGCCCCATCTTTGGACCATGGCTTGTGTGAATAGGCCAGGGGTCAGCAAACTTTTTCAGAAGGGGGCCAGTCCACTGTCCTTCAGACCTTGTGGGGGGCTGGATTATATTTTTTGGGGGGGTGAATGAATTCCTATAACCCACAAATAACCCAGAGATGCATTTTAAATAAAAGAGCACATTCTACTCATGTAGAAACACAATGATACCCGAACCGTTCGCGGGCCGGATTTAGAAGGTGATTGGGCTGGATCTGGCCCCCGGGCCTTGGAATAGGCTGTTAACAGCCCCTTAACAAGAGAGGTCAGCTTTTAAAAGTCAGTGTAAATCACATGGCAGCCAAATGTTCTACATCAACACCTGCTAATAGAGAACACTTACAACTGTGTGGGGCTTCCATACTGACATAGATAATGTTTAATGTTTGTATGGCACTTTAAAGTGTTCAGACTGTTTCACATGAAATTATCTTGTTGTAATCATTGCAACAACCCTATAAAGTCAGTGCTGTTATCACTCGTATTGCACTGTATATGTGGGGACTGAGGCTGAGAAAGAATGACTTGCCTAATGCCACTTTATTATTATTTAATTAACAAAATGTATATAGCTTTAAATTAATGAACAACCTATGAGTGGTTTACTCAAGCTGGAATTTCCTGATTCGCAGCTCAATCTCTTAGCCACTACGCTGTACCTTTAGGCATCGATAAGGACTCTTAGCTAGTAAGGTAAAGGTAAAGGACCCCTGGATGGTTAAGTCCAGTCAAAGGTGACTATGAGGTGTGGTCTCATTTGCTTTTCTGGCCGAGGGGGATGGCATTTGTCCACAGACAGCTTTCCGGGTCATGTGACCAGCATGACTAAACCGCTACTGGTGCACGAAGGAAGCCAGGCCACACGGAAACGCTGTTTACCTTCCCACCACAACGGTACCTATGTATCTACTCGCACTGGTATGCTTTCGAACTTGGGGGATCACTATGCACATGCTGTTGTGTCCCAGCCATGTTGTTAGAGAACCACCAAGTGTTTCCCCACTCTAGAACAGGTGGCAGAATTCAGAAGATCTCAGGTTCAATTGATTGCCTCTTCAGTTAAAGCAGCAGATAGAAGGTGATGTGGAAGATCACTAGTGGAGAACAATATTGGGCTTGATGGACTATTAGTCTGACCTGGTATAAGGCCAGCTACATACTGTATGTATCAGATCAAATGTTAAGATTTGAATATTAGGTGCTATATATCACTCCTAAGCTTCTTTTTTTGTTTTAGGATGGTTCATGGAGTTAGAACATTCCCTACCATGCTTCTATTAGGCATATTCTGAAGGGCTAATTTCTCACCATTTTCTGTTGTGCTTACAGAAAATCACACAACTGAACAGCACACATGGCATACTTTTTGATAGCGTGCTATTAGAAATGAGCCCTCCAGAACTTCTGTGTGATATAGATGTATGTCAACCCTCTATTTAACAATGGAACAAATGTTTCACATGTCCAAACTTGCCCCATTTGCATATGATCACATCAATAACAATGCTTGACATTGATGAACTCAGATACACTACTACCCTGATTAAACACACAGTAATATGCTTGGTGCTGTCAAATCACTCGGACCTGACCTCCAGTTACTGAGCTATCCTATTTTAGGCAAGAAACTGCTGAAAACCTAAGTTCCCTTACAAATTTTCCCTCCTCTCAACCTAGGTGCAAAAGAATTACTGCTTTTCTTACAGCACAGGCTCACCCACATTTGTAGAGAGACATGCTAATCTTCACAGCCTATCCCATGAGAATGCCTGGCAGGAGCCAATCTCCCTTAGTTTTTGAGCTCTTAAGAAAGCAACATAATAAAAGGTAAAATAGTTGATATAATTCTGCTGCCCACAATGTCTCAGATAAAATCAAAATGACTGAGTGAGTCAGTAAGGGTGCTATTAACACCCTCTGTGGGGCTGTCTTTGTAAATATTAATTGCCAGAGTTGGCTCTTGTTCAGCATGTGCTTCATCAGCATTGAGCTGAATCAAGGTTGTTTCACGTTAACTGTAATTTATTGATGCACTGGACATCCCCAAAAACCACTTCAGCACCTACATTTCTTAGTTCATTCCAGCCAGCTCAACAGATGGTTGGGCGATACAAATCTGTCTGGAGCTTTATAAATTGAGTCTGGATTCATGTAAGACAATCAGCCCAAAGGAGGCACAAATCAAACTGCATCCATTCAGCTTATATTTCACCACCTCAGAATGGCTGTATTACAGATCAGTCCTCATTCATGATGGATCATATGTTAATTCACATTAATTCAGGAAGGCAAAAGATGCTGTAGTACTACAGAGACATACCAGTTTATTATTCTGACCTGTGGTTTCATAAGCAAGAACTGTACACATCTGTCAAAGCAACACTATTTTAAGGTCTTGATTGGGTGACTCAAGCAGCAGGGTACAGGCTCCTTTCTCCCTGTGCCAATGGGGTAGTTTTCAAGCAAATGTTACTGTGGGTCTGAACTATACTGCATTGCAGATGGCTGGAGAAGATACTGCAGCTGTCAGCCCAGCAGGATTAGGTGACCTGAGTAACCAGCAGAGTCTTACCTAGCCCTATATAATTCATCTGATTCCTTGTGTAGGCAACTTGTGTAGGCCAAGCTGCTCACAGACTGGTTGAAAAAAAGTAAAGGTAAAGCACCCCTGGACAGCTAAGGCCAGTCAAATGTGACTATGGAGTGCGGTGCTCATCTCATTTCAGGCCAAGGGAGCCGGCGTTTGTCCACAGACAGCTTTCTGGGTCATATGACCAGCATGACTAAACTGCTTCTGGCACAACATAACACCGTGATGGAAGCCAGAGTGTACGGAAATGCTGTTTACTTTCCTGCTGCAGTGATACCTATTTATCTATTTGCACTAGTCTGCTTTTGAACTGCTAGGTTGACAGGAGGTGGGATAGAGCAACGGGAGCTCACCTTGTTGCGTGGATTCAAACCGTCGACCTTCTAATCAGCAAGCCCAAGAGGCTCAGTGATTTAGACCACAGCGCCACCCATGTCCCAAGACTGCTTGCATCCCTGCCTAAATCTCTACCAAACTACTACTGTTTTGCCTACCTTGAGGCGGCCAGCACTGACAGCTATTTTAGTCAGTGTTTTGATTTGTGAGGAGGGAATATTCATAGTTTGGAGGGTAAAGGATAGACTTAAGCATAATATATGCATGGTTTAGATATTTGTGGTTTTAAAAGAGTTGAATCAATAAAGATCACTTTTCTCTGCATGTGCCAAATTTTCCATTCAGAGGGTTTTTTCTGTTATGTGAATTATGTCAGCTTGAAGCCTAGACTTGTGTCCTTACACAATTCTTCCATGTTACAATTTTAAACAAATCTAATTAAGACAAAAAGTAATTGTTCACAGCTTAGATTTATTGGAGTTTAAATGTTTCCCTTTTTTTAGTCAGCTTGTTATAGCAGCCTCATTTGAACCATGGCTAAGCATAATTGAGCAAACGCAGTGAAAATCACAGCCACTTCACTCCTTCCCTGGACCTGCTGCTGCTATGCTTCCAGGAGCTAAACCATTCTTTGGCTAATGTTACATGTGAATCCAGAGTCATGGTTTGTTGGCTAGAGATTGTGGTTTGTTTGGAGCAAAAGGTTCACACATTTGCACACACACGGCTTAGCTGCTGTTAGTGTGGCGGCAGCAGGACCAGGAAAGGAATGAAATGACCACAATTTTTGCTCTGTGCTCCTGTTCATACCAAACCTTAGCTTGGCTTAGCATTATGTGCAAATCAGACCATTGTGCATGGCTCTGGATTGGCCACCCTCTCCTTGTATTTCTAGACATTTAACATTCATCTGTCTTTTTCTTTTTGTTCCTCAGGTCTTCCTCACCTAAAATGACACAGCAAATGAGAGACCCGCAGCTAGCCCAGTCTAGGAAGCAGCCAGGACCCTCATCTCCAAATGCTGCTAAGAGGCTCTACCGGAACCTTTCTGGGAAATTCAGAGTTAACTACATGTCATTTGATGAAGGGAGCATAGCAGGGAGGAGTGAAAAGGATAAGCTCCGCAAATCCTATCCCGTGAGTACATTGCTCTAACAACTGAAGAGCTCTGAGGGTTTTTAGAATTTTTATATCCTGTTAGAGGAACAACTTCTGCTCCATCCATACCATGGTTGCTGAAAGACTACCTGGCTCTTCCTTGCCACAGTGTGGCAATAGCTTTGGATTTTGGCTGCCTACCTACCCACTGTTGTGTCATGAACTCTGAATGCATAGTGCAGCTGGTGTAAAGAAAAGGAGGCAAGCAGACTGCTGGACTTTGATAGAAACTTTAGAGGTGTCAAATATCTTCCTGACTCTGAGCTCTTGCAACCCACATTTACCCTGTCTCATTGGAGGTGTTATGGATATGGTAAATTTGGCTTGAGCTGCAGTGGGAAAACAAAGTGTTGTCTTCTTCTTCTCTTGGCCTCTGCACTGATCTACTCCACCCTCATTTCAGTTTTATCTTATTACTGTAGTGAAGACTGTGAAATGAGTGGCATACTTACATTTGTATGACTCTGTTCCTCTCTGCAGTTTCAAGGCAATGCTGCACTCTTTGAGGCTGTTGAGCTGCAGGACCTTGATAAGGTGCAGGAGCTGCTCAAGCAGTTTAGCCTAGAGGAGCTGGATCTTAACACCCCAAACAGTGAGGGTCTTCTGCCACTGGATATTGCCATCATGACCAACAATGCACCCATCGCCAAGACACTGTTGCTGGCTGGAGCCAAAGAAAGCCCTCACTGTAAGTAACCAGTCAATGGCCCAATCCTATGACCCAATTTGTCCTTTCCTGTGGATGCTTAAGGAACTCTGGCCACTTGGGTTTCTTGATATCATTAGCAATGGGAATTCTATTCTCTTTTGGTGAAATGTGGAAAATGAAAAGCATCTGAGAGGAGTTAGCTGCAAAAGAGAGAACATATAGGACCCTGGAACTAGGGTTTCTGGTGCCTAGTGTGCTCCTGTGTCTTTCATAGCTGGATGATATGTTCCCTCAGTACAGGAAAAATCACATTGCTAGATTTTTCTGTGTCGTGCCTAAAGTACAGTAGCATTTTCTTGAAACATGATGGTACAAATGAAAGCTATAGCTAAAAGGTTCCAGAGCAGCATATCATCCTAGAAGCTGTAGTTATCAATCTGACTTGGTGTTAGGAATGATGCCAAGAGTGAATACCAAAGGAGGTTGGCACTGGCACAACCATAAAGAGTCACACCATCCTTGTGGCATGTTCCTAAGAGATTATTTCAGCTGATTTGCACACAATAAGAAGTGGGGCTGCAGGATAGATTCAAGCTGAACCGCTTGTACTGTTTGAATCCTCACCCGAGAGATGCCAAAATTTACTCTCCAGAGCGTTACCTTGGAAGAGAACAGCTTTGCTGCAAGAAGCATTAATGCTGCCTGATCAGGTGAAGTGAATAGAATGATGAGAAGGGAATTCACCTCATTTCAGATGACTAGCTAAGAGCAACAGGAAAATCTTCATCTGCTAGTTATTTGCAGGTAGTCTGCCTCATGAATAAGCTGACAGTTCTGGTATTAGGGTCAGGAACAGATTGCCCTTTCTTCAAATGAAGGGATTTCTGTGAATGGAGAGCAGAAGGGGAGTGACTTTGAATAAGTGTTTATTAGTACTCTTTCCCTGGAGATTGGGGGGGGGGGTATTCTCTCACAAGTTGGTGTTCTCTCTGTCTATGTCTCTCTCACACATGCACACACAAAAATAGGTTGCGCTAGATGCAGCCACTGGGGTCTCTGCTTGCTGGGTGGCCCACACAGAGAGTAGCCACAGGCCTAGCTGGCACTGTGTGTAATAATGGAGTTCAGTGAAAGGAGATAGAAAAGAGGTGTGTATTTCTTTGCTGCCTAGCCATAGGAGTCAGGCAAACCAAGAGATTCCCGTGAATAAAGTATATGCACTCTGATCCTCAATGGGGGTCTTCTCCTCTTGTTCTTAACATATCTAGACTGAGGAAAGGGAAATACCTCACACAGATTGTGCTCCAGCTGTGGGTTTGTGCATATGCTACTTCTCAAACAGTAATGACAAAAGCTGGATGAAGTAATAGACCTGGCCATCCTATTTAATGGATAGGTAATTGTCCCTAGTACGAGCGGTGAGCAGTGATATCCAGCAATAGTTTGCTGGGGTCCCTTGCCACTTCTGCCACCCTGGTACATTGTTGTCTACTGAAGGCACCACCAGTGGTGCAGGTAAAGGGGGGGGGTGCGCGCGCACACGCACACACACACTGGTATGTTGGGTGCTGGTAGGGATGTGGGTGCAAGCAGATTCAGAACCCTGTGCTTGTGGGAAACATAGACCCATTCCAATATTCTGACAGAATGAGGATATTTTCATATTTTAGTCATGAGGTCATCATGATAACTAATATGAATAGATATGCAAATGTGAATGCTGTTAATCCAGGTTTAAAAGCAGAAAACCCATTTTTAAATACAGTATGTTTTAGTCAATGTAGGTTTTGCATTCAATGTAAGAAATGCAAAAAAAAAAAAAACACCCTTGTTTTGGTAATGCTTAAGGCTCATTCTGGTAGTGAAGGGCAGAATGCTCATCCTTTAATTACCGTATTTTTCGCCCCATAGGACGCACCGGCCTATAGGACGCATCAAGTTTTTTGGGGGGAAATAAAGAAAAAAAAATTATTTCCCCCCCAGGCGCTTGTGGGGCAGGCAGCGGGGAGAAGCGCTCTTCTCCCCCCCCCCCCGCCCGCCTGGAGATCAGGTCCGGGGACAGCAGGGAGACGCGAGTGGTGGGGCAGGCAGCGGGGAGAAGCGCTCTTCTCCCCCCCCCCGCCCGCCTGGAGATCAGGTCCGGGGACAGCAGGGAAACACGCTGCGTCTCCCTGCTGTCCCCGGAGTGGTGGGGCAGGCAGCGGGGAGAAGCGCTCTTCTCCCCGCCGTCAGCCTCCAAACCACTTCGGGAGACAGCGGGATGGCGGCGTTCCGCCTCCCTCTGTCCCCCGACCTTGTGGGGCTGGCGCTGGGGCTCTCCTGAAGCCTGGAGAGCGAGAGGGGTCGGTGCCACCAACCCCTCTCGCTCTCCAGGCTTCAGTGAAAGCCTGCATTCGCCCCATAAGACGCACCCACATTTCCCCTTCATTTTTGGAGGGGAAAAAGTGTGTCTTATAGGGCGAAAAATACGGTACCTTTTCCTCTAAGGATTGGAAATGCAAAGAGGATCATAGTTGCCATTTTCCAACAGGTTTCTGGGGTCTTCCAGGGTATGTTAGCTCCTACGAAATAAAAATACCTTGAATAAATAAATAAAATACTATGGTACCTCGGGTTAAGTACTTAATTCGTTCCGGAGGTCCGTTCTTAACCTGAAACTGTTCTTAACCTGAAGCACCACTTTAGCTAATGGGGCCTCCTGCTGCTGTTATGCCACCACTTCATGATTTCTGTTCTCATCCTGAAGCAAAGTTCTTAACCCGAGGTACTATTTCTGGGTTAGCGGAGTCTGTAACCTGAAGCGTATGTAACCCGAGGTACCACTGTACCAGAAACAAAATTTCAGAATTCAGTTCTAGCTTGCTATCGGAAGACTTGCTTTGAACTGGTGGGTGCATCCTGCTGTGTAACAAGACAGGATTTCTGCTCCCTGATAAGCAGCAGATTCTGGGGGAAGGGAGGGCTGGGATTCCTTTGAGCTTGGCCTTTAAATCTGCATTTAAGAGGATCCAGAATCACAAATTTGCAGAAGCAGTTGTGGAGAAGCAACTTTGTGGTTTTATCTAATAGCTCAAACTCCAGCTGCACCAACCATTTATCCCATGCTGTTTGGGAAATGAGGATCAAGCTGTGCTTCTTCGGCTTGAGGGATTGCTTAGCATGGGAGGTTTTCTGAGGGTAGAGGCAAAGAGAATCACTTCAGAAATTTTCAGGCAGGTTTATGCCTGGTCATGTATTTTTCCTCCTCCTCTTGTGCAATGTATTAAATGTTTCCTTTTCCCTCTGTTCCGTTTCCAAAGTTGTGAGTCTAGAGAGTCGGTCTTTGCACTTGTCAACACTGGTCCAGGAGGCAGAGCAGCGTGTCAATGACCTTACTGCACAGGTGGTGAATGAGCTACCCAGTGCAGATGGCTCAGAAAAAGAGAAACAGTTAAAAGCATGGGAATGGCGTTATCGGCTATACAAGCGCATGAATGCTGGATTTGAGCATGCTCGTAAGTGTCTGAAATAGCAGCATGCAATGACCCCTAAGTAGATCAGGGATGGGAACAGTGGGCATGTCACTGCAGAGTTTTAGAGATAGGAAATTGGGTCCTACAATATGTAATTAGTCCAGAACAGAAACGAAGAAGTGGCCTTAGGACCTGCCATAATAAACCCCATGTTGTTTGCAGCACATGGTAAAGTTCTTAATTTAGTGATTCACAGAATCTTGAAGCAAGTCACTAGTTAATGAAATTGGTAGGTCCATGCTGGGTGAATGTGGCTTTCCCCGTGCTGTTCTAGTCAACCTTCATTGAGCAGATTTGAAACTGCTTCTCTCACTCAAAACCAATATTCTAGATCTTTCTGGTTGGTATAATAAATGACGGTATCCTGTACCTTTTGCCACCTTTCTTAACCCATTTGATATTTTCGGAAGCATTAATTTCCTAGCTTAGATATAATTACCATAGTGACCCCTAGACTATGAATGCCAATCCAGGTGCTAAGCTTCACAAAAGAAAACGTTTCCCTCACTTTTCTGTATGACACGTTGACTATTTTTGGTGTCATGTTCTCACTTGTAGCAATGGCTACCTCTTCAGGGCGGGGGAGATAGAAAAAATCTCAAAACTCTACAATGTCTTGACTTGCAGAGGGAGGTCTGTCTCTTGCATGGCGAGTTCCCGACCCCCCCTCCCCCGGTGGAAATAATGAGACATGACGCAATTATTAAGGTTAATGGGCTAAAAAAGGCCACAACTTTATTGGTTACAGGTGAAGAGCAGTATTGGCTTAGGCATTGGTCCTAACTGACTATATCCGACTCCAGCCTGTCTGCTTGAAGTCCGGGAAGGGTTACCCACCAGTAGGGGGAATCCTGCTGATGCACATCAACTAGGAACTCCCCCGGGGTCACCAATAGGGGGTGTGCCTTAGGCCCTAACCTCCCTAGGCTTCGGACAGGGCCACGCCCCCCAATCCTTTAACGGACTACCTCCCCTCTTCCATCTACATAACTATACAAATGCCTAACCACCAATACCCAGAAAGTTGTGACGATTTGCTACAAGGTAGGCGAAAACCAAGTGGCTGGTGCCAATTTGCCAAGTGGAAAAATTCCTACCAGGCCCCTCAACGGCAACCAACCAAGGTCCATAGCAAGGTCAAAGAATGAAAACCTTATAGGATGGGAAAAACAGGGACAGATGGTGGGTGGCAAAGAGGGAGACCCCCGGCCGTGTCCTGACTTTATAGGGCAGGCCACACCCCCGGACCAGCCGATTGGCCGGCTAGGGGGTGATGTGGCTGGGAATCCCCCCAATCGCTCGGGGCTGGCCTCCATCCACCACACACGTGGAGGGGTCGTGAAGCCTGCAACCACACCTCCTCCTTAAGGTGGAAGTGGATTTGTTTTGTAATGGCTCTTTTAGCTACTATCATTAGAAGGCAAACTTGGAGGAGTATGATTTGGCTAAAATTGTGGGAGGTGGGGTGCAGCTTGTGGATTTCATTAAGGGTTCCCTACCTATCCCACATAATCTGACTACTGAACCTAAGGGGGGATTCTGTGGTCTTGCATCTTCTGCTGATTGAACCCATCTCAGTGCATGCAAATTGCCACCATATCTCTTCTCAGAATTTATTTTATTTTATTTTGCAAAGGAAACATACCTTCCTACCTCGCCTCATAACAGAATCTCTGTTATTGTGATCATTCTGGCTGGCAGTTAAGTTGTAAATTAGGCTTATATTGAAGATTTATTCCTTCCACAGAGGCCTTGATACACCAGGATATGTCCCTCCTTATACCTGTGCTATCTGTTCTCAGGGGTTCCAGATCCACCCATGAATGTTCACCTTTCAGTGGCCAGCAGCACTTCTGTGGATGTTTCCTTCCAGGAGCCCCTAAGTGTCAATTCAGCCATTGTCACCAAATATAAAGGTAAATCCAAAGGATGCTCAGAACCATATCACCCAAGAATTAAACTTACATGGACCTGTGAATTGCTTTTTTTTCTCTTTTGGAACAATCCTTCTTGACCGGGAATCTGATCCAAGTAAATTCCTAAGGGCCCAGTGATTCAGTTCCAAAATCCGCCTTTTTTGAATTATTTGTTGCCTGTCATTTTGAGGTGAATAATTTATGGATATACATTGAAGATGTGAAGGTCCAAAGAGAAGAAAGGAATGCATCAGCATAGTTCAGTGGTACTGAACTGTAGTTTACAGGGTCTAAAATCTGCTTACATACAATTATATCACACAACATATATAGTACAACTGCCATAAAGACTGGGAGATGGACATCAATTACTGATCCATCTATGCATCCTCCAAGCCTTAATCAGTTACCATTGCCTTTAAAAATTATTAATTATATGTTAATTTTATGAAGAGCTTGCATAACATATAATAAATATTTTTCAATGCAATTGTACTTATTAAGATATGGTAAGTTATCTTTTTTTCTTTTTATGTCTTTTAAGATTTGAAGGTCTGCAGGCAGCGACTATCCAGTCATAAATCTTCTTACAGTTCCTAGAATACTTTGGGTGCTATATGAATTATGATTATAATTATAATAGACCAATCTGATGGATTACATAATCTCAGGCCCAGTTTCAAAAGTTACACTGTTCTAGCCTGTTGGTTGTTGGGAGAGTCTGAAGATTTGTCAAACCAATCTATTTTAAAGGCCTAGGCACCATAACCTGTATGGGGCTCACAGTGTCCTCCCTACCCATCTCACTGCTTTACTCCTGGAACATAGGAAGCTGCTATATATTTAGACTTTACACCAGGCACATTATTTCATAGAGCTCAAGGAAGGCTGCTTTGGTGCCCTTGATTGGTTGGTTTTATGATGTTCCTGCGCAGTGAAATTACCAAAGTGAGGGATGTCCCTGTGGAAATCTTTATGAGCAGGTTGTAGCAAAGATGGGGTGGGGTAGAAAGGCCACTTAGATGTATAGATTATGAACCTGAGGGCAGAGACTGCCTTACTACTAATCTTTCTAGACTATTGTTTGAGTCTCTTTGGCTAAGGAACAGGGTAAAAATGCTTTCAAATCATTAAGGAAGGTCAGGAATGAAGTGACCGTCTCCCACTGCAGTCCTTCCTCCAGGCTTTGTAAAATACATGACCTTTGCTATCAACACATCAGGCCTGGTGGTGCTGTTGCTGAATGCCAGATGAGCCATAATAAAAATAAATTATTCACATTTCTGGGGGGAAGTGCTGGCCTGGCATGTATGGACCATTTCAGAAGGCTTAGGGGACCAGCTTTCAAGCCTACTCTGTAGTGGTGTTGGCAATGAAGCAATATTTCTGCTTCCCCATTGCATCCTCAACATGCTGCCCAATATAGCCCAAGACTTTTCCCATGTTCAGGAACACTTAGGTGCCTGCTAAGAGTAGTAGGCTCTTTGAGGATAAAATTGCTTACATCTACAGTTCTTGAAATACAGTCTGTTCATAATTCCAGAACACCATCTAGTTGAATACTGTTGGATGAGTTTTGATTATTGAGGTCCAATGACACTGATAGGTGCTTGGAAGAGTAACATCTACTATAACTTGCCTAGTTTGCTTTATAGTTTGCTTTGTGCAGAGGGTTGACAGGTTTGTTCCTGGATGTTATAAAGGCCAGCTTGCAAAAGTGGCTGTTGTCAGTCACCTTGAAGTAGGCAGTTGTGTAGTGGCTCCTGGAAGAAAAAAAACCTTCACTGAACCCAGGAAATAACAGCTAGTTGTTCATAGACCCTTTGGGGCAAAATGCTCAGATGAGTTGGATAGGCAACTTGAGTCACTCTTGAATGAGACCAAGTATCTAAATGGATTTCAATTTAACGTCTAATACGGAAACACCTTTGGTCATCCTGAAGGATGATATCCCAGGAGATAAATCAGGAAAGTATGACCTTGTAGATTCTCCTGGACCTTTCAGTGGTGTTCAGTACCTTTAAACATCTTTCTGGACTAACTGTCCAGTATGGGAATGAAGGGCACCGTGCTTCTGTTCCAGTCTGGATGGCATTTTGATTAGTCTGATCCATTGCATTGTGGGACTCTTATTTATCCCCTGTGCTGTTTTAACGTATACATGAAACCACTGAGTTCATTCCAGAATCTGAGATGAGATGTCATCAGAATGCAGATTATACCCAGCTGTTTATCCTGTTCAGTCACCTCAGGGGAAGCTGTGGAAGTGCTGAGCTGCTGTCTAGGATCAGAAGATGAGTGGTGATAAGAGATAAGGCCTCAGTTATAAGCACCACCTCTGGAATTCCCTTCCCTCTGTTTTTATCTATTTTATTTGCACAGGCACACAAGAGATTAAACTGAATTATTAAAGATATGCTTACTGTTTGTTTTCTTTGGTTTATTGTATTTGTTTAAAAATTATTTTATGTTACCTACTTTAGGACTTCTGGCTAAAGAAAGGCTAAGAGATTACTTAAATAAATAGTCCAGGGTTTCATGTGGCAGTTCCTGTGTGAAGTTTCATCTCAGTTACTGCCAAGCTCTTCATAATTTTGCAAACTGATTTTGCATTTGAAATATTTAGACATTATACATCCACCAAATTTGCATAATTCATGGAGATTACTGAGCTTAAGTTTTCTAGTTGTTGAATTTGAAATATTTTCATGCCTTTCTTCTAGTCCATCTCGGTTGGTGGCCACTTGTGACATGAATCAATCTCATCACTTCTCCAGAATCTGCTATTCTGGAAATTTGGCAGAAAATGCCTTACACTTCTTCTGTAATGTGAGAAGGAAATATGTGGCTGATTTATGGTAGTGTCTAAATGGTGGTGGTTCTACACTAGGCAAGTTGCTTTTTGCTAAAAGTTTTAGAAATGTCTTCCCAAGTGCTCACTCAAGTTGAATGCCATAACTGTGTCCCATTTTTCAAGCTATTTGGATCCCATAAAAGCATGTCCCTTTTTGGCTTCAACACCTGCTCCCTCAACATAGAATTCCCAGCAGTTTAAATCCTTTGTGTCCTGTCATCATAACTTTGGCTTTCAGAAGAATTTTCCTTTACCAGTCTCCACCAAATCCTGCCACTTAATCTACTTTGTCTATTTCCCACCCTCTCTCTGTTGCCTTTGTTTGGTCCATCTGTTGTGCTCTCTCTTTTATCTCTGGGTTCATCAGCTTGACTGTTCATCTTTTGGCCTGCCTTTTTTGCCTTTAACTCTTTCTGTTACGTCTCCTGTACTGAGATAAAGAGTTGAAGTAACCCTAGCTATAGAGACTTCTCTGCTGCGCTATGTGCAGCTCCTGCATTGCACATTTGGCAGGGAGTTAAGTCCTTTGAATATGAAAAAGGTGTGCCCTGTTGTTGCACTCTCTCTTTCTCTCAGTTGACACCTTCCCTCCCCGCCCCCAGCTCTTCCATGCCTTTTTTCTCAATACATTTTTCCAGTATGCACAGCTGGTCCCGCTGTAGCTTGTTCTTCAGTTTCACAGTCAATCCCCTTACAGCAGCTGTACCATCCCTGGCAGCCTAGCTTTCTAATCTAGCCCTGACTGACTGCCAAGCACTACATCCTTTGCCTTACTGATGAAAGACTCCCAATTACTGACGGAGTGGCTGTGCTTTTCCTTTGTTTGCAGTCGAATGGAGCTGCTCCCCCACCTTCTCCCCACCGCTGGGTGAAGTGGTGATCAACAAGCTGAAAAACCTACATATCACCATCCATGGCCTCCTCTCGGTGAGTAAGTTACTGTGCTGTGTGCTGAGCCACAAGGGTACTTCAGGGAATGACCCCAATTGATCCCTTCACCCCATACTTCTTGTTCTAATTCAGCAAAGTGCAAGCTAACTGCAGTGAACCTCTGCCCACCACACAGCCAGAATGTGAGGGTGTCTGAATGATTTAGTAAAGTGCCCATTTCAGGGATTGGTACTTCTTCACACAACACTGAACTTATTAAGTTAACTGCATGCAGGTAGCCATTTTAAGTTCCCTGAAATGTGTGTGGCCTATTTAGGACCCAATCATTACATTACAAGGCAGCAAGATGCAGCATTTGCCCTAAGTAGTGGCTGCAAGGAGCCCTAAATTCTTTTCCTCTGAAACTTGGTTAAGTGGATTTTGTCATGCTTCCTGATTGAGATAACTATGGTCTAAATAGAGTTTACTCACAAATCTTGTTGTAGTAATAGAGGTGTGGCATAAAACTGAATACGGTTTTTTGGAGTGGGGGAGATAACTGAGGTAAGAGCTCCAGCAACAGGCGTCTTGTTGCTGTAGTGTGAGAAAGTAGGTGTCTGAAATGAGGCACATGATATGCAGATGCATGCCATAAATTTATTACTAGGCTGTACCAACTGAGACTGCAGAGGAAAGACCAAATATTTGTATGTTCTCTCCTAATGAAAATCAAGCTGCACATACAACAATAATATATGAAGCAGAAGGTTTCTCCTTATCAGGACATGGCTCTTTCTTGCCACAAATGAGTGCATATTTCCATGCCTGGTCATGAGGCTTCTGAACCAAATAGTCCAGTACAAAGGCTTGTGGTGAATATTTTACTTATATTTTAGAAACCAAAATGTCTGAGGTTGCCCCTGAGCACAAAGAAGAATTCAAGCAGTCTCAATAATTTAGCAAGATATGAAACTAATTTTTGTTCCTTTTCATGAGTTTTGAGACGTGCCTCTTGTGCAACTATTTTTGCCTGTTGTTGTGAACACATTTGAAATTTCAGGGCTGTTCTTTTGGTACCACTTTCTTTCCTTCTTCCTGCTTCCCCACTCATTTCCCTGCACTGGCTATCCATATGATTTTGCAATGACGTGATAAGGCTGTCAAACAATTAGGAAACATTTAATGCCGACATAATAAAAATAGTATCTTTAGAAAATAATAATAATTTGTTTACAGTTACCATTTCCCCATGAAATGCAGCATGCTAAATGCCAGGAGCAGTTCATAGCTTTCAGTGTATGCATTGCATGGGAAGGAGCAGCGATCCCCAGGCTGAAATCTCAGGGTCTTGCAGTTGAGCTTTAGTCACTAAACCATGTGATCCATAGTTTTTTCTGTGATTTCTACCCAATGGCACTCCTTCTCACCCCCCCCCACTCCAAGCCAATAAATCTTATACCCCCACCACCTGCAAAGATCAAACTCTCCACCAGCTCCATGGCTAATTGGAGATGAGAATCAGTGACTCCACTCCAACCCTCAAGTGTATGGAGGTCATGGGTTGGCTGGGACCTGCCCCCCACCCCTGCAGTTTTATCTCTCTGGGAACTGCAGGACCCACACTGCCTGTCAGCTGTCCCCTCCCCATTGTGTGGTGGACAGCTTCCAAGAGCTCAAACAGGAGCCAGACTTCTGAACAAACAGCAAGTTGTGGGGGAGACGAGACTGGGAGCTGCAAAGGGATATGATTTTGCAACAAATGGCCTGTAGGCTTGCTCTGCTCCCTTAGCCTCCTAAGAAAACTTACATTACACACAATATACCCAATGGAAATGTTTGCTTGTGAAGCTAGTTATGTGATACCACTAGGCTGACAATCAGCTGACATGGTTCAGTTGGCTGTGGCCCAAAATAAAAGTTGGATTGATTTTGATCATACATTTAATAGGAAAGACATACTCCACATGTGAAACTGAACTGATAGGAACGATCAAGTTGGGGGTTGGGACTCAAGATAATTTGGTACAGACTGAAGGCTGTCCACACTGCTTTACTGGGCGCGACCAGCAGTCATTCCTGTTTTAGGGCAATATTATGCATCCAGGAACTGAATACATAACAAATATTCTTTGGCAAGGTTATGGGGCAACACTGGATGCAGAGGGGAATTCAGATTTATTTCCTGGGTATCTGCTGGACATCCAGAAAATTTATGTGGACTTGGATTAGATCTGAATATGATCTTTGGGTATTTCTAATGCAAGACAACATCATTAAACTCTGCTTCTATGGTCACATCACAAATGAGTCCCACTTAAGTAATATGAAATGGGAGGGTTAGTAGGGTTTCCATTTGTGGTAAGAAGGATGTGGAATATGCTGAGTCCTCTTGGCCTGGCACACAGCACAAATATCACAGCAGGATTTAGAGACTTCTGTGAAGCTGCAGTGCTACCCTGAAGCCCTAATCTGATTTCATTTTTAATCAGATATGATACAGACTACAGCTTGTCTGAATTCAATCAGAAATTAAATCTGCAAAAGCTGAACTTCCAAAATCTGTCAGACCATCTGAGTTATTCTGGAGTTTATCAGCAACTTTAGTCTAAACCCATGACACAGGAGAAGACAGAAAGACTGTGCAAGATGGTGATGGCCTGCACTGCTTCTGCAAGTTCATAGGCCATAGGCAGTATTGCTCCACATCCTCCCTCTCTTTCAATAATGACATATTATGGACAATACCTGGTGACTATATTAGTGGGAGGGAAACTGAAACCACCCTTCACCCTTCTGAGCAACAAGGTTTTCTCTAGTCCATGTGACTCCTTATTCCTTTCCCTACAGGGTACAGCTTACTATGTCCAAGTATCTGCCTACAACATGAAGGGATGGGGACCTCCGCAAACTTCAATACCACCCTTTGCTATTCCATCAAGTAAGTGGAAACATCAGGGAGCATCAAACATACACCTCATTGTTCATACTGTAAGGCTAGTTTACTGTTCTTGCTCATGTTTTAGAGCTTAGTGAGCACTCAATGGTATATAACAAATGGTACTGTGGCATTCTGAAGACTAATTATTATGGCACCAACTTTCATGGACTATTCAAAGATAATTTTATGAGAATTGCATTTTTTTTAAAAAAAGAAAAAGCAGGATTGACTTACAAACACACTGTCCCCATTCGAAATGTGTGAGGATGTCGAGAACCAGCTCGACATCAGTAAGAAAATCAGTAAGAAATCAGTCTCACACCAAGATGACTTGAAGAAGAAGCTTTGGCTTCAGCCGTGCCATGTTTATTGTGTGCAGTAAGAAATAAATCATCCTCTCTCCTCCAGCACTGCGCTTGTTCTGCCTGGTACTCAAAAGTAACAATCAAAGGAATGCAACCTTGCCCTTGCCCACACAGACAAAGAGAGTGTTATGCTACGTGAGCCAATCATTAGTCTAGCATGAGGTGTTCACGCGCTCATCATGCTCTTAACAATATCTCATGCTGTAAAATCACTCTGCAATAATAAGAACTCTGCTCATGCTCTTATGTACAAGCAATCATTTTCCCACATGCCCTCTTTTCTTGTTTATAAGAGGGACCCTTAATCAAAATTGCATTCCCATTACCTAAGCGTTTATATTTTAAATATATAAATTTCCCTTGTAATCCCTGTGGTGGGCCGTGGTCGAAACCACCATTCAGTATATTGGGAAATCAAAAAAAAGCAAGCATTGAATACAATCAGCACATCATAATAAAATCAACAATACACGCAATTACAATCAATAATAAATTTCTTAACCATACTCCATTAGGTAACCAAGAAAATAACCAGTCCCATGGATCAAAACCTTCAGGTGGATTCAAAGGATTATGGGTTATCATTTGTTCCATATAATCAATAATAGCGGAGATATTGGTTGATTGATCAGTTATATACATGCAACAATGAGAATGAATTAAGACATAAATTCCACCTTTAGAGGCAAAGATTACATTTAAAGCATAAAAAATTTATAAAGCAACTTCTCTCATTTCTGACTTTTTTTTTGTTTTTTTGTTAATTATTTTTAAAACAAAGATGATAGAATTAAAAACAAAGCTTCGGTCCAATTTGCCACAGAATAACCCTAAATCAGATTGAAGCAAATATGCAGATTTACTGCTCTTTCTCATCCAGTCCAACCAAGCATAAAAATCTCTACACGCAGCCTGTTGTTCATAAGTCATGTAGGTTGTGACATTATTAACTGAGACTTTTGGCCTATCACTCATAGTTGTAACATTAAGAAAACAAGAAGATTCATTAACATACTCATAGGTCCAATTACAATATGGATAATGACCTAAAATTTTATTGCTATTATGATTAAAACAAAAACAATAAGGCACTATTTCTGCAAGCAACAAAACACAGGTGATAAACTTATACGATTGTCCTTCATATTATTGCTAATCTTAAATGAAGCATTTACTGGAATGCTAGAATACCACCACCAAAAAAAAAAAGCTCAAAGCTTTTTAAAGCTTTTCAAAATCATTTTTCTCAGCAGCTAAAAGGGCACTAGCCAAGCATATTTTTTTCGCTTCAAGCATATTCCACTTGCTGTAACTAAAAAGTTTGCAACAAGGTCGAGAACAGAGCCCATTGTCTTCGTAGGCCTTGCTAAAGAACCATATTGCAACTTTCTTTCTGTCCGGGAACCATGCCAAAGCACAAAAATGAAACAACTGGAACACACTAAAATCCTCTCACCCCCTCCCCTGCCAAGAGTCCACAATAGTTCCAAGACAGCCCTCTGTACATGCTCAGGGGAACACATCATAAGGCAGGACTCCTGAGGGAGGAGAAAAAAAAATCTGGGGGGTAAAATCCAAGTGATGCCAATAAGGATGAGAATGGTAAATTAGTCCAATGGCTGTTTATGAGCAACCTGCGTGATATTTCGTGGTTCGATTATTGGCATGTAAAAACCACAATCCAGAAGAAGTCACACAACCATTTCTGCAGATACAGGAGCCCATTTGCTGTAAATAAGTCTGATGTATTGCTCCTTGTACTGCTGAGTCAAAAGTCTAAGCCCAGTGAAGCGTAATGACACAGATGGGATGGTTGCTATTAGGAGGCAGCAAAACTGTAATGATGTTTGGTGGTTGAAGTGGCTTCCCAAGAAAAAAGGGGGGCCAATGCAGTAGGGGTGAAGATGGCCTTTCAGCGTGCCAGGAAACACTGGAACAGCTGTGGAAGAGCCTCTTCCATTGCAGAGGTGATTGTGATCTTGTCCGCTGGATTTTTGTGTTCTTTAAGAGCAGAAAATAGTGGAGACAAAGTGGAGGTGGGCAGGTCCAAATAACTCTTTATCCAATTCAGCTGTCCAAGAATTTGTTGTAAATCCACCAATCTAAGATAACCAGGAAACTGTAGTTGAGGCGTAACTGGAATGGCTGCAGATGCTGTCAGCTTGTGTCCCAGGTACGTAATGGGTAAAGTCCGCTGGATTTTTTTCCTTAGCCACTGTCAAGCCAACAGGTTTTATCCTTTGCAGGATTTTGGGACACGGAGGAGGACCAGGCCGTGGCTAGCAGGCCGTGGCTAGCAGTGCCCACTGACTGGCAGGCTTTAAGCATATCAGCAATGGCTATATTTGATGTTGCCATTAGAAGGTGCAGCGCTTGCTTATAGTCCTCATTTGCATCAGCAAACGCAAGCTGGCGTACAGTCAGTTCTTGTGCTGCCAGGTCCTGAACTTGCCGCTTGAAGGTATTAAACAAGCGATCAACAAATTGTCCATAGGGCTTTGCAGGACCCTGTCTGACGCTCCCCCACCGGCCATTGCGCTCAGTCTTGTCATCAGGGACAGAGGCCAAAGTCTCTTGGGCTGAGGCTGTGGTGGCTGCCCAATACATAGGATCAAGGGCCAACTGTTGGGCAATAGGAAGAAAATTTGCTCCTCCCGTCAGCCCATCGAGAACATCGGTTTGGGTCAGCATGACGGGGGCTGGGGGTGCAGGAGCAATCACAGGAAAGAGATTTGGAGTATCAGAATCAAAAGGCAGCAACGGAGCTGCAGTACAAAGAATCTCTTCTTGGAGAGGAGTGTAAATGGGGGGTGTGGAATGCGAAGAATGCAGAGGAGGGACGACAGGAGCCGAAGGAGGAAAAATGTCTGCCTGTTTAGGAGGCTGATAAGATGGTGCTTCGGAAGGCAGCATGAGGACTGGGAGGGGGGGCAAAGGAGCTGAAGCAGCGGCCAGGAGGAGATTTGTAGGAGTTAAGCTTGAGATAGCCTTATAAACCTTACAGCAGGCATGCAAAACGTTGACATCAATCTGAGGATGGTTTTGGAAAAACTGTCCTATTTTTTCCCAGTCTTTTAAATGCCAATTCCCCTCCTGAGGAAAAAACCAGGGACAGTGGGTATCCAATGCTTCTATAAGAGACACGATATCCGCATCTGAGACAATGAGGCTGTTGCTGGCCAAGAGAAATTTAAGGTCTTCAAAAAACTTTTTCTGTGGTGGAGAGAGAGACTGCCCCATAATGGCAAAAGAAAGGGGGGGGGGTCGGGAGCACTCACCAGGGATCCACTAGGTGGATGAACGACGCGTCTGCAGCCCTTGCCGGGCGAGATAAGTGCTGATAAGTCCTTAACGTAGTCCAGAATCACATACACGGGGCAGCAAGGGAGCACTCACCGGGATCCATAGCGGATGAAAGACGTGTGGTGAGCGCTGAACGATGAGAAACAACGTGGAGTCCGAAGGTAGTCACACGGGGCACCAATTGTCGAGAACCAGCTCGACATCAGTAAGAAAATCAGTAAGAAATCAGTCTCACACCAAGATGACTTGAAGAAGAAGCTTTGGCTTCAGCCGTGCCATGTTTATTGTGTGCAGTAAGAAATAAATCATCCTCTCTCCTCCAGCACTGCGCTTGTTCTGCCTGGTACTCAAAAGTAACAATCAAAGGAATGCAACCTTGCCCTTGCCCACACAGACAAAGAGAGTGTTATGCTACGTGAGCCAATCATTAGTCTAGCATGAGGTGTTCACGCGCTCATCATGCTCTTAACAATATCTCATGCTGTAAAATCACTCTGCAATAATAAGAACTCTGCTCATGCTCTTATGTACAAGCAATCATTTTCCCACATGAGGACAGATAGGTCTAGTAGTAACAACAGTGGTGATGGAAGAGAAGGTATACCCTGGATATACTGTAAGGCACACAGCACACAAACAGCAGAACATTGTGTCTCCAAATTCTGGTTATCCGAAACACCAAAGTCCTACAGATTAACATGCTCTTCAGGGATTCTCATGGCAGCATAATTTGCAATAGCAATGCTTCTTTTTATCTAAACTTCTAATTATTAAATGGTTCTCTATCCTCCTTTCTTAAACAAAAAATGCCCTATATTTAAAATATTATTTTGGTATCTTAATCTCCTTTCTACTCTCTTATATATTTATTTTGTTTGGGTTGTTAGATTTTTTTTGCTTTTCCCATCCCAAGAGCTCAAGATGTATAATAGTATGATACTTAATATAACCTATCACTAGAAGCCAACTGAAATAAATTTTACACCATATAAGCTTGGGCTTTGGTGAGTTGTGAAGGGACCAGAATCCCTGTGTACAGCTAACCTGAAGGGTTCAGTGGTTTATTTTGGGGGAGTGAGAAGCTAATACTTCACCTGTAACTTGGGTTTTTAAAGAGTGGAAGCTTTGATACATTCTGGTGGGATGAGGGAGCAGTTTTCTTAAGTTTTTCTTCCTTTTAGATAAGAGAGGTTTGCTGCCCCTGAAGCAGCATCAGAGTTCTAATTCTAATACAGGTCTCAGTAGTGCAGTGGATCAGTATGTCTGGCTATTAACTAAAAGGTTGGTGGTTTGAGCCCACCCAGGGACCTCTGTGGACAGCATTCCTGTATTGTAGGGATTTGGACCAGCAACCACTTTGGTCGTATATGATGCCTAAATGGGAACAATGCTATGTCATGACATAGCTTCATTCCCAGGAGCATTGTCGGTTAAAAGGAAAGACAGCTGCCCTTACTGCAGAATGGGCAGCTGATTGGAGCTCTGCTGCCACTCTGAATGGTGGAAAGTCTTTTTGCTTTATTCTGTTTTAAATAAAGGAATACTTAAGGAAGCCTTCTGCCATCTCATCTTGCATGGGTATACATATGCCTGTGTCCCCTAAAATGTATCAGTTTTCCTTTTCCCCTGAGAAAGTGGCAGAAAATGCCCCCATTCACAGGCTCAATGAAGGTGATGTATGATTTTCATCCCAGCGTATTATATGAAATGCACATAATACAGCAAAGCCGAATTCAAGTAAAAGAAAAAACACAAACTTAATAGTTATATTTTCCCCTGTTTACAATGCAGTTAGATCATAGAGTTCCTGTCACTGAGGCCAAGAAGGATTTCCATCCCTTTAACAACAGCCAAGACAAGACAAGGTTTCTGTAAATAATGTTGCTGTTGTGTACAACTTAAGAGATGTCAATTGTGTCTTTCATGGTCAATCATTCTCTAACATGATGAGACATTCATAGTTAAACAACTGTATGTCATTCTCTCCTCTGCTAATTATACATCTTGCTCTATCAACCACAAAGGCAATACCTTTAAGGACTGTCCATGTGGTCCAGGGATGCAAATCCATCATGACCAAATTGGAAGTTAACGGAGCTCAGATTGATGGATTAGGCCCTTTAGCTTTGGGTTGTATAAAATAGCTGAATGTAACTGTCAGGGAACTGACATCGGAGGAAAGGGAAGTGGTAAGGCTCCCAGAGACTGGGAGAGAGTCAACAGCCAAAGCAGGGACCAGCAGGGGGAGCGCGGGGTCTCTGGAGGAGGATCTCAGTAATGCTGAGAGAGACGCAGCAGCCCAGGCAGGAAGCAGCAGGGGAGAGAAAGGGGTGAGAGACACTTCGAGCGAAAATAGCGGGGAGGTGTCAGAAGCAACTGCAGGGAGACCCATGCTGCGCCGGAAGTTGCCACGTCGTGAGTCCAGGAGACGCGTTTCCGTTAAGGAACTTCTTTGCTGGAAGCGCTTCCGCAGACAGCCACTGTCAGACTCTACTAGTGACTAGAGCAGACATGTCTGAGGAGCTCTGTCACACACAGAGGTTTGTGGGGTCGCACAAACTCTGAAGGGGCACAATTTTAAGCACAAGCAGCTAACCATCCCCTGACAGCAGTCTGACAGTCTCTGTACGCTGCCTGTGCAGGAGAAAGCATCATGAGCAACCCAGTCGGAACCGGAGACGCAGGGGTTGGAGCTGGTCCAAGCTTGGAAGAAAGGTATCAAGCTCTGGAGGTCCAACTTGCGCTGCAGACGGCGAGGCTCGAGGAGAGAAGGGCTCAGGATGCTGACAAAAAGGGGAGAACCACTCAGTTCCCCAGAAAGGTACCAGGATTGGTGCAGAAGTTTGGGGGGGACCCCAAGGATTACCATGCCTTTAGGACTGAGATGCAATATGCTCTGAATGTGCAGTTTGATGAGTTCCCTGATGAGGAATCGCGAGTTGCGTTCGTAATTGGGCATCTTGAGAAGGGGGCGCGGGACTGGGTTCGACCCCTGATGGCAACGCACAACGATATCCTAAAGGACACTATGAAATTCTTTCGTGCAATGGATATCATGTTTTCCAGCGATATTGAGGAAGGGGTGGTACGCAGACAGCTAATGGCTTGCAAGCAGGGAAGCAGATCTGTCCGTGAGTACTGGACTGAATTTACCATGCTGATTCACAGATTGGGGTGGGATTTATCGGCGGCACCCATTCAGATGCTATTTGAAGAAGGTCTTTCTTCAGCTGTGAAAGACGAGCTGGCCAGGAGCCCCAGGGCGGGGTCTATGGATCAGCTGACCAAATCTGCGCTGACCATTGGAGCGCGCCAGGAGGCAAGAGCCTTGGAGAGGCGGGAAGGGAGAGGGGAACGTTGGAAGGAGTTACGCATTCCAGACATTCCTGAGCCAGCTTTCCCGCCGGCAGAGCCGATGGAAATCGGAACAGCCCGCGCGCGCGCAGTTTCAAAGCCCAGTGAGGGGGCGAAGAAGGAGGGAAAGGGAGCCCGGAAATGCTATCTCTGCCAACAGCCAGGCCACTTTGCCAGAGTCTGCCCCCAGAGGAAGGAATGGCAAGGGATGGTGGGAGCTGTTGAGGGGGAAGAGCAGGGAGAAACGGAGCAGGTAAAAGCCAACGCCTGGTTGCCAGCAGGGCACTGCAGCCAGGCCAAAGAGCAGTGAAAGTGCCCCTTCCCCAAGTGCCAGTGCCAGAAGCTCCTCGACCTGCTCTAGTGATTGAAGTGTCGCTAGAGCTGCAAAATGGACACCCCCTAAAAATAAAGGCGCTGTTGGACTCAGGCAGCTCCTGCAATTTCATGAGCAAGGAGTTTGCTGCTGAACACCAGATACAGACTATCCCTTTAAGCAACCCCCTGCAGGTGACCACGATTGATGGCAGGGAACTGTTGGGAGGAGGCGTCAGCTTGCAGACCGTCCCAATGATAATGAGGGTGGCAAGGCACACAGAACTGATAGCGTTTAATGTGGCCACCTTGGGAGGCGCTCCCATTATTTTGGGAATGAGCTGGCTAGCCCTACATGATCCGCTGGTGGGCTGGCATCAAAGAGTGGTTTCCTTCGGTTCCGCACACTGCTTAGAACACTGCAGGGCGGAAAAGGGGTCAGCAGGGGCCCAAGCCACCCTAGCAGGGACGGAAGTGATGGAGAAGGGGAAGGTGCCACCACAGTATGCTGATCTCAGCGACGTGTTCAGCGAGAAGGAAGCGGACCAACTACCCCCGCATAGGCCCTTTGATTGCCAGATCAATTTACTCCCTGGAGCACAGCTTCCTGTAGGCAAGTTGTATGCCATGTCAGACAGGGAGATGCAGGAGTTGCGAGCGTTCATTGACAAGAACCTGAAGAGAGGCTTCATCAGAGAGTCCAAGGCAGCGGGGGGTAGCCCAGTGTTTTTTGTGGATAAAAAAAACACGGACAAGCCGAGGCTGGTATGTGACTTTCGGGCCCTAAATGCAGTGACAGAGCCGGCGGCTTTTCCTATGCCCAGGATTGATGATATTTTGACCAGGGTGCGAAAAGGAAAGATTTTTACAAAGCTGGACCTAAGGGGGGCGTACAACTTGATACGTATAAGGAAAGGGGATGAATGGAAGACCACCATGTTCACCCCTTTGGGGGCATTTGAATACCTCGTTATGCCTTTTGGATTACAAACAGGCTCCGCGTGTTTTCAAGCCTTTATGAACCATGTACTGGGGCCTTTGCTCTACAAGAATTGCGTGGCCTTCTTAGATGACGTGTTGGTGTATTCGGAGAATGAGGAGCAACATGTGAGAGACGTCAGAGAAGTGTTGAGCAGGCTGCAAGCCAACAGACTGTGGGTGAAACTGGAAAAGTGTCAGTTTCATACCAAGGAGGTGGAATTCCTGGGGTACCGCTTGTCAGACAAGGGGTTGGCCATGGACCCCGGCAAGGTTCAAGCGGTGCTGGAATGGAAAACACCCAAGACCAAGAAGGATGTGCAGAGGTTCCTAGGGTTTGGAAACTTTTATCGTAAGTTCATCCGAAACTTCGCCCACCTGACGGCGCCCATCACGGACTGTCTCAGCAGCAAAAAGAAGTTTGTTTGGACGGGGGAGGCGGAGCGAGCGTTTGAGGAACTGAAAAGGGCCTTCGCCTCTGACGAACAACTTCTACATGTGGATTTACAAAAAAAGCTGAGGGTCGAAACAGACGCTTCGGACAGAGCCATAGGGGCGGTGCTTCTTCTGCAGCCGGGGAAGGAGGGGTCAGAGTGGCGACCGTGTGCCTTCTTTTCGCGAAAGCTGAACAAATCTGAGAGAAACTACACGGTGCACGACCGGGAACTTCTTGCGATTTATGAGGCCTTCCGGAGATGGAGGCACCTACTAATTGGTGCACAACAGAAGGTGCAAGTGTGCACGGACCATAAGAATCTAGAGTATTGGAGAACTGCGCGAGTGCTCAACCAAAGGCAGTTGAGATGGG
The DNA here is from genome assembly GCF_965113315.1 of Podarcis vaucheri. Classification (NCBI taxonomy): domain Eukaryota; kingdom Metazoa; phylum Chordata; class Lepidosauria; order Squamata; family Lacertidae; genus Podarcis; species Podarcis vaucheri. The sequence continues at coordinate 38,190,346 of NC_138752.1, forward strand.
CCCAGGAGTTCTCCAAATTTAACTTTGAGATTTGTTACGTACCAGGCCCGGAGAACGTTAGGGCGGACGCTCTCTCACGCAAACCTGAATATTTGGAGGGAGAGGGTGCACCCGAAGAGACCCATGTTATTCCCGAGGACCGCTGGGTGTGTGGGGCGGCTTTGGTGGGGCAAAGGGAACTGGTAGAGGGAACGGTGCAGGATGAATACGCCCAGGACAAACTCAGGGGTCTCAGGAGGGAGGGAGACAAACCCGGGGGTTTTGAGGAGAGAAACGGGGCGTTGTACTACAAGGGAGCGTTATACATACCTGAAGGGGAATTGAGGGAAAAGGTACTCAAGCAACTGCACGATAGCCCCACAGCAGGGCATTTTGGGCAACACAAAACCATGTGGCTGGTTACCAGGGAATTCTGGTGGCCCAAGGTCAGGGAAGATGTGCGTGAATATGTGAGAGGGTGTGACCGATGTCAACGAGCCAAGGGGGAGAGGCGGGCACCGGCAGGTTTATTAGAACCACTACCCACGCCGGAAAGACCATGGGAGGCAGTGGCAATAGATTTCATGACTGATCTGCCCAGGTCCAAAGGGAAGACAGCCATTATGGTTGTGGTAGACCTGTTAACCAAGATGGCCCACTTTATAGCCTGCTCACATGCGGTCACAGCAGAAGAAACCGCTAAATTGTTTGTGGAAAATGTGTTTAGGTTGCATGGTGCCCCCTTGAGGGTGGTTTCGGACCGAGGGAAACAATTTACTTCCAGGTTCTGGAGGAAGCTCATGAGCTTATTGCATGTAGAGGTGAATTTTTCCACTGCCCGTCATCCAGAAACCAATGGGCAGGCGGAAAGAGCTAATGGTGTCCTCCAGCAATATTTGAGGTGTTATGTGAATGACAGAGAGAATGATTGGGTGGAGAAGCTGGCGTTGGCAGAATTTGCCTATAACAATGCAGAGAACGTGTCCACGGGGATGAGCCCTTTTTTGGCCAATCACGGGTGTCATCCCCGAGCCTTCCCAGGGGGGGAGGGGGAGAACTGGAGCGTTCCTGCCGCAGAACAGTTCGTTGAAGAAATGGAAGCGATCCATCGCCAGCTCCAACTTAATTTAAACAGGGCGAAGGAGGAATATAAGAGGCAGGCAGACAAAACCAGAAGGGAAGGGGAAAGCATTAGGGTGGGGGACCAGGTGTGGCTGTCCACCCAAGGGTTACCATTTAAAGGAGGTTGTAAGAAGTTAAGACCCAAAAGACTGGGCCCATTTGAAGTCACGCAACAGGTCAACCCAGTGGCTTTCAGACTCCGGTTACCGAACCACATGAAGTTGCACCCAGTGTTCCACAGATCATTGCTGTCACCGTATATAGGGGACAGAGAGGGGAGGGTCAATAGGGGACCAGCTATGGAGGAAAAAGAACACAGCTACCATGTAGCGGAGATTCTCGATTCCAGGTGGAGGGGAGAGCAAGTAGAGTATTTGGTAATGTGGGAAGGGGAGCCGGAGTCGGAAAACACCTGGGTCAGGGCAGAGGAGGTAGATGACGAGGTTTTGATTGAAACTTTTCATCAGAGATTCCCTAGAAAACCCCAGCCAGTGGCGAGGTTCCGGAGGGAATACTTCGCCACCACCGACGACGAAGAAGAGTTGGAGGGGTTCGCTGATTCCGAGGTGGAGGAGGATTCAGCGAGTCGGAACGAAGACCGATGGAGGGAATTGTTCGAGACGTCTGAAGATGAAGAGGATTCTTTTAGGGGTTTCAGCTCCTCACCGCCCAGAGGAGAAAGTAGGGGCGGGGGAGAGGGGGGCCCTGGAGGGGAGGTGGATGTCAGGGAACTGACATCGGAGGAAAGGGAAGTGGTAAGGCTCCCAGAGACTGGGAGAGAGTCAACAGCCAAAGCAGGGACCAGCAGGGGGAGCGCGGGGTCTCTGGAGGAGGATCTCAGTAATGCTGAGAGAGACGCAGCAGCCCAGGCAGGAAGCAGCAGGGGAGAGAAAGGGGTGAGAGACACTTCGAGCGAAAATAGCGGGGAGGTGTCAGAAGCAACTGCAGGGAGACCCATGCTGCGCCGGAAGTTGCCACGTCGTGAGTCCAGGAGACGCGTTTCCGTTAAGGAACTTCTTTGCTGGAAGCGCTTCCGCAGACAGCCACTGTCAGACTCTACTAGTGACTAGAGCAGACATGTCTGAGGAGCTCTGTCACACACAGAGGTTTGTGGGGTCGCACAAACTCTGAAGGGGCACAATTTTAAGCACAAGCAGCTAACCATCCCCTGACAGTAACTATAACATTCCAGCCTGAGTTATAAAGTAATTTATTCCTTGCTTTCAAATTTTAAAGAAAACATTTCTCCCCTAAATAAAAATAACCAACTTTTGTCACGTAAAAGTGTGCAGCACCTCCCTGGGTGTTTTTAAAGCACCTAAAAATAGCACCAGGTCCCAGCCAAAGTTAACAGAGCTGATCTTTCCATGGAAAACAGCAGCACAGGGGAGTGTATAAACCAATTAATGTAAAGTTAATGTAAAAGGGCTGCTTCCCCCACACTAGCCTGTGCTGCTCAGTAGCTCTGCCACCTCATAACTAAGAAGCACAAGGAAGAGGTTCTATTTATTTATTTGTCTAGGTGAGTTTAACTCTCACCATTAGTATGAAGAAACTTCTGCTCAGTTGAAGGCCAGCAGCCGACATGAGGCTGCGGAAATACTGAAAAGAGCTACAACAGACCCAACCTTGTTTGTTACTATGATTTGTCGTCTCCTCCTACTGGCGGCAGCTGTTAAATTCCGTCACCCTTATGAGCAGTTCCCACCAGTGGTTACTGCTTCTGGGTTGCCTAACATGATTTGCACCTCTTAAGACTGAACTCTCATGTAAAGCTAGGAGGAATCCTAGGCAGAACTATCTGCATTTCTGTACTAAATAGAAGAAATTGTTATTAAGTGAAAGAATCGGCATCTTTAAAAAAATCTCAGCATTCATTAAAACAAGAAATACAGTTACTAGACTTTGGATTTCAGTGATATACTTTAAAACATGTTGGCTTGGTGAAATCCCAGAAGCGGAATACAATTTCCAGTTATCAGGCGATGGGGCTGCAATGCTTTTCTCCATGCCTAGCAGCCTGATAATTAATAGAACATAAATAAATATACTGATTTTTCTTAAATTAATGTAATTTATTCAAGATATATAATATGATTTTCCTTGCTCCAGAACTTGGAGTACCACAGTGCAGAATTTTGATTTCTAAAACAAGGACTATATGTAACCTTAGTCATACTGCAGATATAATCGTTATCTTCCATCTTTGCAAAATCAGGACTTTTTAAACATCAACCTACAGTATGAAACTGGCTATTAATGTTTTACTGTACATACCCATATTTTTCCTATGTGTTCTTCCCCTTCCCCCCTTCTCCTCCCCCCTTCTCCTACTGTCACCTTTTTCTCTTTTTCAATCTTAAACCAATTAAGGCCTACTTAGCATGTAACACTAAGCCAAACCATATCTTAGCATGAACAAGCAAGCATGTGGGTTTCCAGTGGTGTTTTTACTCCTTCCCCAGTCCTTTCCTTGTTGTGCTACCCAGGGCTAAACCCTGGTGTGACTTAATATGTCTAAATCGAGGCTTAAGGTGTCTCACTCCAGACAAACTACAAGCTGTAACCAAGGTTTGTTCTTGGTTTACCACTCACGATCTGTCTGGCAGAGACAACCCATGAGCCCAGGTTCAGACATAATGACATGGCTTAGCCCCAGATAGCATGGCAGTTGCATGACAGAGGGATGCAGCCACATTCTTTGTGTCAGGAACCCTCATGCTTGCTCATTCATGATTTTCTATTATGTGCAAACCAGGTCTAAAGATCGAAAATGATCATACAAAAGTTGGTAGTGGTGCTATTGCTGGTTTGATCCATTTAGGTAAGGATTGGACCCAGTTGTGGGTCTGACCTGTAAATTGAAAACCACTATATAAGACTAAGCCTTTCAAATGGTGATGATCTTCACCCATTCATCAAGTCTAGCTTTTAGTGTCAATAGATCAATTGTGTTTTGAGCAATGTTTTATCCAGAAAGCTGTTCAGTAGTGCACTATGGGTATGAAACAACTGTGAGGGGGAAATATTGTAATGGACTGGAACTGCTAACAGCTTGTGCTGCTATTTCTCTATGTATTTTATCTGCTTCCCACTTCAGACTGGAGAGAATATGATGGGCGGGCACCAAGGCGAAGAGGTCAAGCTGAGGCTTTGGACCATCTTCTAAGCCAGGTGAAGATGGTGCACCAACAATGTGTGTGTCACGGTGAGTCCCACTTTTGTGTCCATAGGCAGTTTAGATACCAGTTCTCTTGAATAGCCTATTCATTGTGGCCATGTTCAGAGTGGCAGGAAAGGATATGTTGTTTATTAATATCCTTCCTAAGTTGCACTAGCAAGTTCCTTTACTTAGCAGAGTGCATTCCTCTTTACACAGCAGAAAACTAGTTGCAAACTTGTGTGAGTTTCTTAAGACAATACACAATTCAATTTGGCTTGTCCAGATTGAAATGTGTTCTGATATTTTCCTGGTATGACCCCTTGAATCCCTCCTAAAAGAAGAAAGACACCACAGTCTTATTCATAAGTAACAAAAAGAAAGTTTACTCACGATCGGGCAGAGCACAGTGTGATCCCTGAAGGCAGGCTTTAGGCTTAAAGTTAGGTAAAGGGACCCCTGACCATTGTGCCTAGTCGTGGATGACTTTGGGGTTGCAGCGCTCATCTCGCTTTATTGGCTGATGGAGCCGGCGTACAGCTTCCGGGTCATGTGGCCAGCATGACTAAGCGGCTTCTGGCGAACCTGAGCAGCAGACAGAAACACCATTTACCTTCCCGCCGGAGCAGTACCTATTTATCTACTTGCACTTCATGCTTTCGAACTGCTAGGTTGACAGGAGCAGGGCCCGAGCAATGGGAGCTCACCACATAGCAGGGATTCGAACCTGCCTTGGCCTTTTACCAGGTCACGCCTACCCACTAGTCACATGCAAGGAAGGATGCTCCAGGCTAGGAGGAACAGGAAGTTTTGACTGGATGGACCAAACATTCCCTTGCATGTCCACTCTAGCAAAAGAAGGAATGTTGTATTTGACTGCTCTCAGTGGATGTTCCGGAGGTCCGGCCAGATCCCAAGGTTTCCGCAACCCGAGGAGCACTGTTCTGCGCATGTGCGTGGCAGTAGACTGCCTCTGTGCATGCCTGTAGGGGTGGTAGACCACTTCTGCACATGCGGCAAAACCTGGCCCGATACTTCCGGGTTTGATGCTTTCATAATGTGAAGTTTACCTAAAGAGGGTTACGTAAGCCGAGGTGCCACTGTACTTGTATCAGGCTCCCAGTGGTTTCAAGAGAATCATTGTAGTAATCAGATGCTGTATTTTGGAGAACTATGCATGCTCTATGGAAAAGCTCATGAAGGAAATAAGCTGCTGAAACCCTCAGAAAAAAAATAATCAAGCCAACTTCCTATGCACCAAGAAGAGAGTGTATATAAATAACCACAGGGTCGAGTGAGGCTAACAGCTGATGTCCCAGTATATTCTTGTTTTCAAAAATGAGTTTGTAAATTATATGAGAATCTCCAGCTTGGTAGAAGCTTTGCTTTCACAGCAGATGACAAGGCCTTTCTCTTGCATCCTCCTTGTTGTTCCTACCTGGATCTGCTGACTAATATAACTGTGGTATGCAATAAACAAATCTCGACCAGAACCATAATACTGAACTGCGGAAACCAGCCCTTAATTATGGATGAAATATTATGAAGCATCTTAATGAAATCTTCTGTCTGACTCCCCCAAATTTTAGCTAAGTTATACTTCATACACTTCTAGAAACAATAGCTAATTGGTACCATTACAAAAGGTAAAGGAGACTGGGACTCTTCTAGCTCCCTTGCAATTTGAGCACTGGGGTTAACTGATTTTTGTATGCTAGTGTGGTCTGTTAGTGGTGTTTGGGAACTGAGTTCAAATTCTACAGGCAACTGCTAAAGGGACAATCTATGTGATAAAGGTAAAGGTAAAGGTACCCCTGCCCGAACGGGCCAGTCTTGACAGACTCTGGGGTTTGTGCGCCCATCTCACATTTATTGGCCGGGGGCCAGCGCTGTCCGGGGACACTTCCGGGTCACGTGGCCAGCGTGACATCGCTGCTCTGGCGAGCCAGAGCCGCACACGGAACGCCGTTTACCTTCCCGCTGGTAAGCGGTACCTATTTATCTACTTGCACCCGGGGGTGCTTTCGAACTGCTAGGTGGGCAGGCGCTGGGACCGAACAGCGGGAGCGCACCCCGCCGCGGGGATTCGAACCGCCGACCTTTCGATCGGCAAGCCCTAGGCGTTGAGGCTTTAGCCCACAGCGCCACCCGCGTCCCTAATCTATGTGATCTAAGGGTACAAATCCAACTACGACTTTTTACTTCTCTTTGAATCTCAAACAAACATAGATTGCTGTATCTTTTGATTATCTTCTGCTTTTTAAATTAAAATATTTAGGACATCCCTCACAGGGTTATTAAGATGAGTGAAACAAGAATTATAAAGCACAATTAAAATAATATATGGAACTTTAATTGTGCTTTACAGTCCTTATCTTCTGTACATATTTAATAGGTTAAAAACTGGTTGCCGCTTGTCTGCTAGCCCTCCTTAGAGATGGAATGTTCAAAACCTTTGAGGAGCAAGGCTTAGTTACAGAAGGAACAGTGGAAAGAAAGCAGGGATCCAGTTGGTAGCATGGCTGAAAAATAGAACAAAATAGCCAGCATGATACAAAATCAGCAGGTTCCTGTAGAATGAATGTGGGTGATAGTAAAGTGTTGAGAGAAAAGAGGGACTGGAACATAGAAAGCTGAAGAAAAGAGAGGTCAAGGGGAAAAGGTGCTGGGAAACCCTCACACAAAAGCTAGGGGGAGGAAGAGCTATGTAAATTTGGCAGAGTAATAGTTTGCACCAAGGGGGAAATGGGGAATGAATGTCATATCTTCTTGGTTTTACCTAATCAGCCTAGTCTTTTATCTTGAATCTTTAGTAGATATATACACAAGGCTAGGTAATAAGAAAAAGGATGAGTTGACAGTAGTATAAATAATGGTTTGTGTAATGCCTTCTGCATGTGCTTTGCTCCTCAGAACCCTGTAAGAATCAGCCACAGAGCAGAAAACACTCTGTCTCCAAGAGTCTGAAGTATCTCTTCCACCCTGGCAGCAAATTCTTAAAAACACTGAAAAGGTAAGGCGGGGGGAGAATATGCCATCCGTCCACCTATGCACCCCATTGCTATATTTGTTGAGTTTCCCAGAAACCGGGTGTGTGGGTCACTTCACTGTTTCCCAGGCACTTCAGGGGAACAAGGGAAATAGGGAGGGAAGCGGCTGTATCTTTCTTCCATTCCTCACTCCTCACCATGGTGGAAAGAATACTTCCCAGTAAAAACAATGATGATGATGAATCCCTCCCAAGCTAACTCTTTTCTATTTTCCCAGGGGCCTGTATCTGGCATCAATATTCTACAAGGATGACAACATATTGGTCACGCATGAGGATCAGATCCCTGTGGTCGAGATAGATGACACCTATTCTTGCCTGCTCATGCAGGATTTTCTCTGGTTCACTAAGGTGACCGCTTAGTAGGGTGACTTTTGAATGTGTGTCATTTTAGGTTAAATAAATATGTTTAAAAGAACATTATAAATTTACATCTAAATACATATTTTGTAGTCCATTGAAACATTTTCCTTTGACTCTTTCTATTTCTAGTAAGTAAAAACAATATTGTTACTGTACTTAAGAAAAATTTAAATATAAGGAGAGGGAGCCTAGCATAGGACAATATGAAAAGGTGCACAATTGCAGTGAGAGAGAGACTCTAGTTAGGATACAAACATGTTTCCTCTATTCATTTTTTAAAAAAGCTGAACTTGGGGAACTTCATACCCGCTGTATATAAAACTGGGCAGACCTGAGAATCCTAGAATGACCTGTTGCTATACTTGATGTAGGTATCATGCATGTGGGATGAAATCCTGTGGCTGCGTCAGTGTGTCACTGTCTCCCAATCATCATGTTCCTGCATTCTGCAAACACGTCTCAAGATGCTTCTGGCCATCTCACAGATGCAGGTAAGAAAAGAGGCCTCTTCAAGGCACAGGAGTGCCAAAGATGGGTATTTTGCCAGCTAGGCACATATCACTCATACATCTGATGCTCAATCCATTGATATTTAGGTCAAAATCATTAGATCTGAACTTCAGCTAGATAGATCTAATGCCCTTCATATACTAAGCAACTCAGGCAGGTGAGTAGGATTGAAAAGTCAAGGAGATACAGCCATCGCTAAGAAGGCATTTGAGTTTGAAGCAGAAGCAATTGATAACGTTCAGAATTTCTTGGGTGTGTCTCTGGCCAGGGGCCAATTTCTGTGTTCCTTTCCAACATAAACTCACCTCTTGGGAAAAATCTTAATGATAAATGGTTAGCTGTTCAAACATTTGTTTCATACCCAACATGAACATTGTGAAGCCATTATGTTGTCTCTGTGCTACATTATTGGGAGCAAAACAGACATTTCTATTTTTATGCTCTATTTTTCATGTTTTAACAAGTATCTTAATAGATCAAGCTTTAATTGATTAACTAGTGCAATTCATCAGTTAAAAGTTTAGTTGCAAATATATAATGCACACCAGGTACTTGGAAGTAGTCCTCCAAAACAGATTCCTTCAATGCCAGTAAAGTAATTATTGAGGAAAGTGATATAGATTGCAGAAAATATTAACTTATTCTTCCTTTCTGCCTGACAACAGACCTCCAAGGTGGCTGAGAATAAGCAGAAATAAATATGTAACAAATATGAAAATAGGGGTGACTGATGAAGATGGGGGAGGCAGTGGTGCAGACTATGTACTCCCTACCATTTTCCCGATGAAAGGCTATTCAGCCTGGTGGTATTATAAATGATAGTGACATACTGAAATGGCTGTACTTGTTGGCTATCATGTATAGCCAGTTCCATATGTGGTTAAGCTTTTTCGCAAGCAACTTTTTAACTATGTACGATGAATATTTGCATTGTCAGACAGCAGAAAGCAAAGATTTCAAGAAGCCAATGGCCATCTTAGTTACTCTTCATAATGAGTAAAAAACATTGTGTTCATTCAGATTCACTAAAAACAGCTTTGCCAAAGTGTTGTAATTTATAAATATATGTAAATTTAATTGGTTAATTGTTAAAATATGCTTTCATCTGTTGACAGCCCTGCTTATTATTCATGTATTGTCAGGTGACTTTGGTTTTAGGTAGCAAAGGAGCACTTCTGTCTGAATATTTAAATGCTCAATACCTTTTACTGTTACAGTGGTACCTTGGTTCTTGAACTCCCAAAACGGTTTGAAAACCAGCTTCCGATTGGCTGCAGGAGCTTCCTGCACTCAAGCAGAAGCCGCAGAAGCTTTTTAGTCAGACGTTCGGCTTCCAAAAAACGTTTGCAAACCGGAACACTCACTTCTGGGTTTGCGGCATTGGGAGCTGATTTGTTCAGGAGCCAAGCCATTCAGGAACCAAGGTACCACTGTGTACCCTTTGAGAGTATAGAGGATATGCTATCTAGAGCCAGACTCCACTCTCCATAAATGACTTTTTCCTCTCTTTATTATTATGAAGGGTCTGCTGGGAATTCAGGATCTGGGACATGTCTTTTTTGAGCCCATCAAAGACAAGCAGGGCAATATTTTAGTCGTGACCCTAAAGGAGGTGAAAACAAACCAGACCTTTGAAAGTGTCCACTGGGTCCCCCTCTCAAAGCTGCAGACAAGTCGCAAGTCCATCTCATCTCCAGAAGAGCCTACAGCTCTGGATGTGCTGCTGATGACCATGCAGGTGCCTGGTGTGTGTGTGTGTGTGTGTGTGTGTGTGTGTGTGTGTTTAGTGATGGAAAGACTGTGCTCATATTCAGAGGCACTCAGTGACAGACTAAATACTTTGCATACAGAAAATCCCAGGTGCAGTCCCAAGTCTCTCCAGTTAAAAGGATTTTAGGAAGGCAGGCTGGAAAAGACCACTACCTCAGACCTTGAAAATCCACTGCCAGTCATAGAAAACAAGGATGGAGAACCCCTAGGGGTCACCTTTCTGATCCTTGGGACTCTTCCCAGGCCATACTCAGTGGCCCTGCTTGGCTGTTTTTGCTACAAAGAATGTGTCATTGAATTCTGTTACTTGTTTGGACTGTGGCTTGTTACTTGTTTCTGTCTGTTTGGACTGTGGCTTGTTTGGATGTAAGATAGAGAGGGGTGTGTACATGTGGAGAGACTAGACTACTATATTAAGATAAAATTAACATTCATTGTTCTGGTCCTGCCCCCCCCCCCCCCGGAAGGTTGCCAGAATAGGAAGTGGACCCCAGGTTAAAAGAAGTTCCCTATCTTTGGACTAACCAGTACTGGTCTAGACAGACCAACTGTCTGGCAATACGTGGAACCTGCATTAAGCGCTGTTTAGGAGTGCAGAAGTTCAGCTTCTTTTTTGCTTAGTTTTTATTCAGTGTATGTGACACTTTTCAGAGGCAAAGGAAAAGTTGGTTTCCCAGATGTAAGTTTTCCCACTAGGGATTCAGATAACTATTTTTGATACATTTACCCTTCTTGCATCCAGTCGCAGTTGTTTTCCCAGCTTGTTAGCAGGTCTTAGCAAAGCATCCCTTCCGTCAGTGCCCAGCCTTTCCTCCTCCTCTTGACCCCTCGTCTAGTTGTTCCTCTCTCTTTTCATTTCCTCTCAGTCAGCCAAGTGTCTCCAGCAACAAAAGGCACTCAAGCACCTGTACAAGGGTCTATTGAAAGTGCTTATTCAAAGCCATTGCCAGGATTAGCAAAGGCCAAACCACTAAAGGGCCAGTTCAACACAGTCTCTGTTCCTGGAGATTGCAGCACTAGTCTGGATATCTGACAACAACAGTCTCCTTTGTAAAATTTCTGGTGCCTCCTGCCCCGTGCCAGTCTGTCTCCTGAGGCTTTTGGTCTTGGTTGGATCCAGGAAGCTGCAGACAAAATAGCTAGACTGAACTTTGAATTCAAGCCACACAAACTGTTAAGTTTGATCTGCTGCTGCTTTAAAAAAAAATTTAAAAAAATCCACCACTGTTTTAACCCTTACTGGCTAGAACAGCAGCATCTTGGGATCTTAGCCTTGTTGTGGGGTCCCTCTTTCTCAGTTGAATTTTGTCAGGTTTCTGCAGCAAGATGTACCATTTTATGGTCATTTTCTCCCTTTAGGACAAGTTGGTTTACCACCAGCGAAGCAGCCAGGCTCTCCCCCCAGGTCTCTATTTGGGTTACCTGAAGCTCTGTAGTGCTGTTGACCAGATCCGAGTGTTGGTGCCTGAACGTTTACCCAACATATTATGTCATGTGAAGATTCGAAGCAACCCAAACATCTCCAGGTAGGGCTTTCAATCCAGGCCTGCAGCATAAATTGATGGACAGGGTTATTTCTTAATCCCATTGTGCTCTACATCACTTGCTCTCAGTCAGAGGGTTAGAGGTAGGGAGATCCCTTGTTGGTTTGACTACAGCTAAATGGGTACGGTCAAGAGAAATGGAAGAGAGAATATATGGACAGGGCGGGCAGGTTTGCCAGCAGGTTGAGATGGTGATGTTAAAAGAAGATCTTTCCAGATATCTGATGAATTGCTCATTAAATGATGTTATATGTACTAAGTAAGGAAAAGTCACATACTGAACTGAGATCTTTTGGCTGCATATTAATCATGTGATAGCAGCTCCAGGTGGTATAACCAATCTGTGACTTCTGAAGCAACTGCAGGTTCCTATTCTGATCTCAGACTATGGCAGTGAGATATTTTTAACTCTCTCTGCTCTGCTGGCTCATGGGTCCAATATAAGAACTTTAGGGTTGTATGCCTTATACCACCTAACTTAGTGGTCCAAAAATGATTTTTTCCCCTGCTCCTAGCTCTTTGCCCTAGTTCCTTCCAAGTGAAAAGGCCAGGTTTCATGTCAAAAGTCCATATTTATTCCCATACTAAATGCCCTCATGATATGCAGCCGTTGAGGGTTTCTTTAGACATCGCACATTTCCTACATGAAAGCACTTCCAGAAGAAGTGTGAAAATGCATGTCCTAGCAAGCAACAACATAATCATGTACGGTTTTTTCCTAGGCATTTACTGCATGTAAGCTATCTGTGCATTTATCCCTATGTCTTCTTTTCAAGGGAGGAATGGGAGTGGCTGCAACACCAAGTCAATGTGGAGGAGCCAATTCCCACAGAGCAAAATCTTGAGACCACCCAGAATCTCTTCCTTCAGGAGCTTCAAGTGGCAATCAAAGAGCTGATGCAATTGGTCAATATCCCACTGCATGAGGTAACTTTTAGGTGGGGCTGTATTGTGTGTGTGAGGAGAAAGAGGTATTGCTGATTTTGTAGCTCAGTGAAACATTACTGCACTGACGCTAGTTTACATTTTTTACATTTCTACTTCATATCATGAATATTAAGCCAATATACAGATAGAAATTATTCTTTATAAGCAAGAACAATGTAGCCAAGGGTGAGCCCTACAATGAAATGATTCCCATTCTGATGCAGATTCTCTGTACTGCAGTGTAAGCAGCCCCTGCTCAAGCAGTAGTGCAAACTGTAAGATAGGACTGCACCTCAGAGAATGTCTAAAGTAGGTCAACTTTATAAATATTGGCTAAAACTATTGTACCAAGTTTTCTTGGCATGATTAAACAAAAGAAGCCTGCAAGATGAACCCCTGGGAGTGATTTTTTTTAAAAAAGGTTTAAATATCGGGGGGGGGGTATTCTACCCTATAGGATTAGGAGAGTCTGACAGCAGCAGAAATGACAGTCTAAACATTAGATCCTGCTATCCACCTCCCAAAAGTTCATTTGCTTCTTATGTAAAGCCTGTTGGCCTTCTGTTACTTTGCCAAAACTTAGTAAGAATGTATCTATGAACAATGGCAAAGATCTAAATGGATGTCTTTAAGATATATCCCAATATTGTAGGAAAAAGCCATTTCAATTCAAAGCTGCAAAAAGATGGTTTCAAAGAATCATCCTCCATACATGTTCAACTGGTTGCTAAGTTGTGGCTGTACATCAATAAAACACTGCCTTCTCATGTTTGAATTCTACAGGCCAAAGATTTTCGCCTGTACAGTCAAGAAGTTCTGGACTTTGGAGGACAGGCCTCATTTCTCCTTCTTCTGCCTCCCTCCGAGGATGTGTGTACTGCCCCTGGCCAGAACAATCCTTACACACCTCGGTCTGGCTTTCTCACACTTCCACTTCAGATCTTTGAGCTAGGTGAGAATGGCTGCATGGGGACACTTTGGGATGTATCAATTTTGTTGTCCTCTGCTTCCTTCTTCTTCACAAAGGGACTGTCTCATGTCATCCTTAATCCAAAGAGTTTCTTAAAAAGTACTTTAAAAATCTTTTAAGTGATTGGGACCTCTAAAGGTCTTAATCCAGCCCTGGCCTGAGGACCACATATATACTAATTTTTTTCAGGTTGAAGGCTACATTGACCCATGGCTAACCCTCTGGACCAAATTATGAAAATAGGCATGGCTACAGTGTAAAAGTGGGTGTGGCCCCCTTTTAAAGACATAAGTGGGTGTCACAAAACCTTTTCCCCATCAAATTATCACAGTGGGGGAACCATGGGAGCAGTCAGTTTAATATTTCTTTTTAAGGTGGACACATTTTTTTAAGCATCATGGCACGACACTGGGGAACTTAAAAACTTTTTTTAAAAGTTCAAGTTTTTTTAACTTTTTCTTTTAGTAACAAATTGAGGTTTTTTGGGGGAGGGGTATATATGAGATACATGTTGGCCACTACAATAAAATCAAACAAATATTGATAGTTCAAATTCATCTGTGAGCTTTTTTCTACTTTATATATAGCTCCAGTTCTGTTGGCAATGATTAGATCTGCTTCTGTGATGGTCCCCTAGTAATCCTTGACCCCCTCCTCTCCATTTGTTTTCCAGTTCATTTTTTCACTTATGACCATGAGTTCATTAGTCAGTATTGCCAAGTGTCTGCCCTCTTGGAGCTGGAGTCACTTCTCTCTCAACAGAGCCTCAGAGAGGCCTTCTCAGACTCAGAATTAACTACTGCCAAGCAGAGGCACCAACAAGTTCAGGACTATATACAGGTATGTTACAGAGGAATAGTAGAAAGTATTGAGTGTGAGATGCTTGGCATGATATGCTAGGCAACAAATTGCTGATCCCCTGTATAACCAATCCAATATATCCTCTTTACATGGCTAATTGCTGGAATATAGCTTTCTTGCTTTGGGATTGCATGCAAAATGTTTCCAGTAAACAGGGGATTAACAATCTCACTGCCCTAGGACAGGCAAGGTCACATGGAACCAAAATGATTGTATCAGTCATCTCTGGCTCCATACCTTGCCTGCCCTGCCTTAAGACAGAGCTTTTTACAGATCCTGCTTCTTATTCCTTCATGGTTTTTTATTCTTACTTTGCCAGCTCGGGTTCCTTATTAATTTGCTTTTTTTCCTGCCTGTTGTCTAAAATAAAAGGGAAGGGAAGGACAAGTATATCCAGTCATGCAAAGGTATCACTTCTTCACAATCCTCCCTCCATAGTGATGGCATCCAATACCAGTCTCCTCTCCTGGGGAAGGATGGTTCAGGGGATGTGAAACGAGCATGAGTGACCTCACAGCATAGACTAGCTGGAGTTGTGAGTGATCTTATTCACCCTTTTAGGCCTTTGCACGACAGTTTCACTTTCACCTATGGCTTAGTCCACACCATAACAGTGAAAGTGCACCTGAACATGCAAGGAGCGACATGCCACACAGGTCTGTATAGCAGCAGGAGGAATCCTTCCTGCTGGGTGACTTTGGTGGAGGCCAGCCTTCTCTACAAGAATGACCAGCACATCAAGGGCCCTGCAAATGTGCAGACTTCCTCAGCAAGCAGAGAGTGGAGTTTCCATAGTTAGTATTAAGTCAAGTTCAGCAGTGGTTCAAGAGATCATGGACAACCACAAGTTCTCCTGGTTTTTGGATGAGGGAGCAGAGGGGTTGGGCACCCTAAATCTTCAGTGACAAGAGGATTTCTATATGCCTTTCTGTGAATCTCACTGATTTCCAAGATGTTGAGGAAGAAACCCACATCATCCTGGCAAGTACCTTTTTGGTCCAGTAGACCTTTGTTTTTCAACCTCCTTCACCTGGCATTTCAGGGTATGTGGCAGCAATGACCTATTAACCCAGAGGCATATATACCATCCAGACCCAGCCGGGCTAACACTAACTGCTTGGTAGCTGAGCGGCAGACCTTCTGCAAATTAGGGTCCTTGAACAGATCCTTCCTGTTCTGCTGTCATATAGATGCCCAGCCACACTTTGAAAATATATAGCAACATGATACTGGCTGTTCTAGGGCAGTGGGAGTGTTACTTCACTGTTTACTGGATCCTGCTGCATATACCAGAAAGAACATTAGTAGTAAGTAACTGACATCGTTTTATAGGATAGCTCCTACCCCAGAACTCCCACTTTTGTTTCTTACTAGTCAAAGCATCTGGCTGGTGATGCCAGCATGCTTTCAGCTGTGTTGTGCTGCGTTAAGATTTATTTATTGTCAATAATGAAGGATCTGAAAGGCATGCAGCAGCTCTAGCCAGCAAGCCCATCTAGGTGTTAAGCTTGTCTCTTGTCAAATCCAAATCTGTCCTCTAGAAGTGACTCCAAAACTTTTCCCCCATGAACCACTTGAAAATTGCTGATGGTCTTGGCAGACCACTTAATGCTTTTTCTTCCTGTTGTAGCAATTGTAAATCACTGTGCTTTTAATTGTATTTTTATTCTTTTATTTTTATATATATTGTATTACAATTTGAATTACATTGAATTCCAACTGTAACACAATAAAATACAAAATAAGAAAGCATGCAATAAAAATACAATTAAAAATCAATATGAATATTTCATGCAATGGATGGGCCATCTCCTGTCTTCAACCACAAATCCAAAGACATGCTGTGGACCACCAAAATGAAGCTTACCTACCTGAGATTGATCTTACCTGCCTGGCAGTTTGAATGCAAAGGGCCAAGATGTGAGGGAATTTCAATGACTGTTTAAAAAGAAATTGATCTTATGCCACCTTCTATTATGGCCTTGGGTAAATTTACTTCTCTGCAAAATTCTGAATTCAGGGAATAAGTATGGAGTGGGGATTAGAGGGGGAGTTATGAGAAATGACGCAATCCTAGGAAAGTGCTCCTGTTTGAGACATGTTCAATGAATGAACCCTATTTATTCAGATTGGTAGCATAGCACAGCAGTCTTAAGGAGTTTCAAGGAATGTGTGGGGTAGTTTCAGGGCTGTAAAAAGTTACCCATGCCACACCAAGTGACTACATCCCTGTCTGCATAAGCTCTACATGTGTATTAACATAAGTATATAGAAACCAGATCCACCCCACATGGAGGATCTTTAAGAGCATCCATCAATATGTGTGTACAACTCCTTCTCATACAAAGATGGCAAAACTTGGGGCTAGCCTGCTGCGCAGCCTCCTGAACGATTTTTCAGTGTCAAAAAAGGAGCTGATTCTGTGTCTTTCTCTTGGACAGCAAATGGAGGAGATTTGGCGAGAAATGCGCTGGATGATGGATGCATTGCAGCATGCCCGGTACAAGCAACCTTCTGGTGGCATCCCACTCACATGGTTTCTTGAAGAATCTAGCATTGTACTAAAGGAGAAAACACGATCAACCTCTTCCCATTTGGACTTCCTTCCCTCACCTACCCCTTCTCCTGAAATGAGCCGCAAGCTCAACTCTGGTGAGAGTTTCCTTTGCATTTTTCTGGACTTTTTATAACTGCTAATCAATCCCCTCTCCTAGTCCAGCCCTCTGCTCTAACATGGTATCTTATCTAAAACCTCCCCAGTAACTGTCTGGACAACCTCTTCTGGAAGTATTCTGACAAGGACATTCTACCATTTTATCTCCCTAGATAGCTTATTCTCGCTTATTCTCTTTGCCCAGATGTTTTTCAAAATCCATTTTACAGATAAATCTGTTTCACTGAATAAAGGCTCTTTAGGTGGGTGGTTCCCACATTTGGGAAATTGGCAAG
Organism: Podarcis vaucheri; assembly: GCF_965113315.1. Classification (NCBI taxonomy): domain Eukaryota; kingdom Metazoa; phylum Chordata; class Lepidosauria; order Squamata; family Lacertidae; genus Podarcis; species Podarcis vaucheri. The sequence goes on from NC_138752.1 coordinate 38,207,550, forward strand.
TTACCTGTTTTGGATGGGTTTGCATTCCCTCAGAAGAAGTTTTGGGGGTACTCCTGGATACATCTTTGTCACTAGAGGCCCAAGTGTCCCTTGTGGCTATGAGTTCCTTTTACCAGCTTCATCTGGTTTGCCAACTATGGCTGTTCCTGGACAGGGATAGTCCATGCACTGGTAACCACTGCAGTCCATGCATTGGTAACCTCAAGGATAGAGTACTATAATGTGTTCTATGTGGGGCTGCTCCAGCTGGTGCAGAATGCTGCAGCCAGATTGCTGATGAGGAGTTTCTAGTCAAGAACACGTGACAGCATTGTTAAAAGAGCAGCACTGGCTACCCACCTATTACCGAGTCAAGTTCAAGGTTCTTGTATTGATTTACAAAGCACTGAACAACTTGGGTCCAGGGCACTTTGGGGATGGTTGGAACCTTTATATTCCAGCTCGATCACTGAGATCATCTGCAGAAACATCTATGGTCGTTCCCTGAATTGATGAGGCTCATTTGATAACCACAAGAAATCAAGCCTTCAGTGTCCTCAGTCCAGTCTTGTGGAACACCCTGCCAATAGAGATTCAGTGGGCACCTTATGTGTCAACTTTTCAAAGCTTGCTGAAAAATTTTCTATTCCACCAGGCCTATGCAGACAATTGGTCTATTGATGTTTGTTTTTAATTTCTTTCTGCTTTTAACTTGCTTTTAACATTTATAATTTTACTATTTGGTTTTCTCTTTATATTGTTGTAAACCGCTGTGATGTATTTTTTATGATACAGCGGTATGGAAATATTTTTATAAATAAGTGCTTCCTTTTCTTTGCTATTGATTTCCTTGCATTTATCTACTTTATAGGCCTTTACATATGAAAGCAGTCTTTCCCTCCTTAACCACTGTATGTAAAGCTGAAGGTGCTATCACAACTTCCATTATCTAGACCAAGTTATCTTTGTCACAAGCATTTTAATAAGAAAACTTATATCATTAACCTTGATGAGGCCTTCCAGATATCCTGACAGCACAAATTTAGAGTTGTCGGAATCTGATGCATTGTAATCTTTAATATAATCTCTAGTACCTCTTGCCAGCTACTTGTTAGTAACAACACCTAAACTATTCACCTCCCTTGTACATATATATTTTCTAGAAAAAATGAGGAAGGCATGTACAGAATCTGTTTCAGGATTGTGGGATAAACATGTTCCAAACATGGTTAAAAATTGGCAGTGAAAAGAAACTGGGCAAAAGTGGAGTGGCAAGAGTGGAGTGTCAGAATCCCTTTTGCTCCAATCTTAAAAAGAAAGAGGAAGGAGCCTAGATTGGGGAGAGACTCACAAACATCATTGGCCAGATAATCACTTCCAAGTACCATATTTTTTGCTCTATAAGACTCACTTTTTCCCTCCTAAAAAGTAAGGGAAAATGTGTGTGCGTCTTATGGAGTGAATGCAGGCTGCACAGCTATCCCAGAAGCCAGAACAGTGAGAGGGATTGCTGCTTTCACTGCGCAGTGATCTCTCTTGCTGTTCTGGCTTCTAGGATTCAGAATATTTTTTTCGTGTTTTCCTCCTCCAAAAACTAGGTGCGTCTTATGGTTTGGTGCGTCTTATAGGGCGAAAAATATGGTAAACTGATAATGCTGTGTTCTTGCCCATAAATACTTTAAACAGGTTACATCCTCCAGGATTGTACAGCTAACGCAACTGCCATTCAGTTTGTGTTACCAGGAAAACAACCTGTCAGAGTAAGATTGGCCATGAGCCAGAGGTTCCTCACCCCTGCTCTAGCCAATGAGAACTCCCAGGCTTGGAGTAGAAAAAGGTTTGACCCTCAGGTCCACTTGTACAGCTTGTTTGAGTGAATTACTGCACATTCTTCCAAGATAATTCCCTGATAAAGAAGTAATCTTTTTATCATTATCTTTCAGATTCACATGGAATCTCAGATGAAGAGGGCTCATCAGAAGTATTCTTAGCTACAGACAGTGACTATGACTCCAGCAGAGCCCAAAGCCCCAGAGAGCTTGACCTTCTTTACCCCTCTTCAGGGCCTGAGTACTGCACTAGAAGAAATCCACGCCCTTTGAGGGACAGTGCCCCTGACGTCCTGCAGAACCATGAGCTAAAGACACCCCCTATTCCTCCAGAGGAGCCTCGGCCTCCCCCAGAGCTTTATGACAGTGACTTCGTGCTTCCTAGTCGGCAGATAGAGCTGCTGCGCATCACAGAGAAGAGGCAGGCCTACTGTGTCCGCACCAGCAGCCTGGATTTCCCAAAACCCCTTTGCCATGGGGCCAGAAAGTCTTGCCCTGGCTCTGTTGACAGTTCACCAACTGAAAGCAGAACTGCAGGCCGTTGCAGCCCTGTGAGACTTGGGACAGGCTCAGAATTCAGCCCCAGGCATGGCTGTCCTGCAGGGAGCTCTGAGCCTGTCTTTCGGACACGCTCAGTGGAATGGACTCGGACCTTCCAGGAGGCAGCAGATCCAGGACATGTAGCAAACCGGGTCAAGTCAACAGGCTCCTTCGCCTTACGTGTGTGCCCTCAGTACGAAACAGGGCTCTCCAAAGAAACAAGCGTTAAGGTATCATTAAAATCCTGGTCTTGGCTCATCAATACAATAGTGCAGTACTGAAAATGGAGGCAACACTTTCAGGAAGAAGATGTATTCCTTTTTCCTAGATTTGGCTATGTGACCCTTCCCCTTCCTGATACTTTCCATTAAATGGGTTTCTCACTATTGCTTCTTTTGGGGCTGCGTCCCAGAACTGGCAATGGTAGTGTCTGTAGGCCACAGAGAATTGGAATGCTGTTGTTAATTATTCCATATGATCTGAGGATGCATCCAGACAGCAGCTCCCTGTACTTTTACTTTTGCACTTGCAAAAAGAATATGTATTATGTTTATTAGATTATACATCCTTTTCACTATAAAACCACACTATAGACACAACCTAACATGTCCCGAAACATAATGTTCCTGCCTCCGGTACCTTATTTATTTATTAGCAGGTAGTGCTGTGGTCTAAACCACTAAGCTTCTTGGGCTTGCCAATTGGAAGGTCAGCGGTTTGAATCCACGTGATGGTGGTGAGGTCCCGTTGCTTTGTCCCAGGTTCTGCCAACTTAACAATTCAAAAGCACACCAGTGCAAGTAGATAAATAGGTACCACTGTGGCGGGAAGGTAAACGGCATTCAGTTATTGCTTCCGTCATGGTGTTGCATTGCACCAAAAGTGGTTTAGTCATGCTGGCCACGTGACCCAGAAAGCTTTCTGTGGACTAACGCCAGCTCCCTCAGCCTGAAGCGAGATGAGCACTGCACCCCATAGTCACCTTTGAGTGGACAACCGTCCAGGGGTCCTTTACCTTTACCTTATTTATTGGGGATTATTTCCAGTGAGTTGTTCATTTCCACATCTGCCAGGTTCAGTTGTTGAGCTTGCAATGCTGATTGTGGCTTGCAATGTTGCACTTTTATGGTGGTTAATTATGATGCTCTTAACTAAGGGCTTCGTGAATCATAAATAGCCAAATTTTCAAATGGAGTAAATGGGGTGGAGATGTACAGTGTAGATCTGAACATGGTATGGTATTACAGTGTAGCCTTCAGGATGTAATAATATGAATGCACTAGGCATCAATTGACTTGTTAAGGATTAACCTTCCATCCACATCACGAGTCATATTGGTTCAGACTATGGACCAATATACTTTACCATTCTGGCTAACAACATTTGTTCTGAAGATAAATTGCACTGCAGTCACTGGAGCAAAGAGCCTTGTAAAGATTCCATTCGGGTGTAGATACATAGATTGCACTGGGTTGACTATGGGACACCAGGGCATCGTCTCTGTTGTCCTCTCTTCCAGACCTTGTGACTAAGGAACTATTCACCATAACATAACATTTAAAAGAATGGTGATTTATGTCCACTATCAAAGGATGTTTTCTAGCATAGAAGGAAGGATGTTGATTGATTAGAGCAGCATTAGCTTAGGAAGGCATTACAGATATAACTGTAGTTTAGGGATTAGGGGTGGGCCCTAGGATCCTCTTTCAGAACCAGTGTCCTGAATTAAGGAACACCCCTTAACCAGGGTTATCAAATATCATGCATAAGACCGAATAGGTTAGAGTAGGGAGAGAGGCATTTGTTTCTGGGAACAGATAATAGTGTGTGAGCCCATGGCCTCCTTTGATTCTTCTTTGAACCTATGGTTGTGTGTAATATCAGGGCTGAACTTCAGTCTGGCTTCACAGTGTCTATATTTTGGACAGTCGGATAAAATGAATAAACAGATAGGAGACAATGTTTGTTAAAGAATTATCATATAGAGCCCAAATGGGTGGCAGTCATATACTCTATCGTTCTAGGTGGTTGTAGCCATGACTGGTATGTAGCCCAAGCCAGTGCTATTTTTCTAGAAAAGAGGTGCTAAAACTCATCATGAATGCCTCCCTTGCTTTCTTATAATGGCAATGGTGCCCACCTGGCGAGTTCCAAATGAAAAAAAGCCTGGCCTAAGCTTGACTCAAACCTAAGCCAAACCTGACCACCTATTCTGGAGTGGTGGTGTCATGGTGAGTATGGCCATGGCATATAGCTCTTTGCATTTAGACAATATTCCTTGCTATAGAAAGCAAGGGGAAATGATGTGGTTGGACTGCAATCTTCCAAAGCTGCTTTCATGGTATCACTATTTCTATCCTCATTTCTCACTGGTATGCTCCTAAAAAGAGTGATCAGGCAACTTTTATGCCACATCAGCAGAACATCTTCAATGTTCTGCTCTTTTTGGCATGGCCAAAAATCCTTTTCTTGTTTATCCAGAAGGCCTGTGGACACCAATACTATATGCAGATCTGAAATTAAATCTAGGATAGCTCACCAAATTCAATTATGCTAGAGTACAGTGCCCTCAGTTTTTATTCTTGTGGGACTGGAATAAGTTTAGGAAGGCACATTAATTTCTCAGTTAAGTATCTGGCTTTATTCTTTAGGGGGAGCCAGCTTATTTGGGTATACCCTCATCTTTCTTTGTCCTTCCTCTTGCTCTTACTTACCTCTATTTCTGCACAGCTGCACCTCACCAACAAGATGTCGGCAGAAGATGTGGTGAAGCTGGTGGTGCAGGAGATGAACGAGGTCTCACGCGATGTCCTGGGAAATGCAGATGCTTTCTGCTACAGTGAAGACCAATTGGAACACTTTGGACTAGTGTTCGTGTCAGATGAAGTTGAGCAGTGGCTTCCAAATGACTTCCTGCCCCTCTCGCTCCACAAGGCTTGGCCTGATGGGAGGTTCTATGTTCGGATCAAAGAGACTTCCCCTCTCCTGTTTCAGTATGGGCCAGCAACAACTGTATGATAGGAGGAATGGATTGGATTAGGAAGGAAAAGTGAAGAATATCCAACTTCCAGTGAGCAGAAAGCTCAGCACTAATGCTTCCTTCTTGAAAAGAAACTTTTGTGCCAGACACCACAGGCCAAAATAGGAGCATACTGGGCAGTGTGTTGCTCTGTGGTGTGTGTGTGTGTGTGTGTGTGTGTGTGTGTTGTTTTAACCAAAGACGTCAAGATTTGTTTGTTATGACTCCTAAGATCTGTGGGTGGGGTACAGGAGCCTTTGGGATAATGGAATTAAATTTGTGAAGACACTTTTGCAAGGAGAAGAGCCGGTTGGGGATAAAGAAGCAATACTTAATTATATTTTTCATTCTGAATGTTGAAGGGAGGGAGAGAATGTGACATTGAAGGATTTTGACTGAAGTGGGCCCAGAGTTGGGGCCTGGAGGTGGGAGGAGCACAGGGAGCTCACAAAGACTTCATGTTTTGTTATCTGTGTTCTCATTGTACCTGGAGAAATATGAAATTGCACATAGTTCTTTGAAAAATGTATTTTCATTTTCTTAATTCCACCTTAAATATACACAGCACAATATATAAAATATGTTCAAACTGTGCAGGACTGTAAGGCCCTTTCTATTGTTGGGAGAGACAGACAAGACTTTACATCTGGACTAGAACCTTCTCTTAGGGGTAAGATTAAGCCAACCTTTGAGCTCACCAGAAAAAGGTACTCCCTGCTGCCCCAGGCTGGCTGTGTTGTGGGTCTGGAAGAAGGCTCCTGAGAACTCTGCTTTCTTTATTTTCAGTCCTATAGTTTCTTTTATTTTTAAGCAGCTTTGCTTTCCGCTTTCCCCTTTCCTCTACCTAGGCAAGAATCTAGAAAGGAGCACAAGGAAAGGATTGTTGCATATTAGGTCTGGAGTTAACTCATTTCAGGAAGCTATTTACTTGCCTACCTTCCCCTACCGTGTAGGGAAGCAATGCTTCTTTCTTCCATCTCCCACCAAGCAGTTGAAGATTGTAAATGAAACACCTATCATGTAAGCCAGATGTTACCCCTCCACAGAAGCGGAAGTAGCACTGGACATGGGCTACCACTCCCATATATGCACAGTTGGTCTAAATCCCATAACTAGTCACACCACACACCCAAGCAGTTGAGAAGCAGGAAAATATCTCAACAAAGATCATTCCTGCCTTCCCTCACAGCAGTGCATAGCCCATGCAATTGAGTATTGACTACAGTACCCTTCCCCACTCTAGAAAAGGTGGTAACAAAGTTGAGTGCCAAAGTCAAGAAGATCCTCTCTTCGTTCTTTTCCCTTCTGTCCAATCCTACCAGCTGACATCTGCCGAGGCACTGATTCTCTTCTGTCCAATCCCATCAGAAAGAAGCAGAGAATATCTGAGGAAGAAATGATTCTCCCAAGGTTCATGTGAGCCACTCTGGGTGGAGAAAGTACAAACAAGTCCTGATCTCTGGACAGCAAGCTTAGAGCACCCCTTTCCACACAAAAACTTTCCTGCACTGAAGGAAAGAGGCTGCAGGGGGAAAGCAGCTGATTAAGAGTTAAACAATGCTAACATTCTCCAGTTCTCTGCTGCAGATCATGTCTGCCCGGCAGCTGCTCCATGAAGATCTAGTGTGAACATATTTCTTTCTCTCAACCCCCCCGAGACATTTGTCTTGCATGCAGAAGGTCCCAGGTTCAATCACCAGCATCTTCAGGTACTGTTAGGAGAGACTCCTGCCTGAAACCTTGGAGAACTGCTACCAATCAATGTGGACAATGTTTAGCTAGTTGGACCAATTGTAGGTTTTAATATAATGTACCTTATTATTATTATTATTATTATTATTATTATTATTATTATTAATTTATTTATACCCCACCCATCTGGCTGGGCTCCCCCAGCCACTCTATGCACTGCTTCCCTTCTAGAAGCTTAAGTTCCCATTCCATGCCCTCACAATTTTTTTGACTCCATCTTACTCCAGAATTAAGGGCAAATTCCATTTATAAGATTGTTCTCCTGTCCTACTAGAGAGTGGGATATTCCCATTCACTGAAAAACACCCTGAATTAGATTACAGAGGCTGCACACGGGGAGGGGGGCATAATCATTTGTAGCACTTTGACAGCTTAAATCAGCTCTGCAATCTGAAAGACCTTTTGTTTTACATTAAAAAGGAGAGAGAGGTACCCAATCTGAGACCAGGTGTAACTGTCCCTAGGCGAGCTGTTACTCACTTTTTAATAAAAAAATAACCTGTACACTCATTCTGAGAAAAAGAGGATGGGATGGATCTATGAAGACAGGATCCTTGGCTCAGTAACCCAAGCGTCCAGGCAAATATTGCCCATTTCCCAGATCTTTCTAAAATCATAGCATTTAGAAAGCTAGCCAGCCATATCTTTTGTGATACTATAAGCTGTAAGCAACTGAAACAGAGCATTTTCCTAATTTTTCTTTTCCAACTACCACTCAACATTCTGTAACTACTGAGCATGTTCTGGCTTCATCAAGCTACTTGCTTTAGGTTTTTCTCCTTAGTTTTTTGTAAATATCTGTAGTTCTGCAAACTACTCAAAAATTTACAAGTGGGTGCTCTTATAGCAGCTTTGATGTCAATGACAGCCATACCATACCAGGTGATTGAAAGTGGTCCCTTGACTTCCTGTTTCCTGCCAAGGGAAATGGCTGTCTCACATGAGATTGGACCCCCAGCAGTGCAAGAAAATCAGTGTTAATATGAGTGTAATTAGCCCTGTTGACCCCCCGTAGGGTAGGGGGGGACTTGCTGCCCGCAGATCGTCCATTATCTGCCTCACGCAACAGGATGTGGGGCTTGGGACGCTGGGTGATGCATGGCACAAACTAGGAACCCTCCAGAGTCAATCCCACGAGCAGGAGATACCTGTTTTCTAAAAATTAAAAAGATTTGAACAAAAAACAGGTGTGTTCTGGACGGAAAGAGATAAAAGAAAAATCTAAACTACACAGTCACTGGAGGTTAAGTTTCGGACTTCAAAAAGGCTCCCATCTTGGCATGTTGCTTAATGAGGTGAGGGGCTGCCGTACTTTTGTATTTGTTATATTTGCTATTTCATGATTTGGTGAACCTTGCCAAGAAAGAATTAATTATCCAAGGAAACGAAAGAACTGTAAAATTAATTGGCTGTATGGCACCACAGTCCTCGGCGGAGAGCCCTAATCAAAATTGGCAGAGTAAAATCAGATATGAAAGTGGCTCAGGCTAAGGAGGGAAAATGGCGGCGGTAGCAGTTGTGATGCAGAAAGAAAAAGGAGTCTCCTTTATCTGAGGGAGGCTGGAGATACTTTTTATTTGAACCACAAAAGGGATGTACTTTGCAAAAGATGCATTTGCTTGCATGGAATATTTTCATATATGGTTTGGAGAGTGATGGTGAATTCTGGATGCCTGCCAGCTTTTCTAGGGCCCAGGAAAGCTGGTGTGGTTATTTCTTGGGGAAACCAGAAACAATATTTATATAACTGACTGACTGCCAAATACATCCCATGATACAGTTTGAAACATCAGCTTATTAAGAGATATCAAAGACAACATGGCGTCATTAATTTTAATCTTGGATGGAAGCCCAAAGCCTTTCAGAGCAAGAAATGGCAGAGAAAGGAGGGGCTATCAAAAGAGGACTGTGCTTCAAAATAATATGACTGAGAACAACATGGAATACAATTTACCTCCTCTGTGATTATAGAAATATGGACTCGTTAAACATAGATAGAGAGCCACATATCAGCAATTGGTGGACTGAGAGATGAGGATAGTTACTATCAGGATTAGAAAACTGGGAAACAACCAAGAAGAAAGCAGAAAATAAATGAAGACATTATCTCTTGAAATTCAGAACATGGGAATCCCCCTTTGAAATTATTTTAATTGGCTGTTTTTTTTTGTGTTTTTTAGTGTCGTAAGATTTGGTCTGTTTTGTTATTAATATGATTTTTTATTGGAAAATGAATAAAAATTATTTACAAAAAAAGAGAAAGGGGTCCCTTGAGAACTTTAGTGACAAGTACAGAGCAATACTTCTCAAAGTTGGGGGCCTCAGCCTTGATGATACAAACATGTTATTTATTTTGGATGTATCCCACCCTTCCTCTGTGGAACAAAAGGCAGCAAGCAAAGGGTTTGTAGGTGGTCTCTCCTGTCCAGGCCTAGACCTGCTTAGCTTTTGCAAAGTGGCTGCATCCTATGCCTTCATCAAGGGCCTTACGACTAATTCCATTTGCCAAAGCAGTTCACCTTTGGGTGGCAAATATTACTGCTGCAGAACAGAAACATTCAAAACCATCTAGGATGAATGTTAGATCTCCCTCATAATTATTGTGCTGATGGATTCTTCCACAGATGCTATGTAACTTGGAACATAATGCAATGCTTCCAATATAGTAGAGCACAGGAACTTTAGACTTTAAAAAAGTTCATTGTTTATACATACTCGAACATGTTTGTCCAACTATCCTTTTTGAGGGTTGTATGGTGTTTGGGCTCCCTTTGAAACTGCTCAAATTGAGACAAGGCTAATACAAAATCCCTCCGTATGGCTAAGAAGACAACATTCACACCCAAACAAGTCTTTTCAGGTCTTCAAGCCATTCTACAAATCCAAGCAATCTAAAAGCTTCAAACATGCCAACAAAGTAAATATTCTATCCACTCCTATAAACTAGTCCCATACCCTATGGGGAAGGAAAATATATTACTCTTCTTGCCACCAGTCCCCCCCCCCTTTGTAACAGATAGAGGGTGGTCTCTGGCACTTTCTTCCCAGGTGATTCAAGTCACATCAGTTACCTAAGCACCAACAAAAGTCAGGAAGAAGGATGTCGAAGAGTTCCTCAAAATCCTCATAGGTTGTTTCATTGAATCTGCTATCTCAGAGGCAAGATTATGATCAGTCCTCTCCAAGTTTTCACCTAGTGTTCCCCTGGAGGGGATTCTTTTAAGATAGTTTTTTCCATCACTTTTGCTTGGAGAATCTCAGAGCCTGGGCTCACTGTCCACAAATAAGGATTTCTGTATTGTTCATATGGATAGGACTATATGTCAAAGGGCAATTAATGTTTTCATAGAAATTAGCTTTGCCTAAACCTTGCCCCCCATCATGGTCCATTCTGGAGAAAACTTATCAAAAGCACATTTCTATTCAGTCTGGAAAGCTATTGGGAAGGAGGATCTTTTCATATCCTTCCGGTAGTCCTTCCTGAGTGATTCGATAGTCATTGGTACTTTGTCTAGATTGCTTGATGCCATTATTGGAGCTTTGAAGGCACTGGGAAAAATTATACCATCTCAAATTACTTCTCATTTTATGAGGAGCACCACCTGCTATAGTATTTGGGGGCAATCCCCCTTGGAAGTGATTTGCAGAACTGCAGTCTGATCATTGGTTCACATGTTTACCAGACATTATAAAGAGGGTCTTTGTCATCAGCTGCTGCTGACTTTGGACAAAATGTTCTGCAGAGGGTGCTAATTTCATGAAGTATGCCGGAAACAAACTACAGTGGTACCTCGCAAGACGAATGCCTCGCAAGACGAAAAACGCGCAAGACAAAAGAGTTTTCCATTTTTTGAGTCGTTCCGCAAGATGAATTTCCCTATGGGCTTGCTTCACAAGACGAAACGTCTTGCGAGTTTGCTTCCTTTTTCTTAAAGCCGCTAAGCCGCTAATAGCCGCTAAGCCGTTAATAGCCGCTAAGCTGCTAATAGCCGCTAAGCCGCTAATAGCCGTGCTTCACAAGACGAAAAAACCGCAAGATGAAGAGACTCGCGGAACGGATTAATTTCGTCTTGCGAGGCACCACTGTATAAGTCCACTCAGAGGAGATTACAGCTTTTCTGCATCTCAGATAGAGAGGCATGTCTCTGTATTCCTGAGGGGGGGGGGGGAGAGAGAAATTACTTACTATAAACTCTCATTCTTCTAAAAGTAGGGAGGCTGATCTACCTACCTAGGATTGAGCTTCTGGCAATGATGTATTCAAAAGCACATAAGGGGAAACTACAAATGTCCAAATAGAGTTGCCCTGTCTCTTTACTCTTCAGTTCTCTTTGTTTGGTTTTGCATGGTTGTGGTAATACTTTTTCCCTAAGTCTCCATATTTGTTCTTGATGGGGGAGAGCAGGGAACCCCTTCCCTTAGTGAGATCAAAGGTTGAACCTGTCTTCCTACCAGGAGTAGGTGCTATCCCAGATATAGAGACAAGTCTCTGCACTTGTATATGAGCAAAAATCTGTGGTAAGTACAATGTTCCCTTTCATTTTAAAAGCAAAAAAAGAAATCAGACATGTGAATTTGACTTTGCTGTCATAGGTGTGCTTCAAGGCATTGGTTGTGACAACACTTTAGTTCTTAACTTTTCCTTTCCTCTCCTTTGTTGGTGTTTTGTTACTATGACTGTGATTGGCTGATCTTGTACATCCAATAGCATGATGTTTTGTTGGCTGCTAAGCCTCTTTGTTAGCTGCAACTATTATCAAAACTGTGGTCTGTAGTAAACATGGCTGTGCTGCTGAGAGTGATCCCATCTTTCCTTCTTGTGCCATGATGCTGTTTTCATGAATGTCTTCAAACGATGTCACTGAGATAATTCTGAAGTGTAAGTTCTGAAGGATGTTGTTGCTTTCCTAGAAAAATAATGCCTGTCCATGCACAAGCATGGAAATAGTGTTGTTAGTCTGTTGTATTTAAATCTGCAAGGATCATGGACAGAGAGCTGGATCCTCTTTTGCAGTGCTGGAATTCAGAGCAGAAAAAACAGCAAGTAGGCCTTGAGCAGAAGGATGAGAAAATGAAACCAATCATAATCATACAGGGAAACTGACAAGTCTCCTTTCTTCCAAGCACGATTAAAGTTTTTATAAAAATGAGCTCAGCCCACAACTGGAGCTTGTGTATATGTGTGTGTATATAAATAACATTGATCCTATCCCCTTTAATTGCTCAAGCTCTCTTTATTTGTAGTTTAGGCTCCAGTCCTGAAACGGTCCATTGGAGTTTCTCTGTGCAGAACTCCCTGCAGGATTGGTGCCATAGTGTCTGCACATGCTGCCATCTTGAGGGTTGCCTGAAGCCATCCGCATTTAAATGTTATTTTAAATAGCATCGCTGAGTGAATCCAATAACACTTTAATGCAGCACAAAGAGCAGAGCACAGCAATAGCATTTAGTCCCTACATCACCAAAGAGCACTGACCAGAAAATCAGCTAGGGTAAACTGATGAATTTGTGGTCTTGCTCAGAAATGCTTTATACATTATTTGGGTTACAGCTTTAGTTTTCAGTTTATAAATTGTTTTGTAGCCCAAACAGCTATGGAAAGGACATAATGCTCACCAGAACAATCCTCATGGGAACAATGGTCCAAAAGTAAACTATGAGTTTGTAGAATAATTCCATACATTTCAATTGCCATATCAAAGCGTGCTTATACATCACATTTACATCCTGCACTTCATCCAAGGAGCTCAAAGTGGTAGTGTTTTCTGCTGAGAAATAGTAATGCACCTACAGCCACTCAGTAAACTTCATGGCTGAGTGGTGTAATTTGAATCAAGTTGTATCCAAACACAACATCTTAGTCACCACACTGGATTTTACTATTGCACTCACTATCTAGCTATTTCCTCCTATATCTTGATGGAAGACAGGTTAAAGCACAAATCCATTAAATGAGTTGTCTAAAGTGGCAAAGCAAGTCAGTGTCAGAGACAGGATTACAATCAGGGAGTTTCCAAATTCTACACTTTAACCAATTTTGACTCTCCCTGCCATAATTTGAATGCCTTCTTATTAAAATCCAGTGTGATGACACACCAAAAAAAGACAATTGATGCTCCCCCTGCCCCAACATGCATACAGCCAGGTAAAAATTGCTTAGGGGAGAGGGAGGGGTGCTCACTAGAAGATATTGCTGACTCTCAGCAGGCAAAAACAACTGCTTCCAGAGTACACAAGGCATGGCTTCTTTCAAAAGATTTATTATGGGTGGATTGGGTCTGTGACAGCAATAGCTCCTCAGCAGAGGGTAACAGCAGTGATTAAATGACAGTTCTTGTGAGTCTCTCCAACCCACAGCAATTGTGCAGGTTGCAGATAAGAGGAAATCAGTTCCCTACCACAGGACTTCTCAACAAGTAGATTTGCATAAACATATGCTCCCTGTAACATGAATCCACTATCCTGCTCACTCTGGTCTGAGACCGATCAAACAGCAAACTGGCCAGGGAGAATATAACTTTTACATAGCAAGAGATGGCAAAAAGTGTAATCATCCAGTTGGAGACTTGGTAACAGACATTCATTGTGCCAGTTATTTCAGCAATTAAGAAATGAGGCAGTCAACAAGAGATTCTGATTTTTCTTAACTTCTGTCAATGTATACATTACTCTAGAATTCCCCCTTGCTTACTTTAGTTCAATTATCCTACTTGTGACAATGCCTAAACTCCATCTGTGGTGCTGATTACCCTTTTCTGGCTTGATGCTGCATTTATCCCCCACAAAATGGACCTGCCTTGCGCCATTCTCAGCCTAGGCTTTGTTCAGATCTTTCTCTCATGCAATCCAGCATCTTGCATGTTCCAGCCCAGCACACTATGTCTTGATATTATATGACTCAAAGGAGTGATGGATTCTCAAACAACAACAACAAACGTAAACCCGCTGTCCCTTTTGATTTCATCAGGTGCAAACAATATATATACGCCTTGTGCTGGTGCACCATGCCTAGGGTGATCTTAATCTCACATGTATTCTGAACCACGACTGAGTGCCTTACCAGTGAAAGTAGGTTTTAGCTGATGCCTCCAAGTAGGTTTGCAGGACAAGGAGGCAAGGCACTGTCAGCAGGAGGCCTTGTTAGATTTTTTCACCTGCAATCCTAATAACACTGACAAGGACACTAAACTGGTAATATACTCTTCTCTTGCCTATCAGACCTTAAATGAAAACAGCTCCTAAATATTGCATCTAATACTTGTTTATTTTATTCAGGAGTCATCCTGAAGCTGTGGCAAGTGAGAAAATAAACACTATAAGAATCAGTGGCTCTTTAAATAACCATGGTTATTTTCAAAGTTAAGTGGAGTTCATAGTTCCCCAGGGAAATGCATTTGGCTTGTGAATAGCTCAAAGTGTGTGGCTCAAACTGTAGACAGATGTTGTTACAACAATCCCAAGATAAGAGCTTCTGGCAAATGTGAAATTATCGCATTTGTATCCTACTGTTTGTTCAAAAGAGCTTGAAACAGCATACTTCTATACATTTTAAAAGGCATCCTTTTATTTCCATTTTAATATGGAAACATACATCTGACATTCCATCCAGAAAATAAGAACACTGACAACCTATCTACAAACATGACTTTTTTCTTCTACTGAGTACGATAGGCTATTGAGTATAAATAGATCAAAAGAATAGGCCCACTCCTACATGGCTTCCTTATCACAACAAAATCCTGGGGAGAATCGGAACCCCTTGAATCTAAATATTCATGTTATTGCATCTCAGCAAGGAACAAAGAAAAATCCTGTTTGCTGTTGCTGTTGAGGAAGCTTGTGGTAGCAAAAGTCACCTTCCTATGGGATTTAAAATATAGCATCAATTTCACAGATGAAAACGAGGACGCTCCTGTGAAAGAGTGGGTGGCCCCAGGGGTGCACTCAATTTTGGCCATCACAATACAGGATGCTTCTAGACTGGTAATATTTTCAGGTGGAATTCAATCACATACCAGCAAATTCAGGTTTCCACAATTAAAGTTGATTTTGGAATTCTTGCACAACAAACCCATGTCACTGGACTTTATAAGTGACAGGAAAATACAATGGAAAATAGGGGGGGGGTTAACACTTGGCTAGTACAAAATAGCTGTAACTTTCCTATAAACTCTAGGATGAATGCTCTAGACAGCATAAGTAAAATTGCATGCAAGCCAGTGGCTCATTATGACAAAAAATTTGAGACAAGCCCTACATTATAGGGCAAGCCAAACATATATATGCTATGACACCAAGAAGATACTGGCTAAGTGACAGAGGCAAATTTGTCTGTGTTCAATACTATGCCAGAACTCTTTATACCCACTTCTCTTTCCCTCCCTAACTTCTGCATAATACTTAAGGCTCTTCAGAGGGAGGTAAAGACAGAAAAAAGCCCCCAGGAAATGCATTAAAATGCTTTTTCTTCATTTGCCTCAGACTACAAAACTTACATTATCAATGTTTGTTTGGATGTCACCATAAGAACCGAGATCTCAAAGATCTTAAGCTATGTATTAGTAAATGCTATTCTGTACTTTGAGCTGCCATCAAAAGGTTTGGAGAATGAGGTTTTCATCAGGACAGTAATCTGAAAAAAATGTAGTCACAGCTGAACAGTAGAAAGGTAAGCATTTTCTTAGCATATTTCCTTCTGAACTAGGCTGTCACACAGGAACAGTACAGAGTTTGTATCCAGTGATATCCAAGCCCCACTGCTTCCATCCATTCCACCAGGTTTCTGTTATGCTCACTATAACTATGCTCTCCTTTAAAACCAAACAGTCCAGCTTGCTCAGCTTGCCTCAGACACTTCTAGCATTAGCACATAAATATCTATACATCATTATGCCTCTTTCCAAATGTCTCTGACATGTGCATCTTTTGCTACAGTACTTTAGCCTCACTGAATGGCTATTGTGCTTCCTGTACTTCCATTGCCTAGCTCTATCCCACCTCCATCTGGACAATCAAACATTTACACCCTCATATCTTAGAGACAATTTATCCTAAACCAAATGCTCCCCAACTGCTTTTTCCTCAGCAGTTAAATGCTGCTTTTCCACCTTATTGTTATTTTAAGCACCAAGAGTCTGGTTCTGCTTGGTTCCAGTGGATCCTGTCTCCTTTTTGCAGGCCAAGCTTGCCTCAAAACATTCCTCAGTCCCTACTAGTTCTAAACTCCTCTCTCACCAGATCTCAGGTGAGCATTGGAACTCCTCAACTTTGCCTGTCTAGCTGGCCCAGTGCATGGAGTGGTAGCATTTCAGAGAAAGTTACCTTTGAAGTTCCTAAAACTTCTTGCCTAGCAAATTCTGCTTCCAGGAACATGTGACTACATTTTTCAGCATCATTCCAACCAGTATGCACTGCAAGTATTGACTCTTGCCCAGCACTGTATACAAGGCTAAATGAAAGGTGACATCTGCAACATTCACAACAGGCAAAAAATTTACTATGCACCTGGCCCCAAGTCTTTTCAGTGCCAGACTAAAGCAGTTTCATACACCCAAGTATTGGAATGCTGATAGCTGTCTCTCATTCAAAGGGTGGTTTTTAGCTGCTTGTTTTATGGAGATCATTTGTGGTTATTTAATGTCAGCAAATGTATACTGGGCAGGGAGGTGTTTCAATTAGTTATTATTGTACGTTTTCATGGTATTTATTATGCAAGTCGTCATTAGACCTTAACCATAACGTGGTGCATACATAAAGTCATCATCATCATAATAATAATAATAATAATAATAATAATAATAATAATAATAATTTATTTGTACCCCGCCTATCTGGCTGGGTTTCCCCAGCCACTCTGGGCGACTTCCATAGAAATCAAAAATGCACTAAAATATCACACATTTAAAACTTCCCTAAACAGGGCTGCCTTAAGATGTCTTCTGAATGTCAGGTAGTTATTTATCGCTTTGACATCTGATGGGAGGGCGTTCCACAGGGCGGGCGCCACTACTGAGAAGGCCCTCTGCCTGGTTCCCTGTAGCTTTGCTTCTCGCAATGAGGGAACCGCCAGAAGGCCCTCGGCGCTGGACCTCAGCATCCGGGCAGAACAATGGGGGTGGAGACGCTCCTTCAGGTATACAGGTAATACAGTATTCAAGCCCATCACAAACCAACACAATGTCTCTACCCGATTGGTCACTACCCAGAACACCCATCCACTAGGGAAGAATCCTCAGTATGTAAGGATATCTGTTCATTTTCCAAGTACTGAAACCACAAAGGTAATATGGTAATCTTAACCCTTCATAGCTGAAATCAAGCCAAAAATACTGCAATTCACTGATCTGTGGGGAGATTTAAAAAACAAAGTGGTAGAAAGAGTTCAAAGCATTTTTGTTTTGCAATTATCTCAAATCTCCCCTGAACTCTTCAGCCCCTTTATTAGGAACAGAATGTGCAAATGCTCTTTACCCTTGCATGTCTGCTGGTTTTCTACTCTTCACACCCCCCCTACCCCGACAATATACTATGCAACATTCAAGGTTGCCATATCATGAGCAGGGATTTTATTGATATGCACTTGGGTTGTGAAAATTATTGCAGTATCTATTCAAGGGGTCTTTTATTATTTTATTACTTTTATTATTCCTCCATACCATATGTACATCTCTGATGATATTAGGGGAAAGTCAACATGGAAAACAGACCTGAAATGCTGGACAAACGTTATTTCTCTTTACTGGCTTATATATTATTAATGTGCTCCATCTTCCAAGTCTAACTGGTGTCCTCCCAGTCAAATTCTTTTGAAATTGTGAGCATTGGTGGGTGACATTATGGGGCTCAACAGCCTCTCTTTCCATCATGCTCCATCTGTGGATGGCTTTGATCTTGGTGTTTAATGAAGGCATTAATTGATAGCACCTGCATGAGGAATTCACACTGTCTCTTAAGCTGTTTGAAATGCTGGAGCCTCCACCGCCTTAAGAAGAAGAAGAGATAAAATAAGATCTGAATCATTATAAAATTAAGTATGTATATTTTTACGGACTGTTTGCTGTTTTATTTTTAGGGTCATTTCAGCCTCATTGCTGCACAATATAAGTTATGTCAATTAAACCAGCACTGAACTTTGAAATGTTCTTTTATGGAATGTGGTTAATATTCAGTAGCACAGTATTGTATTAAAATACTAGTCTGACAGCCACAGGTGACATTACTATTGCATACAGGCAAATCATCAGGCAGGAAGAGAAAGGATGAAGCTCCTCTGCACGCAGCATAGAATCTATGCACGTTGCCAAAGGAGGAAAGACGCCTCCCCCATGTCCAGCAAATAAATCCAATTGGCTGTTGTCTTTCTCCTGCAGACCCCAGCAGACTAGTATTTTCTTTTCTCTTTGCAAGCTAATAACTTTTGAGAACTTATTTATAAGGCTGCAATACAGGAACAGTGGTCAATAAAGGAATAGAAAAATGTATGAAAAATGGGAATTCAAGATCAAAAGCAATTTTACTAGTTTAGATTGCTTCAGAACTACATTGTTCAATACTGAAATAACACAGGGAATACTTCTTCCAGAGTATCTTGTGGCAGCTGATTTTAGCAGCAGAGTTCTGACAGGTCATGGGTCTTTCTTGGAAATAATTTTCCTACACTAAGTTTATAGGGCAAGCTGGAGCTAAAGTCAGGTTGCTTATAGTTTCTATGGAAGAAATGGAAGCAAGGGGAGGCTGCAAATACGAACTTGAATCAGAGTATGAGAACCCACTTTGTGCAGATGTGGGAGTTCTCAAAGGCACATACAGCTCTCCTGTCCTAAGATTAATTGCTATGGAAGAAACATCTGTGTGCAAAGATCCCCGTAATGAAATGAATGGGGTGTGTGCATCAGAAGAACCATAACACTTTTGTTTTCTTCTATCTCATTGGTTTTAATATATGAACAATGGGGTCAAAATTTTGGCTGCTCAATTGCAATCTAAACCACATGCAGCATTATAGTTTCATTATTATTTATTATATTTGCCAGTCACTCTTCTTATGGAATAACCCAAAGCAGCTTACATTAAAACCGATCAAGTACAACAATAAAAACCAAAAAATACAGCTATATGGAAAAAAGCAGGTTACTTTCCCACTAAATGAGGCAACAATGCCACCCCTTAACTAAGGGCCAAAGATCTGGGTAAAGAGAGAAGTATTCACATGGTGCCTAAAACTGGATAAAGATGGGGTCAGGTATGACTGCTTGGGGAGAGCATTCCACAAGTGGGGGAGCAGTGGTGTACCTAGGGGTTGGCTAGGTTGGCCCTTGCCAAGGGTGTAGGCCCAGGAGACTGCAAAAATTGTGCCTCTTCACTCTGGCTCGGAGTGGCTAGGAAGGAAAACAGCGAGGGGAAGAAGGCAGGATGGACCAATGGGGTGGGTGGGAGGCAGACCTGACCCTGATGGCAGCAGAGGCAGTCAATGGCAGAGCCCCAAAATAGATGAAGAGCAACCTTTTTGTGTTTCTGGTCTATGGGCTCTCCCGGCTTCAGAAGTGCCAATACAACTCCTTGCCAAGAATGCAAGGGACGGGGGGGGGGAGGGATACAGCTTTTTGCCAAGTGCACAAGGTAACCTAGGTATGCCGAGGGGACCACTTCCTGAACCACATAAGGCTTTATAGCTCAAAACCAGCATTTTGAATTGAGCCTGGAAACTAGCCAGTGCAGTCATGTCAGTATTGGGGTTACAGTATATGTTTAGACCATCATACTCTGGTCAACGATCTGGCCACAGAATTCTGCACCAGATGCAGTTTCCAACCTATCTTCATAAGCAGCCCAATTTATAACACACTGCAGTCCTCCATCCTAAGGTTACCAAAGCAGACAACAGAAGTAGCTGTCCTAACACAGCTGTATCACAAGTTATGGCTGATGGAGGGCAATCCATACCACCAAGGCCATGGGCCTCAAGCAATAGTAACGGATACAAAAGTACTCCATGCTACATACCTTCTCCATCAGAGATAGCATAACTCAATCCAGAGTATGCCACATCCCATTCATCCCATTCTGCCCGGACACTGAGGTCCAGTGCCGAGGGCCTTCTGGCGGTTCCCTCACTACGAGAAGCCAAGTTACAGGGAACCAGGCAGAGGGCCTTCTCGGTAGTGGCACCCGCCCTGTGGAACAACCTCCCACCAGATGTCAAAGAGAAAAAAAGCTACAAAACTTTTAGAAGACATCTGAAGGCAGCCGTGTTTAGGGAAGCTTTTAATGTTTAATAGGTTATTGTATTTTAGTTTTTGTTGGAAACCGCCCAGAGTGGCTAGGGAAACCCAGCCAGATGGGCAGGGTATAAATTATTTATTATTATTATTATTATTATTATTATTATTATTATTATTATTATTATTATTATTATTATCCAGTCTAGGGAACCACCTATAAATAGTGCCTTAGTCTTATCTGGATTAAGCTTCAGTTTATTGGTTCTCATACAGCCCATTACTCACTCTGAAAGATTAGGTCTAATAGATTGTCTAGTATTTGTGCTGTAAAGGGCAAGAACTGCTTGTGTAATCCAGTGTTCCTAGTTAGAGCATTGAATGGTACTGGTGATCTAAAATTATACCCATTTTGCTTCAGGAACATAGACACCTCCAACAATTTTAACCTAGGTAAAACTAAAAGTCTGTGGATGGCTTTGCATGTTATATTTTTTTAAGAGTTGGATGATGGCCTCATTCATTCACTCATTTATTGTCTCCCATTACATGATATCAGATCAGGTTAAAATGTAATTAAAAACAATACACCTGCTTTCAGGGTCTCAAGGGGCAGGTTGTGTGGGAAACTGCGCTCAACCCTGCAATCCTTAGCACCACCACAAGAAGTGCTACAGCCTCTTGGAAGCACAGCACTGGCAACCATTTTGCTGTACTTTTCCCAGTTATTAATATTTAATAAGTGAAGAAGGCCTGTGTAAAAAGCTAGCATCCTGGCATCTGGTGCTTCTGATGCATTTAGTACTAATATTAGATAGCACTTTTCATGTTGACTAGGGGTTGAATAGGTAGAAGGGGGTTTATGTGTGCCTTGTATTTAGTGGTCCTTGTAGTTAGTGGTCCTAGTTCTCCTATTTTTTATTAACTGCAGAGATATTAAAGAAGAGTTCCAACTAGAGATCTAAATGTGAAGACTGAGGTTCAATTATTAGCTGACATGGTTAATTCCTTTATTAATTTATCTAGTACTCATTCTAAAGCTATCTAAACTAATGGTCATCACAATATTCTGTGGAGATTAAATCAATAAACTGTTTTGAGTGAATAACTTTATGGTTGTTGCTATTTTGTCCTAAAATGACTATTCATTTCTACCTCAATTAACATTTGATATACTTTGCAATCAATAAACTGTTTTGAGTGAATAACTTTATGGTTGTTGCCATTTTGTCCTAAAATGACTATTCATTTCCACCTCAATTAACAATTGATATACTTTGCAATTTTTTTCACAGTCACCCTCAAAACATCTATGCAAGATCATTTTCAATCTATTTTGCAGCTGGGGAACTGAGGTTATGTACTAGTTAGTTACCAAGGCCCAACTAAGGATTCTGTGATAGAACCTGAATTTGAACAGAGCCAAACCCCAAACACCTGGGGAAGAATCTGCTTTGTCAGATCCACTCTCTGGGTCTGCTTCTGTTGTTAGCCTTCCAAGGACTAGACTTTTATTTGGTATATGTTTGTAAAATCTCTGACTTCAAATGAGTCATACTAGCACCCAGCAGCCAAGGAGGGACTCTTGAGTTTTTCAAAAAGATTTTGAGTCTGCAAAGCAGGCAATTCCATGGGTGAAAGATTCAAAATGACCTCAAATTGTATTAAGACCAACGGTGATCACTTAATCCTAACCCAGGGTTTTGGCCTCAGCAGCTAGACAAGTCTCAAAGTAAAGCAAAGCTTAATATTCTTGATAGCTGGATTCAATTTAGGCGTGCAGCAGAGACGATAGTCAGGGAAGGAGACAAATAGTCTTCAGACAATTAAATTTAATTGTTCCATCTGAAGATTATTTATCTCCTTCCCTGATTATTGTCTCCTCCAAGGAGTGAATAAATTGGAACCAGCAATCGGCAAGAGTTACTCTATTCCCCTGAAACGAAGCTGAGTTCTGAAGAAACATCAGGCTTTCAGATCAACATGACACTTTGTTCTAATAAGCTAGTGGCTGCTTTAGATCTGCCACCTTTGAACATCTTTTTAGCAGACACCAAATCAGCAAAAGTACATTCCAGCATCCTCCTTTTATACCAACATTTGGCAGCTCTGAGTTAAAACTACTATATCACCTGACCCAATCAAATGTTCAAAGCTAGATTTGAATATAATGCTACTATGTGAAAATAATTACTACAAAATGGCACACACACCCTGCTACTTTAAAAAGATGATTTGAGCATAAGCCTGCGGAGGAAGACTTTAAATGCTTTGTCTTCCTAGTCCAGAGAATAAGTAAGTTCAAACCACTATCTCCTGCTGTAAGGCACCAAACCTCTCAAAAATAATGTATTGTGCAAAATGTTGACTATCAAAGAAGTGCTTCTTAGTAGAATTGATTTGTGGTCCTCTTGTGCAACAAACCCACCTCAAAAAAATCAGATTGGAAAATGCACTGTAAATTAAGGGATAGCAACAGATTGACACAATGCTATATAACCTCCCCACAAAGAATGCTCAAATATATTACCTGCCAGTGACCTGAGAGGTAGTGGGCATTAGAAGAAGGATATAATCCACTACTGTAGTTGCTAGTGCAGAAACTGCCGGAGATCAAGTGATTAAGTTTAATAAACACCAATGGCTCTATATTCTATTGCTTTCACTGTAATCATCTATATCTGCTGTGAGGCTTTGTGTATGAATCTTTGTTCAAGGACTGAAATTGGATGTCTTGCTATGCAAAAAGTAGAAGCAGCTCTGCTCACCAGGCACTTCTCATGTTCTCACACACCATGAACCTGACAGAATTCTTAAGCTACTTGAATTCATCTCCACACAGATGTGTGGAGCAAAGTCAGGGCTTATCCATATAAACAATCTCCAAAACAAGGTGCAATATACTCAGAGTCGCAAAGTGATTTCATGCTCTTTACTCAGCTCATAGTGTTGAGGAGGAATGAATAAAAGTCCCCTCACAGTATCTACTTTATATACACTATTTACACAATGGGCTGCACATGATTGGCTAATTCCGGAATTCTACTGTAAGCCAATCAGGTTGTGGATTCACTTCTATCTGGAGCATGATTGGGTGGTTCCTGCCAACCAATCATACTGCTGCATTGTTCTAGGATCAATCAGACTGCTGCAGTTTGGATCCTATTCAACTCAGTACATAACACAAGGGTTTTTCCATAGCACTGAAAAATATTACATAGCTGCAATATACAGTGGTACCTCGGTTTAAGAACATCCCTGTTCACAAACTATTCGGTTTATGAACTCTGCAAAACAGCTAGTAGTGTCCCAGTTTGCGAACTTTACCTCGGTCCAAGAAAAGAATCCGAACAGTGTTAGGATCGTCCTACTCGCGTGTAGGACCCTGGCCTGACTGGCAAGTTCTCTCCCACCTGGTCTGTCGCACAATTCTCACCTGGATAGAAGCAGGGCCATGCAAAACTGGTAGGCCGCATTTCAATAATCTCCCCCCCCCCCAAAGGGGCTGTTCCCCTTTGCCTCTGGGTTTGTGCTGTTGGCATCCGTCTGCTTCAGGAGACCATGCAAGAGTGCCCCTTCGGGAGTAAAGTCAAACCGTTGGAGAGTTACAGCACTGGTTGTGGCTGTAGAGAGCGAGACAGGAGAGGCATGTTTTATTGGGGCAGATGAAGCCCTCTGGTTTTGCTGCTACAGGTGCGCCATGGCGTTTCCCCCCTCTTCTCAGAGGTCATTCCTCTTCTGGTCAGTGCTGTGGATACACAACCCTAACTGCTTCCAGGCACTGCGAGCTGCCCTCCCTTCACCACAGCCACAATTAGATGAGGGGCTCACCACTCCCCTCAGAAAGGCACCAAATGGCTTTTTTTCACACGGAAGGTTCCAGAGCAGATTTCGCCCCTCAGGAATTTCCCCTCAGAATCACCACAGCACACGAAGGCTGGGACTTAAGACAGGTCTGCTTCCAATTGGCTCTCTCTGCTTCTTCTCAGATTCTGATTGGCTGTGCAATGTATCCGTCTCAGAGAGCTTTGCCTGATACCATTCTTCCTCCTTCAAAACGTTGTTTGTTATACAGGGTGAGTCCTTTAAAAGAGGCCCTGTGGATACAGAGTACACATGTTCCACGGGGCCTCTTTTAAAAGACTCACCCTGTAGTTTGGCTGTATCAAAAGGAAACAATAAATGCAATGAGTTTTTAAAAAAAAACTTTAAAAAAAACCTACTCCAAATTAGCTAACAGATCAAACCAGCAATCCTATGCACACTTAGCTGGGAGTAGGCTGAACTCAATGGGGCTTATATGTGAATACAGTGGTACTGTACCTTGGGTTAAGTACTTAATTTGTTCCGGAGGTCCGTTCTTAACCTGAAACTGTTCTTAACCTGAAGCACCACTTTAGCTAATGGGGCCTCCTGCTGCCGCTGTGCCGCTGGAGCACAGTTTCTGTTCTTATCCTGAAGCAAAGTTCTTAACCTGAAGCACTATTTCTGAGTTAGCGGAGTGTGTAACCTGAAGCATATGTAACCTGAAGCGTATGTAACCCGAGGTACCACTGTAGATATTAAAATTCCTTCCAGTAGCACCTTAAAGACCAACTAAGTTAGTTCTTGGTATGAGCTTTCGTGTGCATGCACACTTCTTCAGATACCATGCATGCACACGAAAGCTCATACCAAGAACTAACTTAGTTGGTCTTTAAGGTGCTACTGGAAGGAATTTTTTTATTTTGACTATGGCAGACCAACACGGCTACCTATCTGTCACTGTAGATGTTGTATAAGAATAGCCTGCTGAATCAGGCCAATGGCCCATCAAATCCAGCATCTTGTTCTCACAGTGACTAATCAGGTGCCTGTGGGAAACCCACAAAAAACAAAAACAATTTCCCTTTCCATACCATAGCCACCATTATTTGGAGCCATCGATAGCCCTCTCCTTCATGCGTTTGTCTAATTCTCTTTTAAAGCCATCTAGGTTGGTTGCCACCACGGCCTCATTGGGGACCAATTTCCATCGTTTAACTATGCACTCACGAAGAAGTGCTTTTTTTCAATCTGTCCTGAATCTTCCCACATTCAGCTTCATTGAATGTCCATGAGTCCTCTTGTTATGAGGGGGATAAAAAAAACTTCCCTATCCAGTTTCTCCATGCCATGCACAATTTTATAAACTTCTATCAGGTCGTCTCTTACTTAACTAAAAAGTCCCAAATGCTGTGATCTTTCTTCATAGACGCGATTTTCCTGACATCTTGTTCAGTTGTAATAAAGATTTTGGCCCCACTGTGGGATGCTGGACTTTTTGTCTCATGGACCAACGCTGCTATCTTTGCTTTGTATATTTCTAAAACACAGATTATTCTCGACGAAAAATAGTTACTTTTGTTTTTATATTAAGAAAATGGGGTGGAGGATATTTCATAACATGGCAGTGAACAAGCAGGAATCTGGCAATACGTATTGCTAAATAGTTTTGGGGATGTTAACTTCAAAGTATTTTTTTTCCCTGCAACCCAAAGGGTACGTTTTTATTCTTCCTTACACCCACAGCCATTTAAGTCCTCCAACCTTAACATTTTCAGAATGCCAAAATTCAGTTTATATTTGCCAAGTTGTGAGATCAAGTTCTCAAATAAAACAAACAAGGTCTGTGCCAGCCATACTGGAACAGTGACAATAGCATATCTGTCTATTGCACACCCTTCCCTACATGGGAGATGCCAATTATTTTTTAGTTCATTTTATTAACTATATATGTATATATACAGGTATGCACACACACACAACAGGGAAAATATATACATCTAATCTAATTCATATGAAGCCTATGTACACAATTGTGTAATACTAAAAGGGAGTATCCATTATTGCAATAAAGCAAATATCTCTGTTAACTTCAATTTCATATTTTGTTTTCCAAAAATCAATAAATAGACACCATGTTGTCTTGAATTTTTATATTATGGATTTTATTGTTCTAAAGACTAAGCCACCCTTGGGAAACCAACTTGGCCAAAGAGAAGAGTAAAAATACCATAGATAAATACATTAAATAAATACAATCTAGTCTCTCTTGAGTTAGGAGGAGAAAAGGAAGATTCCAGGGTTGGTGGTCAGTGTTACAAGAAACATGCATCATTTTCTAAGGATTTTCATTTTTTTAACCTATGTGTTTAGGACTTCTTCTTCCGAGAACCGTATATTCCAAAACTCAAAAGTGGAGACACTGTTTATAATGTTGTGATGCTTGAGGTGGAAATTCTGATTGGTACCCCCATGGTGTTAAAAATGTAATAAACTAAATAATTTGTAATATGGTGCCCTTTGGTTGTGACCCAAATCTGCCACCACATTAGGTCCATTCAGAAGGGCAGCCCTGCTAGAGGTTGCCTTCTACAAATCTGATGTATTTGGAGAAGGGAAAGGAGTGCAAAAAAGGGGTCTACATCTGCCTTTGTTGTAGACATCCACAAAGCTTATTTCAGTGTTTAACAAGTAGTGAAAAGAATAGACACAGGGTTGTATCCAATTTAGAGCTAAGTTAAAGCCATGTCATGGTATGTGTGACTCACTGGTGAAATGTTTAACTCCAGGTGAATGTTGTTGCACAAGAAATTACAATCTGTTGTGGAATGAGTTTCTGCTATCACAAATGTTGCGCTGGATTCCTCTTATGCAAAATTACAACTCATCTATCGACTAGCACAACAGCCTTTGTGCTAGTAGACTGAAAACTTTGGACATAGCCTATGGTAATCATCTTGAACCTTCATACTTTAGCACCACAGGAGAAGGGCTACTAAATCCTTTCACTTCCTGCCACTTGACCTGCATCTAGTAATGTGAAGTTCAGCTCCAAGGATAATTTCACACACTTCCCCTGCCTATAATCTGATGCATGTCCAAATGTTAAATGTTAACACAACTCTTGCATGTACTTGTATTCTTGCTGTAGCACCAATGGGAGATGTGCAAAATGCAGGGACGCAAGACAAAACTTTCTCTGTGGTATGACAAGATAAAGGCCCATAATGGTTTTAAAAACCATGTATTTAGAAAACCCTTATATAATGTTTGGATAAAATACAAAGATCTTTTAGAAAGGAAAACACCCAGATGGCTTTCACCAATGGAGGCAAAGGCCCAGAAAAAAGTTAAATATGGAAACTAATTGGTTGAGATATTCAGATCTATTACTGGAAGAGAAAAAAGGATTTAAATTAAAACCATTTGATCAAATTAAAGATAAAATAAATTGGTTACATTACCATCAGATCAATGAATTGTATATATTAGATAAGAAAAATGGTTTTGCATCAGAAAAAACCAAGTTGGAAATGGAGTTGTTAGATTCTAAAGTTAAAAATTTATCTAAAATGTTTAATCTGTTGTTGGAGTGGCATACAAAGGACGAACAAGCTAAATCTGTGATGATAGATTGGGCAAGAGATGTTGGACATAACATAATGTTTGAAGACTGGGAAAGGTTGTGGAGGAAAGGGGTTAAGTTCACTGCATGTTCAGTGTCAAAGGAAAATATTATGCAAAATGATGTATAGATGGTACTTAACTCCTGTAAAATTAGCAAAGATTTATCACAATAGTGATAATCTATGTTGGAAATGTAAAGAAAAAGAAGGTACCTTTTTCGTATGTGGTGGACCTGCCCCAAGGTCCTTGGGGGACCTTCTTCTGGGAGAAGATTTATAATGAACTGAAAAAAATGTTGAAATATACATTTATTAAGAAACCAGAGGCCTCCCTTCTTGGAATAATAGGTCCGGAACTGCCCAAGAAAGATGTTAGATTGTTTTTGTATGCCACAACTGCTGCAGGGATTTTGTTAGCCAAGAATTGGAAAACACAAGAAGTGCCAACAGTGGAGGAATGGCAGATGAAGATGGTGGACTTTTGGGAGCTAACCGACCTGACCGGAAGAGTCCGCGACCAGAAGGAGGAGGAGTACCAGGAAGAATGGATGAAATTTAAAGAATATTTAGTTAAATATGCTAAGATAATTTAAATAGAAATACTTGCAAATACCAGATTGGCTTAGGATTTAAATATGTGATTATATATAATAATATGTTTAAAGTTTCTATGAAAAGTAAGAAAGAAGTTAATTGACTAAGTAAATTTTATGAGAAATTAGTCTTGGAAAACTGTTACAATGATATACATTGAATGATATACATTGAAATTCAGCCGGGGGGATTTGAGGAAGTCACCTAACAATGTTAATAATGGTGGAATAATGACAGTTAGGATTTATGTGTGTTTGTTTATAAATTTGGAATATCAAAACTTTCTCTGTAGCGGCACACCACATGCCTTCCCCTAGAAAGCAAGATAAGTCTAGATTTTGTTGTTTTCAGTGCCAGGCAGACCTGCCTATAGTTCACGTTTTTGTAGGAGACTAGTGCTAGGGTTTACAGGTGAAAAGTTAGGACCCTCCTTTGTAGCTCTTATGACACAAGCCCCCCAGTCCTGTCAGGATCAGGCATGGATTGGCAGGCTCAGACTAGTGAGGATTAGGAGGAAGCAGAAGGGGCAGGGCAAACTGTGGGAATGAGGAATGGAAGTTCTGCCCCTCCTGTGGAGTAGAGAGCCTCACTGGGGGCTGAGGAGGACACTGGCCACCTGCTGCGGATGGCTGAGCCATAGGTGGCAGAGGCTGAACAAAGAGTCAGGAAGGTAGGGTGCAGCCTTGTTGGCAAATTCCAGGCTCAGTCTCTGTAGAGGGAAACAGAGTCAACCATCCAAATGGAGAGCATTTACAAACTTGGCATTCTTGCAAAGCATACGAGTGTTGCTGGTAGGTTTGCCATGCCTCCATTTGAAATGCTTAGTCAAAGGGATGTGGAAACTGGTTAGGACATCTTTGCTGCTTCTGCTCAGTTCTGAAATACTTGCCTGGCTCCTAATCTTGACTTCTACTGCTATGTCTGCTGTTGAACCTGTACCATTACTGGCCTGAATATACAAGTAAGAGCTTCTGCCGCCTTGTTTTGGGGGGAAGGTGAGATATCTTATGGGTTCTCTCCCCACCTCTTTTTATAGGTATTTAAGAACAATGTTGTATTTTTACCTGATCTTTTATCAATTGCATGTGCATGATTTTAATGTTTTAATTTGTGTTGTATCCATCAAGTGAGATCATATGCTGCAGGGCTGCCATGCCTAGACAAATATTTAAAAATAAATATTTTAAATCAATGGCATACAAGCAAGCACTTGTAAGAAGAGGCATTCAAGTTGCTTTTAGCACCGCTGGTGAATGCACATCTATATTTTTTATTTTGGTGGATAATGGAACTTCCCCAAAATTCACATGTTGGCAGATAGTGAAACTGAATAGGATCTCAAAATGGGATGGTGGCTAGAGAAGTGGGTATGGTTAGGGATGTTGCAGTTCAAAAGCATGTCAAACTGCAAGTAGATAAATAGGTACCACTACGGCGGGAAGGTAAACGGCATTTCCGTGCGCTGCTCTGGTTCGCCAGAAGCGGCTTAGTCATGATGGCCTGGAAGCTGTACACTGGCTCCCTTGGCCAGTAAAGCGAGATGAGCACCGCAACACCAGAGTCCCTATACCTTTATACCTAGCAAGTTTGGGGGTAGTTAATGTATGAAGGTGTTAAGACCACAGATCTGTATTCCTAGATTCAGCTAGGTCACATCCTTCACCTGGTTGTAAGTAAGTTAAGTTTCCTCCCTTTCTGTTCTCTTTCACCATGTGATAGGACATGCCTGAGCTTGCTCAAACCGCATGAGTAGAGCTATTTCACTATATTTTGTATCCCAATATTTCTGCCTGTGTTTATTTGCTGCTGCATGGATGAATGCATGAACCTGGCCTTTGGAACTTTGTAAGTAAAGCATTTTTAAAACTTTTTGGGATGTGTGGTCTGTTCAGTGCTAAAGGGGTAGAACCAGGGAAGCTCTGGTAGCAACTCAGAACAGGATATTTAAAAGGTTTAGCCCTGTGCTTTGGATCTAGAGAGCCAGCCAATTCTTTTATTAATTACCCCACATGGGTGATCTATATACAGTCATACCTTGGTTCTGAAACGCCTTGCAACTCGAACGTTTTGGCTCCCAAACGCCACAAACCCGGAAGTGAGTGTTCCAGTTTGCAAACGTTTTCGGGAAGCCAAACGTCTAATGCAGCTCACACGGCTTCTGATTGAGTGCAGGAAGCTCCTGCAGCCAACTGGAAGTTGCGCCTTGGTTTTTGAACATTTTCGGAAGTCAAACGGACTTCCGGAACGTATTCCGTTTGAGAACCAAGGTACGACTATGTCTATTTTCTTCACAAAATGCTCATGAGCAGGATTGACCATAATGCAGCCCTGCGATTTGCTGCTTTCAGGGTGAACAATAGGCTGTTCAGGCATCTCTAGTAGTACTAAATAGCAATGCTGAATCATAGTTATAGGAACAGCCTATCCATGGAGAAGGGAGAAGTCTGCAGCAACAGACTAGCAAATGTGTTATAGAGAGATGGGCTGGGGGTGTTTTAGGGCAGGACTGAGGGGCATCAGCTGGGCTTTGTCTTGCAAGCTCTGCATAACAGCTGTCTGCCCCGTGCCTGCCTCTAAAGTCAGCGCTGACAACTCCTCACTTTTATGGGAACTAATTTTACTCAGGCACATGCAAAATAAAAATAACAAAAAGATCAACAAGTTATTCCACTGGCTTTCCTGATCTTCAGCTTGGATTAGCAGTGAGAGGCTCACAAATTCTTCCAGGGTTTTAGGGCAGCTTTTCTTTCGCCCATCTTCTCTCATCTCGAGCTCAATCCAGTGTGTGTTCAGTGAGGTGCCTCAAGGATTAAGGAGAGAAAGAATCTCTCCCTCCCACTCATCCATCATGCTATCTATGGAGTGCAAGATGATGTGATGCTACAATTTACAGCCTGGGCCATGCTGGATTGTTATGGAATAGTATACAGCGGGTCACAAGGCATTTCCATACTGCAGATTCCCTATATTTGGTGCTTTCACACTAAATTGAATCAGGGCCATATTGCCTGCATTTGTAAATCTATACATTGACCTCCATCCATTGATTCAACTTTGAAACCAATAGAAAACCAGATTGACTGGACAAGACTGCTTCCAAATGGGTGGCTCCTAGTGCTGTCATTGCTCTCTTCATACGTTAATTCTTTTCCATTCCACTCAGATCAGCAGATGTGACATAGCTGTGGGGGTAGAGAAAGTCCAGGTCACAAGAGCGGCCATACACATTTGCTGTAACAGGAGTGGGGAAGAGAATCCAGCGACTGGGCCCATATCCTGACCTTCCTATCTCTGTGGATCATTTTGACAAGTGAGGGGAGTCCTTCCACCTGTTAATTGCCTGACATTGCAATGACATAAAACATTCTTTTTGCAGCCATGCCTATATTTTTTTAAAAAATCAATCTTTCAATGAGCACTGAAAACCTTTTCCAACAATATATTTGCAATCATACCAGTTAATGCTACAGCATTATAGTACTATAATGTTAGAATGGTAATAATAAAGAAGTCACCTTTCTGGTCACAACCATCTTAGCAACATAGTTAATAGTGGTGACCAGAATGATGGTGGTGCTTCTGTGTGTGAGTTTAAGAACATTTTTAAGACCATTTCTTTGAAAAGGATTATAATGTTATAGGTAAAGATGGTTTCAACTTTGTGTTGCAAGGTACTGAGAGAACATTCAGAAATGTGACCTCTTTGTTATTGCTTCATGTGTTCCAGGGCAGCCTTGCCACCCAAAGTGACATTTCAAAGCAAAGTGTGAGCGGGGGGTGGGGGTGCTATCCTTAGGAAAAAACATTTTTTAAGGAATTTCTAGGGAAGCTACAAGAATTCCAAGAAAACTCGGAAATTTACAGGGGGAAATTCCACACAGCCCTGCCAGGGTCAGATTCCAGGGCTGAGCTGTGGCTGAAATTAATAGCACGGCAACCCTGCATCAAAACAGCTCTATGCTCTAAATCAGGCTTCCTCAACCTCTGCCCTCCGGATGTTTTTTGAGACTACAATTCCCATCATCCCTGACCACTGGTCCTGCTAGCTAGGGATCATGGGAGTTGTAGGCCAAAACCATCTGGCGGGCCGAGGTTGAGGAAGCCTGCTCTAAATGGAATGGACTTTAAAGACTATGGTCACTTGAGTTTTCGTATTGGATCGTGTGGCACCATTACAGTACCAGCTGCGTTGCTTATTGCCATGGTTCTGGGCCCAGTTTAAAAGGCTGGTTGTAAACTTTAAAGTAGGAGTGGGAAACTACAGTCCTGAGGTCAAACGCAGCCCTCTAGGTCTCTCTTCCTGGCCCTTGAAGCTCCCACCACAACCACACCCCCTCTCCACAGGTACAACACCTAACACTCCTTTAGTGTTTTTGCCTGACTGGAATGCGTCCTTGAACTCTGGCAAGACCTCTTGCTTGACTATGAATGCATGTAGAAACTACCCTGCTGCATAAAGATAAAATATAAATTTGCTGTTATTCCCACTTTTGCCTCTGGCCCCATCCACCTCCGACTTGTAGCCCAGAAGGGAACAGAGCCCTTAGTCTGAAAAGGCCTTTCTTGGGTCCAGTTTATCCAAAGGACTGCTTACAGCAGTGCCACTTTTACAGCCCTCAACTAGCAACCGAGGCCCTTCTCATTTGCCCACCACCAGAAGTAGTTCATGACATGGACAATACAGAGAGGGCTTTCTCTGTCAGCCTCACACTTCTAGAACTCAATTCCAAGGGGGCTCCACCAGACCACACCACTGTATGCCTTTCAGAAATATTTGAAAACTCGCCAGTTATTGCTGGCTTTCTCTTAAGAGTTGAGTTTTTAACTATTGGTCTGGTTATGCTGCTGAGCTTTATCATCTTTTAATCATTCTGGGTTGGGTTGGTTGGCTGACTTATTTCATTCATATCCCACCTTTCCTTATACATGGTCCTCCTTCTTGTCTTCCCCATTTTATTTTCACAACAAACCTGAGACAGTGACTGAGTCCCAAGGTCATTCAGCGAGCTTCATATCTTAGTGGGGATTTGAACCCTGTTCTCTCAAGTCATAGTCCAACACTTTCATCACACTGTCTCACACGTTAGCTGCTAGTCTCCTTGTGTTTAACTGCCAGTATTTCGGATTTCGTAACATTTCTGTGTGTGTTGTGAATTGGAAACTGACTTGAACGAGTTCACTGTCAAAGGTGGTGCATGTGTATTTCAAATACTTTACATATACTGTAGTCAGATGTTAATTCCCTATTCTGGAGCTTACTCCCAAGGAAGTGTGTGTTTAAGAATGCAATGTAAACCCCCCGGTCATTCGAGACTGAGAAGTCTACATTATGGTACTGTCAGAGCCTTGTTCACATGCTTTCCACCCTGCTCCCAACCCTGAGAGTGGGAGGTAGATTGTGGATGGGTGGAGGCAGCAGGCACGCTCCTTCGGGGGACTTGAAAGCAGTCCTCCTTGTGTGTGCGCGCTTGCTCCCCTCCCCTAAGTATGATGGCCATGATAGATGGTGACATCAGCTAGAGACAACTCCAAGGGACCAGGGCTGGCCATTGTTCTGTGCCAGTGTGAAGTGATGTCCGTCGCCTAGGAACCTGGGGCAGGCCTACAAAGGCATGCTTTCATCTCCCTGACCTGCTCAGCTGGCAAAAAGGCCCTGTCCAAGGCACCAGCCTGGGAAGACATTGCAGGCACACAGCAGAAGGAACTCGAATGAGAGTCAGACACACACCCCACTTAAAGACCCCATTGAAAGCTCTTCTACCCCTCCTGCCCCGGAGGAAAGGACTTGCCTCCTAAACCCTTGTGTTGCATTTAATTAAAGCTAATCATCCCCCCCTTAAAGTATTTCCACTCGTCCTCCTCACTAGAATGACCAGATGCAATGGGGGCTTTCAGCCCCTTAGGTCACAGCGGGAATATTGGTAGTTGGAGTTAGTCATGCAGGGTGAGAAAACCCGCACCTGAAAAAAACAAACCCTCTTCTAAACTTTTAAATGTGCAGAAACGCGTCTTTGTCTTGGCATTTTGTCATCCTATCCTATGACAGAAACAAAGGGAAATGGTTTAAAACTGGCACCCAACAGAACGACGGTGGTGCAATCACTGCTGTTACTGGTACTACTGGTAACTAGAGTAAGCTTCAATGTGTGACAGGGCTCCAGTCTGAGGGAGGGCAGAAGCTAGGAAACCACGAACCATGGAACAAGCCTATAGCCAAGGCAGAAGGACAAATCGAAAGCAGGCATGATCATGGAGCAATCCAAAAGTCAGGACGGGAGAGCTATTTAGGAAGCAGGATTGAGAACCAAGCAGATGTCAGCACCAAAGGATAACTAAAAGAACAAGAGCTGATAAACTGGGAGAAGATGACTTCTGGGAGGATTGAATATCCAGCCTAGATAGATGAGGTCAGTCCTGTACCTGACAAGCAGAAGTGTAGTGGTCTGGGATTGGGGGGGGGGTGTCCTATTTCTGCAGCATGATCCTTGTCTCTAGCATCCTAGAGCAGTGTTTCCCAAACTTTTCCCCACCATGGCACCCTTCCAACCTTGTTTCCTTCCTGTAGCCCCCAATAGGCATAGCTGGGAGGGCAGGGGGCAGCTGTGGCCCCCCATTTACACGATTTTCACCTGTGGCCCCCCGGAATATCCTAGGGGCCCCCAGTTGGGAAACACTGTCCTACAGCCACCCAAGTGACACGTAATGGGTCCTTTTTAGCCACTGAGAAGAAGTCTTCTCACCTGTTGTCAGTGGCGTCGCGTGGGTTCTCAGCACCCGGGGCAAAGCAAGTAATTTGCGCCCCCTAACCCGTGGATTTTAGCACTCGAGTCTCTTCCGCGCCCCACCCCCAGATGTTGGGCCAGGTGCGGCAGGCCCCCCCCTGCACCCCCACGCTACGCCACTGCTCCCACCACAAGTCTTCAGGACAGCCATCGGAAGGCTGGCGCGGGGAGGTCTCTCCGCCCCACCGCCAGGCTTCGGAGCAGCCTTCCGAAGGCTACCTCCTCCCGCCGCCAGGCTTTGGAGCAGCCTTCCGAAGGCTGGCGGTGGGGCGGAGAGAAGCCTGGCGGCGGGAGGAGGTCTCTCCGCCCCACCGCCAGCCTTCGGAGCAGCCTTCCGAAGGCTGGCGGCGGGAGGAGGTCTCTCCGCCCCACCGCCAGCCTTCGGAGCAGCCTTCCGAAGGCTGGCGGCGGGAGGAGGTCTCTCCACCCCGCCGCCAGGCTTTGGAGGAGCCTTCCGAAGGCTGGCGGCGGGAGGAGGTCTCTCCGCCCCACCGCCAGGCTTCGGAGGAGCCTTCTGAAGGCTGGCGGTGGGGCGGAGAGACCTCCTCCCACCTTCGGAGCATCCTTCCGCTTAATTCCCAGCAAGGAATTAGCAGGCTCGCTCCACCTCCTCCTCCTCCCGGCTTTGCTGCTGCTGCTGCGCGGCTCTTTTCCTCCACCGACGGCGCGCTGCGCCTTGGAGAGGTTCCCGCTTCCTCGAGGGGGGCCAGCCAAACGCGCCCCCCCAAATGTTGCGCCCGGTGCGGCCGGCACCCCTGGCACCCCCCACGCTACGCCACTGCCTGTTGTGCTGGCTGGAGCAAGAGTGAAAGGGGATTAGTCAGCCACTGAGGATTGAGCCGTAGGGTCACTCTGGTGAAGGCTTGAATGGAGAACACCAAGGAGGAGTTGTTCTCTATGCTCCACAGCTAAGAATTTGGGGACACTGAAAACGCAGGGTACTTCAGTTTCTAGAGAACGCTGTGCAGGTTCTGTTACATGCAATGGAACATCAAGAATAAAACTTTGAAATAAGAAGCTGGAGCACTCCAAATCATTTGCCCATGCCCATGCGCAAAAAAATAGCAGATCAAGCTGAAAGACAATACATGGATCATTGTGGTGCATCCCTAATTATTATTATTGTATAATTATAGCAGTAGAACCTTAGAAGGCTGTGACAATCATGAAGGAACTCTGCACTTCTGAATTTGCCAATACGCCACTGCTGAGGAAACACAACTGTCAATGCAGGGGCTGCAACTCACTGGCTCACCACACAGGGTAGCTGCACACAGACCCCAAAGCTCCTGGTTCAAGCCCCGGCAGTTCCCAATACAGCCCCCTTCAGAATCACAACTGGCCCATGCACACTCTGTAATCTGCAGACAGCAGATGAAATGTAGATGGAAGGAACCTTTTACATCCAGCTCTGGCAAAAGGAAGCATAGTTCAGGTGCGGTTCCCATCCTCCTCCCATGTTGTACAGTTTGAATCTACCTGAAAGTTTGCAGTCTAGAGGAGGGTAGGCAGAAACCAAAATTACATGTTATGTGTCCTGTTTTTACATGGGGTCTCTCATCCAAGGGTTTAAAAGGGAGTGAAGTGCGTCTGCTTAGCTTAAACTACTAAAGCATTAACTGCTTCCCAATCAGTCCCTAGGCACAAGACGCTAATGCATGGGAAGAGTGCAAGCTATATAAAACGTACTCACTAGAAAGATCTCCATATGTACCTAAAGTCATGTCTGAGCTGTAGAATATAATATTTTGAAACCGAGGTTTTAAGGAAGTAGGGGAACCTTTTGGCCCTGGAGGCCAGATCTTTATCTCCCGCATCTCTATGGCCTCATGGACCAACTTTGATGTCATTATGGTGCCTCATTCTTCTGTCCATATTGGCCTGTAGGAGTGTGGGGATACAGTCACCAAGCAGCATTGGACCCTGGACACACCAGCCAATGAGAGGGGGTGTCAACATTGCCTTCTGCAGGGAAAACAATCATGTCTCTACTTGCCCCACAGCTGGTGCTACATATGACAGGTGGGTGTGGATGGGGGGGGGACAGCCTTGTACACCAAAAGGGGAGGCCTGGCAGGCCAAATTTGTCCTGTGGGCCAGAGGTTCCCCACCCCTAGCTTAATGCTTTATGTTTTAAAGCAAGCATAGGCAAACTCAGCCCTCCAGATGTTTTGGGACTACAACTCCCATCACCCCTAGCTAACAGGACCAGTGGTCAGGGATGGTAGGAATTGTTGTCCCAAAACATCTGGAGGGCCGAGTTTGCCTATGCCTGTTTTAAAGGGATTATTTCACTGTGTATTTTAAGTATGAGTTTTAATACTGCAATGTTTTTATGGATATCTTTTCTTATGCATTAATTATGGATGCTTATATTTTAATATTTACATTAAGAGGCTTTTACATTTCATAAACTGCTCAGAAGCCTATTTTGGCCTTAAGCAGAATGTGCATTAACAACAACAACAACAACAACACTCCATGGAAGTGGCTTGCTTACTTGGCTCACTGGCTACTATGTTATGAAAACCCCATTTAGATCAATGCAAAACAAGTGTACCTAATGCCAAAGGGCATACTCCTGGCAGAGATGATATTTTTAACTGTTTTTAGAAGCTTTTACAGTGCTTTTTTGTGTGTTTTGTAGACTTGTGATAACTGGACCTAGGAAAAACCGGAAGAATGAAAGTGAAAGATATAGCTTGAGCCCGGACAGCATGCTTGCTGGTTAGTATCTGAGCTGTGGGCTAGCTGTGAGGAATTCCCTGCTGAGTTTAAAAAGTCACTCCTCCCAGAGCTGAATAGAGGCAGGCAGCCAGTCAGGCTCCACCTGTCAACAGCAGAAAAGGTTTGCAAGGAGCCCACAGTCCATTGTCCCTGCTTCCCTCCTCCCTATTCTGCCTTCTAAATCTAAACTATGCCATAATCTCCTAGTATCAAGCATAGGTATATGTGTGTGTGTGTGTGTGTGTGTGTGTGTGTGTGTATGCACACACCCCTGTCTATTAACCTCAGCACTGCTTCAAGGTTTCCCCAGACCTGGGGTCAAGCTAATCATAGAAGAACAGGAGCAGTTTCAC
Organism: Podarcis vaucheri; assembly: GCF_965113315.1. NCBI lineage: Eukaryota > Metazoa > Chordata > Lepidosauria > Squamata > Lacertidae > Podarcis > Podarcis vaucheri. Next base: position 38,245,772 of record NC_138752.1, read on the forward strand.
ACATGAATGCAATCACTTGATGCCTTATAACTTGATGACTCACCACAAAAACATTAAACATTGAAAAACTCCCTTATACAGGGCTGCCTTCAAATGTATAACTAAAGGTTGTATATCTTACATTTTTATGGTTGCCATATATTGAACAGCAAAAACGAGGATGCTATGACGGCTCATTTTAAATACCCCTACTAAATGTAGGCTATAGAAGCTGGGATATATTGCTCAGGAGGGCAGGAAAAGAAGAGGAAAGCAAGTCATCAACCACTAGTTATGACTATTTCTCATTCAGAAAGTATAGCAAGAGACCAGCCCTGTCTTTAGCATATGTGCCGCCAGGGGCCAAAGATCTGCCCAGCACCCCCAAATTTAGTTTAGCCCCCAAATTAACTTTTATTATGCTTCTGTCAGACACCACGCTTACGCCTTATCTCTTGTTGTGAATGACAAGCGCCGCCGTTGTGAATGACAAGTCTTTGGTGAATGAGCTCACAAAGTCTAAAGTCCTTTAGTGAAACAGTAGGTATACATTTCGGTAATACCTAGGTATATATGTATTTTGTTTTTCTAGCTTGACCAAAATTATTTATTATTTCATAACAGGTAGATAGTTAATAGCTTCGGCGGCTTCAGTGGCGGGTGCCTGGCGCCCCCCAGAATTTGGTGCCCGGGTGCCTTGCACCCCTGGGTAAAGATGGCCCTGCAAGAGATGTGTGGGCAAATTTTTCAAAATCTACCTGGACAGAAATTTTATCCCTGAAAAAGAGGACACATGGCAACCCTATGGACATATCTCCGTGGCTCAGAGGTTGCATAACTCCATAACCCCCAACATTTCACTGATGAAAATAGGGACATTCTACCATACCCTCCAACATTTTTCCAAAGTCCTGAACCCCTGGCCTACCTGGCAGCAAGTCAGTACATCAAATCTCCAGTCCAGGGTCAATCCACATGCCCAAAGTCCAAACCAAAGCACAGTCCCACAGAAATCCTGAAGCATCCAAGCTGAAATCCATCAACATGGGCAGTTGAACAGAACCAGCACCTCAGCTCTGCTGCCCTTTTATTCTTTGCATGCTGATTTCAGCACCTGGGCTTGATGAGGCGTGTGACCCTCACCTGTTCCAAGCCTATTCCAGCTGAGGAATCACACCCTTCCTCCTCCCAGAGCTAGCTAGTGAGCTGGCTTGTGGGCTCTTGCTTGCCTCTGCCTTCTATAGTGTCCTGCCCGCTGCCTCAAAGCCCACTGTGTTCGTGGAGACAAGGGCTCCTCTGGCTCTGGCAGTGGCGTAGCGTGGGTTGTCAGCACCCGGGGCAAGGCAAATAATTTGCACTCCCTAACCCGTGGATTTTAGCACTCGAGTGCGAGCGCCCCCCCAGATGTTGCGCCTGGCCCCCCTGCACCCCCACGCTACGCCACTGGGGCTGGGGGCGAGCGAAGGAGCCAAGGACCCCCCCCAAAGGCTCAGCAGGAATTTATTAAATTTATTATTTGCGGAGCCCCCGCGGGCCGAGGCAGCCGAAGCCCCCTCCCCTCGGGCGCCTCCCCGCCCCCTCCTCTCCTTGGGCTGTAGGTGGAGCTCCAGATCCGGGCTTGGCGAGTGCCTCTCCTCCTCCCGGCCGGGTCCGGGGGCTTCCAGCCGTGCTCCATCCTCGCCCCCCCCCCGCGGCTGAGACTTGCGCTGAGAGCCGGAGCCAGCGGCGCCCCCTTCTGCCGGGAGACCCTCGCCCGCCCATCGGCTTCCTCTCGGAGGGTTTTGGGGAGCGCAGGGCGCGGCGAGGCCCCTTGGAGCTCTCCTCCCTCCCAGTCGGCAGAAGCAGCCGTCGCCTGTGGCTGGGCCGAGGGGATGGCGGCGGAGTCGGGGTGCGGAGGCTGCCCGTGCCCGGCCAGGCGTCAGTGGTGGCATCGGCGCTGCTGCAGCGGCTGCTCCTCCTGCGAGCAGTGAGTGGAGCGCAGCCGCGGCGGCGGCGGGGGGGGGCGCGTGCTAGGGCGCAAGGCTGGCGGTGGCAGCGGGGAGCCCTGCGGAGGAAGAAACTTGTCCCTTCCCTCTGGACTCGCGCCCCCCCAGATGTTGCGCCCGGTGCGGCCGGCACCCCTGGCACCCCCCACGCTACGCCACTGGGCTCTGGTGATGGGTCCTGCTGCTCTGGTTCCTGTGCACTGGCCCCCATTCCCTTGTCATCCTCTGTCACCCTGTGAGTATTTCCTTCTCCATCCCCTGTTTTCCCTAGTGTGTCCCAGCTACACCCCTTGCTCCGGGACCCTCTTTTTCCTCCCCTTTGTCCTGCCACTCATGACATCCAATGAAAATAGGGACGTCCTAAGGAAAAGCGGGACATTCTAGGATCAAGTCAGAAACCGGAATGGCTGTCCCTGGAATATAGGGGCACTTGGAGGGTCCGAGATAGTCATGGTCGCTGTAATGTGAAGCAGTGAATCCCATGAATTTGCTCTTTGGATTTGGTGATGACCATTAACTTCAAAGGCTGGAGGTGACTGAGCCAAGAAGTAATAGTAGTAAAGGGGGGGGGGAAGCATTCCTGGTTTTAGTGGCTTGCAACACAAACAATTGATGAGGAATCACAATAATGTTTACTCATTTTATATACCGCCTTTCTACCTATGTATCCAAGGCAATTAATGGCTTGCAATATAGTAGGCCTGCTGCAATGCTGTGTGGATATGTATAATGCACCTGCACACCAAAATATAGCAACAAACCAGATATGTGGGTGTAGCCCAAAAATTCTGAAGAGTGTTCTGTCCTGTTTCAGAATGAGGTGAGTTGTGGGTGAAAACCAACATTAACTCCAAATCATAGAACATAATAAATATACAAAGCAGTGAGGGGCTTAGTGGTGATTTATAGACTGTAAAAAAACAACCACCACCCTACCATGGGCCAAGCCATCCTAAGCAAATATAATGTGAATACATATAATCCTATGGACAAATATTTCAATTTCAGTTCAGTTTCTCATTTTCCCCAACCTTAGATTCAGTTCTCCACATTTCTGCAGCAATTTGTAGGGTCCTTAAAAAAAAAAAAGGTTCCTGTGAGAAGCCATCATTTTGGTGAATTGCCCTTAATGAACATTTTTGTATACAGTTTTCACTGACATACACGTTTTTGCAAGGAATTTCACTTAATATAGTTGTGTACATCTCTTGAAGACCTGCTGCTTCCCCCTGAAATTCATGGACTCCTTTCCTAGAGTAAACCTCACTCCTTGAAAGTGGGTTGAAAATAACACCAAAACCAGAGGTCTGAGGATGCTCTGCTTTGGAACAGAACCCAGAATATCCATCCTCTCTCTGAGCCCGCGGCTGTTTGTCTCCAGTGTGAAGATCACCAGTCTAAATGAAGGGATAGATGTACACAATCAGATTAGCATATGTAGTTCAGTGGTCAAGAACATATGAAGTCATAGATTCAGTTCTCAACATCTCCAGTTAGAAAATATTTAGGGTATTGTGGACAGAAAAGGGCTTCCCTGATGAGTTGATATGCAGGAGCAGATGGACCACTGGCCTGCTTTAGTGTAAGGCAGCTTAGGGTGAATTAAGAACATAGGAGGCTGCCTTCAACTGAGTCAGATCACTGTCCCATCAAGCACAGTCTTGTTTACACTGACCAGTGGCAACTCTCCAGGGTTTCAGGCAGAGTATCTCCCAGCCTTATCTGGAGATGCCAGAGACTGAGCCTGTGGCCTTCTGCATTCAAAACAGATGTTCTTAGACATGGCACCATCCACACAATTAGAAATGGTATGTATGGGGGTTGTTGCTGTTCTGTTTTAGAATAAATAGCAAGCACAGTGAGCTTATTCTGGATCAGAACCTTGATAAGGGTGGGGTAGGATGCCATACATCCACTGTGGTCCCAGTCATCTCCTTCTGCCCATGGCTGCTAATTGCAATTATCCTACCACTTTGCTGGCCCCTACAAAAATTCTCTTTCCTGCCCTGGTTTCTGGTGGGGGGCGGGGGTGGGAGAAATCAATTTTGGACACAAACAAGGCTAATGGAAGAGCTATTTTACAAGAGGCTGCAACATTGCTTGACCACCATCTCCCACCCGTTCCCTGGACCACCTTGATGTACTGATCAAATCACTTCATAGGCATCAGTCACAAAGGAAGCTGGGCGTTTCTCAGAATTTATCAACTCACTAAGTGGGCAACCCTGGCCCCAACTGAGTTAACATCTGGCAGAGGTATGTTGCACGTTCTCTCCAGAAAGAAGAGATTTAATGCACAGGACTGGGATTTGAGGATATCACGTACTAGAGAATCTGGCCTTCACAGGCTGGTCCCTTTGCTGGCCACGGCAAAAGTAATTTTTACAATATTTACCTACAAGATTATCTGGTCTGAAGAGGCCTTGCTTTGGTAAAAAAAGGTAGAACTTAATTATCAGCCTACTGTTAGTTGAGAAGGATTGTCCCTAAAAAGCAGAGATATCTCAGCAGGCTTCATTAGCATCCCACAGAAAGCTGTTGGTGGTCTCAGATCATTGATCTTTCCATTCACTGCCTTTTCCAAAGCAGGAAGCTGTTGTCTTGGATGCTGTGGACATGTTGTGATTCAAACTTCCATCTCCAAGGCAAGGCAAGCAGTCCATGGGATTTTTCAAAAAATTAAAATGGTGCTACTGCTGTGTTGTTAACTGGACTTGGGTGTCCAAAGCATATTCTTCCTCACACATATCTTGTGTGATTGTTACCTTGCTTTCTGCTATGTACAGGATACACTCAAACATACATTCAGCAACCCTCCTGCTCGCCTCCATTTTGAACAGGGATGGGGAATCGATGGTCCTTCCAGTATTCCTAGACTACAACTCCCATGATCCCAAACAGGGGTGCCAACTTGAATAAAATATTGGGGACAGATAGGCTGTGCCCAGCATAATCAATCACAAGACACAGTGCAAACACACTGTTTGAATGGCAGTGCCTATCAACTTTGAGGAGACTCAGCCTGAACCACAGCTATCCTTCAAAATTTGCACCTCTCCCAATTTTACAGTGCCATTTAATGTGTGCAAAAATGAACGTGCTGTGGTAAAGTGTGTATAACAATGCATATATTCATGAAAATAACATAACAGAAATGAATTATATTAGAAAAAAATCACTTTATTTAATTGAGTTATACCACCTTTTTCTGAAGGTACCTAAGTCAGTTAAGAATTTTTAAAGCAGGCACTTTATATAAATGTTGAGGGACAAGAGTCCTCTCATGCCAACTAGGCACTGACAGTGTGTATGTGTTCCCTGACTTGGGCTCCCTTCCTTCTGCCTTCTCTTGGGGCAGGCAGGGCTGCGGCAGCCCCAGGGAATATTTGGGGAGCAGCTGCCCAAACAGTTCTCTCCGACAACTGATGGTGTGTGTACTCTCTGGCCTGGGTTGCAAAAATTGCATTAAAATGTGTACATTAGGGGCGAGAATGTGAGTTTTCATGCAGACTAATGTGGAAAAATGAACTGAAGACTGGAAAAACGAGAAGGATGCTGAAATGGACAGATTCACTCCAACCCTAGCCATGGGCCATGCCACATTGCTGGCCCCGTGGCAACTGCCCGAGGGTGTTGTGCACGGATGCCAGGCCTGTGTGCTTATATGAGTGGATGAGGAATCAGTGGATCCAATCACCCCAACTTGCATTGGGTGGTCAGTCCAGATGTAGTCAGCCACCCCAAACAAAGCTGACAGACAGGCTATTTCAGAATGAGATTCCCACACTGCTTTACCACCATTTCCCACATAGTGCTTGGAGACTAAGTCACACCTAGCGGCTGGGTAGCACAAGGGTAAAACAAGTCTGCCCAACTGGAAGGCTTGGGTACTTGTGGAAACAGAAAAGAAAAGCAGCTGTCTGTGGCAGAACTGGGTTTGTAAAGTGCAGCGGTGAACTACTGGGAAGGACCATAGCTCAGTAGGTGGAGTATCTGTTTTGCATGCAGGAGGCTCCATGTTCAATCCCTGGCATTTCCAGTCAGGGCTGGGACAGAATATTTATCTTAAACCCTGGGCAGCTTCTGCCAGTCAGTGTAGACAGTACTGCGCTACATGGGCACCATGGTCTGTCTTGGTGTAAGGCAGCCTTCTGGGTTGTTCCTATACAAAATAAAAATAAAGGAAAGTGTTTAACGTCATGTATGGTTGACTCCCATTCAACAAGTGATCTTTTTCACCTTTTTAGCTGACTGGGCTGCCACTTCTGTGCGTGAGGAACCCTGCACCATTCTTCTGGAAAGTAACTGAATCATTCTGTCACACAAGTACAAATATATTTTATTTTTATTTCATAAAATGTCATAAAATTTATGTCCCATGATTGTTAAAAAAAACACAAAGCTCCAAGTGATTTATGAAAAGAATAGTTGGAACAACTATTAAATGTTTGAAACAACTACTATTTAAAATATTTAAACATAATTAAAAAGAACAATAAACTACAAAACAGATTAAAGCACATGTCAACATTTTACATGTCTGGGTCGGTGTGCCTAAAGAAATTTGCTTTTAGCAGGCACCAAAAAGAATATGTATGGAGAAGGCACCCACCTGATGTCCAGTGGCAAGGAGTTCCAAAGTGGGGGTGTTGCCACACCAAAAGATTGATTTCTTAAAAAGGTAGAATGAGAATTATATGGCACTTGTAACTGTGTAGATCGAAGTGATCTAGTGGGCATATATGGGGTAAGGTGATCTTGCTGTTCCCAAGCTGTTAAGGGATATGATAACATACGCCCAGTGACAGAAGGGTCACTGGAAGGAGTCAAGGGCAGACCTATGATCTGCTGGACAGTTCCCTCTTGGGTGGAGAATCTGAGCTTGCAAGAGCTTTTAATGATTGGATACGTCTACTTCTCCCAGCACACTATAATGAATAAGTGATGGAGGAACCTGTGAACCTCCAGATGTTGTTGGAGATTCCTCATTGGCCAGGCTAGTTGCAGCTGTTGGGAGTTGAAGGGGATTGGGGATGCTGGGGAAGTTGATTGGGGATGCTGAGAAGGCAACAGATCCGACCTCCAAGGAGCATGTCACCACGGTGGCAGCGGCAGGTGATGCATTCCTTGGAGGCCGGATCTGCTGCCCCTGTAGATCCTGTTGCCTGAGGCAGTCGCCTCACCTTGTTTCATGGGTGGGCCAGCCCGGAAGCCTGAAAGCAGGATCTGAGCATGACAGCATTCTCCTCTCCTGCAGTCTCCAGCTACTGGCAATCAGAGGCATGGTGCCTCTGACAGGGGTTATAGAACATCAGTTGTGGCTAGCAGACGTTGATGAATCTGTCTAGCTCTCTGGATGCTTTAGGCTGGGCCTTAAATTCAGAGATACGCTCCAAAATTGCATCTCAACTATTTATAACAGGAGCTTTTCAAAGGCTGAAAAAGGAGAGAAAATTTAATTGTCAGCTGTGCTTGGAAATGCAGCGTTTGGGGGGGTTGGAATTTTGTGGTGGTGAAGTGGAGAGGAACACATTTGTGAGTGCATAAATTTATGCAACGAGGGCTGTCTATTTGTTTTTGCAGAACCCAGCCACATTAGAAAAGCAGATGTGCAAGATGTGTGAGTCCCTATGCCGGCCTCTCTTTGTTAATTAAAGTGCAAAGTGTTACTCCTCCTAAATCAATAGCTACCATAAGATGAAAAAAGTCAACTCAAAGGAAAACCACCCAGCAGCCTTCCTGCCTGGGGTGTCTCAGCTGTAGATAAGGATTTTGAGGCTGAGGCTTTGGTTCCTTTAGGAATCAGCCTTGAAGCAAAGCTCCTATACTAGGAAAGGGTCATGGCTCAGTGGCAGAAGGGCCTGGATTCAATCCATGGCATCTCCAGATAGGGCAGGACAAAGACTCCTGCCTGATGAACCACTGCCAGTGAATGGGGACAGTGCTAAAGCTGGATAGGCTAATGGTCTGGCTCTGTATGAGGCAGCTCCCATGTACTGCATGGCAAGGTATCGCTAGCACCACTTATCAGAATGAGCAGGAGCATCCCCAGAACACTGTGAGGTTGGCCAAACACTTTCTGAAGTCAGTGAAGTAAAACATATTGCCATCTAAAGAGGGAGCGGAGGCTTTAAGATTATTGAGCCCAGAATCTAAACTTACCCTAATTGTACCACCAGATGCAATGTTATTTAAATGTTATTTATATATTTAGGAGGGATGCAGGTGGTGCTGTGGGTTAAACAACAGAGCCTAGGGCTTGCCGATCAGAGGGTTGGCGGTTCGAATCCCCAAGACTGGGCGAGTTCCCGTTGCTCGGTCCCTGCTCCTGCCAACCTAGCAGTTCGAAAGCACGTCAAAGTGCAAGTAGATAAATAGGTACCACTCCAGTGGGAAGGTAAATGGCATTTCCGTTCACCAGAAGCGGCTTAGTCATGCTGGCCACATGACCCGGAAGCTGTACGCCGGCTCCCTTGGCCAATAAAGCGAGATGAGCACCACAACCCCAGAGTCGGCCACGACTGGACCTAATGGTCAGGGGTCCCTTTACCTTTTATATATTTAGGATCACTCTTCTTCCAAGGAAGCTCAGGATGGTGAAAAAGTGCAATTGTAGACAGAAATATTAACTAGTTTTTTAAAAAAACAAATGCAAATATTGCTGCTGAGGATTAAAAACCCCAGAATCAAGCCACAAAAACCAGGGGAAATAAAAATGTCTTCGGTTGATGTCTGAAGACCAACAATGACAACAGCAGATGTATGTCTAGGGAAGGATAATTCCAGAGTTGGGCGCACAACAGAGAAGGCCGTTTTATGTGTTCTCTCCCCGTAATCCCAATGGGGACTGCCAGCAGAGCTCACACACCAGCACCAAACACCCTGCTCAACTTAAGGACCAAGTAGGAGTAGAGAACGAGGTGCTTTTGCAGATATTTGGGCCCCCAGCTATTTAGAGAAAGGGTGAGGAATCTTTCCCAGCCTGAGAGTCACATCTCCTTCTGGGCAACTTTCGGAGGGGGACACATGCCAGTAGCATTCTCAGAGTTCAAGGGCACATTCCAGCCAGGCAAACATATTTGGGGGGCAAAGCAAGGCCAGGGAGGGGGTGCAGGCCAGGGAACAGTCCCAAGGGCCAGATAGAGAGACCTGGAGGGATGGATTTGGACCTTCATCCTGAGGTTCCCCAAATCCTGGTTTAGGGCTTTGTGAAGCAGGACAGATACCAGTAGCAGCCATTAGGACCAGAGTTGCCCTCCAAGGATGCTCAGGAAAGGGGCCAGTGAGATGGCAACACCAGCCTTAACAGAACCCAGTGTGTCCATTTATTGCATAAAGGTAAAGGTAAAGGTACCCCTGCCCGTACGGGCCAGTCTTGACAGACTCTAGGGTTGTGCGCTCATCTCACTCTAGAGGCCGGGAGCCAGCACTGTCCGCAGACACTTCCGGGTCACGTGGCCAGTGTGACAAAGCTGCTCTGGCGAGCCTTTCGAACTGCTAGGTTGGCAGGCACTGGGACCGAGCAGCGGGCGCGCACCCCGCCGCGGGGATTCGAACCGCCGACCATGTGATCGGCAAGTTCTAGGCGCTGAGGTTTTACCCACAGCGCCACCCGCGTCCCTCCACTGGAGAGCCAGTGTGGTGTAGTGGTTAAGAGCGGTAGTCACGTAATCTGGGAAACCGGGTTCGAGTCTCCGCTCCTCCACATGCAGCTGCTGGGTGACCTTGGGCCAGTCACACTTCTGTGAAGTCTCTCAGCCCCACTCACCTCACAGAGTGTTTGTTGTGGGGGAGGAAGGGAAAGGAGAATGTTAGCCGCTTTGAGACTCCTGAAGGGGAGTGAAAGGCGGGATATCAAATCCAAACTCTTCTTCTTCTTCTTCATCGCATACTCTGATGTTATTGGCTGGCTCCCATTATCCACACTCAATTGCGTCTACACCTTCTGAAACAAAACAACAAAAAGACCCAGCCACCCACATCCATGTTGTCTCTGGAGCTGGTACTGAGTTGGAGGGGGAGAGGCATTTGGCACAAACACTTGGCTTCTTCCCTTGTATTTCCCGGCTGCCCTCCCAGTCCCCCTCCCTCCTCCATCCTGGTGCCTTTTTAAACTCTAGGCTCCAGAACCATTGTTCTTCCTCCAAGGCGCTGATATCACTTTGATGATGATCACTGGCAGAGTTTCAAATCGATGTGATATATATATATATATATATATATATATATATATATATATATATAATGCCAAGAGTTGCCATAACGTAATGCAGATTTTTGTCACGGCTCCATGGCTTCTGCTTTCAATTTCCAGTGAGAACGTAGGCTCTATGGTCTTCTTAGTCAGATGAAGAGCAACTCCCATCTTGACTCCAGTCCCTCCCTTTTCACACAAACACACACAGCCATAGATCCGAGGAATCTGGTCCTCCCTATTGGGAGGCAAAACAAAGGAATTTGGGGGAGGAGGGGGGCAGGAAGAGGGAAAGTTGTCTGCCTCTGTAGGTCTGGCTGAGGAGCTGTGTTGTGACCTATTTTTTCTCTCTCTCTAGGTTTTAGGCTACTGGGGAGAAATGTTGGAGGGTATAGAGTTATCCAACCCCTGAGTTGTCTGAAGGCAATCCTGTACAGGGAAATATTTTAAATGTTTAATGCTTATTATGTTTTTATATATGTTGGAAGCTGGGGCAACCCAGTAAGATGTGTGGGGTATAAATAGTACAATTATCATTATGGAATGGGATGTCCCTATTTGCATCGGAGAAATGTTGGAGGGTATAAGGACCTGATCCATAGCCAGCTGAACGAACTCCATGGTAATTCCATAATTAATCTAGGGTAACCACCAGAGATCCAATCACAAAAAGAAAATTAGAAAGCCCCATTGCCAACTTTAGCACCTGAGAGGGTATTGTGGAGAAGGAGGTGGCCTTTCAGATATTTGGGCCTTAGTAGTTTAAAACTTTTTAAAAACCTTTTTTAAAAATTAAAATCGCGTTCACAGCATCAGTGAGAAAATATCACTCCGCCCTGTTCATCATTAGCCATCCTGCCTCCTATGAGCTACGGTTCTGTGTAGGCTGTAAGAAACCCTAGGGGAAGTTTCCTATTTTCCACCCCAGGCCCTTCATGTTCCAGGACTAGTCTGGGCCCTATGGCTCCCCACCTCCGCTGCATTTCTACCCCATCATCTCTCCCATTCTCCCAAGCCCCCTCCCCATAATGAGCTGTTGTCTTCTGCAGCATTCAGAACTAAGTAAGCGTGGAAAATGGCAACAATAAAGATGTAGTTCTGGGACAGCAAAGCCCCTTGTTTGACAAGGCTAATTCCACACCCACCCACCTCATTTTCTTTCAGCCATTTCCCCTCCACCCCCTTCCTCTTTATTAAATGAACTAGCTTATTTATTGCCAAGGGACGCTGGCTTCCTTTCCCTCCTCTGCTTCCACCCCTCGCCTGCACTCCCACTGCAGGTCCGTATGCAATTCGGAGAGATAATCTTCTCAGGCATGAAGCACCATGCCTTCCACTATGCCCCTTTCCCTTTTGGCTTTTTCTTTTTAAAAAAAAAAGAATTGGGGGGTGGGGGGGGATGGCCAAGCTGGAGCCTTAAGAATACAAGGATTTTATTGGGAATGCTGTTAAAAGATGCCAGCTCCTCTGTTTTTCTTCCCTGTTCAGTGTATATATTAGCACATGTATTGCAAGTCAGTGCTGTGATTCAGAGGCAGTCCTCCGGTTTGAGTCTAGTGGAAGAGCTGTAGGATTCAACTCCTATCAAAAGAGCGACTGTGTCCAATCTTGGGCTTTCTAGGTTTCTTGTCCCCCTCCCCCTCCCCAATCTTATGTTCAGTTCTCCACATTTCCACATCAGTATGTGCACTAAAAAAAGTGATCATGAAAACATATCAGCATTTTAATGCAAATTTCTCCTAATATATACCGGTACATTTTTGCCTAATATATACTTTTTTGTCTAATGCAATGCATTTTGTAGCTTATATTACACACACACGTACACACACACACACACACACCTCTATGCACACTTTATCCCAGGATATGCATTTTGTACCACATGATTTGGCTAGATAACTGTACTGCAAAATTCAGAGGAATTCAGATTCCGCAGGATGGCTGCGTTTCAGGTTACAAACGGGTTCAAGAAGTGCAAATTAGGTAGCTTCTCATAAAAATTTCTCCTCCAACCCTGGTCACCTGCTCATGGTCTTCTCACTATGGTGAGATAGTGTGATATATGATGCACTTTTATTTAAATCACAGTAATTGATTTTAGATCTACATCTATACACATACATGTGCATATGGATTTTTTATGTTAACTCTCACCCTATTTTGGGGCGATGCAAAAATGACAGCTCTGCTATAAGGTGTGCTGTATGTTATATCTGATGTAATCTATAGCAGCAAGTCTTTCACTGTTTTCAAAGCCAGAAAGATCTAGCAGAGAAACACAATTGTCCTAAAAGCTGCAATGTGTGAAGTGGCCGGCTGAGTATGCTACATGTTGTCATAGAGTTCATGTGCATGCGTGTACCATGGAGATGTGATACATAGACTGCATCCTGAGATTTAACCTCTAGACACTTTGGTGAGAGGAGCATCTGACCCCCGTAGAATATCAAGTCACACACTGAATTTTTTAAATACAAAACACCCACAAAAGGCAGTATTGTAGTAGAGCAGGAACAGGAGGGGGTAGTGGATGCTGATCTGAGACTTTATGCAGAGCAGGAGGAATTATGTCATATTCTGGAGCACTAAGGTAACTGATGGAACTTCCTCAAATGAGGGGATAACGAGTCTTTCAAGTTGTACTGTTGTTTAGGCTACGTTAGCCTAACAGAAGTGAGAAAGGAAAATAATCAACCGGAGGCTGGATACTTCTTTTCATTGATGCGGTTCATACTTCATGCAACCAGTCTAAATGGTAACATTAATTTACAAGGTTGTTTGAATGTCTTGACACTTCTTTGCAAGGTAACACTGCTTTGCAACGCTATTTGCATGTCTAACTAAAAGCTAAAGGTTGCATTTTGGCCAGTTGAAGATCTTTTGTTAAGAGCTGCATGCATTTTTCAAGCTGAAACGATGCAGTAAGTAGCACTGCATTCAATGGCGTTTATGCCCAGGAGCTTGCTCCCTGCATAGGATTGCAGTCAGGCCACATGGCAATCCTAACCGTGACTCAGTAAATTCTACTGAATTCAATGAGGCTTATGCCCAGGTTAGAATTGCATCCATAGTAATCACTACATCACCTCCATGCTGTCAAGCACGGGTGACAACTTGAATGAAACATTGGACAGTGGGGGAAGGTAAGCCCCGCCCCACATAATAGATCACATGATACAACACACACACACCATGTGAATGGCAATGCCTCTTAACTTGGGGGGGGGCCTCAAATATTTTATAGGGAGGGCCGAAGGGACTTTGCCCCCTAGGGTTCCTATGCTGTCAAGTGATCCTATGCTTTGCTTTTCAGGGTCTGTGTATGTGGTAGGAACACCCATACCAGCCTGGGTCCAGCTCCAAATCAATTTGGGGACATGACCAATGTTTAATCAGAGTTTTTAATTAAAAGCCCTAATTAAACATGTAATCAGGAAGGAGGTGGAGGAAGGAGATGTTGTGTCTCCTCCCCGCTTCCCCTGCAGAACCAAGAGCAGAAGGATTCGATCCTGCTGGGGTCTGCTTCCCCAGTGCATTCCCCACAGATAACACATTGGCAAGGCAGACCCCTGCACCCCATTTCCCCTCCACCCCTTGACAGCCCCACATGGCTCCAGGCACCTTGAGGTGACCCTGCGCCACTCAGAGCTGTCTCAGTACAGCTCAGCCCAAATGCCTGGATCCCCCCCAAACAAGTCCAATTTGGTTTTGGCTGAATCCAACGTACAGGCCTAGAATGTATGTGTGTGATCAACACAGTTGCTTTGCAACTGGGGGATCTCTTGGGGTCAGGGCTATGAAGGCTGTCATTATGAGTTCCTAAACTTCAAAATTTATTACTATGCCACTGCCCCCAAAACAAAAATAGGGTCTGAATAGGAAGAGTGATTTCCCAGGGAGAGGGACCAGAAAATGAAGACTGCGCCTAGTAAATAAGAAAGGTTTGAGCATATGGTGTTTTATCGCTCTCTGGCAGCTATTCCAGCTGCCCCTCCTGCTGCAGGGTTTTTCCAATTTAACAAGCAATAGTATCATGTTAGATTATGGCTGGTCTTGCAGGGTGCTTGAAACAGACAGCAATGACAATTCTAGGAGACAGCAGAGCTTACCACTTCTAACCACCTTGACGGAGTGGCCTTTTCAGTGGTAGTACCCTTCACATGCCCTCACTGAATGCAGGGGAGTATGAGTGCCTGCAGCCATGGGGTAATGATACCAGGCTGCCAACTTGGCCATGGGGTGGTAATACTAGGGGAAAATGTACTACGCCTGGTGCTTTTGTCTATGCGCAGTAAGACTTGGATGCACAGCACATAGAAACGCACCAGCAGATAGTAGAAGGACCATAGTTCAATGGGAGACCACATGCCTTGCAGGTAGAAGGTCCAAAGTTAAATACCCACCATCTTCAGATAGAGATGGGGGAAACTCCTGTCTGAAGCCTTGGAGAGCCATTACTGATCAGTGTAGACAATACTGAACTTGATGGTCTGATGGTCTCACTTGGTGTGAGGGAGCTTCTTATGTTCCTTGTCAGGGCTGGCCCAAGACATTTTTTTCTTCCTGAGGCAAGGGGCAAGATGGCACCCATACACCTTCCAGTGTCCAGAACTAAGCTGGATCGGCAGCTGAATCTTATTTCAATACTGGTGTGATGAACTGTAGACAAGTAACTCTAGTTTCTAGGCTTTCCTGGCCTTACTGTGGCCAGGTATGAACAATGCTGGGTGAGAAATTCATGTGGTGGGGTGACAGGAAATGGATCAGAGTGTGTGCCCCACTCTTTCTGTGGATAGCAAGAGGGGAGGGCCCAGTAGACATCTAATTTGGAGGCTCCACAGCCTACAGAGACCAGCAGCTGGAAGCCTTTGCCACCCCAGGGGAGGAAAACAAACAAAACAAAACAAAACAAAACAAAAACCAGAAGAGATAAGTATTCTAGACTCTGGGTGGGAAAGATGTTAGGCAGGGACAGAGTGGTGGGGAGAATAAGAAAGAAAGTAAACTTTGGGATGGTGTAAGAATTGATTAAGTGAGGTGACTAAACAATATTATTTGAAACTTATGTTCCCGGTGATGAGAAAAGGCTGGGAATTTCTGTAGGAAAAACAGCCTCACCAGGCCTCCTCTAAAACCCCAAAGCAGACTTAAGACTCAAGGTTGCTGGAAGTTGCCAACCTGTCTTAAAGGGAGAGCAGAAAAGCAATAGGAGAGTGTCCTCCTCTAACAGTAGATTCCCTGCTGCTTCCCTGAGCTATGGTGGCCCTTCCCCTTCGTCCTTGTTCCTGGCTGCCCCTCAGGGGTGCCAACTACAATAAAATTTTGGGGGGGACAGGTAAGCCCCACCCCACATAATTGATCACAAGATGTGGCACACGCACACCATTTGAATGGCAGTGCCCATCAACTTTGCGGGGGGCAGCCGCCTCAAATATTGGCTCCTATGTTGCCCCTTAATATTCATTGTCCCTGTTACTTCATTTGAATTAGTCCATTGTGCAGTGGATTCCATGGGCAGCCATTTGTCCGGCGACTGGTTTTTGGAGTCTTCCAGTCTTCTTCCTGATTTCCTTACAAGTATCTTTGCTGGCCCATGAGAAAGAGCAGCAACATGTGAAAGCAAAGCAAAAGATGATCAAGACCAGCATATCCATGAGGGAACCATCTGTTCTTCATGACCACCTGCAGACCCACTTCCTCCAGTCTCCTCTGGTCTCTTTTTTGCCCTGCCCCCTGGTTCTCCTGCCCCCACCAGGGCTGTAGATAAGAGATTGCACTACTATGTGAGCAGTATGATATGTATTGTTATCTGGAGAGACTAGGGTACTTGCTTTTATTATTACCTTGGAAAAGGCTCTCTACATTTCAGTCTGAGAAACTCTTGAAAATATGGTGCCATTCCATGTCTGTATTTGTAATATTGATGCAGTTTTATACCTGTTTCGTTTGTATTGATTTGTGTTGTTCTGAATAAAACATATTACAAAAAAAGCAGAAGGAAAGATTGGATATTTGTGGCATGCAGGAAATTGGAACAAGAGATATATTGGGTCAATTTAATGCAGTAGTTGAACTGTTTGGCCATCAGGGCTGTGCCTTGGGCTCATGTGTTATCATCATGTAGTACACAGGTACCAGGTCCAGTCAGCAGCATCTCCAGGTATAGCTGAGAAAAGCTCCTGGCTGACATCTTGGGGAGCCACTGCTACTCAGTGTAGAATAGATAACACTGAGCTGGATGGACCAATGGTTTGACTCTGCATAAGGCAGCTTACTGTGTTCCTATGTTATGCTATTTTCTTTACTCCCTTATGTTCAGGATCCTTTCCTCACATTTTCCTTTTAAAAATTGTTATATTTTAACATGTAAACATATCAAAAGTACAAAGCAACAGTTGATAAAATGTTCACGCCATAAAACCTAGCTGTTATACAGTATAATACAATTCCATTTCATAATGTTATTAATACTAAAACTAATAAAAACTAACATGGTAGTCCCTTGTGCCATCACTGCAAATATTTTGGAGGCAAAGTATGGTTTGTCCAAACCACAGTTTGCTATGACATTCAAACTGGGCAAACCGTAGTTTGCCCAGTTCGAATGTCACTATTTATTATTATTTATACCCCACCCATCTGGCCGGGTTTCCCCAGCCACTATGGTTTGCTCAAACCAGGGAAGAAAGAAGAGAAGGGACCAGAGGGAGGAATAAGTAACATGCAAGCTTGAGTCAAGGCCATAATGTTTTTGTATGTCATCCTAATCCCAGCCACTCCCTGGTGAGCCTTAATGGAGTGGCAGGACCACCACCGAATATGGGGACCTTGCCAAACATGCCAGCTGGGGTAGAAGGCAGTAAAACACAGTGACTGGACGATGCCACCACACGTTCAACAGATCCCAGACCATCTCAGCCCCCCTACTCGCTGTCTTTCTAATGCCCTGTTTCAGGGCTGCTTGCTGGCTGCTGCCAGTGGGTTCCGAATTACAGCAATTCTGCCTGCCAACCCATTTAGCAAGTGCAAAGGAGAGCTTTGCACAGGCAGAATAATACTGACAGAGTGATGCTGTGTCATGCTGCAGGTAGAGGCATAAATTTGGTACAAAGGGGGTTTGAATTGGTCTGCCAGCCATTATGTTTGCAGCGGCTCGTTGCCTTTGTTGTTGCATCCTCGGTCAGAATTTGATACAAGCATCCATGAAGGTTGTCTCTCCAGCATATTCAACAATAGGGAGACTCTATAAATGGTCTCTGGAGGCCCTGCAAGAGCTTTGTTGAAGGACTGCTGCTGGATCCATAAAACGTAGTTGTTGCATATTGCAAACAGGTTTGCAGATATAGAGGCTGTGCCACCTATTCAGAGTAAAACCATGTAATCATTTTCCCTGTTTGGAATGTTGACAGAGGGAAGATGGGCAAGAAACACCCTTTATTTCTATAGCTGGGAGGGAGAAATTGGTTCCTCTTTGCCAGAAACGCCAACAAGCCCAGAAGGACTGACTGCAAAGCAGCTCAATACTGTTTGTTGGTGTGGGGAATATGAAGGAGGCGGGAGTCTACATTCACCCACTGATGGCCTGGAAAGCTTTGTAAAGACTTGGAAATCTCCTTAGCCTTGATTTGGCCACTGCACTCTTGACAATCTGGCAAGCTAGTGTGTCCTGATTGCTATTTGGAACCAATTTTCCTCTCCCAATGAGCCCGAGATTTGCGTTGCTTCATTTAGCTAATTATATTTTTAGATGCACACACATTCCTATATTTAATTACAGATAAATTTCAGGATTCATTGGGATCTGGCAGCCTAAAGTGAGAGTGAGCAGTGAAAGACTCATGAAGACCAATCACTGTAAATATAGAGTCAGTATTAAAAGGTTATCATAATGAAGGCTTTTTTTTTTAAGAGTACAAGGGTGGAGCCTGCAATTCTCGATTTCTAAAAATGAAAGGTGATGGGGTTCAAGTCCAACGGCAGCTCATACATTCTGAGTGCTTCCCCTTATTGTGTGTGTGCATGGGGGGGGGGGCAAGGCTCACACATCATATAAAACATCTTGTCTGTGTTGGAGAGGAATTTGATTTTATTCGCATTTTAATGAGAAATTATCTAATTCTTTTCAGACAAAGCATGCGAACTGAAATGCAATTATCCTTTGAAATCAGCACTTCTCTGAATTCTGACACTAGTAAAAAAAAGTGTAGAAAAATACATATGTTAGTGAAAATAGCATACACAAATGCATTATATTAGAGGAGCCACTTGCAAATAAGTGTATATTAAGATAAATCTGCATTAAAATGTTGATGAGTTTTCCTTAGGATTATTATTTTTTAAATTGAAAACTGCTGCAGTAATGTGGAGAATTGAATTTAAGATTGGGAGAACAAGAAGCCAAAATTTTCTGGTTCTTCCATCACTACCTGCTTCACAAACCAGAGAAGTAAGCATCTCATAAAGGTTTTATAACAGCTCACAGACTATTTGTCCATTTAGTCTTGTGTTATTTATTCCCTGCCTGATTCTCCAGGGTCTCTGGCAGGGGTCCTTCCTTCCTATTCAGGGAGCCTCTGATTGTATTTTATTTTTCTCCTCCAAGACTGGAATGATTTTCATTCCTATATGCAGAAAAGGTCATCGGACAAGCCTACTTTCACAGCATCCCTGGACTTTCCTCAGACTGGCCATTTTTGCCTATGCCTGGAGGGCAGCAAGGAAGGGGTTAACTCAGTCCCCAGGTTCTTCTATGGGGGGGGGACCCTGAAAAAAAAAGACATGATGTCATGCTCTCCAGCCTGTCCTTCCTCCCACTCCACTGGCCCCCTGACTGCCCATCAGTGGCCTGAATAGGGAATTAGTTTTGCCCGCATTTAGACCTCTTAATTAGCTATTCTTTTCGCTCAGCTTGGGAAGAGGAGGGGTAAGAGAGACACCCCCCTCCACCCCCCCAACTGTGCTTGGCCGTTCTCCTGCCACAGGCCAACAAAGGGGCCCAGCAGGCAGTGCCATTGGAGGGCGCTGGAGACGCCAGGGCCTGTCAAAGTGCGTTTCCCACCTTCCAGAGCCAACCCTTTCTCTCCTCCAGCCAGGAGACAGGCTGCCTTAATTGGGCTGAAAATCTAATCATTTGTAACTCCCAGGCCTGGGAAGGCGGAATGAGAGAGGGCAGAGGACCAGCTGCGGGGAAGTGAGGGACAGAATGGGGAGAAGTAAGTGAGTGTGTGTGTGTGTGTGAGAGAGAGAGAGAGAGAGAGAGAGAGAGATTCTGCAGGAGAAACATAAAATACGGGGAAAGGGGTGAGAGCTGCCTTATGTTGAATCAGGCCATATGAACGTTAGAAGAGCCTGTTGAATCAGGCCAGTGGTCCATCCAGTCCAGCGCCTTGTTCTCACAGTGGCCAACCAAATGCCTATGGGGAACCCTCAAGCATAATAACAGTCTCCCTTCCTGAGCGTAGCAGCAACTGGGGTTCAAAAGCATTGCTGCCTCAAATTGTGGAGGCACAGGACAGCCACTGTGGCTAGCAGCCATCAGTCACCTTGACCTCACTGAATTCGTTTTATATACATAAAATTTCCACATCAGGATCCAATCTATAATAAGTTTTTCTTTTCTTTTATCAACTTCCCATCCCATTTTCCATGGTGCTTTTCTTTTCCACCCTTTGCTGCACTGTATCTTCCCTCTTTTATATCATAACTCT
Organism: Podarcis vaucheri; assembly: GCF_965113315.1. Classification (NCBI taxonomy): domain Eukaryota; kingdom Metazoa; phylum Chordata; class Lepidosauria; order Squamata; family Lacertidae; genus Podarcis; species Podarcis vaucheri. The sequence continues at coordinate 38,265,640 of NC_138752.1, forward strand.
AATACAGTAATATCTGACTCTCTCTGTTGCTCATAGTTCAAATCCTGCTTTCAGATTCATCGTGTTATAATATTTCTTTAAGTAATCCAAAAAAGGCTTCCATTCTCCAATAAAACAATCATAATTAAGTTCTCTTACTATAGCTGTTAACTTTGCTGATTCAGTATATTCCATCACTTATCCATTCTTATTTGGTGGGAATTCCTTCATCTTTCCATTTCTGAGCAAAAAGAGCCCTAACTGCTGTAAAAAGGTAAAGGTAAAGGGACCCCTGACCATTAGGTCCAGTCGTGGCTGACTCTGGGGTTGCGGAGCTCATCTCGCTTTATTGGCCGAGGGAGCCGGCATACAGCTTCCAGGTATGTGGCCAGCATGACTAAGCCGCTTCTGGCGAACCAGAGCAGCACACAGAAACGCCGTTTACCTTCCTGCTGGAGCGGTACCTATTTATCTACTTGCACTTTGATGTGCTTTCAAACTGCTAGGTTGGCAGGAGCAAGGACCGAGCAACGGGAGCTCACACCGTCGTGGGGATTCGAACCGTCGACATTCTGATTGGCAAGTCCTAGGCTCTGTGGTTTAACCCACAGCGCCACCCGCTGTGCTGGCCCCGGGGGGGGGGGAGGTACCAATACCGTAGCCGAAGTTCAGTCTAGAGTCACTAGCAGGGTAGACGAACACTAGATGAGATGCGAGGTCCGAAACAGGGAGCCAGGCAGGGAAGCAGGAACGCTGGTAGGGCAGCAGCAGGAAGCCAGGCGGGTAACAGGAACACTGGTAGAGCAGAAGCAGGGAGCCAGGCGGGGAACAGGAACACTGGTGGGTCAGCAGTGGGCAGCCGGGCGAGGAACAGGAACACCGGAGAGTCAGAAGCAGGAAGCCGGGCGTGGAACAGGCACACCCGGAGTGCAGATCTAGGTCTGGGTAAAAGCAGGTACTCCACAATGACGTTGCTCCCGCAACCTGGGACCGGGCTGCCTGACCTTTATCTTCTTCTAAGGCCGGGGGTGGTCCCGGCCCCCAGGAGCCCCGCCTCTCCTGGCCTTAAGGCGAGCACTCCTCCTGGGAGAGACCAGTTCCCTTCGCCTCTCTGCCCTAAGCCTCTGCAGTTCAGGAGAGGCCGAAGGGTTACTGGGCCCCGGGGGAGGCTCACCTGTAGCTACTGAGTCCTCCAGCACCTCTGGGGCCAGAATGGTCTCACCTGGTGCCTGCCCCTGAGGATCTGGCACAGGTGCAGGCTCCTCAGCATCTAGGCCTTGCCCCAGTTCAGCCGGCTCTGGAGGCGGGGACTCCTGTGCCGGCTGGGATTCCTCCGGTTCACTCTCAGACTCGGAATCCCAGGCCATCACACCCGCGTCCCTAGCTGCTGTAGTTACATACATAAACAACTTAACAATCTTTTTTGGAATTTCTGTCCCTATAATCCTTAGCATCCATCCCTTTTTTAAAGCCAACCAAAAACCATGATTTTGTTATGGAAAAAGCATAATATATGTTTAAAGCAAAAATCACCACCCTTTGATTATAAAATGCTTAGTGGAGGGGAAATGAAGGGTGCTGCAATGACCAGCGTCAGCCCTGGTGGGCTCTGGAATGCTGTGCTGGTTCAGGTGCTGATTCTGGGCCTGTTTGCGGCTACCCACATAATCTGTCACTTTCCAAGTTGTCCTTGGGTAGCTCAGTGATAGAGTATCCGCTCTGCATGCAGAAGGTCCCAGGTTCAATCCCCAGCTACAGCTGAGATAGTCCCTCGATCCGAAACCCTTGAGAGCTGCTATGTTATCATGGACAGAACTGAGCTAGATGAGCCAGTGGTCTCAGTAGAAGGCAGTATCCGTTGTTCCATTTGGGTGGCCCCTGGGTGCCATTTGGATGTTTTATCTCAGGCATCAAAATGCCTTGGGCTTTCCAGCTGGGCTGAGGCAGGGAACAGCTCCACCTCTTGGCAAAGTAGCCTCTTGTGGATCCCAGCCTTTGTCAGTGGGTATCCCTCTTCGAATCATCTGGTAGCTGTGGAAGTGCTGGGCAGCAATGGTGTTTCCATCAGGACTGGACTGCTGGGTCTGGCAGCTGCCATTTTTATTTCCCAGAAAATGCCTGAGTGGTGCCATGTTGAGGGACACTGTGGGAAACTGAAATGGTGGCCCCTGGACCAAGTTCCTGACTCTGGATTAGAGTGCCAACGGGGGGGTGGGGGTGGTACTGCTGGTGTGATGGGGCCCTGAGGATGTCACACGGTGACACCAGACCTGGGTGAAGAACAGGTGCGAGATGGTGACGTTTATTTGTGTGTGATACCTCAGCAGCGGTTTCCACAACCTTTTAATTCATTTTAACGTATGCATGGCATGACTCATTGCCTGGGGAAAGCAAGCGCGCTTCAATCAGACAGCAGGCAATCTACATACCAGCTGTGGCAAGACTACCTGACCTGCAGAGAGGTCTTTGTGAACCCTAGCGCTTGCCAAGTGCCCTTGGCCTTTCGTTCTGACATTTACCTGCGGCTGTTAGAATCCTGTCATGGCACTGGCATGATTTTTCACAAGCATTTGCCATTCATTAATCGCAGCTTGGCCTGGCGCCTGGCGATGAGTGATTAGGAAGTTGCCTTCTTTCAAAGGAATGAAGATGCATGCGGAGATCCCCAGTGTTTCGCTGTTAAGTGCGTGTTACAATTTGCATCCATGGTTTTGCAGGTGTGCGCTCCAGGCCAGAGGTTTTTTTTAATGGGCGGCACAGTTGCTCCAATGCATACATGGATCTCTCAGGTTCACCATTTATTTCAATGATGGCAGAATGAAGTGTGTGTGTGCATTCCTCAACAAGCAAGGATCTCTTTCCTGCACTGACATGAATGCTCCACTTATATGAGCTCAGGTTAATGTGGGCCTCTGGATCAAAGCAATTGTCCGTGTGCTTCAGGCTCTAGACTTAGGTATCATTGGTCGCTTTACAGATGCTTTTTTCTTCCTCCTGTTAGTTTCATATCAATATTCATTACAGAGGCATGCATGTTTGTCATTAGCACTGCATACATTTCAGAAAATAAAAGGAATAAAAGGAAAACAGAAATATATAGCATTTTCCTTAAGTTATAATAAGGGGGTGGTTGGGTGTAGGTGCCTATCTTTAGAGGTAAAAAGGTAAAGGGACCCCTGACCATTAGGTCCAGTCGCAGACGACTCTGGGGTTGCGACGCTCATCTCACTTTATTGGCCGAGGGAGCCAGCGTACAGCTTCCGGGTCATGTGGTCAGCATGACTAAGCCGCTTCTGGCGAACCAGAGCAGCGCACGGAAACGGCGTTTACCTTCCCGCCGGAGTGGTACCTATTTATCTATTTGCACGCTGAAGTGCTTTCGAACTGCTAGGTTGACAGGAGCAGGGACTGAGCAACAGGAACTCACCCCATCGTGGGGAAAGGGCCATAAATCAATGGTACAGCATCTGCTTTGGGTTCAGAAGATTCCAAGTCGCATCCCTGGCATCTCCAGGTAGGTTTGGGAGAGACTCTTCTTTGAAACCCTGGAAAGCCGCTGCTTTTTACTAATTGAAATTGGCGTGACAACTTTGATCATTCATGGACTGGGAAAGTTTGGCCACGAACACTTTAATGAGGGCGTAACCTTTCATAGACCAGTGTCCCCCTCCTCAGGTGCATAAAGTGTTCTCTTCACTTGGCTGAGGCATCTATAAGCTACGGGTGGTGACAGGCGACTGGTGGGAAGGGGAGGCTGCAGAAATGAAAAGAAGTGAAGTCGGTGTGCAATGAAGCACATGCAAAATGTGACACTGATAATGATGTAAAGGCAAAAATAAGTGTCTAAGTAGGTAGTGATGGCGATAATGCAATTTTCCTGACATTGGTAAGCTGCTTAACTAACATCCTGTGATAAAAACCCATAATCTCGATCCAAGTCACAAATGGTATAAATGATAAATTGTAATTCAGTCGTTTCACACTGGAGTCTCTGTCTGAAAGTTTCTTTCTTCAGGCTGATATGTTCTGCTACTGGTTTCTAGATAGCAATGGTTATTCAAGGGTGATTGCAAGCATCTTTTTTCAAACCAAAGTTCCATCTGCTGGTTGTAACATGTGGCAATTGCATGCTCTCATGCTGCAATGTGCAACGGTATCTGCACATTATGTGCACATCTGCTGCACCAGGGATTGGCGCCAGGAACTTGGAGGGTGATGAAATCACATGGTATTCCACAGGTTCACAGAACTTCACTGAATAATATTGATTATATTTTATCAATGGTGCTGAGTTTTTAATGTTTTTATACATGTTGATATTATGGCCATTATTGTAATCTCACTTCATGGCTTTAGTGACCTGAGGTTTTGGGGCTATAAATGGTTCTGCACAAGGTTGTTCTTCCTGAGCTTTCCAAGTTGTGTATCTTTCTTTCCAATTTTCATATTCGCTGTAAGGTCAAATTTAAATCTCATCAAAAGCTTTCAAATACTTTTTTTTTTTTAATTTTAGCCATTAGGCTTTCTTTGTAAAAAGAATCAGAATATTTATTATTGGAGCTTTTTTTCACCTTGATTTTTGTGTTATGTGCATACAGTGGTACCTCGGGTTACATACGCTTCAGGTTACAGATTCCACTAACCCAGAAATAGTACCTCGGGTTAAGAACTTTGCTTCAGGATGAGAACAGAAATCGTGCTCCAGCAGCAGCAGCAGCAGCAGCAGCAGGAGGCCCCATTAGCTAAAGTGGTGCTTCAGGTTAAGAACAGTTTCAGGTTAAGTACGGACCTCCGGAATGAATTAAGTACTTAACCCGAGGTACCACTGTACATCACTTGGCTGGGGTCAAGACAGAAAAGGAAAACCCAAATCCATTCCCACCAGCCTCTAATAGGGATTGGTCTGTCCATTTTGGTTGTGTTGTCTCCATTTCTCCCCCCCCCCCCCAGTCTTAAATTAAATTCTCCACATTTCCGAGCATTCATATAGACATGAACATTCAGCAGCATTTTGGTGCAAATTTATCCAAATAAATGCATGTTTATATGTAGTTTTGACTAATGTACATTTGTTGGGAAGCATTTCCCCCCTAATATAATGCATTTATGTCTGTTATTTTCACTGGTATCTTCCATTTCCTCTAACACACACATTTTTGTAACTATTGTTCAGTTGGAGAACTGCATCGCAATATTCAGAGTAGTGGAAATGTTTACAGAGAGCTGTGTTTTGGTTTGCATTCCTGCTTTGCAAAGTGTGAATTTAATAGCCTCAACTATAAAAGGTGTCCTGAATTGAAGTTCTCCTCCATCCCTGGCCTCTAATCAGGTGGTAACCACCATCAGAAGCGACCAGGTCGACCATTTTTAAAGATGCATTCTACTGTGCCAAGTGGGGCAAGAGCAGACACAGGCAAAGAACATCTGGCAAGATGATCCACACACAGAGAAAGCTTCCCTTCTGAGCACAAATTGCTGGGTCGGGGAGCTTATATTTCAAAAGTGCTCTAGTGTACCATCCTGAGTTTGTCAGAGATTCTGCACTAGAAAGCCAAACAACAAAGAAACTTTCCCTCTGTCTCTTTTTTCAACCAGCCATCAACCTCTTTATCACCAAAAAATATCAAACTTGCTGTATCCATTCAGCTGCAGTCAGCTGGGCTCCTGCTGTTGCTTTTTAAAGACTTAAGTTTGCTTCTCATATATTATCCACCTGCCTGAGGTTTCCGGGCTGAGAATCCTCAATAACTGTTAGATGCTACTTTTTAATGACCAAATGCAACCTAGGAAGCTGCCTTTTAATCAAGTCAAACCCTTGGTCCATCTAGTTCAGTATTGCCTGCACTGACTGGCAACAGCTAGGGATGGGTGAAGCAGTACATTTCAGCTTCTCTTGGTTTATCATTTCCCCCCACTTTTAAGTTCAGTTCTCCACATTTCTACATCAGTCTGCGATATTTTTTTTTAATGTCCTCACAAAAATTCACCAGTATTTTAGCGTGAATTTCTCCTATTATGTGCAATTTTGCCAAATATTCATTTTTTGCCGAGCAATTTTCGCTAAGATTGTGACCAATGTAACATTTGTAAGCTTCTTTACATAATATTTTGTGTTTTGGCCAATATTATTTGAACTCCAGTTAATATTAAACTAGTTGTGTGTTAATTGGCTTGATTATCCCTACAAAAAATAATCAAGAAGTATGCTAAACAGGTGGTTTAAATGCTTTCTTTTTGTTGTGTTTTAAACAATGTGACCAATGTAACAGGTTTGCAACCTCAAGAATTTATTTGTAATTTGGACGACTATTTTCTCTAACAGTATATATATATTTTAAATCCATTGGTGGCAATAAACTGCGGGGAAAAGGTTTTCTGGCGAAACTGCCCCTCAGTGAGGCCAAACTTAGATTCACAAAATGTTTAGGGGTATGTGTACCCCGTGTCCCCCCAGAAAAAAGCACTGCCTGTGACCAACATAACATGTGGAATTCATTGACAGTCACCCACAAATAAATCTCTCCAAAGCAAGACCCTATGCATATGACACCTTACTATGTACTCACAAGTTATAGGTCAGCACTTAGTCTGTGTGGAAAGTTGTAACGCCTGCAGGAGCTTATGCTTGGCTGCTGCAACACCCTAATGATTTCTTTATTTTCAACCCAACATTTGTAATCTTTTGCAGGAAAGACAAATGTCACAGAAGTCCTTAAAAAAGAAGAAGAAAGAATTGGATTTCGTATTCTTGAGCGTTGTACTACCATCACCTGCTCACCAAACTTTCATTTCAATTTCTCTGTCTCAAACTAGACAATAACAGAATTGCTGGCTGACCCCAGCGTTCAGAAGCCATTTCTGTTTCTGTGCTTTCCTTCCGGATAATCATATTTCCCATAGGGACATTATTCCATGATGTTCCATTTACCGTAAATTACGTTAAATATTCAGTTACACTTTGTGTTCAGGTCCGCCCTCAATTCTTAACAAGGCTTTTCTGTTCTCTGTGGCAAGGCAAGCAAACTTCCACTCTGGAGGTGAATTTTTGCATTTCTAGATTGAGGGTGGAGGACGTGGCCCACCAGGCTTCCCCATTTGGACTAGGAGGTCATTCTGGGCACCCTTCCTACACCTTCCAACATCTGACATCATGTAGGTAAGGGTAGGGCTTACCTGAAAGTTGCTTTGTGCAGCTCCTAAAGTACCCACCAACCATTCATTCTGCCTTGCTTGCAGGGAGATTAGACAACACTGATTAAATCTGGTTTGTTATCCCACAATTTCCACTGCATTTCCTTATCACTTTCCTTATCACAAAAATCCACACCTGGAGGGGGAACACACCAGTGGTTGGTGGGACCAGAGGTCAATGGGCAGAACAACTCATGTGAACATTCACACACTCTGATTTACCCTCTGGAAGCAAGAAGCATTACTTGATTGTTCAATGGAATCTTCCACTAACATTTCTCATGCCATTCATATAGTGACCTTCCACAACGCATCAGAGATGCAGCAATATTATGTTGTATCAGCATGTGTGATGGAGAGGATGTCATGTTGCAGTAGGTAGGTAGGAATCTCGTCCTACTACATTTTTAAAAAGCTGGCAACCGGACAGACATGAATTCAAGGGTAGTCCCTGTAAGTCACATTAGGAGAAGAGGATTTAACCTTTGATGGACAACTTCAAAGCTCTTCCTGCTCAACCTTATTAGGGTACTTTCTTTTTAAAATGGACTTAGAGCCCTTCAGACTCCTTCAGATAGAATACTGTCCTTGGCAATGCAGGACACATGGCCACCTAGACTCCAGTAAACAGACTCTTGGAGCATGTGCCTTAAGGTGGCCAAAAATCTGTGAACTGACCTTTCCCCTGGTGTTGGAAGGAAGTGCTTCCAGGTCAAGGGGCATGACCTTTAGCCCCTGCTCCTCTCATTTCAGAAATTAAGCATGAGAGGTGTGGGTGTGCGGGTGTGCATGCACCAAAATTTATGTGGAACGGCCCCTGCCACAATGGCAAATTGTTGCAAGGAGAGCAGAGAGGCTTTAAAATATACGGCATGCTTTTTCTGGCCAGTCAGATGATGGTAAATCTGATTCCCTTCTATCCCAAAATCTCACCATCTATTTTTACTCCTTTGATTGTTTGCTTTAGGATGATACTTGTCATTTCCTCTCCCTCTTGTGTCTCTTGGGCTCTGCTCCTTCGTCCAGACTGTGCGCTTTGAACAGCTGTCGTGCTTCACTCAACTTATCATGCAGTCCGTCTGTCTCTCTCTCTCCTTCGCTGCTTAAGCTAGATATTCTTCCAGAGTATGATTTTCCTTCAGTGACCTTCTTTAGTTTCCGACTGCAAGCCGGGGTTTATTTATCTCAGTCAAGTGTATTTTTATTTAATTTGTTTATCTAGCAAGATTTATATACTTCTATATAATTGTCATATTCATCATCAGTTATATCTAAGGCTTATTAGTCGCTTGGTACCTGAAAGGTCTCCGAACAACTTACATTTACAAACATAAATGCATTGTACTGGGGGGGGGGAGGAAATTATATAAAACTAACTACTGTATATGTCTTACAAAAACTAATACAAAATGTTCATTTTAAAAGCAATAAAAACAGACTTTAAAAACAGTAGACATAAATAAAATGATCAAAACATAAGTAAAATCAACACCAGTGATTATGTCATGTCATGTCATGTTCCATGTGGCCCTGGAAGGTTGCTCAGAAGTAAATGTGGCCCTTAGACTCCCCCTTGCATTATGTTTGTATCCCAGGGCCTGAATGCATCTGATACTGAGATGCGAACTGCCTCTGACGCTGGAGGTGGTGAATAGCCATCATGCCTAGTAGCCGCTGGTAGCCTTATCCTCTCTGAATTTGCCTAACTCTCTTTTGAAGCCATCCAAGATCATGGCCACATCACTACCTCTTCACACACCTGCTTTGTGAAGAACTTCAGTGGTACCTCGGGTTACATACGCTTCAGGTTGCAGACTCCGCTAACCCAGAAATATTACCTTTGCTTCAGGATGAGAACAGAAATCGTGCTCCTGCGGCGCAGCGGCAGCAGGAGGCCCCATTAGCTAAAGTGGTGCTTCAGGTTAAGAACAGTTTCAGGTTAAGAACAGACCTCCAGAACGAATTAAGTTCTTAACCCGAGGTACCGCTGTACTTTATTTTGCCTTGATGTGTTTTCCAGCAGTCAGCTTCATTGAATGGCCTTCTAGTATTATGAGAGATGACTGTGTTCTACCTCCACTGTGTACCTCTGAATGCCGGTTGCCAGGAGTCACAAGTGGGGAGAGTTCTGCTGTGCTCAGGCCCTGCTTGTGGGGCCTCTGGTTGGCCACTGCGAGAAGAGGACGCTGGACTATTGCCATTGGCTTGGCTCTTCTGATGTTCTTATGATTGGCCTGATCCAGCAAACTTATGTTCTTAAGGAGGAAAACTCTTCCCTTACACCTGTTAGCATTTGGTCAAGCAAAATGCTGCTGCACTGGGGGTGGGGGCAAAGGCAGGTCATAATTCCCCCTGGAAGAAGTTAAATTTTCCGAGTAAGTTTGAGCTCCAGCATCTTTCATTGCATTTTTTTTTTAAAAAATCACACACTGTTCTCTTGCCTGCTGCCCCAGCTCACTTGCTTGCCTCGCTCTGGCCTGATGGCTGAATGGTTACTTCATGCCTTTTGGAGGAAGTGACTGGCATCGGGAAGAATGTTTCTTTTCCCTCTATGGTGTCAGCAAAAGCCAGCTGTGTGTCTAATCTTTGGATTTCGTTCAATGTTGATGTCAGTGGGGAGCAATGCAGAGGTTAAGGAGGTGAGGAGGGGTTGGGTTTGTCGCCCCCCCCCCCGTCTTGGCACACATGTTGCCTCAATACTGCAACATCTTGAGTCGAAGATTGCGGGACGGAGCCCCCAGGTTGACAGGTTTATTTCTACAGCCTCACCTTCCGACTCTGAAAAGGGGTGGGGTGATGATAGGAAGCGGTGTTCTCATTTTAAGGGCATTTCAGGGCATGCCTCTAATTGAAGAGATCAGCTGCTACCACAGCTTATCACCAATAGGATGACAAACTTTAAAATGGGCTTGTTTACTTTTCAGTCTTGATGGCAACACCCAATATCAAGATGACGGTCTATCAAGCTTGCGTGTTGAGCATCCTGCTTTATGGATGTGAGTTGTAGGCGACTTACAACCATCAGGAATGACACCTCAACACCTTCTTCATGTGCTTCATCAGGAGGCTTGGGGGAGGATGGGAGGGCAGAGTTTCAAATGAAGATGTGCTCTCCCAAGCCCACTTTCCCAACATGTTCACACTTCTGTCTCAGCAACAGTTTGACCTCACCCCCAAAGACACACTTCTCCATTGCCTCCTGAGACAGATGGATGCAGCAACATTCTAATGACAACCTTGGTGACTCCCATTTCACAGATAGCAGAAATGAAGACTCAGAAACAGCCGTGTTCCAAAGGTCACCTGGCAAATCTGCAGCACTCGAATCCTGGTCTCCCTGATTTGTCCAGCACCAACATTGGGCGCCAATTCAGTGTTATTCTTTCTTGAAGGGAATGCACACAGTAGCATGTAAAGTAACCACCTTGGCCTAGCCCACCTGATTTCCTGAATATCGAATATTTTGGAAGAGCATGGGCTCATGAAGCCAGGTACTAACGATTCCATAATTTACATGTGGGAAATGGATGAATACAAGAAAACCATTTGTCATAAGAAACTGTGGACTGACATCTCGCTAGACTTGCAGGCATGACCAAAGTCCGTTTTGAGGGCCTATTCTGGCCTGCTGGTTGGTTTAATCCTGCCCCTGTTGCAGTTTATTTCCTGGGGTAAAATCCAAAAAAACCCCTCAACAACTCCAACCCTTTAAAAAGCTCAACAACTTTAGGGTAAAATCATTAAAAAACTCAACAACTTCAATCTGAAAAAGAGGTCAACAACTTTGGTCGGCCCCCACGGCCCTTCACTTCATCAAATCTGGCCCTCTTTGAAAAAGGTTTGGACACCACAGCGCTAGAGGTAGTCCTCACCACATAAGTAGATTCTACAATTCTATCATGCCTTCCAAAATTTCCAGTAAATAGTGAGAAAGTGATGTAATGTGCCAGTGCTGATGCTGGACAGATCTGCAATATGAGGGGTCAGGATTTGTCACGTGGTCCTTAGCCCACTCCTGTTTCTCAGTCTTCATTTCTCCCATCTGGGTTACTCTGTGAGAAAAGCAACAAATGCAATAAATAAGTAAATCCCATGATTAGCAGCAGTTCAAACGATGCCAAATAAACAGCTGTAATTCCTTTTGCTCCACTGGTATGTTTTATACAGGTTGTGGACTTGTGCTTTTCTTGGTTAAGAATTTGGGCATAATTGCCCCAATTTTAGCAAGCTTCTTTCCAGAGCACAACGTGTAATAGCACACTATTTTCTATGAACGGTTGGCTAGGAGTTTTCCTATTCATTTCAGTCATGTCTATTCAGAAAGGCACACGAGTATCAGAAGAGGCCCCTTGGACCAGACGACAGCAGGGCCGGCCTGCCCATGAGGCAGAGGGAAGCAGCCTGCCTTAGGTGGTGGAACCCTGCAGGGCAGGTGCCCTACCCCTGCTGCCACCACCAGGGTTGCACAGCAGTGGCTTTCAGAAGAACTCTTGCAAGACCTCAAAGAGCTCTGTGAGATCTTGCAAGAGTTCCCACAAAATCTTACCGGAAGCCACTGTAGTTGGGTGACCCCAGAAAATGAGACTTGGGGGGGGCGTTGGGGGTTGGCACCTTCCTGTTTCACCTCAGGCAGTCAAATGGGGACAAGCCACCCCTTGGACCACAGGCCTATCTAGTTGAATAATCTGCTTGCACAGGGGCGAGCCAGATGCCTCTGGGAAGCCCACAAAGCAGGTGAACACGATGGCACTCTCACACTGTACATGAACGCAGCAGTACTCTCACAGTGATTCTGATACTGGAGGCAATACAGTGGTACCTCGGGTTAAGAACTTAATTCGTTCCGGAGGTCTGTTCTTAACCTGAAACTGTTCTTAACCTGAGGTACCACTTTAGCTAACGGGGCCTCCCTCTGCTGCCGCGCTGCCGCCACACGATTTCTGTTCTCATCCTGAGGTAAAGTTCTTAACCCGAGGTACTATTTCTGGGTTAGCGGAGTCTGTAACCTGAAGCGTATGTAACCCGAGGTACCACTGTATATAGTCAGCATGACTACCAGTAAATGGTTGCCAATATGTCTTATACTCTTGGGATTAGACAAGCTGACAACCACCATTGCCTCTTACAATACCAAATTCCACAGTTCAACGAGGCACGATGCGAACGTCCTTTTGTCTGTCCTGACCCTTTCAACACTCAGCTTGATTGGATGACAATGTGTTGGTTCTAGTAACTGAGGGAGAAAAAAATTATTTCTACTTTCCCCACAACATACATATTTATATACACCTTTGCAATGCCTCTCCCCTTGATTTACCTCCCCGCCCCCATAACAGCTGCACTCTGAAATGAGATTTTTTCCCATTGAGTTATCTACCATGATCCCAAGATTGCTTTCACCCACCACCAGTTCAGGATCCCCCCCCCCAAACACATTAGAGCATGTGTGATGCTCGGATATTTTGCCCCACCATGCCTCACTTCACACTTGCTTACCCTGAACCGTGTTTGCCATATTCTGACATCACCTTTTTTCCCAGGATTGACTGCACCTGCTTAGTGGCGTGAAAGTCCGATTTCTAGGAAGTGACTTAAGAGTCCTTTGTTCTGGAACATGAACTCATCGGCTTTGGTGTGTGCCAGACTTCTGTGCTGTAATGATGGCAAGTGTGCCATGAAGACAAGTTGGCAAAGGGTTTCCTCCTCATGCTTTTTCTCCATGTCTGATGCTTTCCAGCCCACACAAGCTGAAATAGACCCTTGCTGTCTCGACAATGGCTCTAGTGAATAAACAAGGATTATTATTATTTATTTATTATTAACTGCATTGATTTCCCACTTTTTTTTCTCCAAGGAGATCCAAGTGGTGTACATGGTTCCTCCCAGGGCTTTTCTTCAGCCAGAATTCACCAGAACTCAGTTCTGCTACCTCTCAGGTGGGCACCATTGCCATTACAGTGGTACCTCAGGTTAAGTACTTAATTCATTCCGGAGGTCCGTTCTTAACCTGAAACTGTTCTTAACCTGAAGCACTACTTTAGCTAATGGGGCCTCCTGCTGCTGCCGCGCCCCCGGAGCACAATTTCTGTTCTCATCCTGAAGCAAAGTTCTTAACCTGAAGCACTATTTCTGGGTTAGTGGAGTCTGTAACCTGAAGCGTATGTAACCTGAGGTACCACTGTTTAAGAGAATAAGGGAGGTGTTCGTGGTGAGTTCTGGCCCCTCGTTTTCTAGAAACGAGGTTCTCCCCCTCCTCATTCAATCCCCACAACAATGCTGTGAGACAGGCTAGGCTGAGAGGGAGTGGCTGACCCAATATCACCCAATGAGCTTTACGGTTGAGTGAAGGTTTGAACCCTGGTTACCCAGGTCATAGTCTGACACTCTAACCACCATACTATACTGGAGTGATCCTTCTGGAAGGTTCCAGAAGCACTGATGTAGCCGCTTTTGTGGCACACCACCCAAAATATTGCAGTGAGAGGGTTCTATCCATTATTAGTCATACTCTTGGGCTGACTCTTTGAAATGAAAGGATATAACATGCTTAGGCCCCTGAATTTCAGTAGGTCTACTTTGAGGGAAATGTAGTTGGATGCAACCCAGAATGTACTGCCACTGCTTCGACTTTCGCAATGTGAGCGTTGGACGATTTGGAACTATTTTATTGCTGATGTATTAATTGTTGTTGCTTCTCCGTTTCAGAATTTCTGGCAAAGTATGAGGAAGTAGCTGTATTCAATATTCTACCCCCCCCTACCCACAATGAAATGATTTAAGATTTCCTGTAGATTCAAATAGCCATAATTTTTCACTTTGCTCTTCTTCCCTGCTGATATCCACTTTCAGATATCTCATGGCTAGAGGGCATGTCAAACATCTGTTGGTGCATGCTCTTGGACTCAGCCCTTTACAGATAATGCTGTATTATTTATATAAAATATTCTACGCCCACTCCTCAATATAAAAGATCCCAGGGTGGGGTACATAAATAAAAGCACAAAAATGCGATACCATAGCAGCCGATCACGAAATAACAGGAGCAATAAAGCATAATTAAGGCCAGTGCTGAAGACTAAAGGCAGATCCACACTGTATGTTTAAAGCACATCCAATGCACATTTAAAGCATATGACGCTACCCCAATATAATCTTGGAAACTGTCATTTGTTAAGGCTGTTTTCCTCTGCGAAGGATAAAAAGCTAACAAAACAAGAAGAATGGTCAAGAAGCTGAAACAGGAGACTTTCCCCCCTCTCCCAGTACGTTTCCGAGCACAATTCAAAGTGTTGGTGCTGACCTTTAAAGCCCTAAACAGTCCCGGTCCAGTATACCTGAAGGAGCGTCTCCACCCCCATCGTTCTGCCCGGACACTGAGGTCCAGCTCCGAGGGCCTTCTGGCGGTTCCCTCATTGCGAGAAGCAAAGCTACAGGGAACCAGGCAGAGGGCCTTCTCGGTAGTGGCGCCCGCCCTGTGGAACGCCCTCCCACCAGATGTCAAAGAGAAAAATAACCACCAAACTTTTAGAAGACATCTAAAGGCAGCCCTGTTTAGGGAAGCTTTTAATGTTTAATAGGTTATTGTATTTTAGTGTTTTGTTGGAAGCCGGCCAGAGTGGCTGGGGAAACCCAGCCAGATGGGTGAGGTATAAATAATAAATTATTATTATTATTATTATTATTATTATTATTATTATTATTATTATTATTATTATTACAGAAGGAAAAAAAACTTGTGCCAAGGTGACCAGAGGCAGGGCTGAGAGTGGGATGGCTCCTCCTCTTCCTTGCGCACCACAAAAGCAGCCCCTCACCTCCACTGATCTCTCTCCACAAAAGGTGGTGAGCGAATCGGATGGAGACACAACCATGAGGCAGAGACAAATGCAGGCAAAATAAAAGGCTGGGATGGATCTGCTGCTTATGTCTGCAGAGGAGGCAGCCTCTCCTCCCTTATTTCCCTCCTGGAGCCAATCACTCCATGGCTGTGTCCAGAGACAGACACAGGCAGATGCTGCAGATCCATAGCAGCCCTTTTATTCTGCCTGTGTCTGTCTGCTTTCACTGATCCCCCTTTTTTAAAAAATTGGGGGTGCTTGAACACATCCTACACACACCCTGCACATGCCTATTGCTGTAGGTTGGAGGTTTTTGCACCCAGGAGTTGGGTAGGCAGCCTGTTCTGAAGGGGGCTACATTCCTTTTGAATGAGCAGGTGGATTGCTTGGGGGTGCTCCTAGATCCAGAGCCATCGCTGGAACTCGAAGTAGCGTCAATAGCAAGAACTGCCTGTTATGAGCCTTGACCACTTCACCAGCTACAGCTGTTCCTGGACAGAGAATGCTCTGTCACAGTGATCTGCTCTGAAGCGGCAGAATGCAGTGGTCCGGATGTTGACTGGTATGGCCAATCCAGAACCATGTAACAATAGTTCTGAAGAACCTGTCTTGGTTGCCAATCTGCTTCTGAACCCAGTGCAAGGTTCTGGTGTTGACATATAATGCTCTAAATGATTTGGGGGCCCAAATATCTAAAGCAAAGATCGTAAGCCTATGGATCGGGCCCACCAAACCACCATGCCTGGTAAATTCAGCCAGCATGCCCAATGATTAGGAATGATGGAAGTTGTAATTCCAACAAAATCTGCAGGCCCTCTGCTTTACTGGACTCCTGAGGACGGTTAAAAGACTTGTGATAAGATTATCCATGTATGCTGAGTTGATGCTCCCAGATGACTTGTTAATTGAGCATCCCTCCAGATTCATTTGCACAGAGTTTTGTGGGGAGATGAGATAACTGAGCCTTCATTCTGATCTGTTTGCAGAGATGTTGGGCGACATTGTGTCAAGCACTAGTTATCCCACCCTCTCCAGTGCATTTTCCCATCACTTCCCCCTAAACGTCTGGTTTTTTGGAGGGGAGCAAGGGAAGCAGATTTATTGTGCAAGAATGCCAAATCCACACCAGTTGTCCAGCCATACAGAATTTGGCTTTATAGTCCTAGCAATGTGTACAGGAAGCAATCCTTAGATAACTCCAGTCTACTTGCACACATCCCCATGGCAGACTGTTTAATGTATTCCTCTCCATCCCTTAATCCTCACCTCCCCTGCAGCAACTGCACAGTTGGCTTTTGGAAAAAGGATAGTCATGAGCAAATTAAAGGAAGAAGCGAAAAAGAACCTCACGTTAATGTGATGACTGAAGCTGCGGGTCGCCCAACAACTGTAGCTGTGTTGTTTATTTCCTTTTCTCTAAGGGCAGGACTTTACAGTCATTAAGACCAAATCTCCCCTTCTTTGTCTGCAGCTGCTGCCGTTCCAGTATCTCCAGGTCTTTGGGCAGCTTGGTGCTTTCAGCATGTTAAGTTACTGCCCCAGGAATTATGAAGTAATCCAGAAAATGTGATTCTATGAATTTACACCCCGGGAACAAATGGCAGAGACAAAGAGTCATGGCTGGAGGAGGAAGGGGGGGAACGGAGGAGGGTTGCTGAGCAGCACTGTGGTAGTTTTAAAAGTTAGCTGGTCCAAGTAATCTATGGGAAACTTTATTACAGTGGTACCTCGGGTTACATACGCTTCAGGTTACAGACTCTGCTAACCCAGAAATAGTGCTTCAGGTTAAGAACTTTGCTTCAGGATGAGAACAGAAATTGTGCTCCGGTGGCGCGGCAGCAGCGGGAGGCCCCATTAGCTAAAGTGGTACCTCAGGTTAATAACTGTTTCAAGTTAAGAACGGACCTCCGGAATGAATTAAGTACTTAACCCGAGGTACCACTGTATTACAGTATTCTTTTTAAAGCGATTGTTAGATTTTCCTCTCTTTTTCAGAGATACAGTGGTACCTCGGGTTACATATGCTTCAGGTTACATATGCTTCAGGTTACAGACTCCGCTAACCCAGAAATAGTGCTTCAGGTTAAGAACTTTGCTTCAGGATAAGAAAAGAAATCATGCTCTGGTGGCGCGGCGGCAGCAGGAGGCCCCATTAGCTAAAGTGGTGCTTCAGGTTAAGAACAGTTTCAGGTTAAGTACGGACCTCCGGAACGAATTAAGTACTTAACCCGAGGTACCACTGTACGTGGTTATAGCCAGCAGAATTATCCTCAGAGTAGACTCATTCAAATGAATGAACCTTAATCATGCTCATCAGTGTCAAGGAGTCTACTCTGAGTAGGACTAGTGTTGGGTAAAACCCTGTGGGATGAATCTTATCTCTCCCCTACCTGATGTAATTCTCCTCTCCACGCCTGATGAAACTGCCTGAAGAAGTATGTGAAGAGGAGAAAGTGTTTTTTGGGAAGATGTTCACGTGTGATTATCTGAGGTTGCACTGTTCAGATTCCTTCCATTCCTTTTCAGTTTAGGGCGGAAACCGTAGAGAGGTACCCAAAAATGTGGCAGGATTGTGAAAAATGAAAGAAAAAAAGACAAGAAAGAACAACTTTAATGGGATATGACAAACCAAAACTGTTTGGCATTCCCTGTCAAAATAGTAGGTTTGATGTTGAAACGGCATCAGTTGTCTCTGGCCAACATATTCTCACGAATAACATTATATATATATGTTGAATGCGTCAATGCCAAATGATTTGTTTCTTGTTTATGTTTTCTTAACTGGGAACCCCCAAAAGCAATCTGTCGGTTAAACGTTCCCCACAAGCTTTTTTAAAAAATGTTGATTTTGATAAATTAATATTTTCCACATAATTCTTCTGTTATATGTGGAAAATTTCTGTCTGCTGTAACGAACATCTCCTTTGATGTGGAAGAATGTACCCATTATTCTACACACCAACGTTCTGTACCATCAAAGAAGAAAAAATGGCCAATTGGCACTCGCAGGTCAGCTATGGCTCACAGAGTGCTGTTATCTGGCAACATGGTGTGCCTACTTTGAATCACAATGAAATTGGGGGGGGGGGAATGACAGCTCCCCAAGTACTTTTTAAGTAGCCAGTGTGGTGTAGTGGTTAAGAGCGGTAGTCACGTAATCTGGGAAACCGGGTTCGTGTCTCCACTCCTCCACATGCAGCTGCTGGGTGACCTTGGGCCAGTCACACTTCTGTGAAGTCTCTCAGCCCCACTCACCTCACAGAGTGTTTGTTGTGGGGGAGGAAGGGAAAGGAGAATGTTAGCCGCTTTGAGACTCCTGAAGGGGAGTGAAAGGCGGGATATCAAATCCAAACTCTTCTTCTTCTTCTTCATATAAATTAATTTGTGTTTTTTCAACAAATACAATTAAAACAGAACTAATGCTAAAATACGCTCAGCATAAAGCAGAATAAAAAAGAAGAAAATCTAAAACCCACAGGTCTAAAAGGCCTTGGTAAATTAAACCATCTATGCCTGACACAGAAAAGTCAATAAACTTGGCATCAGGTTTGCCTCTGTGGGGAGAGTGCTCCATAGCTGGGACTCAATAGCAACAGATTAATTAATTAATTACATTTCTATCCAGCCCTTCTTTCCAAAGGAGACCAAGGTGGCAAAAGGCAAAACGTAAAAAAATAATGTAATTTAAAATAAAATAAAAACACATTTTAAAACAATTAAAAACATCTAATTAAAATAAACATCAAGCAAGCACAGTTGCTTATGTCAAGAGTGCAGTGGTAAGCATCTATCAGCCATCAAATGCCTGGGTAAAGTCAATAATGAGGGGGAAAGACACACTTCACCAGGAAAAGCATTCCATAAATGGGGAACCACCACCAAGAAGTCCATGTCATGAATCATCACCAACCAGGCAGTAGCCAGAGGTGGCGGCACCTGCAGGGCCTCCCTTGTTAATCATGTGCCCCAAAATGGTTTCTGTTGCAGAAGTCGCTTCTTTAGGTACTTCTTAGGACTTCATATGCTAATAATAGCACACTGAATTGGGCTAGGTAGCCCAATTTTTCCCACTCACCCCTGAAAATGTAGGAACTCAGAGAGGAACCTTTGAGAATGATTTCAGTAGCCAGGCAAGACCATGCCAGATAAGTACACCTGGGCTGTTAGACATTTGGGGATTTAAAGGTATGCACCTATAAATCTGAATCCTATGCAGGATTGGGTGGGCATCCAGTGTAATTGTTTCAAAACTGATGAAAGGTCTTTGATAGGCCATGTTCCACTCAGCACTCTCACTGCTGTATTCTGTTGGGATAGGTGAGCTGGCCTTGGCTTGACTTCCGCCATTTCCCATGTTTCTTAATGTCACTTGTCTCTGTTGTGTATGCTTACAGCAGTGTGCACTGGCCCTGGAAAGAATGAGAATGTCCTGTGCGCTCTGGTGTGAATTGGATGCTGGTGTGCTTTGAGGTCTATGTCTCTGCAAAACCTCTTTGCACTGACTCTCAGCTTGAAGAGAAAGGGTAGTGGTGTAGAATTGAGTCCATTTACAATTTGGGTTGATGCTCAAAGTAGCATGAGCCAGATTCTAAATAGGTTTGGCACAAGTGCTGAATTGCAATTCACTGTCCAACACACACAATTCTGAAATTTGGCACTGCGGCTGTTCTACACCCAGCAGAAGTAGGTTTAATTTGAAGTCAGAAGAACTGGCTGAGCCCAGGAACAAATTTTGAATTCCAGAGCTCAGCCCTGGAATGCAATAAAAAGAAGAAAACCACTCTTAGCGCGTGCAGAGTGCCTCTCCTATATCACCAGGAAACCTTTGCCAGTCTAGACACAAATTGGATTTGGGGCAAGGTTTCTAGACTTTCCCAGTGCCCCTGGGATATGCCAGGATTGGAGTCTGTCATGAAGGCATCCCTGAACCTCAGATATTTATAGAACACTAATTTACATGTGTTGAGAACACAATTCAAGGAGGAGAGATCTGTCAACAGTTCTTAGCTATGACAGCTAGGTGAAATATCCCTGTATCCAGGCAACATTCCATATACTAGTCAACTAATTTGAGTGTGGACCCAGACATAGCAAAAATAGCAGCCTTTGTGCATAAGAAGTAGGTGTCAGAAGGGTTGGGGGATCCCTATGATTTATAGAACTACCCAAAAAAAAGAAAACTAAAAACAAACCCTTTAAGGTCTCCCCGCTCCCCGCAAAAGCCCTAGCCCAATGAAGACTGAGCGTGCTCAAGTGGCCATGGAAAACGGAATGGTATTTTTTGGGCGGGGGAGGGGGATAGAACAGGACAGGGCTGGCAGACTAGAACATTGAACAAGAGCACTCCACACTGCAACACTTTGTTGCAGGTCCCATTTGCAAATCTAAAATGCTTGTGACATTCCCAAAGGCATCTAGCTCACCACTGTTGGAAACAGGATACTGGGCTAGAGATGGGTGCTAATTCTGCTGCACCAGGGTTCTTACTCTATTGCGCTCTCTCGGTTTCCAGAGCTGAACCGTGCCATGCAAGCAGATATAGCAGCCGACCCCAGAGAGGATGTGACTTCTGAATAAATTAATGGCACAAGTTAACAGAATTTGCCAACAGTGCAAAGACTTTCAAATGTTTACTTTCTGCCTCCTCAACCCCTCCTCCCAATTTATTCTGTTTTAAAGAACAACCCAGGTTATTACTAAACTCCTGAGTATACACCATACATCTGCAGCACATCCTGGTGCAACCAATCCACAATGTCCTTTTTGTTATTAGGAAAATGGCAGGGAAATGCTCTTAACAGAGTGGGATAAGCAACTGGTTTGCAGGAAGATGTATTAGCATTGTGCAAGCAAATCTGAATGAATGCTTATTGTGGCATAACATCCCCACAAACAAGACAGAATGCTCAGTAAAGAAGACTGGACATAGGCTGCATGCACACTATACATTTAAAGCATGCCCTCCAAAAAAATAATCCTGGGAACTGTAATTTACTCCTCAACTATAATTCCCAGCACTACAGTTCCTAGGATTCTTGCAAGGGGTGCACTTTAAATGTATGGTATGTATGCTTTAGGGACGCGGGTGGCGCTGTGGGTTAAACCACAGAGCCTAGAACTTGCCGATCAGAAGGTTCGAATCCCCACGACGGGGTGAGCTCCTGTTGCTCGGTCCCTGCTCCTGCCAACCTAGCAGTTCGAAAGCACATCAAAGTGCAAGTAGATAAATAGGGAAGGTAAATGGCGTTTCTGTGTGCTGCTCTGATCACCAAAAGCGGCTTAGTCATGCTGACCACATGACCCGGAAGCTGTATGCTGGCTACCTCGGCCAATAAAGCGAGATGAGCGCTGCAACCCCAGAGTCGGCCACGACTGGACCTAATGGTCAGGGGTCCCTTTACCTTTACCCTATGTATGCTTTAGATCCTTTTGTACAACAGTAGCAATACTGTGGCAAAGCACCAGCATCCTTTGTAGAACTCAGGGCAGGCAGCAGGAGGAGGAGGATGGAGACAAAACTAGAAGTAGTTGGCTCTGGCCTGTCAGTAGCTCTGGCTCCACCTACTGTCCCTTCTATCCTACTAGTCCCAATGGGAGCCTGCTTCCACAGGCTGCAGTCCTATAAACACTTTCCTGAGAGTCAGCCCCCTTGACTTACTACTGAGGAAACATGTATGGGCATGAGGCAAGTGGACTCCCGAGTCCACATCTCCCATGTTGCAGCAGCACAGAGAAGGAGAATTGGAGGGTCATCTAGTCCAACCCCCTGCAATGCAGGGATTTCAACATGTGGTTCCCCATCCAATTTGGAACCATACCGGACCCTGCTTAGCTTTGCAAATGTGCTAGCAGTTTTATTGCTGTACCAACCAGTGGCCCTCCAGATGTTGCAGAACTACAATCAACTCTGGCCATTGGCTATGCTGGCTGGGGCGGATGGGAGCTGGGGAGCCGCGCAATATCCGTAGGGCCACTGCTTCCCCATCCTTGGTGCGGAGGAAGCTGAAAAGTGTCCTAGTCCGAGCAGCCCACGAGGCTCTCTCTTTGCTGAGCTGGCCCTCTTACAAAAAAACGGGAGAGCCGAGACCGCAGGCATCTTTCCCCCCGCCTGGTTTTTCTAAACAAGTGCCTACAGCAGCGCCCAGCGGTCGGCCAGCAGCTTGTGCTGAGTTTCTCATCTCTGTTGCCTCTTGATTTTCTCCATCTCCTTCACACCCCCATTAACCCTTTTGCTGCCCACAAGCTTCGGTGGAGGCAGGAGCTGAACCTAGACTAGGAAATGCGCTTATCAAAATGATCCCTATTCCATGCTGAGGGGGAAAGAGCAAAGTCCATGGGACTCCCCCAGGACTTAGTGTGGAGCTAGCTCAAATGCACTGGACTGAGCCTTCTCTGTGCCCCCACCCCCAGATTTCAAGACAGTCAAGTCACCCTGTTTCATTTCATTTCATCCTGATCCTAAACACATGACCTTCAATCCTTTGCTGTAGGTGGAACTTACTTCTGAGTATCTGAGTGAAACTGCCGTGAAACTAAATGCAACATTAAAAATGGCACCACGTCTCAAATTTAGTGAAGGGGGGTAGAGCATGGAGATTTCAGGGACCCAGCATCCCAGAAGATAGAACTCTGGGCCTCCTGGTAGGGTGGCCTGCTGGGACTTCTCTGTTGTGCAAAAGAAATGGGTGTTGGTGGGCTGAAAAAGGAATGAGTCTGATCTGCTAGATATTATTATTATTATTATTATTATTATTATTATTATTATTATTATTATTCCCTGCTTTTCACCACACATGGCTTACAAGAATTAAAAGATAAAGTATACACAATTTAAAGCATAGATTCAACCATCAAAAAATAAAAAATAACACTGTTTAGAAAGCAAAGGCAAAATATTTTGCTAGCAAAGGTTCTTTCGCAGCTGTTTCAGAATCTGTTCTGTGGATTTTTGTAGCGTTTTTTATTGTGATGCATTGTTCTTTTTCATTTTCATGTTACGCTGTATGTTTTTAAAACTTTGTGAGTCACTCATGGGACAATTTAAGTAGCAAGTGACATAAACTGGGGGATTCTTCTTCTTCTTCTTCTTCTTCTTCTTCTTCTTCTTTTTCAACAACACTTCAGTGCTCTTGACAGTGATGAGACATTGAGGTGAGGCAACCAATGGTACAAGCAGTATTCTGACACACAGGCTTGTGAACATGAAATCCAAAGCATAATTTAAACGTTTAATGGAAATCAAATCTTGCAAATTAAAGGCTGTTGCCTCACCAGAAAGCCACAAAAGTAATTGCTTGTTGTATGTGGTGTGAGCAACACACAGAGGCAAAATTTTCCACTTCAGATGCCTTCCAGAAGTGATGGTATTATCAGTGCCAGGAAGTGTGCCAGGGCTCAGCTTTGGGGGCATGATGTGATGTTATATGGAGACAGGGCATGTGCAGAGTGCCTTGAATTCAGCCACAAATAGTCTCCACCCTCTCCTTCCTAGTCTAGGATTGGAGAGTAGAGAGAAAATAAAACACCCAGCCTCCTCCCTTCTCTATTGGGAAGAAGCGGAGAAGAACCGGAGGAGGATACATTGAGAGGGTTGTAGGGAAAGGAAAAGCAAAGATACAAGGCAGACGCGTGCAAAGAACAAAAATTCGCTTCTCCTACACTCTTCCCCCTACCCCGCCCGCGCCGCCCCTGCATCCTGACAGTTGGAGTGCTCCACCGGAATCCGGTCCATTATTATCTCAAAGGTTGGCTGGGACATCAAATGCGAGACAAGTGCTTTTCGTGAATTCCAGGGGGTACCCGGCTTAGTCTCTTTAAAGCAAAATAAAACGCTTGAACTTTACGCAGAGCAGACGTGTCACAGGATGTGCATCTTGCATTTCTCGGCCCCCCCCATACCTCTGCGTGTGCTTGTGTGCTGTCTGTCTTCGTCTGTACACACGCTGGGGTCTGCCCACGGGGGTTGTCCACCAGCGCTCGAGCCACAATAACAACGCGACCCTACAGTCGCTTATAGAATCCGAAATCGGTGCCTCAACAACACTGGAGTGATATAAATACTAAGAAGGGAAAGCGCACCTAGCTTAACCCCCAGAATCTGCACGTCTGGCTGGGGGAGACTACTGCCCGGAACCCTGGAGAGCCGCTGCCAGCCAGTGTCGACAATCCTGAGCCAAATGGGCCAATGATTTGACTCTGTATAAGGCAGCTCAGCTTCCTATGTTAATCATCATCATCACCATCTTCTTCTTCTTCTTCATTAGTAATACTTTTCGCGTGGAAACCAATTCCCCCCCCCCGCTCTCTCCCCGCACACGCAACCTTCCTTGCCCCTGTGTGCTCGCTTGCAAGCCTGCAGGAGAGAAGGAGCCAGGGAGCCCCGAGTGCAGGACGCCGGTGAACATGGTGCTTCTTTAGGACCCAGCGGCGGGTCCCGCGCGCGCTTCAATTTAGGGCCGGCGGAGCGGAGGGGAGGGAGCGAGCGGGAGCTGTCAATCAGGCAACGTGGTGAAAGTGACAGAGGTGGGCCGTTCCCGTTGACACTTGGCTCCATCCGAGGGGGGATATTTAATTTGGGATTGAGCGAGGCGAGCGCAGCAGTCGCGCGCTGGCTGGGCAGCGGAGCCATTGGGCGCAGGAGCGAGCGAGCGAGGCGCTTGGGCGAGGAAGAGCGCGGGCAGGAGCGCACGAGAGGCGCACGGCGACCAGGCGCTCCGCCGGAGAAGCGAGCCAGCCACCCCGGCAGGGCAGGGAGCGAAGGAAGGACCTCGCCGCCTTTCCGGCGCCCCACGAGGAGGCAGCCAGGCGCCGCCGCCGCCGCCGCCTCCGCCGCCGCACCAGATTCAGCAGCAGCAGCAGCAAGAGGATCGAGGCATTCCTCCCGAGCCGAGCCTTGGAGACGGGGCGAGCCGAGGCTGCTGCAGCGAAACCTCGCTCGCTCGCGCCCTTCTTCCCGCAGAAGAGCACGTTGCGAGGCGGCGGCGAGAAGGAGGCGAGCCCCCCGCGCGCACCCAGCCAGGCGGCTTCTCCGCCCCCCGCAGCTCCCCCCCCCGACTCCCGGGATCCTGAAGCTCCTGGAGAAAGAGATCAGCCTGGCGACGGCGGGGCGACGCGTTTGACTTTTGCCAATTGGCTGGCTTGAAAAACAAACCCCAACCCCCGCCAAGGCGAGCGAGGCAACTCTTTCCGATCCTCGCGCTCTCTCGGCTCCCGGACTCGCCGCCCCTCGGAGTTGCATCGGGGGGCGATCTCCTCGGAGGCTTTTTGAGTTTCGTCCTTTGGGGCAGTGGCTCGTGCTTCGCCCCCACCCGCGGCTTTTGGGATTTTATTGGGTGCCTGCGCTTTGGAGTGGCGCGGAGGATGACCTCGGAGATAGGTTCGGGGGCAGCTGGATCCTACTAAGGGAGCGCGGAAAGTTTCTGCTCTCTGTCCTCCGCGGGCGAGCAAGATCCCCGCTCCCCCCACTGCGCTCGGACACGCTGCACCTTCTCGAAGAAAAGACGTCGAAAATGAAGAAAAGTTCTCCTGGGGCCGTTTGGCAGTTTCCTTGGGGATCTGCGGCTGTTTGAGGAGATAATAATAACAATAACCCGCAACAAGAAGAAATTGACTGCACTTCGAAGGGGCGGGGGAGAACAGGGAAAAGTGGGGAGCCCCTCACCCCGCCAAAAAATTGGCCCCGTCTTCTTGTGACTCTCCCTCTTTTTGTAAAAACCCTCTCCTCCAGCCCCCACCTCCACCTCCCACCCCTTTGCTACGCCTGCTCTCCCCCCACCCCTTTTCCACAGTTCCCCATCTATAAAAGAGGGTTTTATTCCTGGGCTCCAGTCTCACGCCAAACCCTGTCATACCGTCTAGACATGTTGTCGTGGGTCTAAGTCCAGCTGTCACCATGGGGATGGAGGTCGGTCCGCTGTGAATTTTTTGGAGAGAGAGAGAGAGGAGAGAAGGAGAAGGAGAAGCAGGGGGGGTTGGAACGGCCAAGAGCCAGAAAGAATTGGGTTGCCCTTTGGGAAGGCTGCTTCGCAAGGAGGGGGCGGCCGCTTCCCGCCCACCCCGATTCTCCTTTCCCTGCCACCCCATTTT
This sequence comes from Podarcis vaucheri, assembly GCF_965113315.1. NCBI lineage: Eukaryota > Metazoa > Chordata > Lepidosauria > Squamata > Lacertidae > Podarcis > Podarcis vaucheri. Next base: position 38,291,733 of record NC_138752.1, read on the forward strand.
CTCTCCCCCCCCACCTCTTCCCGCTCACCATGCTTGATTAGTAGCAGGGAGGGAGTGCCAAGGGGGACCTTACATGCGTCTGTCATCTAACCCCTTGGCGATCTATTTAAAGCCAGAGGCCTTGCTGGACTTTGTCTCAGCCTATTTATGAACCCCCTGGACTTGGCAAGTGGGGCCGTGGAGTATTAACAATCGGCGAAAGGGGGCAGGCAAGGAAGAAGCAAGTCCACGGTAGTGCCTGGGTGCTGTCTGGGGCTGCTGGTGGGGACCCCCTGTCTTACATTGCGCCCTGGGGCTGGGCTGGGCTGAGGAGAGCATGACGCCCCCCCAAGCTCTCCTGCTCTGCTCTTGCTTAGCACTGCTACTCCAGCCGGGCTCCTGCCAGCCCTACCTGCGGCTCCGGCCCTCCCCCAGCGACAGCCTGCCCGTCAAGGACATCATCGAGCATCCCGACCCGGAGTATGACCCCAAGGAGCAAGACCTGGACGAGCGGACTTTGAGGAAGAAGCTGGGCAGCAACTTTGACCCCAGTTTCATGTCCGTGGCGGCCCCAGCCCAGGCCAACAACCTGTCTGCTTCGGATGCCCTGCACCGGTTCAAAGGCCTTGGCCCACTGCCCAACGAGCTGAAGAAGCTGGACTTGGGTGAGACTCCCTATGGGACCAGGCTAAAGATGGGCAAGAAAGCCCGCCGGAAGTTTCTGCAGTGGCTTTGGGCGTACACCTATTGCCCGGTGCTGTACACCTGGAAGGATCTGGGACTGAGGTTCTGGCCTCGCTACATCAAGGAAGGGAACTGCTTTGCGGAGAAGTCCTGCTCCTTCCCTGAGGGCATGTCCTGTAAGCCTGTCAAGTCAGTCACCAAGACCTTCCTGAGATGGTACTGCCAAGGGTGGTCGAGGCAGAAATATTGCACCTGGATCCCTGTCCAGTACCCTGTGATTTCAGAATGCAAATGCTCCTGCTAGCCTCAGCTTTGGGGTGTCCTGCTGGATCTAAGAGACCTCATTGCTCCTGTGTGTGTGTGTGTATATATATATATATATATATATATATATATATATATGCGTGTTGCATGTGGATATGTGGATCAGCTCTAGCAGAACTGCCTTTCAGAACAACCCCAGTCCCTTGAGATGGGGTGGAGTAGACACTGTTCTGGAAATCTCACACGGGGGACTTGTCCAAGAGGCCTTGGCATCCTGAGAACCTCCAATCAGATTGTTGATGGATATGACAGGTGTCAGTAATCTTGCAACTTTGATTAGGGTTTTTTGTTTTTTTTAAACGATTGAATGAAGAACTCGCTTGTCTCCTGGTGGACCTTGTGCTCCCGAGATAAGGGGACATAGAAACTTTTGACACACGAGACCTTGCTTATTCATTTCTCAGTCCTAACCCCACCCTGTCCCAGCAACCCCTTGCACTGTATTTCTTTTTTTAATTATTTTATTTTATTTGAAATGGGGAAAGCAAAACCTGAAAGGAACTGCAGTGCAGGCCCAAGAAAAGCTAAGCACTACAATAAGATGTTTATTTTTATACATATATATATATAGCATTCTAACAAGAGGAAAATTACCATCCTTTGTAAATATAGAGAATTTAAAAGGGGGGAAAGATCCGCTGTGTTTTTCTGGTTATTTTTATTATAATTATAATTATTGTTGTTGTTATTGTTATTATTATAATAATTATTATTAATAATTAAAAAATGGTGATGATGCAGGACCACATGTTGAGCCCAACCCTTTCAAAATGGAACACTTTCCTTCAGCATAAGGGAAGGGAGATATTTCCCCCAGAAAGATGGTTTATGATACCCGTCTTTCCCCCACAAACCCCTTGGGAAGGTGTTTAATTTCCGTTTCCTGTATATTTTTGTTTGTTTGTTACCTTCTGAACTTGTCACTGATCTTCAGACTAATATTCAAAGTTGTCTAGGTTTTTTTTAAAAAATATGTATATTGATTAAGGAGATTTTTTTAAAAAAATGTATGAAGTTATGAAAGAGTGATGGATTGTTTTGTTTTGGAATACATATAGTAATGTAGAGACGTTAAAAAGAAATTTCTTGTGTACAGTTTATTTATTTTTTAATGTTTGTGTATAGGAGGTGTTTGGAGGGGGGGAGCTGGAGATTATGCCAGAAAATATTGAAAATGTTTACTTGAATATTCCTTTTGCAACATATCAGTGTACATATCAACCATGACTGATCAAAACATTTTTAGCAATAAACTCTGTCTTTGAAAAAATACTTCCACTATGTTCTACAGATCTCTGAGAAAATGTCCCAGCGGGTTGTGTCTTATATAAACCCTGTGTATCAGACAGAGATCCCAGCTGGTATGAAATCCAAAGAAATCTATTAATGCTAAACAAGCTGTGTGGTATATTTAGGCCTCGATAAGTGTTAGACCCTCAATTTTTTTAAAAAGGTAAAGAACCCCTGACAGTTAAGTCCAGTCGCAGACGACTCTGGGGTTGCGGTGCTCATCTCGCTTTACAGACCGAGGGAGCCGGCGTTTGTCCACAGACAGTTTTTCTGGGTCATGTGGCCAGCATGACTAAGCTGCTTCTGGTGCAATGGAACACTGGAACCAGAGCAGCACACGGAAACACAATTTATCTTCCTGCCAGAGCGATACCTATTTATCTACTTGCACATTTATTTATTTTTTGCATGCTTTCAAACTGCTAGGTTGGCAGAAGCTGGGACTGAGTAACAGGAGCTCACCTCGTCATGGGGATTCGAACTGCAGACCTTCTGATCTGCAAGCCCAAGAGGCTCAGTGGTTTAGACCACAGCACCACCCGCGTCCCAGACCCTCAATTTATCATCATTTAAATGTCATAGTATCTGTGAAAAGTTGATAGAAAATGATGAGGAATGATTTAGAATAGAGTTAGTCAACATGGAGCCCTGCAGATGTTGTCGGACCACAACTTCCATCATCCCTGACCAGCGGCCATGCTGGCTCCACCTGATGGGACTTGAGGAGCCATGGGTCGTCATTGTCCCACCACTTTGGAAAAACAAGCGTGATGTTCTGGCAGATCTCTGGCACTCTTTCCCCCTCCCTGTTGTGCTTTCCATTGGAGTCAGTTGGGCTGCAACCCTGTAAACACTGAGAGTAAGCTCCACAGGGAGACTGACTTCTGAGGAAGCATGTGCTTCATGTCCATCTCATTCGGCAAATGGATTCTTCAGTTTGCATTTTCCCTCTTGCAGCAGAACAGTGGAAGGAGAAGCAATGGCTATCCCGATGTTGCTGATCTGCAGATCCCATCATCCCTAACCATTGCCCGTGCTAGCTGGGGCAGATGGGAGCTCACCACCTGTTGGGCTACAGGGTTATCACTTATGCCAGGAGGCCAGGAGGCCAACAGTATGTAGTGACAGAGCCAACGACAGGCAGAGCCAACTAATGCTAGTTTTGCCCCAATTCTTCTCCTTAAAGGTAAAGGTAAAGGGACACCTGACCATTAGGTCCAGTCGTGGCCGACTCAGGGGTTGCAGCGCTCATCTCGCTTTATTGGCCGAGGAAGCTGACGTATAGCTTCCGGGTCGTGTGGCCAGCATGACTGAGCCGCTTCCGACGAACCAGAGCAGCGCACAGAAATGCCGTTTACCTTCCCGCCAGAGCAGTACCTACTTATCTACTTTCACTTTGACATGCTTTCGAACTGCTAGGTTGGTAGGAGCAGGGACCGAGCAATGGGAGCTCACCCCGTCGTGGGGATTCAAACTGCCGACCTTCTGATTGGCAAGTCCTAGGCTCTGTGGTTTAACCCACAGTGCCACCCTCGCCCTTACTGAGTTCTATAATGGCAACACTGAGGCTAAGCAGCTGGAGGAAGCTGACAGCCAGTGCCACACCCTGGACTGGTTGCAAACAGGAAGGCAGGCGGGAGGGGGCTGGGGGCAGATGGGGGGGCGGTAGGGCAGTGCTCCACAAGGTCCTAATGGACCAGTCTTCACTGATGAACTGTTAAAGTGCCTAAACTAAACAGAAGAGCCCATGTGTTGGAATGATGACTTGCATCCTTGGAAGGAATTTGTTAGCCTGGGGAAAAGTTCTACTGTACATTGAGTAACCTCATGCATCTCCCAGCATATGACTATTACCAGCCTTGTATGCAGCTCTTGTGCAGTGCAAGCTACACAGACATAGGCCCCATTGCTCAATAGGACTTACTCCCCAGGAAGTGCACACAGGAGAAATCCAATAGCTATTAGCCATGATGGCTCAACAGATCATGGGTGTTTCTAAAATGCTTCCCATCTGAGTTTCCCTGTGGCCTAATAAGCTTTTTTTGTTTCCGAAGTGGAAACCAGCCACATTAGGAATTCACCATAATTCCATGTTTTATTTTCAAATTTTGCAGTGCATTCGTTTGCAATGTGTGAACATTTTGGTGTGGCTTTCAATTCTTTCCATTCATCTGCCTCTCTCTCTCCCCCCCACCCCAGTTCTGTATTAGCAATGTGTGTGCATGCACCGATAAAGCACTGAAGGGGGAAGAAACTGGCCCTTGATGCCATTGTACATGTTTTACTAATGCACATCATTGATTGATCTATATGCCACTTAATTGCAAAATGGGCTTCTAAGTAGGCTTGCATATATAGTCTGCATGTACCGAAAAACAGGGCCGGGCCACCCATGAGGCAAGGCAGCCACCTCAGGCGGCAGGAACCACTTGGGCATCAGATTCAGATGTAGATCATTATTGCCCCTTAGTTACTGCTTTGGAGCTTCACTCACCCCTTCTTCTCTGGTGCGGAGGTGGGGGTTCCATTTCATGGTTCACCTCAGGTGCCTAAATGTCTTGGTCTGGCCCTGCTGAAGAACATATGACACAAGAACCATCCTGATGCGACTGTTCGACTGGTTGTATCAAGATTCTTTCTCATGTGGTATTTTACTCATGGGCAGGAGCGCATGCACATATTGTTCAAACATTGTACAACAAGAATCTAGGTGCAATTAACTATACAACCGTATCAAAAATTATTTATTTATTTGTATGGTTTCAGGGAGGGACGCGGGTGGGTAAAACCTCAGTGCCTAGGACTTGCCAATCGTATGGTCGGCAGTTCGAATCCCCGCGGTGGGGTGAGCTCCCATCTTTCGGTCCCAGCTCCTGCCCACCTAGCAGTTCGAAAGCACACATAAGTTCAAGTAGATAAATAGGGAACGCTTTACAACGGGAAGGTAAACGGCGTTTCCGTGTGCTGCTCTGGTGCCAGTTCGCCAGAGCAGCTTCGTTACGCTGGCCACATGACCCGGAAGTGTCTCTGGACAGCGCTGGCTCCCGGCCTCTAGAGTGAGATGAGCGCACAACCCTAGAGTCTGACAAGACTGGCCCGTACAGCCAGGGGTACCTTTACCTTTTTATGGTTTCAGGGACATGCCCAATGTGCACATACATAAGAAGAGCCCTGTCATATTACACTATGGCTTCTCTAGCCCAATATGCTGTTCTCACAGTGGCCGACCAGCTGCCTTATGGGAAGCCAGGAAGCTGGGCATGTGCACAACAGCATTCTACCCACTTGTGATAATTCCAGCAACTGGTATTCAGAGGCATTGCTGCTTCTGTCAATGGACGTAGAGCATAACCATAATGACCAGTAGCTGTTATAGCCTTGTGCTCCATGAATTTGCCTTATCCTCTTTCAAAGCCATTCAGTTTGGTGACCATCACAGTAACACAGAGAGCAGTGGGGTAGCTGAGACTTATTGACTCACTTAACACAATGTATGTACCGCTTAATCAGCAGAAACCTCCACTGATAAAATCAAACATTAAAAATGCGTAGGCATACAAGGTATCAAGATTAAATCAGCAATTTAAAAATGAACATGCATAAGAAAGCCACATATCTTCACAGGCTTGCTTAAACAAAAATGTGTTTTCAGCAGGCGTTGAAAGAAATACAACGAAGGGGCCTGCATAATATCAATAGGCAAAGGGTTTCTGGAGAGTAGGTGCTGCCCCACTAAAGGACTGATGCCTTGCAAGTGTGGTGCAGACATTATGTGGCACTTGTAAAAGTGCCAATTCTGCAGATCAAAGTGCTTGAGTGGGTCAATATGGGGTAAGGCACTACTTCAAGTAAACTGGTCCCAAACTGTTGAGGGCTTTATATAGTAATAGCAACACCTTGAATTTGGCCCAGGAACAAATTGGCAGCCAGTGCAGATCTCTGAGCAGAGGTGCTATATGCTAACAGGGTCTTGCTCCTGTCAGCAATCGTGCTGCAGCATTCTGCACTAATTGCTGTTTCTTGCATCAAATGCAAAGAAAGCACTGGGTGCATTGCAGGAATCCAGATACAAGTGTACAGCACACCCTACATTCTCCAATCCCAGAATTAATTTTAGAAATGCTCCTGGTTAAATTAGAAATCATAAGCTTGGAGCACAGGGGCAGAGCCAACTCTCAGAGCAAAAATAGAGCGGTGGGGGAGGGGGCGGAAATGTGCACATCCTAATAGCCACCCTCCAGTTTCAGGGGCATTATGCCAGTGAATACCAGCTGCTGGGGAGAAACATTGTGAGAGGGATGGGGTCGTTTTTTTGCCCTGCTTGTGAGCTTAGGCTACTGTAGGAATCAAGGTGCCAGATACAAAGACCTGTGCTCTGGGACCCCCCCCCCCTGGGCTTTCCCCATGTTCTCGCCCCTGTATACCTGAAGGAGCGTCTCCACCCCCATTGTTCTGCCTGGACACTGAGGTCCAGCTCCGAGGGCCTTCTGGCGGTTCCCTCACTGTGAGAAGCCAAGTTACAGGGAACCAGGCAGAGGGCCTTCTCGGTAGTGGCACCCGCCCTGTGGAACGCCCTCCCACCAGATGTCAAAGAGGAAAACAACTACCAGAGTTTTAGAAGGCATCTGAAGGCAGCCCTGTTTAGGGAAGCTTTTAATGTTTAATAGATTGTTGTATTTTAATGATCTGTTGGAAGCCGCCCAGAGTGGCTGGGGACACCCAGCCAGATGGGCGGGGTATAAATAATAAATGATGATTATGTGATGGTTAAGAACAGAAGAAGAGCCTGCTGTATCTCCGAATGGCCCGTCTCGTCCAGCATCCTGTTCTCACAGTGGCCAACCAGGTGCCTGTGAGAAGCCTGCAAGCAGGACATGAACCCAAGGGTACTCTCCTCTTGGGGGAGTTTCCAGCAACTGGCAATCGGAAGCATTGCAGCCTATGAATGCAGACACAGAGCACAGCCATGATGGCTAGTAGTCCTTGAGCACCTTCTCCGTGAATTTGTTCAATCCTCTTTTAAAGCCATCCAAGCTGGTGGCCATCACCACCTCCTCTGGGAACAAGTTTCACAGTGTAAAGAAGTACCATACTTTTCCGTGTATAAGACCTTTGAAATAAGGTTAAAAATATGGGGGTGTCTTATACACAGATAGTGCATATGCCCATTTTCTAAATTTGGGGTCCTCAAAAGTAGAGGGCATCTTATACATGGGGGCATCTTATACACGGAAAAATGCGGTACTTTCTTTTATCTGTGCTGAATCCCCCAACATTCAGCTTCATTGGATGTCTGTGGTTTTATGAGAGAGGGAGAAAAATGGTTTCCTATCTGCTTTCTCTGTACATAATTTTGTGAACTATCATGAGCCTCAGTCCTCTTGCACAGGACCCTGAATCTCCTGCCGGTGGAGGTTGGGCCATTTCAGCAAATGGGGGTGCTGCCCTGCCAACCCCAATCTGCTTTCAGCTGACCCCCACTTCCCCTGCCTTACTTACAATCCATCCAAGGGGTGTCGCTGCCTGTCAGCTTTCTTGCCCCCAGTCTCAGTGTTGCTCCTCAGCAGAGGTTGGGAATGAGGCTAGAATTAGCTGAATCTGCCTGTCACTGCTTCTGGCTCTATTTGTTAATGGGGGGGTGGGGGTGGCAGAATTATATTCTTGGATTCATAGGGTTTGAAGTGACCACGAGGGTCATCTAGTCCAACCGCCTGCAATGCAGGAATCTTTTGCCCAACGTGAGACTCGAACGAACAACATGGGGCTGTTGAGCTCCCTGCATTCCACCTTACTGGTTCCAATGGGCACCAGTCGCTGCTGGGTTAACAGTGCTGTAAATGGAAGATTACAGTGACAATCTATGAAGTTGTGTGAAAGAATGGGCATATAGTATGTTGTGTGCCAGACGTTTCACACAAATTGACTAATGGAAGATGCAATGTGAAAGCAGAAGAGTTCAACAGAGTACCACTCCTTTTCCACGACACATCAGTGCATCCATCTCAGACCTACTCCTCCCGGGTTGGTACTACGCAATTCTTACCCAATTTTTCAAACAACTTCATGGACTGTCACGATAATCTTTGATTTACAACCATTTTACATGCTCGATTTTCCAGCTTAGGGGACTGCAAACAGATTTTTTATGGAATCAAATAACACAGAAATGAGTGCCAAACGTATTTCGTTAGTTTTCTAGAAGTGGCTTTTACATTGTGTGGAAGCTCACATATAACGTTGAAATTAACAGTTAGGGAAATGTCGGGGGAATGGAATAAACTGCTGTGTGAATGTAGCCTGAGATTGAGGAGGAGGAAACTGACAGGTGGTGTCAACCCTCAGATGAATTGTAAGGCAGGCAGGCAGGCAGGCAGGGGCAAACTGAGAGCAGAGGGGTTGGTGGGGTGAGGCCCCATTTGCCCAATGGACCAGCCTCCAGTGCAGTTCCCAGTGGTTTAACAATCAATCCCTCTTCACAGGGAACTCTCAGATTTGTAGCTCTCCTAACAACTCACAGCACCTTTAGCAAACTACAACGTCCACTATTCTCTAGGGAAAGCACTGACTGTTTAAGGTGGCATGATACTGCTTTAAATGCTTAGTGCTGATGAGACCTATGTTGTATCAAGCAAATGTTATCCCACACTTCCCAGTGCACTTTCCCATTGGTTGGTTGGTTGAGTTTATATACCGCCATATACCTGGAGGTCTCAGGGTGGCTGACATAAAAAGATCACAGTATATAAAATAAGAATAAAAGCAATAACCCCGCCAAAAGAAGAGCCACATTTTAAAAGGGTATTGGATGTGCTTTCCTTATGGCAACAATTCAGTTTTTGAGTGGAAGTGGGTGGGCTGAGCAAGAGCGTCAAAACAACTTCAGCTGTGCAACCTGAATTTGCCAGTGTGGGGTTCCTCCAGACACCCTATTTATTGAGCATTTCTCCTAATCTGCTTGCACATGGAGGTTACATTGTATCCTGCTTTTATTGAGCATTTGTTCTGATTTGTTTGTGGGGCAGTTAGACAACAATGAGCATGTGCCCTGTAGTTGTCTTGATTTGCCTGTGGGTATATACATCTTTCTGTTAGTCATTCATTTGTTCATTCATTCATTCATTCATCCCACACTTTTCAATGCATTTCCCCTTCACTTTCCAAGTCACAAAGAGTCTGGTTCTTTTCCCTTTTTCGAGGGGATCTGTTGCAGAGCAGCAGAATCGTTTAACCCACTTGGGTTGAACAAACCTAAATTTTGGGTATCCTCCCTCCCATGGGACAGAGACAGTTTAGAAGTGCCTTGCGTTTGTTGGCATGGTTGAAGATGGCCCAGTCCAGTTTATATCAGTACAAAAGCACAATTTGGGCATTAGGTGGGTCGATCCTCAACTTGATATGGTGTGGTGGTGTTTGGTTACAAATGGTCCCTTAACATTGTACATGCTTCTGTAGGATATATGTTGACGTGGGAGGAGGCAGGGGCTAAAGAGCTGTGCAGAAAACTGCAGGCAGGAATGAGGATAGAGGAAGGAAAAGAAAATCACATGCTAAGGATGGGGGAACGGCTTATGCACCTTTCAGCGAAATTCCTAATTTGTAACCCTCCCTTGCCTTCTCTGCTTACTCTTAATTTCAGAAAGTGGTTGAATTTACCCACTGCTATGTGCGCGTGTGTGTGTGAGAGAGAGAGAGAGAGTGAGAGAGAGTGAGAGAGAGTGAGAGAGATTTGAGAGGGGGAATATAACTTTTTCTATTGCAGTGCACAAACGACTAGGGAAGCTTGTCTTGTAAGAGGAACAACATCTGTGGTGTGGACGCTGAACATCTGTAGGAGGGATTTTTCCCCTTTTTTCTTTTGGCGGAGAGGGTATTCTGGGAAAATATTTCTGACCTAATCCCAGCAGTATCTGGTGTGGTGGGATTTGGTTACAAATGGCCCCTTAACGTCTTAGTGCGTTTTGTTCTGCTAGGTTCCAGGGGCACCCAGAGACCCCTTGTATTGTGCTAACCTGGGAAATAAACCTTGGGTGGAATTGATGGCTACTTTTATTTGTGGGGGATGGTGGAGGCTTTCCCCTCTCCCACCCCACCCATCCCTGGTGAATGCTGATTGCCAGAAGGATAAAGGTAAAGGTAAAGGTACCCCTGCCCGAACGGGCCAGTCTTGACAGACTCTGGGGTTTGTGCGCCCATCTCACATCTATTGGCCGGGGGCCAGCGCTGTCCGAAGACACTTCCGGGTCACGTGGCCAGCGTGACAACGCTGCTCTGGCGAGCCAGAGCCGCACACGGAACGCCGTTTACCTTCCCGCTGGTAAGCGGTACCTATTTATCTACTTGCCCCCGGGGGTGCTTTCGAACTGCTAGGTTGGCAGGCGCTGGGACCGAGCAGCGGGAGCGCACCCCGCCGCGGGGATTCGAACCGCCGACCTCTCGATCGGCAAGCCCTAGGCGCTGAGGCTTTAGCCCACAGCGCCACCCGCGTCCCCTGCCAGAAGGATAGGAGAGTCTAAAAGTCTCCTAGGTCCTTTGTGGCTTTGCCCCTATGCTCCCCAAGCATCCCTCCAGAGGAGGGCAGGAAAAAAGGTACAGTGGCAAGGAATGAGAGGCATAAGAAACCAGGGTGATCCTAGACAAAAGAGTTCCTTAAATTTGTTGGTGCAGATTGCTGAATGTGGCTGGTGAAAGAGGGATGAGGGAGAAATTTGATTCTGTTTGCATTTTAATGAGAAACAACCTTCTAGAATTAATATGTGAACTGAAACGGAGATATTCTTCTAAAGGTACACTTTTCTGAATTTCACGATGCACAACCAAGCAGCGTGCACAAAATGTGTATTTTAAGGGAAAGTGTACATAAGAATGTGTCTATTAATAAAAAATAACATTATATGAATTATATTAGGGGGAACTGCTTAAAAATTTGTGCATATGAGCCAAAATTTGCGATTGATGCATTTTGTTTTCTCTCAGTTCTTGTTGTCCAATCGCAAATTTTGGCTCATATGCACAAATAACATTTTGGTGTTCTTGCGAGGTTTAAAACAGAGCATAAAAATGCTGCTCCCTGTTTTTTAAAATAATGTAGTCTGCCTCCCCGCCCCCCCCACAACGTAAATCTTATTTATTTGGCAGTGTGAATCTTGCCGCTTCACAAGAGCAACAGAACAACTCTCTTCTCAGTGGCTCAGAGGTGTGGGAATCAATTGGCCCTGCTCTTTTGCTTCTGTACACACAATGTCACAAATTCCTTATCCCAGGACTAGTCAACAGGGTGCCCACCAGACATTGTTGGACTATTGTGCCCATCATCCTCATCCAGCAGAGGCAACACTCAGGGTCTGGGGGATGGTAGGAATTGTAGTCTAGCCACATCTGCAGAGAAACAGGTACCTAAGCACAAATGCTTAAGGATTCATTTGTGTTATACTGATCCAAGCAAGAGCCATGGTTGGTGCCCTAGCTAATGTCAGGCATAGGAACTCCTTCTACCCACTGTGATCACTTTAATCTCCAGAGATAGCAGTTGTTGGAGGAACACCCATAAACTACCCACCTGATCTGTAAATGGGAGTGCAACCCCATCCACAGCAGGCTTCCTTGACAAAACCTGCACCCAAACCACTCATCCACAGCTCCTCCAACTTCCTTGGAATCGGTTTCAATATATTATCTCTCATCCAGTCCATTACTACCTTGGCACATGAGCGGAGGACCTCTCCGGATACAGATGGAACAGAGAGAAGGTGGTATTCAACTAAGTTTTAGCCAGAGTAGATTGCAGCTGGAACCAGACAAGCGTTTCCTCCCCCCACCAGGGTGGGTTATTATGAGACAGCAGCTGCTGCCCCTTGAGTGCAGGCTCATTCCACCACCACCCTTTGCTTCGGCAGGCTTTGCAAGGGCTTGCAATGTGGGGAAAACCTACAAAACAACACTGGTGCAAAATGTGTGTGTGTAGATCAGTGGCAACGAAAACCTCTAACATATCACTTCCAACTCACTTAAAAGCTGCTGCCTGCCTCCAGTTCTTCATTTGCTGCACAGTCCTTTTGGATTTTTCATTTCCTCCCCTTCCCTGCCCATTTTTATTGCACACACCCCTGCCACTTTCCCACATGTTGCAAAGCACCCTCTTCTGCTCCCTTTGTGTTTCCTCCTTACTCTAGGCCCTGGGTTCTCCAGACTCTGCCCATCATGTCATGCTCCCTGCCTCTCTTTCTTCCTCTCCTTTCTCTTCCCTCCAGTACAACTTTTCAAACACACACACACACACACACACACACACACACACCACCCTGTTTTAGGATGAAAGGGCTCTTGATGAATATGCGCTGTGATTTCAAAGTGTGTTTTCCTGCAGCAGCAGCGATGACAACAACAACAAAGCCTTTGGGGAGGGGAGCCCTGGCTTTTCTGGCTGGCTCACATGGTGAAGTCTCAGGGGTTTTTGGAAGCCCCCTCGCTATCTGCGGCGCCACTTAGCCGACAGAACAGGATGAGGCGGTTAGCTAGAGGATCAGCAGCTTAACCCCTTCTAACTTACACAGAGCAAGAGAGAGAGAGAGAGAGGCTGCGAGGGATGAAAGTGACTTAAAAGGAACAACAACCCCCTGAATGGTGCCCAGAAAAAAGAAGAAGAAAGAGGGACTCACATGCTAAAAGCAATATTTAAACCAATCCCACTGGCTTCTAAAGGACTTCCTCATCAAACAGTCTGAAATCAGGAGCCTGGTCCCACTCCCGGGGCGAAGAAAGAACTCTTTGCTGGGGCATAGCCTTCAACACTTCTCAAGCGAAAACAGGGATCTGGTTGTAACTCATTGATGTCGGACTCTAGTTTCCGTCAGCTGTTGGGAGTCCCATTGTTGTTGGACGCTGGTCCCCATCAGCCTAGCATAGCCAATGGTCAGGGATGATGGAAGTTGTAGTCCAGCTGCATATGGAAGGCCTGCAGGATCCCCGGCCATGTTATAGTGCCTTGTAACACAGGAGGACTGAAGCCTGGTGCTGAAAACAGGGTTCTAATGCGCACCAGCCCTGCCTCAAATCAAGTTGTGGCACAGGGTGACGGAGGGCAGCAGAATGCATAGCATGTCAGCAGCAGGGCATTCATTTACTCTCATTCAGAACTCTTCTGGAAAAAACCTCTGAAGGTATTAGGTAATTGAGCAAATCTTTACTTCCAATGAAGGAGGCAATGCTTTGTGACCTTCCGCTGATTAATAAAAGCGCATTAAGAAATTGAGGAGAAGGGTTCAGGATGGGATCTATCCATCTATGAATCTTAGGTATTTGCCTGGCCGGCTCTACTGTTCAACAGAGAGGGGCAACCACCTTGAGCACCTGATTTAGGGTGCTTCTGCCTCAGGTGTCAGAATAATTTTGGTGGGTTCTTATACGATGTACTTTGGATGATAGTCAATGCTAATCCTAGTCAGAGTAGATCAGACTTTCTCAACCTTGGGTCCCCTGATTTTGTTGGGCGACAACTCCCATCATCCCTAGTGAGCAGGACCAGTGGTCATAGATGATGGGAGTTGTAGTCCAACATCATCTGGGGACCCAAGATTGATAAAGGCTGCAGTAGATCTATCGAAGTTAACAAACACAACCAATATAGGTCCATTAATTTCAATGGGTATAACTGATTAGGACCATAGACTTGGATGGGGGCAAAGAGAGGTACCATTTGCTGCCCCTCTTGGGCTGGCCCTGGATGTTTGATCCCCCTCTTTTCAATCTTTAATGCTTTAAATTCATGAGAGGGAAGAAAGCCTATGTCCAGTGTTTATAGGATGGCTTGTGCACTGGGATTTATATCTGTGGCCTGTTGCCATAAGTGTTTTGTACAGCTCAGCAACTTTTATGAGCTGTGGTTGGTAAATTTTGGAGAACTGTGTTCCAGGCCCCAGAAATTCTGCATGGCTTAATTTTAGTAAGCCTAATGAAGGGCCTTTGTCCCCCAGAGAGTGAGGCAGGCCTGTTTATGAAAGCACAAGATATTACATAAGGCATTGGAGTACATTGCTCTATGCACCCCAGGCTTTTGTTGTTGCTGAGACATGCTTCAGTTAGGTCAAGGGACAGACTACCACATGGAAAACTATACTTCCCATGCTCAGTTGATGTACTGTGCTGGAGGGGCAACACATTACAGTGGTACCTCAGGTTAAGAACTTAATTTGTTCTGGAGGTCCGTTCTTAACCTGAAACTGTTCTTAACCTGAGGTACCACTTAAGCTAATGGGGCCTCCCGCTGCTGCTGCACCGCCCCTCACAGTTTCTGTTCTCATCCCGAACCAAAGTTCTTAACCTGAGGGACTATTTCTGGGTTAGCGAAGTCTGTAACCTGAAGCGCCTGTAACCCGAGGTACCACTGTATTCTCCATTGGATTTTTGCCTCTCTGCTATCTAGTCTTGACCAAAGGGGTGGCATAACCAGAATTCATCACCATATAATTCCATATATGAATTTGTCCAGTTTGTCATGGTTCGCTGTGTTGCAAATGAAGTGCCATCCCACTCCTAGAAGAAATTCTCCCGCTTGGGATGTCGAGTGAGATTTTGCACAGGTGTGTGGTCCTTGTTCAGAAGCTGGGAAGCTGGGAAGACCTTCTTTCACTAGCTCCCACAGGACGCAGTGATGACTTGGATGGTTTTAAAAGTGGATTAGAGAAATTCATGGAGAAGGCTATCAATGAATTCTAGCCACAACGACTATGTTTCTGAATACCAGCTGCTGGAAACCGCAGGAGGGGAGAGAGAGCTCTTATGCTTAGCTCCTGTTTGCAGGTTTTCCACAGGCATCTGGCTGGCCACTGTGAGAACATGATGCTGGGACAGCTCTTCTCATATTATATTCACTGCTTACCTCTGATAAAGCTCTTGCTGCTTTTTGTGAATTACATGACCAGACCACCAGTCTTTTGCTTTGTTGAGTTTTCTCTCTCTCTGCTATGAGTCAAATCATTTCCCATGATTATTTATTGCAAATGTTTGTTGTTGTTGCCCAGTGTCGAAATCTGAAACCCCCTCTCGTCCCCAGGTTTGTTTGTTTGGGGGAGAAAAGTTGCATTTGCCATCATGTGGGCGGAAAACCAACCTAACTCTCCTAGGGAGAAATGCAATGTTTATTTATTTACTGCATTTATATCTTTTTTTCTGCAAGGAGCTGAAGAGCTTGTTCTCCTCCTCATTTTATCCCGCAACATCTCTGTGAGGTAGACAAGAGGCAGCGACTGGCTCAAGGTCACAATGGGCTTTCAAAGCGTCTAAAACTTGATTCCATAGAGTCAACATAAACAAGCCCCCCTGTTCACTCTACTCTGAGGGGGGCAGGAGCATAAACAAGCCCTGGCCAATAATAATTATAAAAAGCTCCACTGGACATCTGCTTTGGGATGCAATGGAGGCAGAGAAGTGGTCCTTCTTTGACATCCACACTCCTGTGCAGTAAGCAGGGTGATGTTGCTTCACCCAGGCTGGGTCAGCTTTGCAATGTGCCTTTTGCCACTTGTGCTCTAGCTGTTGTCTGGCCTGTTTCATTGCCCTCTGGTATACCAAAGTGCAGAATGGGCACCACATGCCGGAGAGGGCACTTGGGAGCAACTGGGTCAAGAGCCCAACATGTTTCACTGTTTCACAGTGAGTGCTTTTAGCTTTTCCTTCCATGATGTGCCATCATGGTTCTGTACAGATGGATGATATTATTATTATTATTATTATTATTATTATACATTGAAATGGAGAATTAAGCAATCTAGTTGCTCTCTATTGATTTAAGCAACCTGAGTGATCTGAAATAAGAGGCTGCCATTATGGGACTAGGCAGAATCTGGGTTTGGATCCTATCAGGGGATGATTAGCTGCTTGTGCTTAAAATAGTGCCCCTTCAGAGTTTGTGCGACCCCACAAACCTCTGTGTGTGACAGAGCTCCTCAGACATGTCTGCTCTAGTCACTTGTAGAGTCCGACAGTGGCTGTCTGCGGAAGCGCTTCCAGCAAAGAAGTTCCTTAACGGAAACGCGTCTCCTGGACTCACGACGTGACAGCTTCCGGCGAAGCATAGGTCTCCCTGCAGTTGCTTCTGACACCTCCCCGCTATTTTCGCTCGAAGTGTCTCTCACCCCTTTCTCTCCCCTTCTGCTTCCTGCCTGGGCTGCTGCGTGTCTCTCAGCATTACTGAGATCCTCCTCCAGAGACCCCGCGCTCCCCCTGCTGGTCCCTGCTTTGGCTGTTGACTCTCTCCCAGTCTCTGGGAGCCCTATCACTTCCCTTTCCTCCGATGTCAGTTCCCTGACATCCACCTCCCCTCCAGGGCCCCCCTCTCCCCCGCCCCTACTCTCTCCTCTGGGCGGTGAGGAGCTGAAACCCCTAAAAGAATCCTCTTCATCTTCCGACGTCTCGAACATTTCCCTCCATCGGTCTTCGTTCCGACTCGCTGAATCCTCCTCCACCTCGGAATCGGCGAACCCCTCCAACTCTTCTTCTTCGTCGGTGGTGGCGAAGTATTCCCTCCGGAACCTCGCCACTGGCTGGGGTTTCCGAGGGAATCTCTGATGAAAAGTTTCAATCAAAACCTCGTCATCTACATCCTCTGCCCTGACCCAGGTGTTTTCCGACTCCGGCTCCCCTTCCCACATTACCAAATACTCTACTTGCTCTCCCCTCCACCTGGAATCGAGAATCTCCGCTACATGGTAGCTGTGTTCTTTTTCCTCCATAGCTGGTCCCCTATTGACCCTCCCCTCTCTGTCCCCTATATACGGTGACAGCAATGATCTGTGGAACACTGGGTGTAACTTCATGTGGTTAGGTAACCGGAGTCTGAAAGCCACTGGGTTGACCTGTTGCGTGACTTCAAATGGGCCCAGCCTTTTGGGTCTTAACTTCTTACAACCTCCTTTAAATGGTAACCCTTGGGTGGACAACCACACCTGGTCCCCCACCCTAATGCTTTCTCCTTCCCTTCTGGTTTTGTCTGCCTGCCTCTTATATTCCTCCTTCGCCCTGTTTAAATTAAGTTGGAGCTGGCGATGGATCGCTTCCATTTCTTCAACGAACTGTTCTGCGGCTGGAACGCTCCAGTTCTCCCCCTCCCCCCCTGGGAAGGCTCGGGGATGACACCCGTGGTTGGCCAAAAAAGGGCTCATTCCCGTGGACACGTTCTCCGCATTGTTATAGGCAAATTCTGCCAACGCCAGCTTCTCCACCCAATCATTCTCTCTGTCATTCACATAACACCTCAAATATTGCTGGAGGACACCATTAGCTCTTTCCGCCTGCCCGTTGGTTTCTGGATGGCGGGCAGTGGAAAAATTCACCTCTACATGCAATAAGCTCATGAGCTTCCTCCAGAACCTGGAAGTAAATTGTTTCCCTCGGTCCGAAACCACCCTCAAGGGGGCACCATGCAATCTAAACACATTTTCCACAAACAATTTAGCGGTTTCTTCTGCTGTGACCGCATGTGAGCAGGCTATAAAGTGGGCCATCTTGGTTAACAGGTCTACCGCAACCATAATGGCTGTCTTCCCTTTGGACCTGGGCAGATCAGTCATAAAATCTATTGCCACTGCCTCCCATGGTCTTTCCGGCGTGGGTAGTGGTTCTAATAAACCTGCCGGTGCCCGCCTCTCCCCCTTGGCTCGTTGACATCGGTCACACCCTCTCACATACTCCCGCACATCTTCCCTGACCTTGGGCCACCAGAATTCCCTGGTAACCAGCCACATGGTTTTGTGTTGCCCAAAATGCCCTGCTGTGGGGCTATCGTGCAGTTGCTTGAGTACCTTTTCCCTCAATTCTCCTTCAGGTACGTATAACGCTCCCTTGTAGTACAACGCCCCGTTTCTCTCCTCAAAACCCCCGGGTTTGTCTCCCTCCCTCCTGAGACCCCTGAGTTTGTCCTGGGCATATTCATCCTGCACCGTTCCCTCTATCAGTTCCCTTAGCCCCACCAATGCCGCCCCACACACCCAGCGATCCTCGGGAATGACATGGGTCTCTTCGGGTGCACCCTCTCCCTCCAAATATTCAGGTTTGCGTGAGAGAGCGTCCGCCCTAACGTTCTCCGGGCCTGGTACGTAACAAATCTCAAAGTTAAATTTGGAGAACTCCTGGGCCCATCTCAACTGCCGTTGGTTGAGCACTCGCGCAGTTCTCCAATACTCTAGATTCTTATGGTCCGTGCGCACTTGCACCTTCTGTTGTGCACCAATTAGTAGGTGCCTCCATCTCCGGAAGGCCTCATAAATCGCAAGAAGTTCCCGGTCGTACACCGTGTAGTTTCTCTCAGATTTGTTCAGCTTTCGCGAAAAGAAGGCACACGGTCGCCACTCGGACCCCTCCTTCCCCGGCTGCAGAAGAAGCACCGCCCCTATGGCTCTGTCAGAAGCGTCTGTTTCGACCCTCAGCTTTTTTTGTAAATCCACATGTAGAAGTTGTTCGTCAGAGGCGAAGGCCTTTTTCAGTTCCTCAAACGCTCGCTCCGCCTCCCCCGTCCAAACAAACTTCTTTTTGCTGCTGAGACAGTCCGTGATGGGCGCCGTCAGGTGAGCGAAGTTTCGGATGAACTTACGATAAAAGTTTCCAAACCCTAGGAACCTCTGCACATCCTTCTTAGTCTTGGGGGTTTTCCATTCCAGCACCGCTTGAACCTTGCCGGGGTCCATGGCCAACCCCTTGTCTGACAAGCGGTACCCCAGGAATTCCACCTCATTGGTATGAAACTGACACTTCTCCAGTTTCACCCACAGTCTGTTGGCTTGCAGCCTGCTCAACACTTCTCTGACGTCTCTCACATGTTGCTCCTCATTCTCCGAATACACCAACACGTCATCTAAGAAGGCCACGCAATTCTTGTAGAGCAAAGGCCCCAGTACATGGTTCATAAAGGCTTGAAAACACGCGGAGCCTGCTTGTAATCCAAAAGGCATAACGAGATATTCAAATGCCCCCAAAGGGGTGAACATGGTGGTCTTCCATTCATCCCCTTTCCTTATACGTATCAGGTTGTACGCCCCCCTTAGGTCCAGCTTTGTAAAAATCTTTCCTTTTCGCACCCTGGTCAAAATATCATCAATCCTGGGCATAGGAAAAGCCACCGGCTCTGTCACTGCATTTAGGGCCCGAAAGTCACATACCAGTCTCGGCTTGTCCGTGTTCTTTTTATCCACAAAAAACACTGGGCTACCCCCCGCTGCCTTGGACTCTCTGATGAAGCCTCTCTTCAGGTTCTTGTCAATGAACGCTCGCAACTCCTGCATCTCCCTGTCTGACATGGCATACAACCTGCCTACAGGAAGCTGTGCTCCAGGGAGTAAATTGATCTGGCAATCAAAGGGCCTATGCGGGGGTAGTTGGTCAGCCTCCTTCTCGCTGAACACATCGCTGAGATCAGCATACTGTGATGGCACCTTCCCCTTCTCCATCACTTCCGTCCCTGCTAGGGTGGCTTGGGCCCCTGCTGACCCCTTTTCCCCCCTGCAGTGTTCTAAGCAATGTGCGGAACCGAAAGAAACCACTCTTTGATGCCAGCCCACCAGCGGATCATGTAGGGCTAGCCAGCTCATTCCCAAAATAATGGGAGCGCCTCCCAAGGTGGCCACATTAAACGCTATCAGTTCTGTGTGCCTTGCCACCCTCATTATCATTGGGATGGTCTGCAAGCTGACGCCTCCTCCCAACAGTTCTCTGCCATCGATCGTGGTCACCTGCAGGGGGTTGCTTAAGGGAATAGTCTGTATCTGGTGTTCAGCAGCAAACTCCTTGCTCATGAAATTGCAGGAGCTGCCTGAGTCCAACAGCGCCTTTATTTTTAGGGGGTGTCCATTTTGCAACTCTAGCGACACTTCAATCACTAGAGCAGGTCGAGGAGCTTCTGGCACTGGCACTTGGGGAAGGGGCACTTTCACTGCTCTTTGGCCTGGCTGCAGTGCCCTGCTGGCAACCAGGCGTTGGCTTTTACCTGCTCCGTTTCTCCCTGCTCTTCCCCCTCAACAGTTCCCACCATCCCTTGCCATTCCTTCCTCTGGGGGCAGACTCTGGCAAAGTGGCCTGGCTGTTGGCAGAGATAGCATTTCCGGGGTCCCTTTCCCTCCTTCTTCGCCCCCTCACTGGGCTTTGAAAATGCGCGCGCGCGGGCTGTTCCGATTTCCATCGGCTCTGCCGGCGGGAAAGCTGGCTCAGGAATGTCTGGAATGCGTAACTCCTTCCAACGTTCCCCTCTCCCTTCCCGCCTCTCCAAGGCTCTTGCCTCCTGGCGCGCTCCAATGGTCAGCGCAGATTTGGTCAGCTGATCCATAGACACCGCCCTGGGGCTCCTGGCCAGCTCGTCTTTCACAGCTGAAGAAAGACCTTCTTCAAATAGCATCTGAATGGGTGCTGCCGCTAAATCCCACCCCAATCTGTGAATCAGCATGGTAAATTCAGTCCAGTACTCACGGACAGATCTGCTTCCCTGCTTGCAAGCCATTAGCTGTCTGCGCACTACCCCCTCCTCAATATCGCTGGAGAACATGATATCCATTGCGCGAAAGAATTTCATAGTGTCCTTCAGGATATCGTTGTGCGTTGCCATCAGGGGTCGAACCCAATCTCGCGCCCCCTTCTCAAGATGCCCAATTACGAAAGCAACTCGGGATTCCTCATCAGGGAACTCATCAAACTGCACATTCAGGGCATATTGCATTTCAGTCCTAAAGGCATGGTAATCCTTGGGGTCCCCCCCAAACTTCTGCACTAATCCTGGTACCTTTCTGGGGAACTGAGTGGTTCTCCCCTTCTTGTCTGCATCTTGAGCCCTCCTCTCCTCGAGCCTCGCCGTCTGCAGCGCAAGTTGGACCTCCAATGCTCGGTATCTGTCTTCCAAGCTTGGACCAGCTCCACCCCCTGCGGCTCCGGCTCCTGCTGGGTCGCTCATGATGCCTTCTCCTGCACAGGCAGCGTACAGAGACTGTCGGACTGCTATCAGGGGATGATTAGCTGCTTGTGCTTAAAATAGTGCCCCTTCAGAGTTTGTGCGACCCCACAAACCTCTGTGTGTGACAGAGCTCCTCAGACATGTCTGCTCTAGTCACTTGTAGAGTCCGACAGTGGCTGTCTGCGGAAGCGCTTCCAGCAAAGAAGTTCCTTAACGGAAACGCGTCTCCTGGACTCACGACGTGACAGCTTCCGGCGAAGCATAGGTCTCCCTGCAGTTGCTTCTGACACCTCCCCGCTATTTTCGCTCGAAGTGTCTCTCACCCCTTTCTCTCCCCTTCTGCTTCCTGCCTGGGCTGCTGCGTGTCTCTCAGCATTACTGAGATCCTCCTCCAGAGACCCCGCGCTCCCCCTGCTGGTCCCTGCTTTGGCTGTTGACTCTCTCCCAGTCTCTGGGAGCCCTATCACTTCCCTTTCCTCCGATGTCAGTTCCCTGACAGATCCTAAGGCAGGTGAAGCTTTCCTCTGCTCACAAGTCTTACAACATGTGCAAGAACATGAGAAGAGCTCTGAGGGATCAGACCAAAGGGGCCAGTCAGATGTCCATGGGAAGGCCACAAGCTGGACATGAGTGCAGCAGTACTCGCTCCAACTCTTGGTATTCAGAAGCTTTCGACGCTGGAGGTACTATACAGTCACCACCACTTTAAAAAGGGGATTAGACACTGAGATGGGTGGCTCGTCTATGTGCGCCTGCAAGTGTGACCTCATCAGGACGTGCCACCAGAAGCCAAACCCAGAAGCGAGAGTGTTGAGGCAGGAAGTTCTTCCCAGAGATGCAACTGGGTTTTTTTTTATCCTTGTTAACTGCTTAGAAGTCCATTTTGGCATCAAGTGGTATATAATTTTAGGTGAGAACTGTAAGACCGTTAAGCCCAAGAGTCTACATAAAACTACTTCAAGTGCAGTACTGTAAGAAGGCGGCCTTTTTAGGTTGGGGCAAAACTGAAGGGCACCCTATTGACTGTGTGCGAACTCCTGAGATTTGACTGGATCGGGATGAGACAGCCTCAGGTTGTCCTGGGCAGTGGCGTAGCGTGGGTTGTCAGCACCCGGGGCAAGGCAAGTAATTTGCGCCCCCTAACCCGTGGATTTGCGCCCCCTAACCTGTGGATTTGCACCCCCTAACCCGTGGATTTGCGCCCCCTAACCCCCAGATGTTGCACCCGGTGCGGCCGGCCCCCCCCTGCACCCCCCACACTACGTCACTAGTCCTGGGTCAGGTCAGCCCACCCTGAATGATCTGGGACCATCAAAAGATGGAGTGGCTGGGCAGTGGGGTCGGGGAGGAGAGGCAGAGGCAGCCTCTGTAGGGTTTGCCTCACCAGTGTACTCTCTGCAGGGAACAAGTTGACAAAGCAGCAGCCAGCAGGACTAAATTCTCTGCCCATTAGCTGGTGAGCGGAAGTTTCAAACCAGTTCAGTGCATGCCCCCCCCTCTCTCTCAGCAGTCCCTGGCATACTGCTCTCTTAAGGTTGTGTTCTTAGGCCACAAACCACCGAAGTTGCTTTCTGTAAAGACTTGCCTGCCCCCTCAGGCAGAGGATGTATCATAGACCTTGCTTCTGCCAACAGTTCTGAAGCAGCCTGCATTATGTATCTGTGCCAGCCCATCACCAGAATAGCTCAGTCAGTAGAGCATGAGACTCTTCATCTCAGGGTTGTGGGTTTGAGCCCCACATTGGGCAAAAGATTCTCGCATTGCAGGGGGTTGAACAAGGTGGGCCCTTCCAACTCTCCCAATTCTGTGATTCTGTGTCCTCAGGCCTATTCACTCCACACCAGCTTTGCTTCATGATCCATCTGCCCTTGCTCAGGTATTTCCCCTTGCAGAATGCCACCTCCGTGCCCCATCTCCAGCTACACCTGCTGAAGAGCTGCCCTCCTCACCCACTGAGGGGGCCAGGGATGTCTAGGTCTATTCCCCATTTTTATGTGAGTGTTGGCTTAGACCAGTGAGAAAAAGGAGTAGCAGAGAGAAAGGGGGCAACCCACACCCCAGCCCCAGTTTGGCCCTGGCACCACCCACTTTTGACTCCGGCTGCCCACTGCTGGTATGCAGCCCCTGACAGATTATCCCCAGGGAATGTATCTCTCAACAGAAAGTGGGGGCAGGGAGAAGAGAAAGTGAAGAAGGAAAAAACCTTGCTCCTCCAGATTGGAGCTGCGGAGTGGGCTTCTCATCCCTGGGAGAAATCTGCCATCTCGTGGCAGAAAGCTAAATTGCACTGAAATGGGGGAAACCAAAACTCCACTGAGATGGGGACGTCCTCTTAGCGTGCAGCACCCAGCCGTGCTTCGCTTTGAATGGCTGCTACCTCCTCCCATGTTCCACCTTAGGACTGTGACCAGGTACAGACTCCATGGCTTCCCCATCACCCAGCTCTCCCCCCTATAGTTTTGTTTGCCATCTAGTTCTTCCTTTTGCAACCTGGTGCCCTCTAGGTTGTTTGGGACTGCAACTTCCATGAGCCCCAAGCAGCATGGTGATGCTGATAGGAGTCGTAGTTTAAAGCAGCTGGAGGGCAATGAACTGGCAACAGGTGTTCTAGCCTTATGAAGAGTTCTGTGGAACTTGAAAGCTTTCGTGCCTATTTTGTGGCATTTTTGTTAGCCCTGGTAAAAGCATTGCACTAAGAAGGATTTTGGATATTTTTCTGATGGGCCAGGATGGCTACCTTTACATTTTGAGGAAATCTCTCTTTCTTGGAACTGCATTTCAGACATTAGGCTTGCAGCATGCATGCCCACCATACACACAGGTCTTTTGCCAAATAGTTTGTGATAGTGGTGATGGGAGGGGGAGAGAGAAAGGGTACCAAGAGTGAACTATTGTAAATCCATGTAACATGTCTTGTTATTGAGGGCCATGTGACTTGGGGGATTGTGTCCTGTTCTGGTCTTGCAGAGGAACCTGTAGGGCAAGGCTGCAGCACCATGGAGAGCTCCTGCTGAGCAACTTGCTCCCCTCTGCCTCCAGTCCATCTTTACTAAACTGACTTCCACTCGTGCTGTGCCTAGAAAGCATGGCTCCAAGCAATTTTCCAGTTGGCCCACACTTTGTAGGCATGGGTTTGAGCAGTTTTCCCCTTGCCCACTCCTTTCCAAGGGAAAACCTGCTCTTTAGTGATAGATCAGAACAAATGGCAATCCAGGGAAAACCCGAATTGCCATTTGCTCTGCTTAAGCGCTAAAGAGTGGTTTTCCTTGGGGGAAAGCAGTGGGACAAGAGGAAGAATAGTTCTCCTTGTGGAGAACTAGAGCAAGAGTGGGGAACTTTTGGCCCTCCAGATGTTGCTAACTCCAACTCCCATCATTCTTGGCCATTGACCATTCTTGCTGGGTATGATTCTGATTTTAGTTTAGCAACATCTGAAGGGCCAAAGGTTCCCCAGTAGTCTCTTAAGAGCCAACCTCTGGCGTGTAGATGGGTACTTCGCCTCTGTGTATGGCCTGGTGCGCTCTATGTGCTGTTACACTGGCAAGGAACAGTGGGAATCACTTAGTTCCTCAGGCCCAAGGAAAGGATGACTTCTGGCTCTGGTTCAAAGGGTTCTGTGGCATCTGGTTTAGTGGGTCCCTGCCTCCTAGGGCTGGGCCAATGGCCCCCTACATCACCAGCACCAGGCTGGTCCAGCTCCTTAGCTGGTAGGACCAGAGCTTCTGATTCAGTGTCCTTGGGCTGAGAAATCAGAATCTTGCTGAATACAAGAAGGCAAGAAACAGCTTTCTCAAAGTCAGATAGAATAGAAGTGTATAAGATGGTGCATAGCATGGAGAAAGCAGATAGAGAAAATTTCCTCTTCCTGTCCCATAGCACTAGAACTCAGGACCTCCAATGAGTTGGTGTCAACAGGACGGTGTGCTAGATGGACCAATGCTCCAATGTGGTATGAGGTAGCTTTCTATGTTCCTATATTCCATCCTATTTGTGGGCAAATAAATTGTGTGTAGGGGGGAATTGTTTTACCAAATTTCTCCAAGGAGAGGTGAAATTGTCGTGTAGTCTCTCAGGAGTGGAGCTTATCATTAGCAGGAACACTGTTTCTTCCTTTCCCCATAATATATATACAGTGGCGTAGCGTGGGGGGTGCAGGGGGGCCCGGCCGCACCGGGCGCAACATCAGGGGGTTAGGGTTAGGGGGCGCAAATCCACGGGTTAGGGGGCGCAAATCCATGGGTTAGGGGGCACAAATTACTTGTCTTGCTCCGGGTGCTGACAACCCACGCTACGCCACTGTATATATATATTTGGGGGGGTGGGTGAGAAAAAGCTTGATTTTATTCCTGCCCCCTTAAGTTGCAATTCTGCTATCTCTTCTTCTTCTTCTTCTTCTTCTTCTTCTTCTTCTTCTTCTGATTATTGATTTATTGTACTTTATTGAAGTTATCTTGCTTGCTGCTTATGCATTTGTGGCATTAATCTGCCATTCACTGACCTGGTGGCATGTGGGATGAAATGTAAATAAATGCCACAAATTGTTCGCATCCGCTGGGTCTGCGGTGTAGGCACAAAAGGGAGTGGGATGGTGTTGGCCACATTTCCTCCTAGTGAAAGGACACAACCATTCTGAAAAAAAGTCCCCATGAACTCCTTGGTAGTGTATAAGCAGCTGGCATTCAGCTCCTGTTATGTTCTCCAAGCACCATATCCCTGGGGCACCCTGATGCATATATATATATGTCTGTGTTGGACTGATCAGGAGCCAAGATGATCTGAAGATGCTCTTTCCCCCTCTCTGTCTCTCTTTCTCCATGACCTCTTTGCAGATATGAAATCTGAGACCGGATAGTGTTTGGCAAGCAGTCATTGAGGAGAGAGAGTCCAACAGTACATATCTGTTTGGGGACATCATGGAACGAGGTCATACGCTTCTCCCGGTCCTTCTTTATGCTGCTGAAAGAGCAAATATGAGGATGAAAGCAAACCGATGCTGCAGCAAAATGGCTTGAAGAACTTGGGTGAAGATCAGAAGCAAGGCCGGCCCAAGAGATGTTGCAAAAGGTGCCCCCTCAGTCAAGATATCATGCATGTGGAGAGTGCTGGAAACTGTACTTTGTTAAGGGTGCTGGGAAATGTAACTGTGTGTGCTAAACTGCAGTTCCTGGGACTGTTTGGGAGAAGCCATGCATTTTGAATGTATAGTGTAGATTTGACCTCTGTGACTATTAAGCATGCTCAATCCTCAACTGGCTGCTTTGTTGTTGGCGAAGGTGCCTCCTCAGGCTCCCCCAAGCATTTCTCAACTTGGGTTCCATTTTTGTTAACACTCACTACCTGCGTTGAGGGAGCAATAGAGGATTTACAACATGGACATTCCTCCAAATAAATATACCATATTTTTCGCTCTATAAGATGCACCAGACCACAAGACGCACTGAGTTTTTGGAGAAGGAAAACAGGGGGGGGGGATTTTCTGGATCTCAGAAGCCAGAACAGCAAGAGGGATCGCTGCGCAGTGAAAGCAGCAATCCCTCTTGCTGTTCTGGCTTCTGTGATAGCTGTGCAGCCTGCATTCGCTCGCTCCATAAGACGCACACACATTTCCCCTTACTTTTTAGGAGGGAAAAAGTGAGTCTTATAGAGCAAAAAATATGGTATGTATTTGCCAGAGTTTGCTGGCATGTGATTGAATCTGACCCAAAAATAGTAGCTAAGAGGGTGTGCTGAGAGCCCCTGGCTCAAATGTTGCCCCAGTGGGTAGCCTTAGATAAGCCTGGTATCTCTTGACTTCTGCCCCCCCCCCACCTGCAATATTGGGATTTCAAAAGTAGGTCTACCTTACAGGGTTGTTGTGCACGATTGAAGTGCCATAGCTCAGCAGCACAGCATCTGCTCTGTATTCAGAAGGTCCCTGGTTCAATCCTTGGATGGGGTGGAAATCTCTCCAGCCTGAAACCTGAGAGAGGCACTGCATGTCAATGTAGAGGATATTGAGCTAGATAGACTAGTGACTTAGAATAAGGCCTCTTCCTGTGTTCCAGTATCAAAGCATTTGGGGAATTGTTATTGTTATGGATTTCATGCATTTTATTTCTGCATTCTGAGCTGCCTTGGGAGGGCTTTGCCTTGGAAGGCACATAAAATAAATAAAACCAATGTTAAAATAAACAAGGCTGAGCGGCATCTTTAAACGCCCTATTTCTGCTAAAAGAAACTCAAGGCACAACAGCAAGGGGAGGTGGATTTGCTGTAACGTAGAGGAAGTCGCTCCTGCCTCTGAACTCCTGCCTCTACGTCTAAGCTTCTGAGCCCTTCTCCGTGTTTTAGGTGTTTGGAATTCATCAGCTTGTCTCAGTTGCTGGCAGAAAGGCAAAATGCATTCATAGGACATCACAGCTTGTACCTGCCGCGGGAGTCCAGCACAGCACACAGTGGGAGCTAATAAATGCGCCGTGCCAGTGTGTGAATCAATGAAACTCAAGTCTCCATTACTCTCACCTGTTCCTGGCCTCCTGTGCCAGTGTCTTGAAGAAAGACATCTTCAGTTGCCTGAAACAAACTGCCCTGCCTTGTCCTGGCCTGACACTGGCTGTGGAGTCATCAGAGGACGGAGCAGACACCCCTACAAATCAAGGACCTTGAGGAGCAGGCAGTGCCCCCTGAACCCAATGCTAAGGATCCCCTTAGGTTGATAACTGAAACTATCAGAGGAGGAAGTGGAGCTACTGGCACTCCAGTCCTCTGAAAGCTTCAGATTCAAGCCGAAGAGTGACAGCTCAGTACGGGTTGAGGAACCAAGAGTTGTTGGTATACTTGTAAGGAAGGGGTCTGATTGTAAGCAATTCCTGATACTCCCAGGAACTCTTTTTGGGGTGTGATTAGGAGGCCAGAGTTAATAAGGCTTCTCTTTTGAGCTTCCCAGTACATCTCTTTCTCTCTTAAGGCTGCCAGCATAGCCAATGGTCAGGGACAATGGGCATTGGTGTTGAAACCGTGTGGCATTCTAGACTTGGCTCCACACCCTGGGGTTGTTCCACCCTTGGTCTCCTGTGGCAAAACAGGTATGGAGTCCTTAAAGTTTACGTAACTTTTTGCAAGATCTTCTTTTGCAACAAAAGTTAGGCAGCGGCTTACAAATGCCCTTATTCAAGAAATGAGTTCTTGTGCCAAAAAGCACCTTTCGGGCACCTCTTCTGCTATTTCTACCATATATGAATGTTGCTTAAAATTTGGAAGAGGAATTTAATTTATTAAATTTTATTAAACCTTTTGGAATAGAATCATAGAATTGTAGAGTTGGAAGGGACCCTGAGGATCATCTAGTCCAACTCCCTGCAATGCTGGAATACGCAGCTGTCCCATATGGGGATCAAACCTGCTACCTTGGTGTTATCAGCACCAATTGAACGTGTGCTAAAGTAGACAAAAAAACCATCCTCTTCATCTCTCTCTCTACACCCCTATTTGGGTTTGTTTGTTTGTTTGTTTGTTTGTTTGTTTGTTTGTTTAGCATCCAGCCTGATATAAGGGGGAGGGGGGAACTGTTTAAAACCCTATTTGTATGAGAAATCTCTTTTGCCTTCAAAGAGTGGCTGATAAATTTCAGCCCAAATCCTGCTGCCTGCAGAGCGGCAGAGACATCTAGTGGCCAAAATGCTTATTTCTACCCAAGCAATGCTTTATTTACTCTCGGGATGGGGAACCGTTTGGCCCTCCAGATATTCTCTCACCAACCCTAGTGGCCAGTAGCCAGGAATGATGAGGGCTGTGCTAAACACCCCTGCTCAGATCAGTCTCACTGCTGTGCAGCGGCAAGCCTGAACCATTGCTAGTGCTTTGTCCACCATTCCTTCGCAGCTCAACTCTTTTCATGTTTACTCATGTGCAAATTCATTGGCATTTTATTGTGCTTACAATAGTAAGGATAAAGGGACCCCTGACCATTAGGTCCAGTTGTGGCCGACTCAGGGGTTGCGGCGCTCATCTTGCTTTATTGGCCGAGGGAGCCAGCGTACAGCTTCCGGGTCATGTGGCCAGCATGACTAAGCTGCTTCTGGCAAACCAGAGCAGTGCACGGAAACACCGTTTACCTTCCCGCCGGAGTGGTGCCTATTTATCTACTTGCACTTTGGCATGCTTTCGAACTAGTAATCAGTGTAAATAGGATTCCAGCTTCTGATTTATAGGCCAGCCTTTTCCCTGGCAAACTATAGCAGCTAAGGACAATTCCAAACAATGCTACCTGTTGCATCTGGGTAAATAAGCAAGAATTGCTCACGAAGGCTCGTACAACACTTACTGAGAAGTGATATAGGAAACTTTGGGCTGTGCCCACACTAGCTCATTTCTGGATCAAAAATGCAGGGTTCGAGCCTGGAACCATCCATGCTTATACGCAACGTTCTGCTTCCACTGTAATTGTTTCTAGATCCTGCCATCCCACAAGGGGGGGATGTGGTTAGTTAATAATGCATTTGAAAATGCTCCCCTTGATTAGATTATCCATACCTTTCGCTCCCCGCTGAACATGCCACAGATGAATCAAGAAGGAAGTGGTGACTGCAATATTGGTATACGCCCACCCACATCCTTAGGCGGGTGTGGCTGGCTCCCCCACCCTCTGCCCCCAATTGCTGGGAACTGCTTGTGTCTCTTTTCATCCATTTTCAATGGACATACTGCCAGGTAATGCAGAATCAGCCCACAATGAGCTCTTATTTTTTTAATGGAGCCAGTTTCTCAAGAAGTTAGTTTGTTAGTGTTGTTAATGTTGTTTTCTGGATTATGAGTGATGTAATGCTTTGTGGATTTCATAATACGACTTTTCTTGAGGTTGTGCTGTTTAGCCTATTTTTTAAGTTGCTTTGTTAATAGTGCTTTATTAGTGGTTGTTTTGCTTATGATTTGTAATTGATTTACTGATGATTTGTTAATTATTTTATATGGTTTATGCTGTATTTGTGATGTTCTTTTGTATTATTGCTATTTGTTTTTGGAAGTTTTGTGACTTGTGTGAGTGAAAAGGGGCAGAGAAGCATAAGAAGTGAAATGAAATTACCGCATTTTTCGCTCTATAAGACGCACCAGACCATAAGACGCACCTAGTTTTTGGAGGAGGAAAACAAGAAAAAAAATATTCTGAATCCCAGAAGCCAGAACAGCAAGAGGGATCGCTGCACAGTGAAAGTAGCAATCCCTCTTGCTGTTCTGGCTTCTGGGATAGCTGCGCAGCCTGCATTCGCTCCATAAGACGCACACACATTTCCCCTTACTTTTTAGGAGGGAAAAAGTGAGTCTTATAGAGCAAAAAATATGGTAAGTTCTCCTTAGGGGGGAAAAACAAATTGCAGCAATTAAAACTATTAGCAGGATTGGAATGACACTTGTAGTTAAAAGTTGGACTATGGTTTTATGGAAGATTTAATAGAACTGGATTAACAGAGAAGATGCAGGAGGAAAAATAAACATAAGGCCCACAAAACAGGAGGAGGGAAGTCAAAGGGGATTTATGGCTATTGTCTTATTTGTTTTCTTTATGATTGTTTGTAAATCTGAAAACCCAAATAAACTTAATTATTTTTTTGCAGCCGATCTAGATTGTGCATGGACTACACAGGAAAAAAGACAAGTACTCTCCATTGGTTCTAGAATAAAATGTGTGTGCATAGCCTTTGTTGCTATAGCATTCTCATTGTGGCTGAATGATCTTTGGGGAGCTCTGCATGATGAGGTGGGAAACATTTTTCAGCCCAAATGATGCATTTATATCTGGGTAGCCTTTCAGAGGCCACAGGCCAGTGCAGAGAGTGGGGAAGCAAAAGTGAGTAGAGCAATAAATCTAAATTTTAACATTGTACAGTAAACTAGCTTCTATGTACACCAACACACCCTTCCTTGTTAGTTGCTTTGTACAAAAAAAGGAATGTTTCAAAGCAAATTGGCAACAAAATAATATACGGACTGATAAAACCAATTAAAAGCCAAATTTAAAGTGACCTACAATATGAAATTCCTAAAATGCTCATCCATCAATACAGCAAGAAGGACAAATGCTAACCTACCCATGGGCAATGCCAGATGGGGGGGGTGTTTGTGCAAGTACCCCCTGCAATTTCCCCCCCTCATTGCTGTACTCTATCATTAACTGCCCTTCCTGTGTCCCCTCACATCCCCCCCCCGATGGCATCACTGAACCCTCTCCATTAAAAGACAAGCACCACTGTAGAGGCTAACTTGACCACAAAAAGCCTGGGTAAACTAAACTGTCTTCGCTTAGTGCCTAGAAGCTGGCAGCAATGGTGCCAGGCATGTTTCCCGAGGGCGAGCATTCCAGATGGGGACCTAGAGGCAGGATCCATTTCACAATAAATCATCCGTGAAATGAAATGAGGATGCGAAGCAGCTCTAATCCGCATGGATATTTTGTCCATTATAAGCAATTCCCATCATTTCTCAAACCACCTTTTTAATAAGTGGTCCCTGGCGGTATTTCCATCGCAAAGGCAGTTGAAATTTGGTTGTTTTGGAGTGGAACCAGAATGTAATAAATCCTTCAAATTCTGTGTAGAATCATTTGCACAAACTCCTTGCCATGGCTTTTAGTTCCTTCCCATGCATTAGCAATGTGCAGGGCAAAAGAGCAATCTTGATGTGATCATACGCATGATTGCATCAGTATTCCCTTGGTGCAGAGTAAAAGATGCAGGCATGCACTTTTATGCATGGTTAAGACTGCATAAAAAACCAATGCTGAACACCTTTGCTTGAATAAATATTAATTCTGTGTGCTTTAGAACTGTGTGTGTGTGTGTGTGTGTGTGTGTGTGTGTGTAAAATGCTACACACACACACACACACACACACAAATCAATGCAGTTTTAAGCAAGATGGCTTTTTAATAGTGTTTTAATGATGAACAATGGCTCACCTGTAGATGGTAGGAAGGAGGCTATGGAAGAATGTTGGCATGTTTTGTGGAGCACTGCCTGGGAAAGGTTGCTTTTGCTGATGGTGGCCAGTCTCACTTTCCTGAGATGTACGCACACAAATGCACACATGCAGATGGAAACACACATTTGCTATGTGTGCATGTTGCAGACTCATATAAAATATCCACTTAATACTTGTAATGTGTGCTCTGAAAAACTGCCAGAGGATCTTTGTGCACCAGCAGGGGGTGAGCTAAGCTCACAGAAATCCTTTCTCGTGCATTCAAGGTTGTTGGTTGTGACTGAGAAAGGTAAAGGGGATTAATTTTTCTTATTACAGCAGCTTCTACCAGCACAATCAGTTGGACACTGTGTGTAAGGAAAACTCATCATCTGACTGCTCCCAAAGCAGATAGTACCAGGTTGCAAATCCAGATTGCTTAGTCTCCTGTATTGGGTTGTGGCAGACTATCATTAGGTGGAGATACACCACAAACATTCAGCCCTGCCTTTGCACAGACTGTTGCCCATTTACACATGTGCACTGCAACATACTAGCCTCTTGAAATGAAACTTGCACATAGCAAGTAATCTGGGTGAGATCAACTACATTATTCCTCTCTCTCAGGTCTTTCAGGCAACCTGTTTGTTGAGCATTCATCCTGGCTTGTTTGTGCAAAAATTGCAGGGAGGTTGTAAAGAGCCACTGTTTGTTGAACATTCATTCTGATTTGTTTGCACAGAGGTTGTTATAACCTCACCTAGTGTTGCCACAAATTCCAGTGCGTTTCCCCATCACTTTTCTTATCGCAAAAGTTGTTTCTTTAAGTAAGATTGTAGCACAAGAGCACCAAAGCCAACCCAAATTTGCTGATAGTATATCACAGATTCATACCTGCAAGATAGTGATAGTCTGGAAACTGCCACACTCTCTTTCTTGCAGGTTATATTTAGTGTTGGCATGGTTGATATTTCCTGAGGGACTTGGAGTGAGGGGACACTGAACAGCCACAGAGCTGCCTTAGTGCAGTTGTGTCTCAAGTCCAAGAAATGTTGCCGCCTGAGACAAAGGAAAAGGATGCCAACTCCCTCACCTCCTGCCCGCTCTGTTTCATATATAGAAGCCAACTGGCCTGGCAGTCACTTGGACACCTGCTGAATGGATCAGCTTCGTCCACTACACCAGAAACAGCAAAAGAAATCAGGTCAAAAGAGGAGAATAGGTATAGAGCACAGAGGGGACATATGTTGCCTGGGGTGTTTGCCTCACTTTGCCTAATGGTAGGTTCGGCCCTATTCATGTCACTGCTATACCGTATCATACGCTTCTGTGCTTCTGTACCACAAAATCTGCTGCTGGGTTCCTCCTTTGCCTTTAGAGTTGAGTGAGAGGATTCAGTTTAGTCTTGGATACCTGCCCTCCCATCCTTCCTATGGTTTGCCACCAAGGTGCTTCTGTCATTTGCTTTTGCCATTGCAGTCCCCTCTTACCAGCTGGAGCATACATACATACATACATACATACATACATATGAAGCGTTATTCTTATAAATGTCTCATCAGCTGATGAGAGAGTTGAAAATCGGTTCCTTCCTTCTTCCTTTTGAATCCAGCAGCGGGACATCTCTGTAAAAAGGATTTCTATGTGTGTGCACATGGCAGTGGTCTTCAGGTTGAAAGCAGCATATCAGCATATGGCTGGTCCTGGGACAGGGATACTTTTGGAAGTGTATGAGAGACGCATAGCCTGTGAGTTGCTGACTTGCATACTTCTTGTAGTCAGCCTCTAAGACGTCACAGGCTTGTTCCAGTTCTGACTGGCGCTCCTTGGCACTGGTGGGGCAGAAGGCTGGGAGGCCAACAGTTGGTGGCACCAGAGCCAATGACAGGCAGAGCCAACTAATTCTAATGTCCTCCCACCCATTCTCCTCCCTGCTGAATTCTACAAGGGCAACGCTGAGACTAAAAAGGAAGAAGCTGATGGCTTGTGCCACCCCCTGGACTGGATGTATTTAAGAAAGCAGGCAGGTATGGCAGACAAAGGGCAGACTGAGGTGGGTGGGGGCAGAGCTCCATTTGCCCAAAGGAACCAACCTTCTCTACTTGTTTTTGCTTCAGAGGGTTTGAAAATTGCAGGGAGGCAAGCTTTGGTTAAACTTTCCAACAGTATCAGCTGTTCAACAGTGGAACTGGCTGCCTCTGGAAGTGGTGGGCTCTTAATTTGAGGCTGGACGCCTGTTAAGGATGCTGTAGTTGCCAGATCTTGCACCAATGCCCCTTGCAACTCAGTTCGATGAGCTGCTAAGTTCCTCTGGAAAGAACCTGTGCATAGCTTAGCCAGTACAGCATGAAACTCTTAATCTCAGGGTCATGGGTTTGAACCCCATGTTCAACAAAATATTTCTTGGGGTTCCCTTCCAGCTCTACAATTCTATGATTCTATGAAGGAGATATGTGAATGCTGAACCATTAATTCCAGACTCTTGAAATAAGTGTACAGGGAACTGAGAAGATGTGGGGAATCTCAATCTCTTTCTTTAAGATTCTATCTCTCTTTGTGTGTATGTGTGCATTGGTGTAGCCAAGGGGGAGAAGCAGGGGGCTGCCCTGGGATTATTTGGGAGGAAGAGTAGGGCAGAAATCGAACAGGAAAAATAGGAAGCTTCCTTGTACCGAGGCAGGCCATTGGTCTACCTAGCTCAGTATTGTGTACACTGACTGGCAGCAGCTCTCCAGGGTTTCAGGCAGGGCTTTCTCCCAGCCTTACCTGGAGATGCTAGGGATTGAACCTGAGACCTTACTCTTGCAAGGCAAGTGCTCCGCCACTGAGCCACAGCCCCAAACAAGCCTCTTTTCCTCCTCCACTGATGCTTTCCTCCTGTTTCCTCCATAGGCACTTCCCAATTGGATGCCCAGCCTGTTCCCAACTTCCCAATTCCATGAGCAGACAGAAAATTAACAGGTGGGGAACCTCAGCCAGGTTCGTTTCTTCTTTCAGTGGCTGATTTTGGAGGAAATTTAGACAACTCTGTCTCTGAACACAGTAGCACTTGGTGGGGAGGATTCTATCCCTGCCTCAGAGGCCTCGGTAGAACTGGAGCAGATTATGTGTGCGCCCTTAATCCATGGAGCTGGTGGTACCAGCAGTCTCTAGTGCCTTATATAAATTACCTCTCGTGCTTTCCAGCTCCTGTTTCATGTGATACTGATTGCAGGGGTTTTGTAGTAGAATCTCATGCAGGATTTGGAAAAGAGTGTGTGTGTGTTGAATATGGAGCTGGTGGCAGCAGCAGTCAGGTCAACGGGAGCCCCTTCCTAGTGCGTAGCTAACATTTCAGCCTCAGTGAATGTTCAGAAAGTGCAGTTTGCATTGTATCCCCCCTTTCACTTGCATAAACAGCTGATTAAATTACTTCCACCTGCACAAGAATCCATGGCTCGTTTTGCAGGTGACCACCATAAGGGGTGTGGGGATGAGAACAGGGAGGAAGAGAAGAAGGGAGAGGGAGAGAAGGGGGAAAACATGGATTGAGATCCACTGGAGGGGACCACTTGCGTTATGAATATTATTTCTGAAGATAACAATGTTAGAAATCCTCAGTTTTAAGGGTGTCCTTTTTTTGCTCTGAAGGACAGATCTGGTTAAAATGTTTTCAGGCAGTGCTTCTAGATCAGGAGCAGCTAGATTAAATCAAAAGGCATCTAGGCCAGCTTTCTGCTCTCGCAGTGGCCAGCCAGAAGCCTCTGCTGGGCTCACAGACAGGAACTTTATTTATTTAATTCATTGCATTTATAAGCCCACCTTTTTCTCCAACGAGCTCAAAGTGGCGTACATGGTTCCCCCTTCACTGAATCCCCTAGCAGCCCTATAAGGTAGGTCATCCAATGAGTTGCATGGCTGAGTGGAGATTTGAACCCCGGTCTCCCAGGTCCTAGTCCAACACTCTAACCACTACACCACACCAGCACCCACAATGTGATATGAGAGCAATAGCCCTCTCCTGCTGCTGTTGCCTAGCTAGTAGTGTTCAAAGGCATGCTGCTTAGGATGGAGGAGCTCTAACCTTCTTTTTAAAGCCATCCAAGTTGGCAGCCATCACTGCACCTTGTGGTAGTGAATCCCATCATTCAGTTATGCACTGTGTGAAGCATAGGGGTAGGTGACTCAATGTCAATTTCGATTTCTTACAGTTTCTCATTTTTCAGTCTTTAGGTTTGTTCTCTGCATATCCACACCCATTAGTGTTTTATTTTATTTTGTTTTAAAAAAGAAGCCCTCCTGAAAATAAATAAGCAATTTAGTGCAAAATTCTCCTAAAATACACATTTGGTTATGTAGTATTGCCTAATACACACATTTTTGCAAAGCAACTCCTCCAATGTCATTTTCACTGATCTTTGGATTTTTCTGCCACCTTTACACCTTTAAATACATATTACATGACTGGAAAGCTGCGGTGCAATATTCTGAAAAGTGAGAATTTCAAAGGTTGGCTGTATTTTGGTTCCCATGTTGTTTTGTAAACTGTGAATTAGGTAGATTTGTCTTTAAATACAAACTGAATGGAATTTCTCTCCCCCCATCCTTATTTGGATTGTATTGTTAATGAACAACTAATAAATTTATAATAATTTCAGTTGTAGATTAAGAGTTCCTTTTCTCTTTTTTCCTGGACTGGCATCTTCTCTCTTCTTTCTTTCTTTCTTTCTTTCTTTCTTTCTTTCTTTCTTTCTTAACTATTTCATAAATCATTAGAAGGCACAATAGAGTTCCTGGATTCTAGCTTCTTCTTTTAAATGCAAGTTTGTAGTCCTGGTAGTTGCAAGTATATTTGGAAAAAATATATTACGAAAAGACTTACAGTTTTGTCAGAGACGAAGTAAGACATGGAAATGACAGCTGCCCCTCAACCCCATGGTTATAAGTTCTGGCAACACAGATGTGGCCACCAATTTGGGAAGAGTCTCTTACATTTCTCAGACTGGCTTGTCTGATGAAGCCTTCATCTATCCTTCATACACATGGCTTTTGTATTTCATGCTTACTCAGAAGTAACTCCCAAGTATGTGTATATAGAGTTGCAGCTTAAGACTGCAGTCCTGCATCTACTTACCTTGGAGCAAACCTCAACAATGTAAATTACTTTAACATGGAGATAGGTAACCTGTCGCCCTCCAAATATTGCGGGACACTGACTTCCATCATCTCAGATCACTGACCATGCTGAGGCTGATGGGAGTCCAACAGATTTCTGGAAAACCACAGCTTTTTCAGAACTGGTGCAGTTGCTATGTGGGGTTCTTAATAGATGGTTTCAAATGCCCCCCACCCCCACCCCTCTCTAGCTGGTGTCTTAAGAATTGCTAGACTGAGCCAGACCAAAGTTCCATCTAGTACAGGCAGTTCCATTGAGGACAGTCAGGGCTGGTCCCAATCTTGGCAGAGTGCCCTCCATGGACTCCTTTGTATATCTGTGCCTTTCGCTTTGGTAACGCAACAATGAGCTACCATTTTAACCAGGGGTAGGCAACCTAAGGCGCGTGGGCCAGATGCAGCCCAAAAACCTTCTCAATCCGGCCCACGGACAGTCCGGGAATCAGCATGTTTTCACATGAGTAGAATGTGTGCTTTTATTTAAAATGCATCTCTGAGTTATTTGTGGGGCCTGCCTGGTGTTTTCACATGAGTAGAAAGTGTGCTTTTATTTAAAATGCATCTCTGGGTTATTTGTGGGGCATAGGAATTCATTCATCCCCCCCCCAAAAAAAATATAGTCCAGCCCACCACATGGTCTGAGGGACTGTGGACCAGCCCAAGGCTGAAAAAGGTTGCTGACCCCTGATTTTAACTCTCCCATAAATGCCCTGGAATGCTCCAGTAGGGGCCACCATTTAAAATTCCCACAATGTCTAAGAAATTTAAAACGGCCGTTTGTAGTTGCTTGCCACCTGGCAAGGAGGCTAGAAGGAAGGCTTTAGTGTCAATGGGGCCCTAGCAGCTTCCTGATGATGCCAGGTCCTGATGCCAGTCATGGAGATCCTTATTCCTTTATTTTTTATTTTTTATAGTTTCAGTATCTGGTCATCAGAGAGGATATACTGCACCTGAATGTGGTGGCGCCATTCCTTGCTAACTGGGACTGTGGACCAGCCCATGGCTGAAAAAGGTTGCTGACCCCTGATTTTAACTCTCCCATAAATGCCCTGGAATGCTCCAGTAGGGGCCACCATTTAAAATTCCCACAATGTCTAAGAAATTTAAAACGGCCGTTTGTAGTTGCTTGCCACCTGGCAAGGAGGCTAGAAGGAAGGCTTTAGTGTCAATGGGGCCCTAGCAGCTTCCTGATGATGCCAGGTCCTGATGCCAGTCATGGAGATCCTTATTCCTTTATTTTTTATTTTTTTTACTTTCAGTATCCGGTCATCAGAGAGGATATACTGCACCTGAATGTGGTGGCACCATTCCTTGCTAACTTACTTGTCGCCGTTCAGATTTGTGTGACTCTTTTAGAACGTTTGACTGTTGTAGCAGCATTTGCCACATCCTGTAGTTTTGTATGGTGTGAAGGAGGAAGCATCTGGCTGTTGATTCCAGATCCTGAGTGTGCAGCAAAACGAAAGTAAGCTAAAATATCTGTCAGATCCCGGTCTGTGCTCGAAGGCTGACCACATGCAGAATGCTCAGTGCAATTTAAATAGGAAGCTGCTATTCGATGGGCAGCTGGGGGTATGACATGTTGAATTCTCCTCCATACATCCGCAGGGATTTGTGTTTGTCACATGGCACCAAATCCGCGATAGTGTGACTTTTCGAGTCCTACGACATGATCATTTCATTGTTGTCGACAGATCGTCTCATAGTTTTATCTTGATCGTGAGCATATATTGCTTGCTAGGAGACTATAGGTGGTGTGGCTTTCCTTGTGGTTTAGATCATAGCAAACAGAAGGATAGCACATCATGGCTAAAGGTTAAGTTTTGCCATGATGACTGTTTTAAAGGGAACAATGCTGCCAAAGAGAAAAGCTGAGGTAGAATGTGAGATAGTGCTTTTCTAGAACACAATGCCATGGGTCCATAGGTGGCTCTATGAGAAGGTGGGGAAGATATTTCAGCCTGAGACTGTGTTCCCTCGTGGGCAACCTTCTGGGGGCCGCATCCTGGTGGCAGGTGTGGCTGCAGGCCAAAATTGGGTGGAGCCACAGGTGGGACTCTTGCCTTGGTGCAATAAGGCAGGCTCAACATAGAGGTTTCTAAACACAAAGCGGCAAAATAAGAGGACATACTGGGCAGAGGCGCTCAGGGAGGGAATGGAGCGGGGCCAGTGAGTGGTGTGGTGTGGGGAAGGTCCCAAGGGCCAGGTAGAAAGTCCAGGAGGGCCACATCTTGCACCCGAGCCTGACGTTCCCCTACCCTTAAATGGCTCTTTGTTTGAGTGCCCCCTATGTGTGCAAAATGTCCCCACCGTCTTCTCCAAGTCGTGCTGAGAAAGACCACTTCCTACACTCTTGTAGAGCTGCTGCCAGTCAGCGTAGGGAATACTGAGCAAGACGCGCCATGAGTCTGAGTCAAGGCAGCTTCCCATGTACACAGCCTGTGGGGAGACTTCCACGCCTGCCTGGTTGCGCACCACACAGATTTCTGGAATTGCAACTTAAACCGACCTAGAAGTTCTGCCCCCTCTGACCTTGGGCGGCCTATCCACTAGCCCTGTGTTTCAAAGGGCTCTGTGTGGCTAGGCTGTGGTGACAGAGAGGCATTGTGCACACATGTGGAGGGACGCAGAGCCTTTTCTTTTTCTGCATGTTGATGCACTTCAGGCAACTCTCCATTTGCGTGGGGTTAAGTTCCAAGGCACCGCACACGTCAGTGAAATCGCGTGTATTTGAAACAGCATTGGGAAAGCCTACAAACACCCTCTAAACCTCTGGAAACCCTTGAGAAACACTTTAAAAAACCAGCAGCACTTACCAGACACCCAGTTCCACCACAATCACTACCTCTAAACCTCCTTCCTCAAATTCTCCACAGGTCTCAATGGTCAGCTTGCAGGTACCCTGTTTTTTGCACCTCCCTTTCTGGGTTCTTTTAGGGCCATTTTCAAAGCCACTTCTGGGCTTGGTGTGATGTCCGTGTGCGCAGTAGCATGTCAGTTGGACACACATAAATTGGTTGTGACCTGTACTGAACTCTGTTGCTTAAAATATTATTGTTACACTTTATTAGTCGCTTATCTAACGGAGTAACCCAGGGCAGCTTACTTTAAAATACCTGCTAGGGCTGCATTATGGTGTTTGATAACCAGAAATCCAGGAAGCCGCACTGTAAGACACCTTTCACAAATACACATATGAAGCTGTGATCATTTGCTACCTAATTGTAATTTGGGGCGTGTGCACTAGTTTTTTTTGTTTTTTGCTTCTTCCATTTTTAAAAAATGCGTCTGCCCTCCCTTGTCTTTGGCTCTCCTGCCAATGCAGTTACAAGTTGGTCACATCTGCCATCTGTTCTGTGAGTAACTCCTGCACGTTTGCGCATACAGCAGTTGACCATCGCTTGGGTCTGACGTTGGAACCTCACCGCATTCCTCAGGATGGTGGAGTTACAGTGAGCATCCTGGAGTAATTTGTCTGCCACATGTGGACATTGCCGGCTGCAAGGCCGGCGGGATGCACCGTTTAACAGCAGGGTTGAGAATCCCGGGCTGAGCAATAAATCACGGGCAGGTTTTATCAAACAAAGGCTGGGATTTAAATCGGGGGGCAGGGGGGGAGAGACACCTGGCCTTCAAACCTCTGGACAACCTGGGTGGCCCTTTGGGCAACTTCCATCCTTCGCGGCCTCAGTGTGCCCTGCTGTAAAGTGGGGATATGTAGTGACCAAATTGCACAGAGGTTGCTTGGAGGTGGGGAAGGCATGAGTAGGGTTACTGCAAAGCAGGGCCAGGGATCTGTGCCCTTCCAGGTGTCATTGGGCTTCCACCAGTCCCAGGGGTCAGGGAATCAGAATTGCAGAGTTGGAAGGGAACCC
Source organism: Podarcis vaucheri (assembly GCF_965113315.1). Lineage (NCBI taxonomy): Eukaryota > Metazoa > Chordata > Lepidosauria > Squamata > Lacertidae > Podarcis > Podarcis vaucheri. The sequence continues at coordinate 38,332,896 of NC_138752.1, forward strand.
AAGGGTCATCTAGCTCAACCCTCTCTGCAATGCAGGAATCTGGGGCGATGGGCTAGAAACGTCTGGAGGGTGGTGGGTTCCATGCCTCTGCTGTAAATGGTCTGGACCACTTTGAAATTCCGGGAACTCAAATGATGAAGAGGTTGATAGTGCTGCACCACCTGAGATGTCAGTGGCTCAGGTGTGACGCTGAGGCGTCCCTTCAAAGCGCTCGCAAACCTCCTTTCTTTTCTGCTTGCAGAAACAAACACACACACACACACACACACCCACACACCCGCACCTTCCCAGAACTGGCATTTCCTCTCCTTACCTATCCATCCTGGTGTTAGCTAGAGGGGGAAGGCTTCCCCTGGCCGGCCCCGCCTTTTTCAATTTCCTAGAACTTCCAAGAACCCAACAGCCTGTGAAGCCAAAAAAATAAAGGAGAAATAAAACCAAGCCCTGTCTTCACCTCGTCTCTGCCTTTCCAAAAAGCTGGAAGTGCAGCAGTGCCTGACAAGCCCTTTAACCCCCCCCCTTCCCAGCCCTTGAATTCACTTTCCCCGGAGACTCCCTGTTTTAATTTCCAAATTCCTTTCCCCATCCTCACCTCCTTGCAAGAATAGTTTATAATCTCCCCCTTTCTCTCTCTTTTCCTGCCTTGGTTCCAGTTACAGATGGGTAGCCGTGTTGGTCTGCCATAGTCAAAATAAAAAAATTTCTTCCTGTAGCACCTTAAAGACCAACTAAGTTAGTTCTTCAGATACACATGTGTATCTGAAGAAGTGTGCATGCACACAAAAGCTTATACCAAGAACTAACTTAGTTGGTCTTTAAGGTGCTACAGGAAGAAATTTTTTTATTTATTTTTATTCTGGCTGCTCAGCGCGGCACTTTTCTCCCCAATTCTCCTTCCTCTTCCACCTTTCCTTTTAGCGGGGGCTGGGAGGGGGGTTCGGTGGGCTAGCCAGCCTCGGCTAGAAAAGGAGCTCCCTTTTACAGAGAGGACCGAAAAGGCAGAGCAAAGGAGGTGGAAGGAGGAAAAGAGAAGAGAGAGAGAGAGAGAGAGAGAGAGAGAGAGAGAAAGAAAGAAAGAAAGAGAGAGGGAGGGAGGCGAACCCAGGAAGGCAGGGCATAACTTTCTCTCTCGCACTCACATGCACACACACACCTCCCTGTATGTGATTAAATGTCTTGAAATCTGCTTCTGATTTCCTCGGGGAGTTGACTTTTTCCTTCTCTCTCTCTCTCGCCCCCAACCCTTGGATTTATTGAAACCTTTTTTTTAAAAACTCCCATTTAAAGGCAGCCCGACGCTGAGGCTCAGTTTCTCCACTGTTGCATTTCTCCCACCCCCCTCTCTTCCCACCCCCTCGCCGCTCTTTCGGTCCCTCCCAGCGAAGCAGCCCTTCATTGGGCAGTTCAGTGCGAGCGAGCAAGAGAGAGACGCAGCAGCAGCAGCAGCCGGGTGGCAGTGGGCGAAGAACCCAGAGTCGCCCTGAGCCGCTGAAGCAGCAACCACGCTGACTTTGGGGTGGGTGGGGGCTGGCTTTGTGGATCCTACCCCCTCCACCACCTTTTTGTGTGCGCGTGTGCTGCTGTTGCAATCAGCTGCACCAGCAGAATTTCTCTCTCCAGAGTTCCAAACTCTTTATTTTCCTTTTCTTAGCCAAGACGATTTGGGTGTCTGGAATTTACACTCCGCTGACATCTCTCCGCTGGGCGTTGGAGTGGAACTTTCTACCTGTTCTTGTCGCAGTAAGTTGTTCTCCCTCCCCACCCGCCCTGCAGTGCTAAATGTTTATTATTTTTTTAAAGGCAAGAAAATATTTTCTTTCTTTCTTTCTTTCTTTCTTTCTTTCTTTCTTTCTTTCCTATTTGTATTTGGAAGTGGGGGAGAAAATCTCTCTTTCCATTTTTGCTTACTGAATAGATTAAGAATCGGCTTTTACACACACCCTCTGCTACTTCAGCCCTGTCCAAGGTAAATAGTATTTAATGAGACTTTTTATTTTTCTTTCCGTCTATTTTTCTCTCTCCCCCTCCCCTTCCACCTTTCCTTTTTATTTCCTGTTTAATCCTTTCAGAGCTTCTTCTTGGAATTTCAATCGAGGGACAGAACTTTTAAAACCCTTTCCATCTGATAAATCCTGCACTAACTCTTGGTCCCTATGGCGTGTGTGAGAAAGTTAGTATTATATAACAAATTGGCACCTTTAAGCAATTTGTCGACTAAAATAACTGTCCCGCTGCTCAGTTTGATGGACAGTTTTTATATAAGGGAGAGCCAGGGGGGTCTTTAAACATGGTTGTAGGAAGATCGGCTGGTTCATTTTGGAATAAACTTCAGGAGATGAGGGAGAGAAGTGGAAGAAGAGGTGGGTGTGTTCAGAATAATGGGTCCAGGAAGGCAGGTGGGAAGAGAATGCATGTTCTGGCTTTCAACAGCTGTAAGGCGGTACAGGAGTTGGTTAGACCTTGAGACTGAGCAGGGCATAATTTTACATGGACATTAGAGACAGAATCCTGGGACAGATGTGTTGCAAGATTGTGTATAAGAATCTTTGGCAGACTCTTTCCTTAGAACTTTTTCTTTTTAAGCAGAGATTGGATAGCTGCCTCTCAGGGTTGTTGTAGCACCAACTTTCCTGCACAGGCAAGGGGTCAGCCTAAATGACCTCTGAGGTACCTTCAAATATGCCAATTTTGACTTTGTGATTGCAAAGTGGGATTTGTGCAGAGTTGCAAGATGTCTTTTGAAGAGCCCATCCCTGACATCACACATCAGGGATGAAGGCTTGGGCGAGAGGGCTTGTGGATTTTTTGCTGTTCTGGCTCCATCAATTTCTCCTGGAGACATTGTTGGTAGATAGTGCCTAAGAGGTACCCTTTTGCTCCGAACAATACCCATCCCATATATTTCCCAGAGAATAGTCACTTTGGAGCTCCCCCCCCCCTTTGGCTTCCTGGCATTCTGGTGCTTCAGCTGTAATTTCGTTATTCACCACTCTGCAGAGACTGTCTACTTCTCAGCTTTCTTCTGTATCGACTGGGTGAACTCCAGTTCAACCTGAAGCAGGTGGGTCAGGCAGCCCTTTAAGGGATGTCCGTCTCACCCTCTGCATTCAGATCCCAATGTTTGGGGTGTGCATCTCAAAGTATGTGTGGGAGGGAGGGAGTTGTGGGGTTTTTTTGCCAGTGGCTACTGGATTTGTTGCCCCCCACCCACCCACTTCCCTCTGCTGCTTAACGCTTTAGAGATTTCTCCTCTCTAAAACTGTTCCCAGATGAAGTGAAGTGCTGATTTAATAAGCAACTGCTAGCATGTGTGTTTTGGCACCAGAAAGCTGGCAGAATTATTTCTTTTCTTTTTAAGAGTTAAGGCATCATCTGAAGCTGTGTGCACACACACACACCCTTCCCAAATAGAGTATCTGCTGTTCTGGCATATGAAGCCTGCATGTAAGACTTTATTTTTTAAAAAAATTACTGCCGTTCTTTGAATAAGGAACATAAGAAGAGCCTTCCTGGGCTAGACCAAGAGTTCATGGCGTTCAGCATCCCATTGGCCGGAGTGTCCAGCCAGAGGGCTCTGAGAAGCTACTAAGAAGGACATCAAAAAGCTATCCCTCCCTTGTTTCTCACCATCCAGTATTCACAGAGAGACTACCTCTGATAATGGAGGTTCCATATAGCCATCATGGCTATTAGTTTAGTTTTTTTATTAGTGGACCATGAATTTGTCGCCTTCCAAAGCACTCTAAGTCAATTGCTGCCACAACCTTCTGTGGCAGTGAATTCTACAAATGAAGTGTTTTGTGAAGAGGCTCTGTTTTCTCTCTGTGTGTTTGTAGTGTGCTCGGATTCATATGTTATTCTGAAATTGTGTCTGGGGTGAAAACCTTATGCAGAATTCTGGAGAGCATGTGCTTGCTATTTCATGACATTTTGGTTGGTCTGATTAAAGATATTACTCAATCGTTGGTTTTGGTCTTTTTTTCTTCTGGACCAGTGCAGCTGCATTCACTTTATTTATTATTTTGCATTTCATGTTGAGTATTGTTCTTTAGAGTAATGAACCCCTCAGAAAGGCGAATGCTCTTTCCAATGATTTTCTCCCTCCATCCCCAAGATGCTGCTATTAATTGGCAGAAGTGCTATACGAGCATCATTGTGTTTGCCCTCACAACATCCCTGAAAGGTAGACTAGCAGTCTTCCTGTTCTTATTTACTCAGTAGCCTGTCCTGTGTGGTTTCAAAAGACAAGAAGGGGTGTTCTTTAGCTCAAAGAGATGTTAGAAGAAGAAGAAAACCATCCTACAGATTGTTCCTCAATGTTTGAAAATCAGGTTCTCCAGCATTTGAAATGAAATGGGCTTGTATTAACTAGCAGAGTAGACCCACTGAAATTAATAGCCCTAAGTTAGCTTGGCTATTATTTTCAGTGGGTCTATTTTGAGTAAAAGTTAGTTGGCTGCACAGGACGTGGGTGGCGCTGTGGGTTAAACCACAGAGCCTAGGACTTGCCGATCAGAAGGTCGGCAGTTCGAATCCCCACGACAGGGTGAGCTCCCATTGCTCGGTCCCTGCTCCTGCCAACCTAGCAGTTCAAAAGCACGTCAAAGTGCAAGTAGATAAATAGGTACCGCTCCGGCGGGAAGGTAAATGGCATTTCCGTGCGCTGCTCTGGTTTGCCAGAAGCGGCTTTGTCATGCTGGCCACATGACCCGGAAGCTGTACGCCGGCTCCCTTGGCCACTAAAGCGAGATGAGCGCCGCAACCCCAGAGTCGGTCATGACTTGACCTAATGGTCAGGGGTCCCTTTACCTTTACCTAGTTGGCCAGAACCCAAGATATGTGGCATCTTAATGTTCTTGAGTGTGCATGTATTTGCATTCACATGCATGGGAGATGAGTTGCCCAGTTTTGAGCTCTAACTTCTAAACCATGGAGGAAGAGGTGAAGCATGGTGCGGTTAGGTCAGGAATGGGAGCCAAATGCAGCCCTCCAGTCCCGTCTGCCTGGCCCTTGGTACTCCCCCAGGCCACACCCTCTTCCCCCAGGCCACACCCCTCACAGGCCTCTTTTTTGAAGAAAGCCCTGATGCATTTTTCAGAACTGCAAAGGATGGATCTTTAATGAAGATCCTCTCTGCACATGTTCCTCCCTGTTACCCCATCGTTCTTTATGAATCCACACCCATCCACCCGCCAGCATTCAGCAGATGAAAATTAAAAACTTATTGTACTTATCAAAGTACAAAGATAGCCAGATGTTAGCAGATTTGGCTCAGCTGAAGAGAAAAAGACAAAGGCACAAACCCTGCCCCTAAAACAAAAATGTTTTGCCTTTATTATGGGAAGAGGAAAGCCATACGTTCTGCAGGCAGAGCAAAGGAAGGAAGTCTTGCAGAGTTCCTGGAAACTTGTGCTGGGATGAGAAAATGAGAAAAAGCTTGCAGCGGAGGTGTGCTGGTGCACAACAACACAAAGGAGCTAATACATTGCTCCACCTCATGTCTCCTTGTGGCAGGGAAGGGTTTTAGATCCCCTGAACTCAGCCTCATCATTCTGCTGGTCAAAACGTTCTCCATTCCCTCGCTAGCCATCGCCAAATGGGCTTGCGCTGCTTTGGAGACTGGAGCTTCTCCCTGCCTGCCTCAAAATGCAGTCAGCAAGGTTTAATGTAAGCCAGGGTTCAGCCCTGGGGCTACCGATGCAGTAACTGAGGTACTTCTGAGCATGTGCTGAGTGCATTTCTCCCACGAACAGGAAACCTATCCTCAAACGCATGTGGGCTTAGGGGCAGGTTGTCTAGATGAGAGCAGATGGCATCCTAGGAAGCCTCAACTCCACCTGCCCCAAATAGCAGTCCTTTTACAAGGTCCCTTCAGATGGAGCTTCTCCAGTCTGGTTGGCCACTGTGAGAGGGGATAGGGCCATGGCTCAATGGTAGCACATCCGTCTTCCATGCACAAGGTTACAGGTTCAATCCCCACCATCTCTGAGTTGGGCTGGGAGACAATCGATCCCTGCCTGAAACCCTGGAGAACTGCTGCAAGTCTGTAGATGATACTGAGTGAGATGGACCAGTGGTCTGACTTGGTATTAGGCAGCTTCCTGTGTTTCCTATGGATTAGATGGGCCTTTGGCTCTTGTTAGGTTCTCAGGGTCCCTGCTGAAGCAGATTGATACTGCTAGTGCCACCTTTTGGGATAATTTGTGATGTGTGCCTGCTGGCAGCAAGTACCAGTTGAACATAATCACCCCTCTTCTTACCATGTGTTTCTCATAATTATTATTGCGGACTGATTTCATTGCTTATTCCCAAAGACTTTATTGGGAAGGCTCATCACAACCTGTTTGCCTCATTTGAGAAGTGACACTCTCAGATTTGCCAGGGAGTGCTGAACTCTCTCCCCAGTTCTGAAATGTGTTAACAGTTTGGAGAGGGGGAGATGTTGTGAGATGCAAAAGGGGGTGCTCCGAAATGAGAAAATGGACCCTCTGGGTTCCCCTTTTCGGAAGGGCTGTCATTCTGTGGAAGAGCTACCAAGCATAATATCCAGTTAGGACTGGGAATGTTCAGGGACAGAGACCAGTCCTCTTCCTAATAGTGTGAACAATGGCGGTTATTGAAATAGAGAGCAAAATCTTCACACGTTAACATTTTAAGGTGGACATTTTGCAGCTGGGGTGAGAAATCTGTGGTCCTTCAGATGGTATTGGACTCCAACTTCTTTCTCCATGATCTGTGGTCCAGGGGAAGATTATGGTCTTCTGTACCTAGTACTATTTTTAAAAATAAATAAATATGCATTTTATTTTATTTAACAAAATTAATATACTGCATGATTGCGATGAATCCTCTACGTGGTTATATGTGTGTGTGAGAGAGATCACTAAAACACAGTAAAAACAGGTGCAGGCGGTAACAATTTTGCGTGTGTCCCATTGATGTGCAACCGCTGACATGTGTGGCGTTTGTGGACCCGGAAGGGGATGGATCAGAATGGGCTTATATGTGACCACTGACATGTGCAATGACCTGGAACGCAACCCCTGCACAAATGGGGAGTTGTCTATATTTTAAAACATTCAAAAGATTATTTAAATTAACAGGACGCGGGTGGCGCTGCGGGTTAAACCACAGAGCCTAGGACTTGCTGATCAGAAGGTTGTGGTTCAAATCCCCACGACGATGTGAGCTCCCATTGCTCGGTCCCAGCTCCTGCCAACCTAGCAGTTCGAAAGCACATCAAAGTGCAAGTAGATAAATAGGTACTGCTCCGGCGGGAAGGTAAATGGCGTTTAAAAACACATGTCAAATTCCACATCTCAGGATAGGGTTGCCTAAACAAAAGTGTTTTAAGCAGGTGCTGAGAAGAGTGCAGCAAAGGCAGCTGCCTGATGTCAATAGGCAAGGAGTTCCAAAGTGTGGGTTCTACCAACACTAAAAGATTGATTTCTTGCAAGTACAGAACAAGGATCATGTGAAACTTGTAACGGTGCCAGCTCTGCAGATTGAAGTGGTTGAGTGGCCGCGTATGGGGTAAGGCAATCTTGCAAGTAAACTGGTCCCATGCTATTAAGGGCTTTATATACTAGTACCAACACCTTTTAGTAACACATCTGGGTTTAAAAAACAAAAACAAAACCCAGATGTAGCTGCCAGCCATGCAATTAAAGTAATATCTACTTTGTCCCTGAGAGAGGCAAGCAAGCCCTTGGCGATGCATCCACCACCTGAGCTAGCATCTGTTGCAGTTGTCCTTGCATCTGGAAGCGAGATAAGTGGATGGAAAAGGCCCCCTGGCACTAATCCAGGTGCTGATTCATCTGACAAAGATAAGCACTTAGGGGAAAGGGCTGTAGCTCAGTGGTAGAGAACATGCTTTGCATGCAGATGGTCCCAGACTCAATTCCGGGCATCTCTGAGTTAGGCTGGGAAAAGACTCTTCTTGCTTAAAGCCCTGGAAAAAGCCACTGCCAGTCAGTGTAGACACTATTGAGCTAGATGAACCAATGGCCTGACTCAGTATAAGGATGCAGTTGTGTACAGCCTGCAAGACATGTTTGGTGCAATTTTTGTGGACACCGTGCAGGAGCTGGCATGTGAACGTCAACCAGTGGCGTAGCGTGGGGGGTGCAGGGGGGCCCGGCCGCACCGGCCGCAACATCGGGGGGGGGCGGAAGAGACTTGAGTGCTAAAATCCTTGGGTTAGGGGGCGCAAATTACTTGCCTTGCCCCGGGTGCTGACAACCCACGCTACGCCACTGACGTCAACAAAGGCATTGCACCAGCTAAACAGGTAGTCAGTTCACTGGCTGATTTGAGATTGGCTGTTTCCCTGCAATATGCCTTTCTTAAAACAGAGGGAGCCAATGGGCTATATGAGGCTGGTTGTAATTGCATGGTGTTAGGCTAAAAACACTCTGTTGGCGCTCAGAGATGCTTTAGTCTTAAGTAGTACTTCAGAAACTGGATCCAGTGGGGTGGGGGTTAGGGATGGGGGATAAATCTGGTTTAGTTCACATTGAAAGGCAAACCTTATGTGACATTATGTGAACTGAACCACAGCTATCCTTCAAAAATTGTACTTCTCCAAACCTTGCAATGCCATTCTCCAGCCAAGTAGTGGGCACAAAAATCCATGTAGTAGGGTCAAGTGTGCATAAAACTGTGTTCTATTGGAGAAAAGAACATACCATAATGCCTTGCATTAGGGGAAACTGCTTTGCAAAAAAGTGTGTATATTCGGTAAAACAGCATAGGAATATAAGGGCACTAGGAGAAATTTATACTGCAACGCCGATTAATTTTCATGAAGACTGGGGAAAAAAATCGCAAACTGATGTGGAAATGCACAGTACGTGCATGGAGATTAGAAAACCAAGAAACTGAAACTGACAGACTTTCTCATCCCTACCTGGAAAGGACTGAACTTTGTGATTAATAAAACTCTGGGCACAGGAGGGATGTTTTGCACATGGAAATAGCTGGGTAGGGACAGGTGAGTTACTAAACAAAGCTGTTGGAGAGTGAGGAGACCTGAGGACATCATTGTGATGATGATATGCAGGCACTGCTAGTCAAGTGGGACTCTGTACCTCAAACAGTCTGTTTCAGAACTGTTAGCAGATGCAAAGTCCATGAGACATATGCATCCTTGGCACGAGGAGGCAAGCCTGGGAGGATGGGGCCCTGACTGACTCCAGCTACAAAAATTGAGGCTGCTGAACAAGCTCTTACGTTTTTCTTGAGGGGTTATTGCTGCTGGTTGTTGTTGTTTTTTTGTATTTTAGATACAGTGGTACCTCAGGTTACATACGCTTCAGGTTACAGACTCCACTAACCTGGAAGCAGTACCTCGGGTTAAAAACTTTGCTTCAGGATGAGAACAGAAATCGTGCTCTGCCGGCACGGCAGCAGCGGGAAGCCCCATTAGCAAAAGTGGTGCTTCAGGTTAAGAACAGTTTTAGGTTAAGAACGGACCTCCGGAACGAATTAAGTACTTAACCCGAGGTACCACTGTATTGTAATTTATGCGGATATTGTTCAGTTTGATGCTGCTGCTTTTTTTTTTTACAGTGTTTTATAGTTTATGACTACTTTTGCTACGTTGCAGTTACGTGCATTTTTCATGTTGCAAGCCGCCTTCAGCATGGTTTGAACTGTGGAAAGGTTGGATAAAAATAAAATTATGTATGTATGTGAGGAAAGTGCCTTCCTAGTCTCTGGAGTGGCAGAAAACAAGCTTGCTCCATCATCTGTGTGACAGCCCTTTAAACTCAGAAATCCACATTGTGTCCTGGGCATCCCCAGATAATAGAGCTGCTCAGGTATGTGTCAGGTGTGATGTTGGTGGACACACAGAGGTCCACCCAGGGACTGCACCTGTTAAGTGGGTGGTTCAAGGAGGTTTGCAGGCAGATTTGGGATTTGAGGTTTTCCTGTAGTGCTGCTTTTATAGAACAGAGGGAGTCAATAGACTTTAAGATTAGACTTAAAGTCAATAGACTTGTTAGGTGGGATGGGGGGGGGCACAAAGAGGGGACAGTCCCATTAGGGAATTTCACAGTCATACCTGGAAGCCAAATGACTAACCTGTGTCCTTCCAGATATGGCTGAACAGTCAACCTGGCCAATGGGCAGTAATGATGGGTGTTGTAGTTCACCAACATCTGGAGAGTCACAGGTTTGGTGAATCAACAAATGTAGAATATATGGTGCACCAGATAGTTTTTATTTGCTCATTTGGTGTTTTGGGATCCTGCTGTTCATCAGGGAGGACTTCAGAGCAGCTTACATTTTTAAAAAACCAACATGTTGATAAGTTTACAGAAATCATAAATAAAATTAAAAACTCTAGCTCCCATAAGCCCCAGCCAATGAGAGTTGGAGTCCTGTAACATGTGGAGGACCAGAGATTTCCCCATCTCTGCTATTAAAATGCCTGAGGCGGTGGCTGCTAGTTGCATGGTGTGGGATAGGAAGGCACTCTGTATGTGCTCAGAGATATTTTGTCCTTTGCTTCCCCCCCAAAAAAACTGTAGAATTTTGTGGATAAGGGACCATTCCCAGATTCTGCAGCACTTAACAAATCTCTCTGCCAAAGTTGATTTTTTTTTTGGGGGGGGGGGTGTAAAAAAAGTGCATGATTTCTCTGTGAAATATATTCTGGATATTACAGTCTTGGCTGGCATTCAGACACAACATGAAGCTTAGCAGTATAGTTTAAGTGGTATCCGTTGCCAAGAACTGGACTGCATCATATGAGCATTTGTCTCTGTCTACCAGCTCAGTGCTGCTGTGTTCTGCAAATAAGGTTTGCTGCATGCCCTTTTTGAAAACTTGCAAAACATTAATCCTGTTCCTCTTCAAAACAAGCAAACAAACAAAAAACCCTATCCCCATGATTTACAAAACAGCACTAAGGACTTTGTTATAAAGCAGATTGCTTTGTTCCAAGACTAGGATGGTAGGGCAAACCACTACAGGAGTTCTGTAGGGCTGTGTTTAGAACAAGACACCCCCCACAACAAACCTCACATGCAGCCACGCCATGTGGAATCAGATCAGTGGTAATAAAGCTCTTTGCATACCAAGTGCTATTCCCCAGAACATGTGAGGCAGCCAGACAATGCAGCAGGAATGTGTGAAGGGGTTTAGGATGCCTAGGCAGGGATTAAGGTCCTGTAAAGCAACAAGTTGGATGCTATTAAATGTTCATAAAGGGCTTACGGCTGGGGTGGATGTGCCATTCCAGACCAGGTTTCTCAAATGTACCTAATCGCCAAGTGTCTCGGTGGGCTGCCGTTGGACTGCTAAGCACCTCGGTCCGCAACCTGCAGCAGGGCTTAGATCTGAAAAACATCCTCTTTTGAAAAGTCACATCCTGCATTGCGCCCTTCATAATTTCTAGGCTAATGCAGATGATCAAGGGAATGGAAAGCCTCCTTGCTTGCTGTCTGAGGGTACAGATGCAGTGGTGGCTTGAAACACAGCAAAGTTGTTCCTCCCCACCTGCTCTGCGTTTCAAGCTGCTTTCTTACATTGCCATACACACCAGAGATGAGGTGGGCATGTCTTCACTCAATGGCCATTTCCTGAGTTGTTTCTCTGCACTAAGGCTGTCATCTGCACCTGTGCAACGGCTGCCTGAAATGTTAGCACAGTTAAAATGGATTACTCTGTCACCATAGCCCACGCGTGAGGAACCTTTGGTTCTCCAGATGTTGCTGAACTACAACTCCCATCAGCCCCAGCAAGCCTGGACAGGGATGATGGGTTTTGTCATTCAGCAACATCTGGAAGGCCAAAGGCTTCTCTGTGAAATATATTGTTGAGCCCTAGCTCAACAAATCCACTTTCAAAAAGTGGAATATTTGTGGTTAGGAAAGTGAGAAATGCACTGAGAAGTGTGACCTGAATAAATGATTATTGAGAAGGCATGTAAATACCTGCAAACAAATCAGGATGAAGCTTATTGAATACTCAGTAAAGGCTGACACAGTCTAACCTCTGAAGAAGCTTTGTGCAAGGAAATTGGGATGGATGCGCAATGAAAACTCCAGGTTAACTGGAGGAGTCCTAAATAGTTTGGGAAATGGATATTTGAAGGGTTCCCATATGAACTTGCCTATGTGCAGTCATATTTGGGAGAGGTCCTGTTCCATATTCCTCCTGTGGGTGGGTCGTCTTGTACTTGGTATATTCCGTGCCACAGATTGTGGAACTCACTTCCTGCAAGACCTCCCTTGGCTTGCTTCCTACATGATATGGTGACTATGTATGCATTGGTAAAACAGAGAGAGCACAGGTTTAGGGAGGCACCATACATTTATATGGCACTCCCCCCCCCCCATATTGCCATGTGGAGTTGCAGCAAGAATGTCCATCATTTTGGCAGGAATTGTGCCATTTCAATGTTCCATACCAGGAGTCACCAACCTTTCTGGGCCAGTGGGCACATCTGGAATGTTGAGAGAGTTCCGTGGGCACCAGTCTCAAAATGGCTGCCACAGGGTGTGATGTAAGACAAAATGGCTGCCACAACAAAATGGCAGAAAAAAGAGAGGACCACAAAACAGTATGGTGAGCGCACTCTCCTCAACGAATCCATGGGGAAAAGGCACCTACATCAGCAACTGTTGCACTCTGTTCAGAATGGAAGAGTGGATGAGTGCGATTTTAAACATTATGTTCAGACAAATTCAGACTTCAGTTGTAAATTGTTTTTCTTGGAATCTTTTTAAATATTTTTAGATGTGACAACTCAATAGCACAGACTTGCCTCACAGTTATTTGGAATTTAAGAAATAAATTGAATCCAGTGACAACTGTTAAACATACTAATTTTTAGCATGCCTGAAGGGTGAAGCCTATTAATAAATGTTTCCCTTCGGAATAACCACGTGGAAAAAAACCACGTGAAAACCAATTACAACTTTGATTTTTGATTTGACTGGTATGGTTTCTATTCCCGTTGCCCGTTTTGACTTGTAATCCTTCATTAGGTTACTAACTAATCTTATGAAATAACGCACTTCTCAAATGGGGGAAATTCCCCAGTGAAAAGGTTTTCCATTTCTTGACAAGCTTCCTTGGAAAATTTTCTACCCCAAATCACTGACTCTGCATAAATGTAGGTTTAGCTGCACGACATGAAATACAGGCCCTAGATGTTACTAACAAGTTTTACTAAATTTAGATACACCGGGTCTCAAATTCTACATAAGCCAGCTTCAGTGTGTGTGTTTTGGGGGTGAATCATAATGGTAACCAAAAGCATCTAGGAGCCAGAACCACTGCCTCATCTGTTCTGTTTGTGGTGGGGGACATATACTAAGCTCAATGAGCCCACAGCCTAATTTCAAGCAGCCCTTGATTTAATTTTCTGCGGGTGGCAAGGAGAGAGGAAATGGCGGGAAAGTGGGCAGCTGAAAGAGGAAGAGGGTGCTTTCAGACTGCTGCTAATTTCAGGTGGGATTCAGTCCTATACCAGCAAATTCTTTTCATGCAATTGAAGCTGATTTGGTGCTTTTGCACAACCCTCCCCCCTACTTTGCTACCATACTTGTACTTTTTGTGATAAGCAAAGTGATAGGAAAATGCACTGGAAAGTGTGGGCTAATTTTTTGATGCAATGTCATACAACTTCCCCGCAGACCAGATCATAATGGATGCTCTGTAAATGGCTGACACCGTTTAACCTCCCCCTAATTTGTTTGCATGAAGGTCACATCCATACCATACATACACCATATGCTTAAAGCACATTTAAAAATACATGGCTTCCCAAAAAGAATGCTGGGAACTGTAGTTTTCCCTCACAGACATGCAATTCCAAGTGCCCTTAAGAATCCTGTAGCTCCCAGGATTCCTTGGGGGAAGGCATGTGCTTTGAATGTATTGGGTGAATATGATATTTGTGCAAACAAATCAAGTTAAATGCTCAATAAACAGGACTTTTGGAAATGATCAGAAAGAAAATGGAGGGTGACGTTGGGGTGGGGCTGGAAGGCAGAGAGAGGAGGAGAAGGAGGGCTGCTAAGCTTTTGCCTTTGACCCCATGCACCCAACGGATTCTAAACAGATTCCCCCCAAGGGAATTGAGCCCTAGACAGAAAATAGGTCCTGTCACCCTAGTTGTTGGTGCCAATTGTAGGACAGTACAGGGCTCCCTTAGCCCTCCTGATGTTGCTGAACTAGAATTCCCATCAGCCCTGGCCATTGCCCATGCTTAGCTGAGCAACATCTGGAGTTCCCCACACCTCTTGCAGAAGAATGATGTTTTCCTAGCACACCTTTACCCCAAAGAACTAACAACTTTTTGACTTATGTCTGCAGTGTAAATGAATAGCACATGCCACAGAGTAATGCGTAATTCTGGAGGGGATGGGGACTGGGAAGTGATCCTTAGCAAGAGATTAAGATCCCATCCACGCCATATATTTAAAGCACTCTTACACAGTCATGGCTTCTCCCCAAAGAATCCTGGCACCTGTGTTTTGTTAAGGGTGCAGAGAGAGGTTGCAGAACTACAATTCCCAGCACCCTTACAAACTACAGTTCCCAGGATTCTTTGGGGGGGGAGGGACACCATGACTGTGAAAGTGGTACAAGTGTAGGTTGAGCATATGTTGTGCATGTGATAGGAGATGAATGCTGCATCCGTCTGCCTGTTTTCCTATGTAAAAGTTTGGAGGGTATGCCATTGGACAAGATTTGACCAGTGATCTCACCCCTTCAGGAGGCAGTTACTGTCACCATTGGAATGGCTTTGATATAGGATTAGATGAATTCCTGAAGGATACGTCTGTCAATGGCTACTAGCCATGGTGGGGGCTGTTCTCTGCCTCCACAGTCAGAGGCTTCTGAGTACAAGTTACTGGAAACCACAGGAAGGGATGGTGCATTTGTGCTTGGATTCTGCTTGCGTGTTTCCCACAGGCTCACCTGGCTAGCTGCTGTGAGAACAAGATGCTGGACTAGAGTGAGATTGGTCTGATCCAGCAGGGCTGTTATTATGCTCTTAATTGACCAGGAGTGTTCTTCTCCCTTCTTCTTTGACTAGCCAAATACCAACACTCACTCCTTTTCCAGCTTTAACGAACCACCTTAATTCCTGAGCTCTCCAGAAGAAAAACTGGATTGTGGATTGGGTGACCTGAGTAAACAAGGATTGTGCCCGAAGGAGCAGATGCAATAAACGGGGCGTCAAAAGTCAAATTGTCTCAGCAGCGCAGTGGTGGGTCCCCATAAGCATTAAGGGCAGATAAATCATATCACACTGAACCATATATGGAGGTGTTTTTGCCTTCCATTCTGGTGAGCAAAACTTGAGTCAGTAGGCCCCGGATTCATGACAGCTATTGTGGTTTGCAGCAGATGAGTGCTGTGGGTTGTTGCCTGCCTGTGTTGTTGCTGCTGCTACAGAAGCATACAGCTAAAGGCTTGATTCCTTGGCAAGGTCTTCGCTGGATGAACCCTGCTGAATGAATGGGAGCTGCAGCTGAATTGTGGCTTTAAGGAAGAAAAAGTTGCTCCTTCCAAGATAAAGCACAGAATGGCAAGTGGACTGAGCATTGACAGCCCTTTCTGATGCAGCTTTTTCTCTCTCCAACGCCTTTGTGCTGATTCTGATTTCTTTCCATTGTGTTTTGTAAGTCAAGAAATCTGGCCTCTTTTTCAGAAGATGCTAATTTCTCTCCCCACGGAGGGTGGGCAGAGGAGGATGTTAATTTAAGTCAGGTTCTAAGACAATAGGGTCAGGCTCTGGGTTGAAGTTACATCAATACAATAGGCAGATTTTCAAGGCTCATGCTTTAGCCAAAGTGGTACAAGCAAAGATTCGGTGGCAAGTCACGCAGAACACATCTGCCCTTTCCTTATTAGAAACAACTAATCAGCGTTGCAAGCAGTTGGGTCATTGTATGGCCTTGAGTCCAGCTCCATCACAACGTGTCGCTTCCCCCGGGGCAGTCGGGCAATGGCTACACTTCTGCCCCAGAACAAGGGCTTGACAGGCAGCATAGTGCAGTGGTTAGAACACTGGACTGAATTTTTTAAAAATCCACAATCCTGTTATCTCTAACTGGGAATCAATGGCTTTAAAGTTGCCTGACTGTGTTTGGCTTAAGACCCATGGGTGCTGCGTGTCTATTTGATACCCACATTTCTGCTTAGCTTTCTCCTCTAGGCCGGGGGGGGGGGATCTGTGGGGCTTCCAGATATTGCTGAACCCCCGACCATCCCTAAAGATTGGCCATGCTGCTGAGCCTGCTGGGAGTTGGAGTCTGGTAACTGGAGGGCTCCCCATCTCTGCTCTGGACTTTAAGTCTTTGTTGTATGTGTGTTATGTGTTTCCTGCATTGCTGTCACACAACGGGTGAAGTTGCCTGATATATCTAGCCTGACTGGCTACTCTGATGGGCAGTAGCTCTCCATGGTCTCAGGCAGGGATATTTCCTGACTTTCTGAGATGCATTTCACTGCCAGTGCCAGGGACCTGAAACTGGGGCCTTCTGCATACTGAATAGTGCCCTCTTTAGACTCGTGTGGGTTTGCCGTGTGGGTCCCCCTCTCTACCACACAGTTTGCTTTTAGCTGTTTGTCCATGTTATGTGCGTGCTTTTTCTTCCCTTTTCCCCCAGCGACACATGGAATGTTTTATCCATGTCCACAGCTGATTTTTGTTTTTTTGGTCTTGGCAAATTGTTAGATGACGGTAGAAACATTCCCCAGCTGGATCAAAATGTAAAGCAGGACACGTGAACCTTGGGTTGTCTCAGATGGTCCCATCTGCCCCAGCCAGTACAGCCTAATATTGGGAGCTGTAGTTCAGCAACATCTGGAGGGCTGCAGCATCCCCCAGTCCTCATGTAAAGGAGCCACAATTGAACTACAGCTCCAGCAGAGGGAACAAGAAGGTTTTTGGTGTTACAGTGAGCCGGAACCTTGTGCTAGGAGAGACAAAGAGAGATATTTCTCTGTCTGCATCCATATTGGAATTGTTTTTAGATGCTTTAATTCCTTTAGAATTTGTGAGTTTGCTGCCATGGTGTCAGGTTTAGGGCTTCTCCCACACAAGACACGGAACGCTGGCAGTTTAAGTAGCTGAGGTTTATTTCTCAATAACAGGCTTACAGCAGTCCAGGCTTCCACAACTCATCCTTCACTGTCGGAGTCAGTTGACTCAACTGGCTTCTGACCCCTCCCAAGGCCAGATATACGCCACGTCCTCCCCTGCCTCCTGCTGGCCCACCTCTGCTCTAATCGCTTCTTGGCGACTCTGCTCCTGCTTCTTGGTGACTGAGGTGCAGCCAGTTCCTCCACCTCTGGAGATTCCTCTCTGGTGGGCATGTTCCTGACACATGGGCTCCTTTGGGAGAAAGGGGGGATATATATTTGAATAATAATAATAATGTCCTTTCTAGTGTAGCCAGCTATGTGTGGAGTCCAGGATGCTAGATGCACACCAGCACCTAGGCCTGGATGGAGTCACCAAGTCACAGCTGCAGGCGCCCAATAATTGAGTGATAGTTAAAGTTCTGCCCTGAAACGATGAAGGTTAACCTCTTTAAAATATGTAAATTTTGTTTGTTCATTTGTTTAAAGGTATTTCTCTCCACTCTTCAGACTTGGGAGTGTGGGGAGAGATCAGAAAGAGCCTCAGAGTGGCTTACTGATCTCACTAATAGGACTGTCCCTCCTTGCCATCAGGCTTACCATCTAAAAGACACAGCACAAAAGGAAAGAAGGATTGGCAGGGAGAAGGAACCCCACCTCCAGTACCTAGATCTTAGTTACAGAGTACACCTGGAATGGAGAGAATTCAATGAGAGGAGGAGCCAAAGAGGTGCTGGTTTCTCAGTTTAGCTAATGTAGAGTCTCTTCTGCCCCACCTCTCCCTCTGCTATGGGCCTGGTAGCACCTCTGCTGCTAGTTGGGGGGGGGGAGTACCTGAGGAAGGGGATGTTTCCACAGAGCTGATGGAGAAGCCCTGCAGTCCCAACTCTGAAATAGCCTCATGGAATGGTGGTGACTATTTTAAGAGTTTGAGTGTATATCTTCCTTGCAGTAACTATATTTATACTTGCACTGTTCAGCTCTCTAGGGATTTAACAGTGCAATCCCGTGCATGCTTGCTTAGACGTAAGTCCCACTGTGTTCAGCTGGCTTCCTTGTAAGTATTCCATTTGCAGTCTCGGGCTTTTAAAACTCAAGAATGTTTACTATAATGTTTAATTTCACCATGGACCTAGTTGCCTCTGCTGTAGAATAGCTGCAAATCAAATGCATTCCATGACATTTATGGTTATAGAAGAAAGGGGGAGAGGAGTGCATGCTCATGCTCTAAACTTGTTTCAAAAGACATCTTGAAAATTGCTCCCAAAGGCAGACTAAAGAGCACTGGCGTACCTGGGACAGGAACCAAATGGTGCTTTAGGGGAAGAACATCTCCATTAGTTCAGTTTTTGAATACCTTGCCTTCTGATAACATATTCAGCTCATTCTCTGGCTTTGCAGTATGACTTGAATGCATGATCTATCCCTGTTAAATTAGAGGAGAAATTTGCATGTACAGATCTCATTACAATAGCGGTCAGTTGCATGCACACTGTTTGCAAGATGGGCTCTGATTATGTAAGTAATTTCCCCACATATTAAAAGGAAAAGTACGCAGTCTATTTTTCAAGTGAAAACAAACCATTAGTACTATTTGCTTCGGCTGTTGAACAGATAGATCAGGTGCACGGGAGGGGGGGTGACCTCAGGCCTAGGGGATGAATGTGGCCCTCAAAACACTCCGCAGGCCACATTTATCACTGTCCTCGCTTTGTACCCTGACTGTTTTTGCCTGGCTGGGAAACTGATGATGCTTCTTGCTTGGAAGATTGAAGATATGTGTGTGAATATGTGCAGAAACTTGCCAACAGTACAAAGGAAAACTTCATATCCACTGCTCTTACCACTTTTGCATCTACCCCCACCCACTACTGACAGGTGGCCCCCAGAAGTTGTCCATGTGGCCCTTAGGCTGAAAAGGGATCCCAGCCCCTGAGATCGACAATTCCCAGGTCCAGAAATTATAAATGCAGGCCTTTCTCTGAGTGCCTTTTCCAGCTGAGTTTCGGCAGGTGGCCACAAGAGACAGGGACTTGTTAGTAGCAGCCCCTCCATTGTCAACTGCCCTCTCCAGAGATGCTTTCTGGGTGCCTACATTGATATATTTTCAGCACCAGGCATGACACTTTTTAATTTTCACACAAGCGTCTTAAACTCTATGTATTTAATCTCTTGTATGACTGCTGTATTTTAATGAAATTGCTTAATCCTGTGGAACTTGTCAGGTCTGGTATTAATTGCTGCTTGCCATGATTTTTTTTTATTCCTGTGATTTATAAGGATTCTTTTTTCTTTTTTTAGTGAAAGTGCTGCTCTTTAGAACTTTATGTGAATTTTGTGGTCTTAAAAGCGTCTTTTAGCATTCTCTCCCTCCCCCCCCCCCCCGAGCATGGTTGTTATTGAGCAACTGATAAATAGAAGGAATAAACAGACAAGGCGTTAAATAGATATCCTGTTACAGTAGACACACCCTCTCTAAGTGTTCTACTTCCCCAGCATCTAAGTTACTTGCCTCTAACTCTGCCCCTGGATCTGGTAAAGAGGGGAAGGTGGACTCTGTCCATCTCCTCTGTCCTGCACAGAGTCTGCCTCTAGCATTGCAGCTCTTCGTTTTGCTCTTGTTATCCAACAAGAGAGGATTTGGCTTCCAACTTGGATCACTTCAAAAAGGAACTAGACAGAATTGAATTTTATTATTACGGTCACAGACCAGTTCCGGGTCACTTACAATATCAGGGAAATCATAAAACACAACAGGGATACATTGAATTGCAATTATGTACAACAGAGACAATTCAGATATAGCGGCAGTTAAAAATAAATAAATAAATATTGATCACTGAAATATAACCTAAAATTATCATTTAAAACCTTAATCATTTTGGTAGTACCTTAATCATTTGGTAGTACATTTTGGTAGAACTAGACAAAATAATTTGCTAAGGGTGTTGGGAATTGCAGCTTTGTGAGGGTGTAAACTACAGTTCCCAGTTCTTTGGCGTTGGGGAAATGTGCTTTAGATGTATGGTGTGTAAACAGCCTGGGGGTATTTGTAGGCAAGAGCATCTTCAGGTCACTCTGTGTAATGTATACGATTACGCCATGCCCACCAGACTTCATAATACACACAAAGGCATCTCTTAATTCTCCATTACAGACCTCAGGCTCTTCTCATCATCCTTCGTCCAGCTGCTCTTCAGTTCTCATGTTTGCTGCCCCAGCAGAGTATTTGAAATGATGGTTAAGTGTATCTCTGGCAATCGTTGAGCCCATTGGGATAGACAGGGGGTTGGCTTCCAGCTACGCAGTGCCATGTTTTAGTTCTCTTTGTAAATTTAATTCTGCCACCATGCAGAGCAAGTTAGCATCTATCGAGCAATGTTTCTTGGAAATTAATCTGTTGCACTTGTGAGGGGGCTGGGGGGAGGAGAGAGAGATGAGCAGGGGTGCATTGCCAGAGGAGATACCAGATTTTTTTCTCCTCCTCTGTCATTTCCAAATAAGGCAAAGAGTCTCCCAAGAGAGACACAGGGAGGGAGAGGTAGATGTGAAAATATACAGGAAACTGAACTTTCCTCCCCAGCTGACTAAGAAGGAAAGGGGATGGCCATGGCTATCGCACTCGGAAAGCATTAGAAATGATGTTGCAGGGCATAATTCTGATCCACTTGGGATGCATAGAGGTCACCCAGTGGCCTTCTCCATCTGGAATCTCTCTAGGCTGGTATCACTTAACAGTTCTGTTATTGTCCGGGTTGTCATCTTTTATTAATAATCAGCCACAAACTCTTTTCTACAGCTTGGGGTATAAAAAAACACACCTCCCTTTTTCTTTTTTCTTTTTTTGAAAAAAGAATGCTGGTTGATTGAGAATTCATCTTGGCCTCTTAGCAGCAGTACCTGTTTGAAGAATAGCTATTTCTCACCACAGGTCCCGATTGCTTATAGAATCATAGAACTGTTGCATTGGAATCTACAGTCCAACCCCCTGCAATGGAGGGATTATAACTAAAGAATCCCTTTGGAGGGATTATAACTAAAGAATCCCTTTCAAGTAACCATCCAATCTCTGTTTAAAAAATGAAGGAGAGTCCAACACCTTCTGAGACAGTCCGTTCCACCGTCTTCCTGCCAGAAAGTTCTTCCTGATGTTTACTCAGAATCTCCTTTCCTGTGATTTGAAGCTATTAGTTCAAGTCCTATCCTCTGGATCAGCAGAAAACAAGCTTGCTTCATCATCTGTGTGACAACCTTACAGATACTGAAGATGTTTATCATATTACCTCTCAGTGTTCTTTTCTGCAGGCTAAACATACCCAACTCCCTCAACCGTTCCCCATAAGGCTTTGTTCCCAGACCCCTGATCATCTTGGTTGCCCTCCTCTGCACACATTCCAGCTTGTCAATATCCTTCTTAAACTGTGGTACCCAGAACTGAACACAGTACTCCAGATGTGGTCTGACCAAGGCAGAATAGTGTGGTACTATTTCTTCCCCTGATCTGTTGATGCAGCCCAGAATTGATTCAGCTGTTTATTTATTTTTGCTGCTGGATCACACTGTTGACTCATATTAAACTTATGGACCACTAAGACCCCCTAGATCCTTTTAACTTGTGTTGCTGTCAAGCCAAATGTCTTTCATCCTATATTTGTGCACCTAATTATTCCTGCCCAAGTGCAGAGCCTTACATTTGTCCCTGCTGAAATTCATTTTGTTGGTTTGAGCCCAGTCCTCCAATCTTTTAATGTCATCTTGAATCCTGAGTCAGTCTTCTGAGGTATTAGCTACCGCTCCCAGCTTGTTGCTGGTGTCTGGAGAATCTGTACTCTGCACTGGAATTTGCTTGCCAAGTGTACCTTTTGTACAATCTGCCTTGCTTGGAACACGTTTGGCACTTTGCAACATTGGTGTGTTTTTTTTTAAAAAAATAAGTATTTCAGCTGTGAAGAACTGCGCAGCAATGCAAATATAAACATCTGTGATGCCAGATTGTAGACGCAGGGTGGATTTCAAGGAAATGTATATTTTTGGAGTTAATGTATTGCCAAAACATTAAAAAAAACAACTTGTTAAAGCAAGGAGTGCCACCCCAGACCATGTGGAAACTGAAGTGAACCTTATTCACTTAAAATATCAACAAGTGCACTATTTTTCTTTCCTCAAATATTGGAGGATTTTGGGGTGGGTGTGTAAATTGCTGGTTTTTAGAATTTTTAATTGTATTGCTTTAGCATTTGACGTGTTTGCCAACCTGGGCTTCTTTTGGAGGAAGGTGCAAGATATAAATTGAATTAATAAATAAATAGTGAAGGCACATGTGCCAATGACTATAATAGCTTAGTTTTACGTTGTGCATGAGCCTCAGGTTCCTGTGCTCATGTTCCCTCTCTGGCGTGGCCATGAAGAAATTGGAAGTGTTTGCTAATCCACATCATCTCCAGCTAATCACAGTTTGTGGTTAATGTCCAAACCTGGACAGACTGCATTGGGGTTAACGATGGTTTGTTGAAACAATCCATACCATGGTTAACGAACCTGACTTATTTCAATAAACCATAGTTACAGTGTCTGCTTGTCTACAACACTAATGACGACCTGGGTCTCTGACGGTGACATCTTGAACAACTCCTTCCTTCAGGGCTCTGACCCACAGCTTTTTCATGGTCTCTTAAATAGACTTGATTCAACCAATCCCCTCAAGATCCCAGATTCAAACCCCATCATCTTCATGTAGAGCTGGGAGAGAACCCTGCCGGAAAGCCTAGAAAGTCACTTTCCATCAGTGTAGACACCGCAGAGCTAGATGGAGCCAAGGATCTGACTCACTTTCCCTTTGCGCCTGCAAAACATAAAGTAGAACGTAGTTGCAACAAGGATGTTTTGGCTCAGACCTGGCTTGGGTGGTGGTTGAAGGACTTATCCTTGTGTCTCACTGCTGAACAATGCAGTGAAATCCGTAGTGAACTTTTATAAAGTTGGCTCAAAGGGATAGGAGGGTGACACAAAAGGGAAGGGGAAGCCACTCCGTTCCAGGTAGGCTTCTCCTTGACCCTGGCCCTGATTTCTAACTTCCATTCCCAACCTATTAAAAATAATACTGAAACCTCTGGACTGTATCTCATGCTAGTCCTGTTCACTGTAGACCCACTAAAACTAATGAATGTGACTAATGGTGGTCCATTAATTCCCGTGGGTTTGCTCTGAACAGGACTTAGCTGGATGCAATCCTCAGTTCTCGACCCGGGGCCCAAAGGTTTCTGACTGATGTGGCTTCTTCTACCAGAGTGAAAGGAGGTGAGTCAGCCACTGAGGAGTGGCTCCTAGGGTCATTCTGGAGAAGGCATTTGGGAAAAACACCAAGGAGTTGTTGATCTGTATGCTCCAGTGCTAAGCATTTGGTGATACTGAAAACACATAGTGCTCTAGTTTTAGTATGCAAGTTCTGTTACGTACAACTGAACTTCAAGGAAAATACAACATAAGTCACTCTGAAAGAAGTTGAGTTGGAGCATCCCCGGTCATTTGCCCAGATATGTGAGCAGAAAATAGTAGATCTAGATGAAAGGCAACACATGAGGTCTGCACTGATCATTGAAATGCATCCCTAATTATTATTTTTGTATAATTACTGTATAAGATTGTTGTATTTTTTTAGAAAGTTGCATAATCTTTGAAGAGGATGTAGCTGTGAGGGGTGTGATGGTCAGGGGGCCTGGCTGTGATTACTGTGAAAGGACACGGTGCTTCTGAATTTGCCACTGTACAAGAGCTGCAGAGTTAAGATGCTTCTGTTGTGTTCATAAATGATACAAATTCAGAGACACTGTGCTTGAGTGTTCACATTGCTCTCATGCTGAAGGTGTGGTTTTCTATCATATTTTTATCCCACCCTTTGTTGCTCAGGAAAAGTCCCAGCCTGAACTGAAAGGCTTTTGAGGCAGCCCCATTGGCTGACTTGGATAGGACCAGTCCAGTGATCCTCACTTCACTAAACAGGTCTCTAAACCCCACAGCTTTGATGTCTTACTAAAATGGGGACAGGCAAACACTGAGCTGGAGGTTCCTTGTTCTAGATCCAGTGGTTCCTGGCATCCCCATGCTATGCTCATTCATCTGGGAATTTAGACGTGAAATCAGCCCCTTCTGACTTCTTTTCTGTTGGTGGGGACTGAGCATCATTCAGAATCTTTCACTCAAAGATACCATGGGTGATGCTAAGCTAGTATCCCCAACTGAGGCTCTTTGGCTGTGTGCAGAACCTATTTTTCACATGACTCGGCCTTCAGGTTCAACAGCTCCACCACCCATCAGTGACCCATTTGTGGTCCAACATGTTGGATCTGATACCACTGTTCCGTTTTCCCTTCCTGTGCTTCTGGCACTGTTGCAAGGAGCCAAGGAGCCACAAGACAAGCTTTTCTCCTCTCTTTCTGCATCCTTCCAATTAGGAAATAACGTTCAAGGTGCAAGGAGAGGGATGTGTCTTTTCTCTTCCAAGCATCCGGTCTCAAATTCCACTGTGGTGGAGGAAAAGGCCCTTCCACCAGGTACCACTTGCCTGATCTCAAAATATAAGCCAGACGCAGTGATGTAATTAGGTAATTGTAGACTCATGACAGTCTTAAGTGGAGACCTGCTTAGGTTGGCAATGCCTGTTATTTGACTGTCTTTGGAATGTGATAAGCCAGTTGTCTTGAGTTTGGAACCTTTTGTGTGCATTCCGCTGTGTTGGGCCCTGAACTTGTAGCTCTAAAGTCCTGCCCTGAGCTCACTGCTACATACAAGCAAGACCTTGGTATTAGAGTGGTGTGTGTGTGTGTGTGTGTGTGATACTTAAGGTAGCCAGATCTCTTCCGCTCAATAGAATCACTATACTGGTGTACAGCTCAGTCATACCCCGTCTGCTTTAAGTATTAGTTTTTTTGTTTTTTGTTAATTACCCAGGATCACAATTACTACAGACTCATCCCTGTGGTGATGTACCTTACTGGTGTGTGTGTGTGTGTGCGCGCGCACACACACACAACATTTGGGACATTTTATTTATCTATTTTTTAAAAAGAGTAAGAGGTGATGTTACAGAAGTCTATAAAAGAATGCATGGCATGGAGAAACCCCCCCTCCCCCGCCAACACTTGAACTTGTGGACATGAGTTGAAGAACCAGGACAGATAAAAGAAAAGATTTCTTAACCCAGGGAAAGTGAAATTTATTCGCATAGGAGGCAGTGATGGCATGTACCCTCATAGAATCATAGTCTTGTTTTTCAAATGATGGACTGACTCTGATTGATTATCAGTTAAACATCTGGCTAGTTCAGATGACAAACTTGAGCTAGATTAAGAACTTTGAGAACCTAAAAGAAGAAAAGTCACTTTATCCAGGGACAGTCTACATACTTATTGACATTTTCCTACAGGATGTGGAATTAGTGCGTGAAAACTATGTGGATCCCACGACCCCCAAGCATGCACCTCCAGATGGGGGAGATGTTAGGTGCCATCCTGGAGCCTAGGCATCTTCACTTGGTCACAAGTGGCCGATAGCAAAATGTGCCTGGCCCCTGGCTAATTTCAAACACTGCATGAGGGTTATCTAGTCCAACCCCCTGCAATGCAGGAAACTTTGCCCAACATGGGGCTCAAACCCATGACCCTGAGATTAAGAGTCTCTTGCTCTACTGACTGATCTATCTCACCAATTATGTATGGCTTTAAAAGAAGGTTGGACTAATTTCTGAAGGATAAGGCTATGAACTAGTCACAATGGCTATGCTCTTTTTTCACAGTTGGAGGCTTCTGATTACCAGTTTCTGGAAACCACAGGAGAATAGAGGGCTCTTGTGCTCTCATCCTGCTTCCATGTTTCCCATGGATATCTGGTTGGCCACTGTGAAAACAGGATGCTGGACTAGATGGGCCTTTGACCTGATCCACTGGCTCTTCATATGTTCTTATGATCTTAGGTGTGTTGAATCCTTTCTCCAAGTGGCATTTATCTGTTCTAACTCACCACCCTTTGCCCCTGCAGGAATCTAGCCATGTACCCATGAGAGTAAATGTATTTAGAACCTTAGCTGGGGTGTTTGGCTGGGGGAAGGCAGAATGGAACGGAGAAGTGGCAGGAGGAAAGAGTTAAATACCTACACCATTGCTTCTCTTTCCAAATCCCTCCCTCCCAAAGCAGCTTTCCTCTAAGAATACCACCGCCAAAAAAATAAAAATAAAAAAATGCCACAGGGATTTTATTTCACATCGATGTTTACTTAGGCCCTTGGATGCATATCTGACCCCCGTTCAAAAGCTCCACCCCAGGAAGATATGCCCAGCAATGATTTGTGCTTATGTAGAGCATTGGCAGCCCTGATATTTTGGTCCCCATCTGTTGGCTCATTGGCCAAGACCTGGGTAATAAAAACAGAAGCAGGGAATCAAAACAGCAGGAATTTTTGGGCCCCAAGGGCTCGAAGTCTGTTGCTGATTCATCATCCCGCCACAGAGGGATTTTTTTTTATTTTTTTTAAAAGCCACTTCTTTGTTAACAGAGAAAATATTGACATAACATGACTCAACTAAAAGAGAAAGAGAGATACAACAGGAGAGAGAAGGAAGGAAGAAGCACTGGGCTGCCCCAAGGATAAAGGCCAGAACCTCTGCTGCAGATTCTGACATTAATACCCCTAGAGAAATTCTGGCCCTTTCCTCACTTACAAACTGAGCACCTCTCCTCATATAATAGAGGTAGAGAACATAAGAGGAGGCCTGCTGGATCAGGCCAGTGACTCATCTAGTCCAGCATCCTGTTCTCACAATGGCCAAACAGATGTTTGCAGCAGACCTGCAGGCAGGACCTGAGCACAAGAAGAAGAAGAGTTTGGATTTGATATCCCGCTTTATCACTACCCAAAGGAGTCTCAAAGTGGCTAACAACCTCCTTTCCCTTCCTCCCCCACAACAAACACTCTGTGAGGTGAGTGGGGCTGAGAGACTTCAAAGAAGTGTGACTGGCCCAACGTCACCCAGCAGCTGCATGTGGAAGAGCGGGGAATCGAACCCAGTTCACCAGAATACAAGTCTACCGCTCTTAACCACTACACCACACTGGCCCTCTTTGCTCTCCCATGGTTTCCAGCAACTGGTATTCAGAGGCATTGCTGTCTCCGACTGTGGAGGCAGAACATTGCCATCATGGCTAGAAGCCATCAGTGACCCTCTCCTCCATGAATTTGTCCAGTCCTCTTTTAAAGGCATACAAGTTGGTGGCCTTCTCTGCCTCGTGGAGTGAGTTTCATAGTTTGCCTATTCACTGCATAGGCCTGTAATGTGTCCCACATCTTCCAATATTCAGCTTCATTGGATGTCCACAAGTTCTAGTCATATGCAAGAGGGAGAAGAACTTTTCTCTGTCCATTTTCTCTGTGCCATACCTAATTTTATAAACCTGTGTCTTTCCATAAGTGACTGATCTACAGCTCCCATCACCACCACTGCCCAGTGGTTAAGCTGACTGAGGCTGATGGAGATTCAAATCCAATGACTTCTGGTGGCCCTCAAGCCCACCCACCCAATATAGAATGGGCACATATGCAGATCTCATATAAAATGGGCACATATGGTATGAAACTCCATCAGCCCCACCCAGCATAACTAATGGACTGGGATGGGGATAGAATAGCAGGTTCATACCAAGGGCATGATCCAGCCAAAGCTGGATGTCATCACTTTCAGTAAAAGTATGCTTAGTTGTAATCTGAGATCTTGCTGCACTGGAAGCAGCCTAGCATAGTGGTTAAAGTAGTCAAAGAAGACTGCCCCTTCATAGCTCTAGCAATTCTGGAGCCACGTCATTTATAGCAGAGGTGGGAAAGTGGTGGCCCTCCAGATGTTGCTGGACTCCATCTCCCACCATCCCTGACCACAAGGTTCCCCAGCCCTGTTGTAGATGAACAACATCTGGAGGACCGCAGCTTCCCCATCTCCACTCTGGGCTTTGAGCCTCTGGTCTATGTGTGTGTTGGATGTTTTCAGCATTCTATAAATACTGTCTGTCCTTAGCAGCCAGACATTGTTTGTGGTCATCATCCTGATCATTTCTCCTCCCCACTCTGCCCCAGTTTTCCAGAGGGGGAGCTCAACCTCTGATCTCACACTGGGCTGGGAAAATATTCAGAAATGGCAATTTTTGCTGTTTCCATGTATTTCCTAGCCTGTTGCAAAGTAAGAGGCTCGTCCACTCATTTTTCATCAGGCTGTGGATGACATTTTATCTCTCTGTGTCCATGTAAACCAGAGAGAAGGGGTGTAGGACAAACATGGGCAAATCAAATTATTTCTTTAGGACCCTCCTAAAGAAGGGGGGTTGTGTGTGCGCGCGCACACACACACACACACGGTTTGTGTGCAGTATTCTGCAACTTGTCCTTGTTGCAATAATAATGCATTACTGGTGGATTTTGACTGGACTGGCTAGACATTATTCTACTTTGTTAGTTGTTCTGCGATGCTTCTCCAATGTTACAGCATCATTGCTATCAGGAGGGATGCTATGGTGCTATAGCACAATATACTGTATGCAGGGCAGAAATGTCTGGGGGAGCATTTGCAGTACAGTCATACCTCAGGTTGAATGTGCTTTGAGATGAGCGCGTTCAAGTTGCACTCTGCGGCAACCTGGAAGTAACGGACCGTGTTACTTACGGGTTTCGCCACTTGCGCATGCACAAACGCTCAAAATGACGTCATGTGCATGCAAAGAAGCACCAAAAGGTGACCCGCGCACATGCAGATGCACAGACACAGGTTACGTTTGCTTCTAGATGCGAACAGGGCTCCAGAATGGATCCTGTTCGCATCTAGAAGTGGTACCTCTGGTTAAGAACTTAATTCGTTCTGGAGGTCCGTTCTTAACCTGGAACTGTTCTTAACCTGAGGTACCACTTTTGCTAATGGGGCCTTCCGTCGTGATTTCTGTTCTCATCCTGAAGCAAAGTTCTTAACCAGAGGTACTGTTTCTGGGTTAGCGGAGTCTGTAACCTGAAGCGTCTGTAACCCGAGGTACCACTGTATAAGAAGTTGCAGGATTTCAGCAGGGAGCTTTGGGACATGCACTGATTGGAAACGAAGTAGTAGCTTTGCCTGGAAAGTTTTGTGGGTGCCAACAGTATTGAAAGTGGGACTACATATAACTGTCCCAATACTATCCTGAGCACAAATCAGCATGAATGCATAATAAAAAGGATGTCTGGAGGGGCCCTGTAACAGTTTGAGTGCATGCTTTAAGCTTTTCGCAAGTCAGCTGTGGTTCCCATGAAAGCTCTGCCATAGGAGGTCTAAGCTGCTCCTGTCCAACTTGGTGAGAGAGGAGGATCAGCTGGCAGACCCTTCCACAGTGTCCTGGGGTTAGGATTCAGCACTGCTCTCCTGTGCTCTTTTGCTGGACAGTTCCCAGGGAACATGGGGCGGAAAGCACAGAGACAGCATCACACCCACCTTGGAGCAGTTTTGAAGGAGGAGGAAAGACAAGAACTCCATGCTCTGCCATTCACTTGCTGCTCTCTCTGAGACACAAGCGCAGACACCATTTGCTGCCTGGTAACAAAACAAAAACCAGTGGTGAAATAATGCTATATAGCCAGGTTGAAGCTCTGTTGCTGGACCTGGGCAAACACGGTCAAAATCTCTTTACACATAATCTAGCCGCTGCTGCAGTACAGTAATGCAGACAAACTATCTGCTCTTCTCCAATGTTTCTCAAGGAACAGTAGGATAGATGTGGATAGTTAGTCCTACAAATGAGTGGTGGGAGCGCATTAAATGCAGGGTTAACAGGAGTGTGTACACAGCCCCGATCGCACGCACACACTAACTTTCTCACTGGTATGTGTAGAACCACCTCAGTCATTGTTTCCTGGAAAGCCTTTGGAAACAAAACCCCACAAAGTCACTTGCAGATTAGCTTTGTTTTGCTGCTTCTGCTCCTAGGGGTCTCACTGGGGAATTTATAGTTCAGTGTCTGCTTGGTGCTTGAATTCAGTGGGGCTGGTACTTAGACTTCCTTCCTTCCTTCCTTCCTTCCTTCCTTCCTTCCTTCCTTCCTTCCTTCCTTCCTTCACATTGCTGTCAGATCAAGGCAATTCAAGGGCCACATCTGCACCACAAAACATTACGATACCATTTTCATGGCTTCCTCCAAAACATCATGGGAAAGCTGGTTGATGTTTGTTCTGATTCAGCAGTAAACAGTAGGTTTTCCTGGTGGGAAAAAGGGAAAAACATGCTCGGACCTGTGCCTGCAAATCGTGACACAGTTGGAAGTCTTCATGAGGCCTGAGAGTATTTAGGAGACCCCTATTCTCCTCACACAGCAACCGTTTCCTGGGGTGCTTTAACATCCAGTCCTTCTTCCCAGGGAATTCTGGGAACTGTAGTTCTGTGAGAGGAATAGCACAGTATTGAAAGTGGAATTGCAGTATAACTGCCACGATACCATAATGAGCACAACTCATCATGAATGCACAATATAAAGGGTGCCTGAATGGGGCTCTGCCTCCTCCCATACCTATTGAACTACTAGCCCATGCGGGGGGAGTTGTATGTCACCTAACTTTGTTAGCCGGTATTGACTTTTTAAGCTCTGCATCATTCATCTTTGGGGAGTGAGAGAGATTGCATGGCCATAAGAATGCACACATTTGTGACAGCTAAATGGAAAGAAATCCCTCACACTTTCTTGGCTCAAAAGGGGGAAATGTATATTTTGAAATTAATATTTCAAAAATACTTTTCTGGCGGAGCTGGGCACAGAACCCAGCCCAGTGGCTTGCTTACTTGGCTGGCTCACTTCTCTTCTAAGGACCCCTTGTTCCTTTAATATAAAACAAGTGTATCTATTCCCCCCCCCTTCAAATTGTTGGAATTGATTCAGCACCGCGCAAAGCAATCTGGCACATCCAGAGTTTAGGGCATCCTTTGGCCAAGAACGCACATCATCCCGGGCGCCAGGGAGAGACGTTTTGCCTAGACCCAAACTATAAAATAGGAGGGCTGAATATAGCTTCCCCCATTCTCCCTCCCCACCCGCTTTGGTACTGGAGCAACAGTTGTAGACCCGTTGCTGGTTGTTATTTCAGCCAACAAAGCTGTGGCTGATTTCCTTATGTGTTATGACATTCTGCACCAACTGCACAGAGATTTGCTGAATAAGTTGCCAGACTAATGTGTGTCTCTCTGTGTGAGAGAAATATGTGACTCAATGGGAATTCAAGAAGCTGCCTTATACCGACAGATCATTGGTCCATCTAGTTCACTTTTGGCCCCACATGCACTATACATTTGAAGCACTGCCATACTACTTTAAACAGTCATTGTTGTTGTTTAGTCGTGTCTGACTCTTCGTGACCCCATGGACCAGAGCATGCCAGTCACTCCTGTCTTCCACTTCCTCCCGCAGTTTGGTCAAACTCATGCTGGTAGCTTCGAGAACACTGTCCAACCATCTCGTCCTCTGTCGTCCCCGTCTCCTTGTGCCCTCCATCATTCCATCTTTCAAGGGAGTCTTCTCTTCTCATGAGGTGGCCAAAGTATTGGAGCCTCAGCTTCAGGATCTGTCCTTCCAGTGAGCACTCAGGGCTGATTTCCTTCAGAATGGATAGGTTTGATCTTCTTACAGTCCATGGGACTCTCAAGAGTCTCCTCCAGCACCATAATTCAAACAGTCATAGCTTCCCCCAAAGAATCCTGGGAACTGTAGTTTGTTAAGGGTGCTGAGAGTTCTTAGGAGACCCCTATTTCCTCCAGAGAGCTGCACTTCTCAGAGTAGTTTAACAATCAATCCCTCTTCCCAGGGAACTTTGGGAATTGTAGCTCTCAGTGGGTCAGCTCTAATTAGGGTTGGATGCATCCCCTTTAATTTCTTGGAAAGTGGGTGGGATACAAATTTTTCACATGAAGCAAAAAATGAATGCATGTTCTGAACATATATACCAAGATCAAGTGAGATATTCCAAGTGTTGGTGCTTCTGTAGCCAAAATGGCATCTTCCAAGAGGGAGGGATTAGCTTGATTAGGTTTGCAGAAGGGCAGCAGAACTTTAGGAGGAGGGTGTCTCTAAGGGAGGCAAGAACCTCTAAACAGAACACCCACTGATTGATGTACAGGACACACAGGACTGGATTGCGATGGAATGGAGCACTTGGGTTCCGGAATCCAAGAGTTCTTCATTGCAAGATTTAGTTACAGACTGCATTTGGGAGAAAGGCTGTAACTTAGCGGTAGAGCATCTGCATGCAGAAGGTCCAAGGTTCAATACCCAGCATCTCCAGGTAGGACTGGAAGCATGTCTCCTGCCAAAAATCCTGGGCAGCTGCTGCCAGTCAGCATAGGGCTGTCATATGTCCAGATTTTCCCAAACATTACCAGGATTTCAAAGGCAGAATTGATGTCCAGGGGGGATTTCTGAAAGGTGGTGCTTTGTCCTGGATCTTAAGCAAGTCAACTGAAAAACTCAACAATTTTGGTGGTTTTGGGGTGTCCCGAAAACAACTAGATAGACAAAACAACTAGATAGACCAAGAATCTGACTCAGTGTTACGCATATTCTTTTGTTCCTGGTGAATGAAGCAAACTGAACAGTGGTTGATAGGACAACCTAGTCACTTCCTGGGTCCTTGTTCTCCACCCACAACCACACTCTCAGTTGTTATGATCAGGTGTTATCCAAAGCAGCCAGCCCAAATGCCTGCCATATCTTGGTCTAGTAAGGGAGGAGTTTCCAAGGCCATTAGTGGTTTTGGCATGGAAAAGAGAGCAAACCTGTACCCAAATTGCAACAGCAATTCTCTTTTGCAAATGTAAAAAAAATGCAGACAATTTTTTTTCAACTGGCTGTCCGCCTTCCTTCCTTCCTTCCTAATCCAGGCAGGCAGTATGCCTCAGGTTGCGTTAGGTTGTGCAATTCATTTTTCTTTATTTATCTATCAGATTACTGTCTCAGCTCAGGGCGTAGACTGTGGAAATCCAATATTTTCCCCTTACAACAAATTTGCAAGGTAGGTTAGGCTAGACAGAGTGGCTGGCCCAGACCTGGCACCAGCACCTCGCACACTCTCAGGTACCTGCCAGCACCACGGAAGGGTCCACAGGCTAGCCAACACCTGCCGTCAGGGTCCCTGTGGTGGGTGCCTGCCTAGTGGCTACAAGCTGTAATTTTTAATCACCCACAGTGCCCCAAAGTGAGAATGAGTTGTATCTAACTAGGGCCACATTCACACCAGACATTTAAAGCACTATGGTGTCACTTTAAACAGTCACGACTTCCCCCCAAAGAATTCTGGGAGCTGTGGTTGGTTACAGGAGCTGAGAGACCCTTCCCACCCCCACCCCAAGAGCTACGATTTCCAGGGTGGCTTAACAATCAGTCCCTCCTGTACTAGTTTGCTGAAAACTGCATTCTGGAAGTAACAAGCATTGGGGGTTGAAAAGACTTTAGGCATTTGGCAAATGTATTTAGCTACTGACAGCCCTTTCCTGGACCAATTGGGATCCACCCATGGCTTGGTAGATTCTGTTTGTCTGATGATCCAATGTGGTTCTTCCCCCTGCTCGTCCTTCACTCTGCTTCCCTGGCCCTGCTCAGTGGGCCAGGCCACTATGCTTGAAATCAAATGTGGATGCAATACTCCTCCTCCATACAGGAGAAGAGTCCTGCTGGATCAGACCAAAGGCCCATCTAGTCTAGCATCCTGTTCTCACAGTGGCCAATTAGATCCCTCCAGGAAGCACACAGGCAAGGAAGAAACACAAGAGCCCTCTCTCACTGTTACTCAGGACATAAGAAGAGCCCTGCTGGATCATGCCAAAAACCTGTCTAGTTCAGTGTCTTATTCCCTCAGTGGCCACACAGTTGTCTATCAGAAACCTGCATGCAGGACATGAGACCAACTGGATTGTCCCACTCACAATATTAGAAGTAGTACATACAGCAGATAGAAGCCAACTGAGTAGCTTTACTCCCCCTGAATTTATATAATCGCCTTTGGAAAAACCCATCAGACTTGGAGGATATTGGCTGGTCTGCAGACATCTTGATTTGCAACTCCTTCGTTTCTGTTTATTTTTTGAGCCCAAGGCAGGAACCACAGTCTGCCTCTAACTTCAAGTTAAAGACAATGTACCAGAAGCCGTCTTAACTGCTGCTAGGAAGCCTGGGATCTCCCCACCCAGCCCAGCCTCCTCCATTAGTAACTGTCATTGCTCCATAATCTAAGGGACAAGCCGCTCAAAGGGAACCCGAAGCAGGATGAAGGCGGGCGGGAAATTGCCTGATTAGCATCCCATTCAGAGAGTAAACTCTTGCCCTGGCTTTGCAGTGGGTGGGAACAAGCATTGCTCCTTCCAGAGAATAGCTGCCCAGTGGGGTTGGATCAGCCCCGCTGGGCTCACACCTTCCTCCTCAGCCTTTGATGTGGGATGCTGGGTTTTGGAAGCTGGCTGGCTTCCCTACTGGGGGCATTAGGAGCTAATTAAACCTTTGAATTTTCACTCGGCATGTGGCAGGAACACACTGTCCTCTGGAGAGGAGGAGGGCACCTGGAGGAACTGAGGAGGGCGGGAGAGTTAAAAAGAAGCAAAGCCAGGAGAGGAATGTGCAGGGAGGGAGGGAGGGAAAGGGGGGGCACTTAACTAGAGCCCTGTGCAAGGAGTGAGCACAGATAGCAAGAAAGGGGTTGGAACTCTAGCTCAGCACGGTTTGCACTGACTGGCAGCAGCTCAGCACTGACAATACAGGAACAAAAGAAGCCCCCTTATACAGAGCCAGACTATTTAGCTATGCCTCTTCCAATTATTTGAGGTTGCAGTCAGAGGCACAGACTTGAACCACATTTGGGGCTTCTGTAAGGGTCGTATGCAATGAATTCCATGCATATCTATATGCCTGTATGTGGGTTCTTATTGTTTTGTACCAATTCTTTCCCTCACCTGCTCATGATTCTTGTTGGCCCCCATTATCCCAACATTTCCAGCTACGATTGACTGGGGGACCATCCACTTTGCCTTGCAGTTGGACCTCGGGACTGAGGAGCTTACTTGCAGGGTCCATTTTACAGGATCAAATTTGCTCTGATGTGCAGCACCCACAAATGCATCAGGAGGGGCAGGGTGCCTTGAGTTGGGTCACCTTATCACTTATCACAATGTATCTCTGTTTGTCTCTCTCTCTCCCCAAACTGTGCTACTATCCAGAATGAGAGAGTGAGGATAATGGTAGCGGTTGTTCATTTTAAGTCATGCCTCTGCTTCCACACTTGGAGACGTGACTCTTGAGTCTTGGCCCTATAGTGCCAACTGCTGAGGCCATCCCAGCTGATCTGCATCTGATCCCCATAATCCACATTATACCCAGCTTCACCTTGTGCCTATGTAGACATTCTTGTTCGGCTGTGTACAGCCTACATCTTTTGGCAAAAGCAAAGTTAGTTTATAGTATTTTATTTATCTCTATTAGTATTTGTTTTGCTCTTCTTCCAAGGAGCTTGGGGCAGTGTACATGGTTCCTTCCTTCCCCTATAACTCATGTTGTCCTCACAGCAACACTTTGAGGTAGGCCAGGCTGGGAGAAGGTGACTGTCCCAATTGCACTTTGTGGCATAGTGGATACTTGAACACAGTTCTCCTCAGCCCATCACCCTAATCACTCCTAACTGGCTCTGATAGATAACTGGCTATGAGACAATCCTGGCCTCAGTTAAACAGATAAGCAAGATGCCAATAGTTGTCTCCTCACAAAGAAGTAGGATTTCTTCCATTCCCACTGTGGCTCACAGCAGGAATGCAAAGACTCTTTCCCCACAGCTTATGCAGAGAAACTCCAAAAGGGATATCCTTTTTGTTCTGCAACATCCCAAGGGGGCGGGCATCAAAAGAAGGGGGTTCTACAATCTCCCTGAGCTCTTTGTGATGTTGCTGAATTGCCTTTGCAGGTGCATAGCATTTTTTAAAAAAATGTTTAACCTTCCACTAGTCTGAACCCATTGCTTCTTGTCCTGTCCTAAGCAACTCAGCTACTCCTCCAAATCTTTGACATGTGCTGAAAATGTTTGCAAGCTTGCCTGGCTTACTTCCTCTCTAGTCTTTCCCTTCTCTAGACCAGAGACATATTGCAGCCTGAGCTCCTGTCCTCTCACCAGCCCCCATCCCAAGTGAACAACTGGAACCATTTTAACACAACATTTGCTTTTCATTTAGAGAGAAGCTGGTTTCTGTGACTTTTGAAGATCTCTCACTGGGAGGATGGACCCCTTGTCTATGTTGTGGTTGCTCTTGACTGCCTGCGGACTAGACTTGTCTCAGGCTGTGAACCCCTTTGCGGTGCAGCAGATCCCGCCTGACCCTTGCTATGACGAAAAGGGGGCACCCCGCCGCTGCATCCCAGAGTTTGTCAACGCCGCCTTTGGGAAGGAGGTCCATGCATCCAGCACATGCGGGAAGCCAGCGACCCGCCACTGTGACTCTTCCGACCCCCGGAAAGCTCACCCAGCATCCTACCTCACAGACCTCAACACTGCTGCAAACATGACCTGCTGGCGCTCAGAGACCTTGCACCATTCGCCCCAGAATATCACCCTCACCCTCTCCCTGGGCAAGAAGTTTGAGGTGATCTATGTGAGTCTGCAGTTCTGCTCTCCCCGCCCGGAGTCAGCTGCTGTTTTCAAGTCCATGGATTACGGCAAAACATGGGTGCCTTATCAGTACTACTCTTCGCAGTGCCGGAAGATCTACGGCAAGCCCAACAAAGCCACCGTCACCAAACAGAACGAGCAGGAGGCCCTGTGCACTGATGGGCACACCGACCTCTACCCCTTGACAGGAGGACTCATTGCCTTCAGCACTCTGGACGGGCGTCCGTCAGCCCAAGATTTTGACAACAGCCCCGTCCTTCAGGATTGGGTGACGGCCACGGACATCCGGGTCATTTTCAGCCGCCCCCATTTGTTCCGGGAGCTAGGGGGCCGGGACCACGAGGACGAGGATGGTGGGGCTAGCTCTTCTTCGTACTACTATGCTGTGGGCGAGTTTCAGGTCGGGGGGCGCTGCAAGTGCAATGGGCATGCCTCACGCTGCGTGAAGGACAAAGAAGGAAAGCTGGTGTGTGACTGCAAGCACAACACAGAGGGCCCTGAGTGTGACCGCTGCAAACCGTTCCATTATGACCGTCCGTGGCAGAGGGCCACCGCCAGGGAGGCTAACGAGTGCCTAGGTAAGAGAATTTCCTATCTTTCTGCATCCCGTCGCCTCCTATGACCTGGTGCTGTACATTGCTATCTGGTTTAGAATGGTTTCAGCCAGTCTTCTGGTCAAGCAGAACAAAGCAAAAACAAAAAAGCAAAAAACCTGGGTTGGGGAGATCACATAGGAACAAATACTGCTGATCTCCCCTACCTTGGCCCCCGCAAAAATCCCAACTTGTTGCACAACTGGCTCTTTGTGACATGAGCTGTCATATGCAAGTGCTCTCAGCCTATTTTGTTAGGTCAGGGATGGGGAACTGTTCCAGACTTCCCATGGTCTGGGTGCCAGCAGTGGGTGGGGCCAGAAGCAAAAGTGGGCGGAGTAATGGATGTACATTCTACCTTAGTACTGAAAGGTAAGTTTCTGCACACAAATGCACTCCCCTGTCTACCCTCTCTGGACTTCAGAAGGTACCTGTGAGAATTATCTACCTTGAGAGGGAGGATTCTTTTTCAGCCTGAGGACCCCATGCTTTCCTACTTTTCAGGGGTGGCATATCAGTACTGGGCAGGGCCAGATGTAGAAGTGACCCAAACGACGGGTGTAAACACACCCCTCTCCATCCAAACCAGTGGCGTAGCGTGGGGGTGCAGGGGGGGCCGGCTGCACTGGGCGCAACATCGGGGGGGCGCTCGCACTCGAACTCTCTGCCCCTACCTGGCTCACTCACTCTCTCTCACTGCAGTGCTGGCTGTGCAAATCCGATCCGAGCTGCCGGGTCGCCGCCCACTGTGTGTGTGTGGGGGGGTGCCAGGCGTGCGGTGCAGTGCGGAGAGAGAGAGGGGGACTATCTGGGGGAGGGACAGTGCAGCGGCCGCCCAGCACAGCGCTGAGCACGGGAGAGAACCACACAAGACCAGACCAGGCAGCAGCAAGAAGAAGCTGGCAGCTTCACGGGTTAGTGGGCGCAATCCACGGGTTAGGGGGCGCAAATTACTTGCCTTGCCCTGGGTGCTGACAACCCACGCTACGCCACTGATCCAGACAAGCCAAGATGCATGGTCAGAGTTCTAGGGCACATTCCAGCCAAGAAGAATGGTAGGAGGGATGGTGAAAGGTGTTGTCTAGGGAGAGGTTGTGGCCTATAGAGAGTCCCAAGAACCCAATAGAGGAGCCTGGAGGAATGCTTGTCACCCCTGTGTATGGTGAATTAAACAGCCCTGGGAAATAGTAGCTAGACATGGGGAGAGGTACGAAGGAGGTTGAAACCAAATGAATTCAGTAATGGGTGCCACAGAAATGGCATGGACTGGTTTTCATTCGTTGATATTCCAACAAATGCAGATTATTTTTAAACCGTTAGGGGACCTGTATGTATTATAGCTGGCTCCAGATTTAAGAGGTTCCTGTTATTGACTTCCTGAAGGCTAACAGTGAGGGCTTTTCTTGTAGCTCAGTGGTACAACAGGCTCCCCACCACCACCACTTTTCTTTCTTTGTAACATTATAGAGTAGCCTAGCACCTGGATGGCTGCCATTTTGTTTATCCAATGATGCACCAAATTGAGGCAGCCTCTGGTTCATTGTGGAGGAAAACCAAAATGGCAGCATCAGCTGAAATGCAGCAATCAAAGTTCAATACAGTGGCCTGGGGGCTGGATAGCAGAAGGGCAGGCAGTAGGTAGGTAGGT
The DNA here is from genome assembly GCF_965113315.1 of Podarcis vaucheri. Classification (NCBI taxonomy): domain Eukaryota; kingdom Metazoa; phylum Chordata; class Lepidosauria; order Squamata; family Lacertidae; genus Podarcis; species Podarcis vaucheri. The sequence goes on from NC_138752.1 coordinate 38,371,930, forward strand.
AGGTGGGTAAGTGACAGGGCAGTGCTGACACTCCATTTAGCTTCCTTGCCACCGGAATGAAATTAGACCAGGATCTGCATGGAAACCAGGCCCTTGGACCACAGGTTGCCCAACTGAGTCTTACATACGCTGATGTCACTGAACCTCTGTCCAGACTGCTAAGTACTAAGGAGGACTGAACTGCAGAATCAACAGCAGGAAACTCTGGTGGCATGAAACTGTACTAAGTATGGCCTGCACCTCTGTCAGCTCTCAAATGAATAAAGCGGTTCAGCAGAAAGCAGCTCAGGAAACTGCAGGAAACTCAACCTCAATGCAGGGAAGGCCGAGGAGTGTGATAAATTTCAACAGAGACCTGGCCCAAAGTCTCTCGAAGTCATTGGCGCCAGTGGCGTAGCGTGGGTTGTCAGCACCCAGGGCAAGGCAAGTAATTTGCGCCCCCTAACCCGTGGATTTGCGTCCCCAAACCCGTGGATTTGTGCCCCCTAACCCTAACCCCCAGATGTTGCGCCCGGTGCGGCCGGCCCCCCCTGCACCCCCCACGCTACGCCACTGATTGGCGCTTCCCTCGAACGCCCCTCCTAGCTAGCTGAACAAACACTTTGGGGAGATTTCCCCCTTTAGCATCCCTATGGGGGTCAACCCTTTGGCAGATGGGACTGAAAAGGCAAACAAGAGGAGAGAAAAAGGAATGCAGGCGTAGGGCTTTGGGGAGGAGGGAGGCAGTGTCCCTTTAAGACACCCCTGACGGGTCCACCCGCACAAAGGCGGCTTAGCAGAGCTGCCGTGTGAAAGTTTTTCCTGTCGGCTCCATCTCCTATTTCTCCCTTTCCTCCTGCAGGCTTTGTGCCTTCTGTGAAAGAGCCCCTCTATCACACGCCTCCGAAAGGGGGCTTAGCGGCTGAAAGCCGGATTAGCTCCTCCAGCGTTCCCCTCTGTGCCTTTCAACCATGACATCTCCCCGGCCAGCAGGAACAGACGCAGCAATTAGCACCAATTAAAGGGAGAGGGCCCGCCTGGGAAGTCCCCACCCCCCACCCCACAACACTGTTTCTGCAGCTAGCCCAGGCTACCCTGTGCCACACACTGTACAGGCACAGGGAGTGTGTGTCATAACCTTGCAGGACATTCTGAGAGCTGCCTTCTGGGTTCCAGAACATATTAGCCAGCCCTTTTTATTAGCCAAGGGAGGCAAACTGATGGGGATTGCTCTACAAATGTGGTGCGGGCAGAGACACTTGTGCTACAAAGAGCTGTGTGGCTCTGCAGATGTGGCTACTACAGAGATGTTGTGGCTGCAGGGCTGTTGTCAGCATCTAACACTGCCAGGCGGCTGCTGGGGCCTTCCTGCCCCAGGAGGACACAGTGCTGGTGCTTGTTGTAGATCCCCATCCTTTAAAAAAAAAAGTTTGTAGCCTGCCTCTCTGAGCAGTGCCAGGAAGCTGAGTCTACTGCAGGGAAGCTGCCTCATGCAGTCAGGCTACTGAACAATCTAGGCAGACAGGCAGTGGTTCTGAAGGGTTCCAGGCAGATGTCTCTCTGAGCCCTAACTGTAGATGCTGAGGATTGAGCCTGGGACATTCTGTGTGCAAGGCAAATCCTCTTCCACTGATCCTCTTCCTCAGCCCTTCCCCTCACCTGTGATTCCAAGCCTAGAACCTTTCTAGGTGTTTCTACCTCAGTTTCTTGACATATGTACAATGGGGTAGGGAACGTAGGAAGCTGCCTTATACTGGGGCAGACCATCAGTCCATCAAGCTCAGTCTTGTCTACAACACTGACCGGCAGTTGCTCTCCTGGGTTTCAGACAGGGAGTCTTTTCCAACCCTACCTGGAACTGTTAGAACAACTGCTCCCCGATCACCCAGCTTTCATTCTGGAGGAGCTCCATCTTCCATAGCAATGAGAATGTCTAAAACTTTTCTTTTCCCTCAACCATACTGCTTGGTAGATTCCATCATAATTTAATTTCTGACTGGTGTATTCCATACGTAATTGTTGGAGTTTGTTTGTTTGTTGTCACTGGTGCTTGCTTTTCACTCTCAAGGCTGAGGTGGATGCTTCCAACTATTATCTCATGTAACATGCATAATCCTAAATTCAATAAAAAAAATTGGAGGGGAGAGACCTTCACAGATAGCGTGAAATGAATTCCAACTCCTAAAAAACAAGAACAACCATAGTTTCTTGCTTGGTTGGAAGGAAGCAGATTCATAGAATCATATCATTCTAGAGTTGGAAGGGACCCCAAGTGTGATCTAGTCTGAATCCCTGCAATGCTGGAATCTCAACTAGATCATATATAAGAGGTGGCCCTCCAACCTCTGCTTAAAAACCTCCAAGCAAGGAGAGTCCAGCACCTCTCGTGGGAGTCTGCTCCACTATTGAACAGCTCTTACCATCAGAAACTACTTCTTGATGTTTAGTCGGAATCTCTGTGTAACTTGAATCCATTGCTTTGGGCCCTACGCTCTGGAGAAAACAAGCTTGCTCCATCTTCCACGTGACAGCCCTTTAGATATTTGAGGATTGCTATCATATCTCCTCTCCGGCTCCTCTTTTCCAGGCTAAACATACCCAATTCCCCCAACCATTCCTCATCAGGAATAGAGAGTCACAGCTTCCCCATTCTGGAGTGGACATCAAGAGGAGCTGCATTAGTTGCAATGCTCTCTCTGTGTGCTTGATTTCTGCTTGCCACAACACTGCCCCTTTGCACTCTATGCAGAATCTTTGGACCATGAGCCTTGACATCTGGCACTCATGTTCTGTGGCTTATACCATATTTTTCACTCTATAAGACACACCAGACCACAAGACGCACCTAGTTTTTGGAGGAGGAAAACAAGAAAAAAAATATTCTGAATCTCAGAAGCTAGAATGCGCAGTGAAAGCAGCAAACCCTCTTCTGGCTTCTAGGATAGGTGCGCAGCCTGCATTCGCTCCATAAGATGCACACACATTTCCCCTTACTTTTTTTGGGGGGGGGGGAGTGAGTCTTATAGAGCAAAAAATACGGTATTTATATTTTAGGGTTGCTACTGGTGCAAGGGTGAATTTGCTTGCCTGCCTTTTCCTTCTCTGTCCTCTTTTCCTTGTCAATCATAAACCTGCAGACAGAGACGCTTGCATTTCCTTATTCCTTGTGCAGCACCTAGACAACTGAGACAGATGTTAAGAAAGGTGTTAAGGCTGGGCACAGAGATTGAGGTATCCTGTCAACACAGTTAGGATTGTTGACATGGATAGTCTCCGCACTCCCCTATCCTGCCTTTGTCATACACACCCTCTCTGTCTGCATTTGACTTGGAATAAATGTGTCAGTACAGTTGCAAAATCCTGGGTTGCTGGACCTGTGCAACTTCTTTCTCTCTGTCTCTCTGAAAGAAAGATGCTCAGTGGCAGAGCATCGGTTTGGCATGCAAAATGCCCTGTGTTCAATCCTCAGCATCTCCAGGTAGGGTCAAGAGAAAAGATGGGGGATAAATTTGATTCAGTTTGCATTTAAAGGTGAACCTACCAAATTCACACTTTCTGAAACAATGTGCCAACAAAAACGCAGGCATCCTTAAAATCCACGTTCCTTCAGATTTGCAGTGCGGTTCTGCAGCCAAGTGATGTATAAGAAAATGCATATTGAAGGTAAAGTCTGCATAAAAATGCATATATTAATAACAATGCATTATATTGTGGCAAAATGCTTTGCAAAAATGTGTATAATAGGCAAGATTGCATACAAACGTGTGTATTAGGAGAAATTAACACTAAAATGCTGTGGGTTTTTTCATGAAGATTAAATTCATTTATTTATTGCAATTTACTGCAAAAATGTGGAGAACCAAATTTAAGATTAGAAAAAATAGAAATTGAGAAAACTCAAATCTACAGATCGCTCCATCCCTAGTTGAGAGTAAACCGCTGTCTAAAGTCTTAGGGAGTTGCTGCCAGTCAGTGTAGACCATACTGAACTAGATGGGCCAATGATTGGACTTGGCATAAGGTTGCTGCTGCCTGTGTTCCTGTGTTTCTTCACATAAGAACATAACTGAAGTACCATAATTTTAATCTGTTTTAGTATTTATTTTAAACTATGGTGATTATCCCCCCCCCCCGCGGTTTTATTATTTTACCTTTTTGTAAATGACTTTGTGCTTGTTTTTTAACAATCAAGTGGTGCATACGGTTTTTTGGATCAAACCAAAAGCCCATGTAATCCAGCATTCCATTCTCACAGCATTCAGAGCATCAGCGGAACACTGTGGCTCATGACAGGACATTAATGTAACCAGTCCTTACAGCCAGTCATAGCCTCTTCCTCTCGTGCATGGAGATGTGGTTTGGCCACCAGGTTTCGTAGGACAGCAAGCTGTGATTATTTACCATTCCCAGGTCTTTGGGATGGTGTTTGTGTGAGGCTTCTGAGAGAGAGAGAGAGAGAGAGAGAGAGAGAGAGAGAGAGAGAGAACTCATTATTTTCTTCTGGGACAGCATGGCAAACTCTGTGTCAAAGAGAGACCGTCCCAATTTAATCAAAGATTGGTGGGTGGCATGAATGAATTTTTGTGTGCATGTTTTCCTAAAACGAAAATGTGTCTGGTTACTGAAACAAAAAACACAACTTGGATCTGAACAGTTTTCAGGATTCAGTACATTTGTGGTTTGGGCACATTTCCAAGTTGTGGGTTTAGTGTGTTTGGCACAAACCTTTGGTTGTCTGCAGCTTAATTTTCTTTTATTATTATTATTATACTGAAAAAAAGGAAGACCGGATGAGTTGTTCAGCTGGGAACGTTTAAAGCTAAGGAAACTTGCCAGTGCAAGGGATAGTCTAGGTGATCATATTGTCCCTTCGTGTCAGGATGCCTGAATTATTTCTGCTAGAATCTTTTTTTAGAAATCTCTTTCCCTTCCCTCCAAATCACTAAGATGTTCCAATGGAATATATATTTTTAAAGAGATGCATTTTCTTTTGTTCTGAATATTTTGGTCTGCTCAGATCATTATAACAAAGGTCATATTTATTGATGAAGAGTGCTAAGTTCAGATGGGATTTGCTCCACAAATATGGTGGAGACATTTTCTGCCACAAGGAGATGAATGCAGACAGAGAAGAGAGATGCTACAGCTACAGGGCAGGTGTCAGCAGCTGGCATCTTTGGGCAGATGCTGGGGCACCAGGGCCCTAGGATGTCTGCACTGGAACCCCCGGTAGCACGATCCCGGTGGGGCACCATCACGGCTGTCCCCCGCCTGCGCTAGGTGCCACGCCCCCACAGGCGGCGCGCCATGCTCCCAGGACGCACACTACGCCCCCGAGACGTGCACCAGCCATGCCCCCCACCTGCTCTCCGCCCCTCGGTGCCGGAGCATGAAGTTCCGCCACTGGCACCAGATAGCTGGATCCAGCATCTCTCTGAGGCTACAATATCCTGGAGCGATATGTCGAGGAAACTGAGAGGAAATTAAAATGGCAGTTCAGAGCCAGTTTTTCTGGTACTGCTCAGAGCATGTCACAGAGTGGTTGCTTCACTGCCACCACCAGGTAGGTCCACAAGGGCCCACTAACTGAGGACATTCAACCATTACAGCCTCGAATCTGAGGCTGGCTGAGTGACCAATCTTTACCTGAGAAGGGGGCCTTTATGTGAGTGGGGAGCCTCAGACCTAGGGGACGAATGTGCCCACCCCCCTCGGCCTCTGTGTCTGGCCCTCAGAACTCTCCCCAGGCCGCACTTCTCATTGGCTCTGCCTCATTCCCTCCTTGAGTGTTTTTGCCTGGTTGGAATGGGTCCTTGAACTCTGATCATCCCTCTTGCTTGCCTGCATGGGGAAGAGATGGGTGTTTGTTTGTGTGTGAGTAAGTATGGAGGCTGACCTTCTGAACAAAGGCAGAATTTAACAGGGGCAACAGAAACTAGGGACTACTGGAGAGGCAAGGACTGAACAATAACACACCTCCCCTAATGCGGCACTCATTTGCCACCTAATAATATACCTCTAAGTCTTGTAAGAACACGCTCTCCTCCTCCACACTTATGGCATGAGCCAGATATGTATCAAGAAAAACAGCCTTTTCCACTGCGGTTGGATGCTCCCTGTTTTCTGTGGAACAAGGGCTTGTAGATGGGGCTGCAAAATTAAAAACAAACACAGCTATTATACCTTCAGACATTTCACAGATGAAAATGGAGACATTTATAACCCGGGTCACCTCATTTCCGCTGGTTCGTTTGCTGGTGGCAATGATGGGTGTTTCCCCTTCTCATCCTGGGATGCCCTCTGTGAACAAGGCCATGTACTATATGATCACATAATGTTAGTCCATGATTATATGTTATTCTAGTTAGAATTCAGGTTGGGTGGGGTGGGGAAATGGTTGCCATTGGGAAGGTCACCACCACCTTAGCCGGGGGAAATGGAGTCAAGGAATATACGGAAGCAACAATTGAAGAAAAGGTAGACCTGATCCATCCTTTCCCCTCCTGAAGCACCCCATGGGCAGCATTCTGGGGGCCACATAGTGGGGCAGGGGGAGCCAGAGGCAAAAGGTAGGCAGGGCAACAGACACAACTCTGCAGGCTACATTTCAGCCACACAAAAACAAGAGGTTCACACAAGTGCTTGACTATTTGTGTAGTCAAGAGAAGGGAGAGGTACATGGAAACACCTGCATGGATCAGGGCCTGAATGAGAGCCAGGATGGGCTGTATAGCACCTGCATAGGCTCCCAGGCTGAGCTGCTTCCTTGTTGTGCTACCCACCATGATGCCAAGGTTTTGTTCCTGGCCAGTCACTGCTAGTTTAGTGAATTTGTGGAGGGTATCACATGCTAGTCCCATTGAAATTAATGGACATTACTAACTTAGGTGCATTAATTTCATTGGGTTTACTCTAAGTAAAAGCTAGTTGAATTCTATCCTATTATAGGATTTTGTGTTTCAGTGAGCATCACTTTACCCTTGTTTATATTGAATCACACTGACCATTTCAATTCCCCTTCACCGAGTTTGGAGGGAACCTTTTGAAGCTCTCCTCAATTTCTTCTTTTTTTAACCACCCTGATCAATTGGGATTCATCAGTAAACTTGTCTACCTCACTGCTCATCCCCACCTCCAGATCATTTTTGAAAAAGCTAAAAAGGTGCCACCAGTCCCAATGGCAATACTTGGGAGAATCTGATTTCTATATCCCTCCATCGGGAGAACTGTCTGTTTTCTCCTGCTTTCTGATTCCTGTTCCTTAATAAAGTTACTAATGTATAAGAGGAGTGCTAAGCTACTCTGGAACCTTTGATGAGGGGCTTTACTGGAAGTTTTTATGAAAGTCTTAACTATATAATGCTCACTCGACCACCCTTATCTATACGCTTGTTGACACTTTTAAATAATTCGTAAGAGGTTAGTGAAACAGGACTTATCCTTCCAGAAGCCATGGTGGTTCTGCTTCAGCAAGGCTTGTTCTTCTCTGATCTTGGTAATTGTATCTTTAACAGTGCTTTCTACCAATTTTCCTGAAACAGGTGTTAAGTTACTCAGCCTGTAATTTCCTGGATCCTTTAAAAAAAATGATGTCACATCGGCCACTTTTGAGTCCTCAGGTGTGGAGGTTGATCTTAGGAACAAATTGCTTATTTTTCTTAGCAGATTAGCAGTTTCACATTTGAGTTATTTTAGAACTCTCACGTGGATGCCATTTGGATGCAGTGATTTGTTGATAATGCCTAGAATTTCAAATTTCACCACCACGATTTGTCTCAGTTTCTCAGTCTTACTTAATGAGAAAGTTAGTTCAGGTGCAGGTTAGTTCAGGTTCTGTCCCACATCTTCTGCTATGAAGACAGATGCAAATAATTCATTCAGATTCTCTGCAATCTCATTATTCTCCTTTAGCACACCTCTGACTCTTGTCCAAAGGTCCACTCACCTTGTAACACACACCTCTGCAGCTTTACTCACAAGTAAGCCCAGCTAAATTCAATGGGTTTTACTCCCATATAAGTGTGGATAAGATTTCAGCCTTTATGGGCTTGTGTATTCACTAGAGTCAAGATGCACAGAACACAGAGATATGATAGAGATGCCCCTGGAGTTTCCAATAAAGTTCAAAGGATCATTTTTCAGTATAAGCATGATTAAACTGAAAAAGCAAAACAACACAAGTAACAAATGTAATACAAGAAATGATTTTTTTAAAAAATGCAAATTAAGCTGTGGCAAATTTTTCATGATCAGCTTAAAAAATTAATTTTAGGAATCTTTCCACTTAAAACAGAATTCAGAGGAAATGGGATACAGCACAGAGCTAGCCAGAGAAATTATTACACACATACACACAGCCCAATCTCACCCATAGTTTCAGAATGCAACTTGGGCTGTGCTAGAGAGTTAAAAATAATTTAGAATGAATTTACTAAGTCAGGACTGTTCACTCTAGTCAGACACCTATATTTAGGTATGATCTGCCTCCTGCTTTGATATCTGATCCCTCAACTTTATTTTAATTCTCGTCGGTGTCATCCTGATATTAATTGATATTTCTAAATTGGCAGTTAATCTATTTGGGGTGCTGAGCTTGCTGAATCAAAGCAAAGCACTTTTCAACATTGCTCTTTGAAAACCATTCAGAATGCGTTCAGTTGCAAAGTCCAAACTCAGCCTGCACCGGGTGACTTTTCATGCTGATACTGGACCAAAACGTAAGGTTTGCAGAGCCATAAGTACTTAACCAGAGTGCTTGACAAGATCTGAAATACTTTGCATATGATTATGGCAGCCATTGTTAAATCTGAGCTGCTAGATAGCTCACATGTATTGTTTTGCAAGCAGAGGTTGCTGGAAATGCGTAGCTCAAAGTTTACAGAATAAAGTCATAAAGATTTAATCTATTAGTCAACATTGACATAGGGCAAGATGAAGCCTGTTTTGTGCCTAGCAGTTATCTAGAATTATCATCAAAATACAAATGTTAAAGCACTGCAATTTTCTTGGCCGTACCTTAGGAACAGGTTGACCAAACAGTGAAAACATTCATGGCAGGGACGGAACCTAAATCTCCCTCACTTTCAGTTTGGAAGGTCTGTTAATTTAGTTGCTCATGCACTTGCTTTGTGGAGAATCATGTGGACATACAAAGCTTCCTTATACTGAGTAAAAGTGTTGGTTTCTTTAGCCCAGTTTTTAGAGTGGTCAAGTGTGAAACTGGACAGGACTCCTGAATCATCATCTTCATCATCGTCATGCATTAAATCTATATACTATCCTTCATCCAAAGATTGCAAGGTGGTTTACGGTATAAAAAATGTCAGAAACAGCAACTTGTGCCCCATGTTCCATGCCACTGATGCCCTGCTCATAGTCATAGTGTGTGTGTGGAAGTTAGCAGTTAATTCCAACCTTCATGTTCAGTGTCTTGCATGCAGAAGGTTCCCAGCACCTTCCGATAGGGCTGGGAGAGAACCATGATTGACATCCTAGACTGCCAGTCGGTGTAGAAAATATTGAGCCAGATGAAGCAATGGTCTGACCTAGTATAAGGCAGCTTCCTATGTTCCTTTGGTCAGAGGCTGTGCTACTCTGATTACCATCAGCTGGTGGCAATGAATAAATGAGGGGTGTTTCTTTTGGGGTCCTGGAGGCATCTGGTTGAGCACTATAGGAAACAGGATACTGCATTGGTAAATGGACCATCCAGTGATGCAACTAGATTATTTTAGATCCTGGACTTAATGTTCTTATGAGTGTCTCCTTTATAGAAAACCATGGGCATGGGGAGGCACACAACATTTCCCTTCCATTCCAACCACGGTTCCATGCTTTGCATCTGCGTCTACATCCTTGATGTTGTTGTCTCAGCTTCAGGATCTGTCCTTCCAGTGAGCACTCAGGGCTGATTTCCTTCAGAATGGAGAGGTTTGATCTTCTTGATCTTCTTTGACATCCTTGATAGGTTCAAACAAAAACCAAGCAAACAGAACAGCTTGCCAATCCTGTAGTTTGTTCAGGGTGCTGAGAGCTGTTAGAAGGCTCCTATTTCCCTGACAGAGCTGCAGGTCCCAGAGTTCCTTGGGAAAAGGGGCTAACTGTTAAAGCATCCTGAGAAAGATAGCTTTGTAGGAGGAAAAGGAGGGTTTCTTAACAACTTTCAGCACCCTTCGTGAACCACAGCTCCCAGAATTCTTCAGGAGAAGCCATGCCCTTTCAAAATAGTATCATGGCACTTTTAAATGCGTGGTGTGAATGTGGCCTCTCCTCACTTCGACGCCACCCCTGAAATGACTGCTCTCTCTGGTGCGATCAAGGCAGCCCCTGGTACAGGGGCCAAGCTAAACATGGTGTGCAACTCCAAACCTGCTTATTACTGAATGGTTTCATTAAGATGATTTTGGGTGGTTGAGGGAGTGGTGGCATTTTGAGGACCTGGATTGCCCTCCTACACGGCGGAAGTAGCAACCCTGCCCTGCAGGCATTGCAGCCAGGCACTTCTCCAGTGAAGGCATGGGGTGTAGCTCCGATCTGTTGTGGCTTTGGCATTGAGGTCTGCTCTAGAATTTCATGGAGACTGTTCCATTGACTAATTGCTCCCAGCCAGATCGCAGACAGTAAGTGTTCTTAATGCTCGGTAATGCTTAGAGGAAGACGGCAGGTTACGGATTCCTGCGGGAGGAGGGTGGCGGACGTCGGTGGCCTTTAGAAACGGAGCGGAGAATTGCAGCGTTATGTAATTGGCCCATTATTTACAAATTAATTGAACCTGTGATTGTTTAATTGGTCATGTGATTTTTGAAAGGCGGGGTGAGGTGAGGGGGGAGAGAAATTGGCTGCCCTTGTGTGAGGAAGGAAGCGAGCTCCTATATAATTAGCCTGAAACTATGCAATTAAATTCTTATTAATACCCTCAAACAGCAGGGACCATTCAGGCCTTTAATTAGTGATTAACATGAGACAGGGAGAGATTGAGCTGTAACAAAAACTGGCTCGTGGTTGCAGCACAAGTTTTTAGCTGCTCTTCCTCCCCTCGACTTGGGAGGGAAAGGGAAGAATATGCAAACGACATGCTTCGTGGTGGAAGATCAAGCGCAGTCATGTTGAGGAAAGGATCTGAGGGAGACATGCCAACCCTACCGCGTAGGCTGCTTGTTTTCTTCTGCAACCTGCCTTGGGATTTAATTTGCTCTTGGATGCTGACAGTCGGGTCTGGTGGTCTAGAGCAGGTACGGGGGACCTTTTTCAGACACAAGGGCCATACTGCCTAGTGGGGAAAGTTCATGAGGGTCGCACATGCCAGTGGTGGGCACGGCCCAGGGATGCCAACTTGAATAAAATATTTGAGGGGGCAGGTAAGCCACACCCCACATAATCTTATCACATGATGCAGTGCACACACACCATTTGAATGGCGATGCCCATCAACTTTGGGGGGGCTTGGCCCCCTCAAATATTTTATCAGGGTGGCTGAAGACCCCTCAGCCCCTAGGCCTTGGCTCTTATGGTAGGGCCAGAGGCAAATGATGCATCTTCAGAAATAGTGACTAACATTTAAATGGGAAGATACTGCATCTCGCCATAAGTGAGGGAGAGAGCAGGACCCAGGTGACCTGTGTGCCTTGATCGAGCTGCTCTCTGGGTGCAACAAAGTCCTCTCCTGCTCTCCCTTCTTATGGATCTTTATATTTAAACCACACTTGGACCAGGCAGCCATTCAAGCACAGATGTTGCTTGCTTACGACTCCCATCAGCTCCCACCTGTACCACCAATAGTCAGGGATGCTCAAAGATCAGCAGCATCTGCTGCATGCAGGTTTTCCACCTTTGAAACAGAGAACTGTGGTCTGTAAAGGAGGAGACATGGTCAACCTAATTCTGCCCTTCATTTTTATTTGTTAGGGTTTTTTGCCCATATCATTTGCAATTGTAGCTAGTCTTTGCAAAACCATCCATCTTCTATGCACAGGCTGAATTCTTGAAAGGATACGTGTGTACGTTGCATTCTCTCCAGGGTCTCATTATGCCTCGATTTCCAAAAATTTCCTAGTGGTATTAATATCTATCCACATGCTAGAGCAGGAAAGTTATTTTTCTGCTACTGGCTTTACCCCAACCTTGGGAGTGATCTTTCAAAAAACAGACAGCTGAACAAAAAGCCTTTGACTTCACTGATGGCAGAATCTGGCTGCTTTGTGCTTCGTTTGAACAATGCCTCCCACATTGTTTGGCATTTACTAGATATCTTAAATACTTTGGCTTCGACACTGCTAGCTGCCACAGTGTTGCTCCCCAGGTGTTATCAATTGTATATGTGGTTTAGCAGTGGCAAACTTTTAACTGCCAATGCAGCCACATGCATGATGTGGACTAAAATCTTATTTTCCCCCCATCAAAATTCATGGATTTAAAAGTGGGGGAGGGGGAATCTACTGTTTAATGATAGCAATTGTTGAGAGAACAACACAGTGGTTAATGACCAATATGATGCATGGAAACATCTCCTGGATTAAACCAAAGGTCCATCCAGTCCAGGGGTTGTAGCACCTTTTCTACTTTGAGGGCCATATTCCCTTCTGGGCAACTTTCTGAGGGCCACATTCTGGTGGGAGGAGCCAGAGGCAAAAGTGAGCAGAGCAATATGTGCAATTTTTACCTTTGTAAACTAGACTTGATTTTTACACATGCCCCTCTCTCTTCTTATACAATAAGCAGTAATGAACATGTACATCCCAAGAAAGACTCTTCTTTCCCACTCCTTCCTAGTTTCACCTCCCTACATTACAATCAGGCTATTTTCAACTCATCACCTTCATCTTATTCAGGACACACAAGTGGGTGGGGGAAGGAATGTCCAAAAGCAACCGTTTCTATTCAGATCTGTCTCTCTGGCACAATTGGGATTGTTTCTGTTCCACTACAGTTCAGTTTCTGCCAAATACCGCAGTATTAATCTCTCACTGTCTGCTGTTAACATAATTTCAGAATTATTTACGTAAGTTACAAATTTAGCATAATTAATGATTTAATTATTCCCATGCCATTCATTTAAATGCAAACACAATTTAAACTGGAAGTAGGGGGTTTAACAATCACTTATTATTTGCAGACTGAAAAACAACAATAACAACAAATACCAATTGCCATTCGGTGGATTTATTTCTCTTCCAGACATCAGACCAATAAGGGAAAATTGGCAATTTCCACTTCTGTTTCCATTTAGAGCTAATGGTTGCATTACTCCACCAACCCACATCTACCTGGAAACCCACCATCATCCCTACTAGTTCCAGTGGGCACCTGCAACCACTGCCTGTACTTATGGGGCTCCCACACATTTTGGAACCCGGAACCTCCACAAGTAAAGGAGGATTCCCTGCCTTAGACAGTCTCCTTTAAACACACAGAGGGCACTAGGGATGGGGATGGAGCTCGCACCCTCATGCATTCTCCCCCCTTCTTGCATATTCAATTAAGGCTGGAGGAATGCTTGAGTAAGATTCCCATTGATAACCATTCATGAGAACTGGCCTCTGCATCTTCCATTGATGGTACTGTGGTTCCTTTGAGGGACTCGGGATTTCGTTCCTGGCTACTGTCGTTGTCTGAAAACAAGAGGGGATGAGCGGAGTAGGCCATATGCAGAAGCTTAAGTAATTTTCTGGAACAGTTTCTTTCCCCTCTGGGAGAGAGTAGCAGCCAAAATGGAAAATATCTCCTGCACAGGTTACATGCAAAGGTTGCCAGTGCAAACCGAAACAGCGGGAGCTCTAGTTAGCTCTAAATACTTGTAGCTGTCCAGACGGATTGGATCCAGAAAGTAAATTGGATATCTTTATTTCTGTTCCAGGCAGATCTGTATAATCTGTCTTCAAGAAGCAGATGCGCTCATTTACTTTATCTGATCCGTGATCATTAACATGGAGCGGGGAGGCCTTAGATGAGCAGTAGAGTGTCTGAGTTGGCTCCAGGTCCAGTCCCCAGCACCTGCAGCTAAGGCTGAGAACAAATGCCCATCTGACACCCTGGAGACCCACTTCCTGGACAATCCTGAGCTAGATGGACCAATGGTCTGATTCAGTAGATAGCCACATCCTGGGTGTTAATATAGGTTATTATATTAATATATAAAAAGTTATGGGTTCTAGCACAGTCCAGTTGCTTCCATATTCACCCTCGTTTACATGGTTCCACCTGTTCAAAGAGTAGCCATCAACATGTAAAAAAGGAGGGAATGCGTCACTGAACAAGAGGATGGAAGCTTGCCTAAAAGTTATTCTCTTTTATGGGTACGTGCAAATTTAATAAGGAGGACTTTGATGAGGGGACCTGTGTGTGCCTGCTTAGTTTGCTGTCCTGGTGCTGCTCCCTGTTGATAGGTGACTTCAAGCTCCCTCCAACTTTAAACTGGACTTGGACAACAATTCATGTGGTAGACACCTCCAAGCAGAGGACGGTCCTCATAAAGTGGTTGTCTTTCTTTTCTAGCAGATGATAAGTCTAGGAGGTGCAGGGACTTGTCAATAGTGGCTCCAAAGTTTAAGAGTTACTTACTTGACGATGTAGAAATATCTTGTTCCTGCAAAGGTTTATGTGATTGTGATGTGGTCTCTTCTTTGGGACTTTGCGGGAACAGAATCCCAGGCTAGATACTCCTTTGGTCTGGGAGGAAGCTAAGTACAGAAAGAACCATGGCTCATTGGTGTCAGGGCACCTCTCTTGCATGCAGATGACCTCCAGTTCAATGCCTTGTATCTCCAGTTAAAAGGATCAGGTTATAGGGGATGACTGGAAGACCTCTGTCTGTGACCCTGGAGAGTTTTTGTCAATCAGAGTAGACAATACTGAGCGATATGGACAAACGGCCTTACCTGGTATGAGGCAGCACCTTCCAGTGTTGGTGCAACTGCAATGGTGCTCCAGTTGCTTAGGTGCTGCTGTGAGTCGTTTTAAGCCTCTCTTTGGCCTCTGGCCTTGCTAAGCTAAACTGTTACTGATGAAGTCAGCGGCAATGAGACAAGCCTGGGCAATTATTTACCCATGCTTCCTTCCCATCTCACCTCTTCACCTCTGATGAATAGTCCTTGAGGGCTTCCCTAACAAAGGGAGCAGAATGCGGAACGTCCTGTACATGGGAACTTCAGGTCAGGAGGAGGGATGTGCCAGCTGCCGCTCCCCAAGCAAGAAGCAAGCCATCAGTGGAGCCAGTGTGGTGTAGTGGTTAGGGAGTCAGACTTGGACCTGGGAGACCAGGGTTCAAATCCCCACTGAGCCATGAAGCTCTCTGACCATGAGCCAGTCAGTGCCTCTCAGCCTAACTTACTTCACAGGGTTTTTGTGAAGATAAAGTAGGGGAGGGAGAGAACCGTGTAAATCAGTGGTGAGCCAGAAGTGCCAGTGGGAATGGACACATCTGTCTATTTCGGTTTCTGTCAGCTTCTCATTTTTCCAGCCTTAAGTTCTGTTTGCCACATTTCTGCATCAGTTTGCTATTTTTTTCAGTTCTCATGAAAATTCACTAGCGTTTTGGTGCACATTTTTTCTAATATACACATTTTAGAATGCAATTTTCCTAAATTTTATTTCTGCAAGCAATTTTCACCTAATACAATACATGTTTGTATGTTATTTTTATGAATGTGTACATTCTTACGCACACCTTCCTCTAATATGTGTGGTTTGTACACATTTTGTGAGTGGAGAAGAGCAGCGCAAAATTCAGATAAGTACAAATATCAGAGGGTAGTTGCATTTCAGTTCATGTATTGTCTTGGGAAGTCTGATTAGGTGAGTCCGCATTAAAAAATCTGAAATGAGCCAAGTATCTGTGAATGACACTGTTATCTCTTCCCAATCAAGCTCTCCCTATTTAAATCCAGGCCCATTAAAAGGTAGGCATGGAGCCTCTCCCAAGCCAGAGCTAGAGTGGCCACCTACGCATCACCCAAAAATGTATCGCCAAAAGGAAAACAGGACGAAAGAAGACAGAGATTTGCATAAAATTTGCACATGCTAATTGAAGTTTATAGTTTCAAACTGAGAACTACTGAGTTGTAACCAACTAAGCCCTTCTCAGAGTAAACCCCTTAAAATTAATAGACCCGTGTTAGTCATGCCCATTAATTTCAGTGGGTCTACCCTGAGTAGGAATAACACGGGATGCAACCTGCTTTCTGTAAGTTAAATAGAAATGCAACTCAGCTTACCATAGTGGGGAAGATGGTGGCCTACAGTATGTGTCTGCTCACTCTGTTGTCCAGGTTGTACTCCCTGTAGATGGGCGATGTGTTGCTTTGTCCTCCTTCTTGGACACGTGTTAGTGGCTGCCTTAATGGTTTGACATCAGGGTCAACTCTAGGGACCCCCTTTTGCATCCTCTCCTTTGTTAAGCCTTCATACTCTGCCCCATAACTGTTGCTTTATCAAATTTAGGAGCTGGTGGAGCTGCCCTTCTAATTCCTTGCAATGCGTTGGTCTGAGGCATTTTGGGAAAGGAAAATGGCGGCCTCAATCAGTTTCCCACAATGCCCCAGAGGAGTCACATGGGGCATATAAATGGTGGCTCCAGCATGCCCCGGTTCTCAGTGGAGTCCCTTAAAAGGGTGACCCAGGGCAGGCGTCACCAGGAGCAGAGTGTTGACAAGCCCTGGCCACAACCTGAAGATTCTGGTTGCTGCTGCCAACTCAGGATTGAATCCCCTTGTGCACCAATTGGAGCCTGACATTTAAGAGAATTTATTGTCATGTTCTTTCTGATTTGCCCCATGGGTTTTACGGAGGTGTTTTTTATATATACAGGCAGGTGGGTGGATGCACTATGAAAATATGCTTATTGTTCAGTCAAATCTTGCTCTGTAGTTAGGATGGAGCAAAGGCTCTTGGGAAGGGATACAGGGAACGCTGCTCTTAGCCAGCGTGAAGCTATTTGAGCTCCCGGAGTCTTCCCCCATGTGCTTCAGAGCTGTTTGATCTTCAAGGGGTTCCCCATCCCCCGGCCCTCCCCACTTTCTTCTGTTACAAAGAGAAACAGTGAGGTCTGCAAAGCACGCCAGGATGCCGGGTGGAGGGGGGGGCAATGAGTTAGCCGAGAGGAAATTTCATGCAAATGATAAGCAGGCCCAGCAGTTAAATCTTGGGCTGACACATTAATGAATTTCACAGCACGCCTGGAAAAACTCTCACCCTGGCCAGGATTCGTTCGGGGAAGGGAGGAATAAGGGCAGGGGCCGCAAGGGCAGCGGGCGGCGGCGGGGTATAGCCAGGGAGAACCTTGTTCCCATTATCTTTTTGTGATTATGTTGAACAGGAGCTGGCAGTATGTTTTTCCTTTAAAAGAAGAAGAAGAAAAAAGTTTGCACACAAGAATCCTGTCCACCCCCCTCCCAACTTTGGTTTCTGTGGTTAATGGGGAGAGGGACCAGGGGTGCAGAAGGAGGGAGAAAGAGCAAAATGAGTTTAGCAGCTTTTTCTGTTGCTGCTGCTACCGCTGACTCTCTCCCCGCACTGCACCCCCCCCCCCATTTCATAACCTGGTCACAGCTGGTACAATTCGTGCTCCTTAATAGCTCTGGCAGTGAGTAGCAGAGAGAATGTCCCTGCTGCCCCCCGACCCAGTTCAAGGTGGGTGGTCTTCTCACGGGCACTGGGCAGGGGCGTTGGATGGAACAGGTATTGCATGGGGGTGGGGGAGATGTGGGAGTCAAGATGAGTGGAGTGATCATTTTCTCCCCATTTTATTTTTTGGGATGGGGAGAGGGATGAGTCAAGATAGAGGTGTATAAAATGAAGGCCAGTGCAGAGGAATTGTATAAAAGAGGAGCATTTCCGTTTCTAAAAGTTGTTTCCGATGTTGATCCTACTCAGAGTAGACCCATTGAAATCAATGGATATAAATAACTTGGGCCCATGAATTTCAGTGGATGTCATCTGATTAGAACTTAGTTAGGTACAACCCTGAGTGTTTTCTATCAGTGAATTTTGGGTGGCCTGGGATGGGTTAGAATAAGGATAGTTTTAATCAGTGTAATAAATTTATGGTGTTTTTTTTCTTTTTAACTTAAATACTCGGTTCAGATGCCCCATCCCAACAATGCATTAGGACATTAGGCACTTGTGTCTTGGAGTTCTGCACTCCTTTCTTCCCTTCCTCTCACACTCTGTAGTTCCCTCCCTCACTTTCTGGTTGGTGATGACCATAGTTTGCTGTGATGTCAAAATAGAGCAAACCATGGTTACTACAAATGGTAGATTGATTTATTATTATGTGTATATCCAACTTTTCCTTCAATGAGCTTAATGTGGCATACGTTGCTCTCTTCCCCATTTTATCTTCACAACAACCCTTTGAGTTAGGTTAGGCTGCGAGAATATGACTGGCTCAAAGTTGCCCGGTGAGCTTCATGACTAAGTGGGGATTTGAACCCTGGTCTCACGGGTCCTGATCCAGCACCCGAACCACCACACCACACTGCCTTATTGGGAACCATGGCCTTCATTGGGATGCCAAGATTGGGCTGGAGGCAAATGGTGGTCCACAGAAGCCATAATTTGCTCAGTTGGGACATAACAGCAAATTGAGGAGCTGACTTGTATGACAGAGAAGAGGAGAGTGAGTGGGTCTTTCAGATCTTCCTTTGACCTGTCCCATCTCTTCTTTGCACAGCCTGCAACTGCAATCTCCATGCCCGCCGCTGCCGTTTCAACATGGAGCTCTACAAACTCTCGGGACGGAAGAGTGGGGGGGTCTGCCTGAATTGTCGCCACAACACTGCTGGGCGACACTGCCATTACTGCAAAGAGGGCTTCTACAGAGACATGAGCAAATCCATCACTGACAGAAAAGCCTGCAAAGGTAAGAAACAAGAACACCTCCCAACCTTCCTTGTGAGAAAGGACGCGGTTAAGTCCCTTAGGAGTTTGCCAGTTTACTTAGTTATGGCTGGCAACCATTAGGACTGGTACGGCTAAAGTCAGGGAGCCTAGACAGGACATGTGGTGCCAGGGCTGACAGGCCGAGTTAGCTCACCTCGTTTTGTCCTCTGCCTCCCTGCTGAGTTCTGCAAAGACCACACTGAGGCTCAGGAGGAGGCAGCTGACTGACTGGTCCATCCCTGGGCCAGATGTAAGAAGGCAGGTATGCGAGGGCTGGCTGGGATCAGACTGAGGTTGGTGGGGAATTGGCCCTAATGGGAAATTAAAATGTACTGTTGTTAATGATAGTTGTGAAGGTCAAATTACATTGAGAAACACACCCCAAAGAGTGAAGTAGTGACCCCAGTGCCTCAACCAAACCTGATAATCGCTGCTTTACAATCCAGTTTAATTAATTTCAGAATGGACGTTTGAGTTCCTAGCCAAAGGTGAAGGAGACGCACTTCCTAGTTTGGTGCTTCTCTCAGGCAAGAAACCATGGCTCTGTCAGCACTGAATAATTCCTTCCCCCGTCATGGTTTATTTATACTAATCTGGAGTCTGGGTTTAAATGAGAAGCAGGCTTCTTCCATGCATCATCAGCTTTTAACCCACAGTATAGCTTATCCCTGGGTTAATGTGTATCCACCGCAATTAGCATTTCTTTTCTTCAGGCTTCTCAGCATCCTCTTTCAAAATATATATCTTTCTGGAACGCTTGTTAGAACAGCTGAAAGGTGCATCCAGAACCATGGTAGCTGTCTTCCTTTGATGTTTATTTTATTTACTTATTTATGCCATGTACAGTGGTACCTCGGGTTAAGTACTTAATTCGTTCTGGAGGTCCGTTCTTAACCTGAAACTGTTCTTAACCTGAAGCACCACTTTAGCTAATGGGGCCTCCTGCTGCCGCCGCGCCACCAGAGCCCAATTTCTGTTCTTATCCTGAAGCAAAGTTCTTAACATGAAGCACTATTTCTGGGTTAGAATCATAGAGTTGGAAGAGACCACAAGGGCCATCGAGTCCAACCCCCTGCCAAGCAGGAAACACCATCAGAGCACTCCTGACATATGGTTGTCAAGCCTCTGCTTAAAGACCTCCAAAGTAGGAGACTCCACCACACTCCTTGGCAGCAAATTCCACTGTCGAACAGCTCTTACTGTCAGGAAGTTCTTCCTAATGTTTAGGTGGAATCTTCTTTCTTGTAGTTTGGATCCACTGCTCCGTGTCCGCTTCTCTGAGGCAGCAGAAAACAACCTTTCTCCCTCCTTTATGTGACATCCTTTTATATATTTGAACATGGCTATCATAACACCCCTTAACCTCCTGTTCTCCAGGCTAAACATGCCCAGCTCCCTTTGCCGTTCCTCATAAGGCATCGTTTCCAGGCCTTTGACCATTTTGGTTGCCCTCCTCTGGACACGTTCCAGTTTGTCAGTGTCCTTCTTGAATTGTGGTGCCCAGAACTGGACACAGTACTCCAGGTGAGGTCTGACCAGGTGAGGGTTAGCGGAGTGTGTAACCTGAAGCGTATGTAACCCGAGGTACCACTGTATAGCCCATCTTTTCCTCCAAGGAACTTAAGGTGGTGTACATGGTTCCCTTCCTCCTCAGTTAATGCCCACAATAGCCCTGTGAGGTTAGGCTGGGCTGAGAGGCAGTGGCAGACTGTGGTCACTCGGTGAGATTCATGACTGAGTGGGGATTTTAACCCTGGTGTCCCAGGTTCTAGTTTCTCACTCTAACCACTACACTACACTACACTGGCTCTCAAGGATGGTTTTGCACTCAGGGACCTTCTGGACTGGCAGGTGTATTCTGCAACATGCAGTTGGCACAATAATAGTGCATTGGTGGTGAGTTTATACTAGGCTGTCCACAGAATATTATTATTATTATTATTATTATTATTATTATTATTATTATTATTAGCTTCCCTTCATCTGAAGTTATCGTATTATTGCAATGTGATAAAGAGGAGTACTCTTTTCTGTTGCCCTAAATGCATTGAGATGTGATTGAACATGCTTATTGGACTCTCATTCAGGCTTTAAACCTGGTTTTGGAACAGAAATTGCCGCAGTCACCCCCTGCTGAAAGAGAGATTGGGGACTGCAGCCCCATTGCTCCTCTTGGGCATCCCAGTGGCCTTTCGAAACGATCAGCCATGCCCTCCTTGTGACTAGCATAGGAGGTGGGTGTCCTGCATTGCACTAGCTTCTGTCTGTACTCGGATGGATGACTCCAGAAGGTGATGCTGGGGAATGTTTCTCTGTCCCTTGCAATTTACACTACAGTAGTACCTTGGTTTATGAACTTAGTCTGTTCCGGAAGTCCGTTCTTATACCGAGGCACACTTTCCCTAATGAGGCCTCCCGCCACCGGTGCCCTTCCACCGTTCGTATTTCATTCTTAGACCGAGGTAAAGTTCTCAAACCAAGACACTATTTCTGGTTTTGCAGAGTTTGTAAACCAAATCGTTCTTAAAACGGACTGTTCTTAAACTGAGGTACCAATAGTGTTTTGGCTCCCACACTGTTGAATATCTACATGAAACCACTGGGAGAGGTTCTTCAGAGGTGTAGCCTGAGGTGTCACCAATACACAGATGACAGCCAGATCTACACCTCTCTTTCATCTCACTTAGCTGAGGCCTTTGGCACAGTAAAGTACTGGATGAGGGCCAATAAAGTGAGACTCAGTCCAAGCAAGACAGGTATTATTAGTGAATGGTTCATCTGCCCAGTTAGGTGATGTTCAGCTTGCTCTGAAAGGAGCTTGCATTCTCCCAAAACCAGCAGGCTCACGGTTTGGAATCTTCTATCATGATTGGTTTGAGGCTCAGGTGGCCTTGGTGGCTCAGATGATGTTTTATCAGGCTCAGCCGATAGGTAGATCTACGAGCTACAACCTCGCCATGCAACAGTTATGCATGATCTAGCAAGCACCTGGTAGTATTATTGCTTGGGTTATGCATGAGGTTCCTTTGAAAATGGACTTGAAAACTCAACTGGTCCATGGGGATTGGTAAATACATTGGAGGCTGGCCCATTGGAATGAATGAGGCACTGCCCCACCAGCCTCATTCTGGCCTCTGCCAGCCCCCACTTGCCTGCCTTCTTTCTCAACCAGGGGGTGGCGCAGGCTGTCTCAACTTCCTCCTCCTTAGTCTCAGTATTGGCCTTCTAGAACTCAGTAGGAAGGAGGAGGATGGGGTCAGCACTAGAATTATTTGACTCTGCCACTCTGCCTCTCATTGGCTCTGACTCCACCTACTGTTAGTCTCCCTGCCTACTTCCCTACCAGTCCCACTGGGCATCAGTGTGGTGAAGGCGGGGACTTTCTGGTGCTGGCTCCCTATTTGTGGAATGCCATCCATAGAGATGCTGGCCTGGTGCCCACTCTATGGATTTTTAGGGGTGAAGCAAAGATCTTTGTATACTTCCAGGCCTTCTAATTCACAACAGGGATTTGGCATTTTAAAACACTCGCACCAATTTATTTCCCCCTTGCTGTTATTATTCTGCTTTTAAATTGATTGTACGCTGTTGTGGTTGCGCTGACTTTTATGCGTCAATTTGCACTGTTTATAGCTTTTTCAATTGTTTTCATTTTTTATTATATATTGTTTTGTATCTTTAATGACTTTATAAATTGCCAGAGGATTGTGTTAATGGGTGGTATAGCA
The DNA here is from genome assembly GCF_965113315.1 of Podarcis vaucheri. Classification (NCBI taxonomy): domain Eukaryota; kingdom Metazoa; phylum Chordata; class Lepidosauria; order Squamata; family Lacertidae; genus Podarcis; species Podarcis vaucheri. The sequence continues at coordinate 38,394,510 of NC_138752.1, forward strand.
ATATAATTAAATAATATTTAATAAACTGAAAAGCTAATATTATGTCCTCTTTAAAAATATCAAAAGTTTCCCAGCACCAATAAGAAAGGGAAGTGAAATATTTAATTTAGGGGAGGGTGGGGTGAGGGAGGCAATTCAGTAAAGCACTCTAATGGTGCAATCCTGTGGATATTTACTCTTTCAGTGGAACTTGCTCCTTAGGTAGGAAGTATGTTAGGATTCCAGCCATATAGTGAAATGCTGTGCATACCTATTGAAACAAGTTCAAAACTTTACATAGAAATATTTATTTTATTTTATTTTTTAATACCATATCAATAGCCTGCACTCCATTAGCATTATTCAAACATAGACAACATAAAAGCACTGAAGATGGTTAACCTCCTCACTCCCCTTGCCAATAATTACAATTTTGATTCAGAGATTTGACTGGCATTGCACCCATCCCAGATGACCAACTTGCCTTGTCTTGTGTTTGTTCATTATGTTACTAATTAATTCTGTGAGCGTCACATTTCTAAAAATAGGGGAGAAAATTCCATGGAAAAAGAGTGCAATGGTTCTGACAACAATTTTCCAACCCACACCACTGCTGTCAGAGCCGGGCCATGTGCAGCTGGACCAGGAATGGGACTTGGGGCGCATGTTCTCCAACCCAAAAGTCTTTATATGAGCCAAGAGTGTTTCCGGCGAGAAAGTTTCCTCTCTTCACTGTCACAATGAGGTGGCTGAGATTCCACAGCTTATTAGTGGAGGTTCCATGTCTCTCTTTCAGTGTTTATTTTTACTACGAATGGCCAAAGTGGTGCCCAACATCTGGAGGGCCACAGGTTAGTCACCCGTAAGCTCTGCCTTGCAAATAAAGAAGCTCTCTTGCATTGCTGGAAGGACCCTGACTAGCATCAAACCTCCAGCGGGTGGGAAAGAAGCCTTACTTCTCCCCTTGCCCCCAGAAACCCTTCCTCCCTGAAGCTGCTATTTGCATCCAGAAGGACACTTCTATTAATGCCAATTAATGCCCCGGAGGGAGTGGCCAGTTTTCATCAGGATGATGGCTGCAAGGTATGTGTATTAATTTGTCCCTCCTCAACCTGTTGGAGTCCACAAAAAGTTCTGCATGAATAAAGCATTTTAAAAAAATAAATAAATGGGGGGAACAGCAGCGAAGCAAGTGGACAGTTAGAGGTGGGGGTTTTTGGCTCTCAGCATACATAGGGAAGGAGCAACAATGGCTGATGCTCACGTTTTCCGTTTGCATTTTCAACCTCGCACTCTACATTTTCTCTCGTCTCCCAAGTCAAAACGTGAATTTTCAACATTCAAAGCACGGCTGTATGCAAAAGAGCATTTCAGTCATAGGCTGTTGTTTTTAAACGCTCTTAGTGTATAAGCATTGACCCTTAGTCGGATTTTGTAGGATTGGGGTGGGTGGTGCGGCGGCGTTATTTTTGCAGTAACCGAATATATTTTAGTTTATGGATGTTTTGCACCTGGAAGAAATTCTCTGGCAGGTCATAACAGTCTGTAGCTGAGGCGCAGCCTGGGCCAAAAGGAGCCGCACACTTTCTCTTTGAAGAAGTGCTTTGCGCTGGCTGCAGTGGAAACCCCTTTCCCTCTCTGCCTGATTGCATTACCTAGAAAAATCCCGACCTGCCCTCGGGGTTTAGATGGAACGTGGGTGATGCAGCGAGGAGAAACTTCACAGTTTTAACAAGCGCCTCATAAAGCTGAAGGCAGAGCTGGCAGACGGTGTGTAGCAGGGGTCTGGCACAGCCAGGCGAGCGAGCCAAGCCTCCCAGCCAGGTCATTAGGAAATAGGGAGCTAATCATTTTTAATCACCCAAGCAGCTGAGTTGGCAAGGCGTCCCATTCATGTGTGCCTCGCTTCTACACCGTCCCGTCTCCTCGTAGCCTGAAGAGTTCACACTCTTTCCCCCCAGCGACCGCGTGCTTTTTGTAGCTTCGCCATGGCAGCTGCGTTGGAAACAAGCAGGTTCTGACATTCCAGGAGCTGCCTGGGACGGGTTGGGTGATGGGTTATGAAAAGCAGGGTGGGTGAGTCTCCAGCAGGAAATTGCCACGGGGAAGGGTGGAATATGGCAGTCCAATGCATGAGCTGCTTGAGTACAGATGGTCAAATCTGCTGATTCCAGATTCTGCTTTTTCTAGTCTTGGTTCTCTGCATTTCTGCATCAGTTTGCAAACTTTTTTGATGTGGCACCCCACCTGCCCCATCACCTCTAGTGCCAGCAGAGAAGCCGGCGCCGATTTCAGGCAAGATTGTGCCAATTTCTAGCAAGATCTCCCTGATATCGCAGCAGAGACCTTGTGCAATTTTGGTGAGCTATCACTAGAAATTGGGGCAATCTCACCCAGAAAATCAGTGCTAATGCTGGCACCACTTCTCCAATGCTGGTGGAGATGGCACAGGCAGTAGGGGCAGGGCAGAATGAGGTGAAATGGGACACACCACCCCTGCTTGCACTCCACCTTCAGTTCAAGCCCTGGCTCAGAGGGAGCTCCTGAAAATTCCTTTGAAGTTGATTCAACTGACACCATGCACTTGACCTGCCTGGGACAGGTGGGAGAGAGTTTTGGCTATGGCCTGCCAGGTGAATCCAGTGTCTGATCCCAACTGCAGGAGGGGTCAAGCAGGTGGACATTCTCAGCCCTACCTGGAGGTGGTGGCTAAAGCTGGAACCTTTTGTAACAAAGGCATGTGCTCTACCATGGAAACGTGTCCTTTCTCCATTTGGAAAACCATTTGGTTTTGCCACAGCCTTTCAACTTATGGTAACAAGGATTCAGGTTTTTCCACTGGTGGTGCCAATGTTGTGGAATGGCCTCCCTGATGAAACATGAGAGGCCCCATCAGTGTTGTCAGTGTTTCTTAACCATTTTAATTCTCATGCTTTTAAATTGTCTTTTTTATTTTTTGTTTTGATTGAGGATATTTTAATGCCCAAATGGATTTTTTTATTGGTTATTTTAACTAGGTAAACTACTAAGAAGCCATTTTGGCAAACAAGCGCTATATAAATTAATAAATTGTCATTAATTAATTAGTTAATTTGGGATGAAACAGATCTTCCTAAGATTTCAGAGAGCTCTTAAGAAAAGAACCCCAGGTTTACCTCTCCCTGCTGAGAATTCTTGGAACAAACCTGGAGGAAGTAAGCCCATTCTGAGTGAAGATGAAGAGAAAGGGGGTAGTCTTTGGTCATGAATTCAATTTGGTTCTCATTTAAAAGTGAGCCCTCTTAATTTGCATTCTCCAAAACAATTTGCAAACCGAAACAAAGACACCCTTTGAGATTCACCCTTCTTCAAATTTTGCAATGCAGTTCTCCAGCCAAGTAATGTGTACAAAAATCCATGTGCTAGGTGCGTAATTATGCATATATTCATGAACATAACATACAAAAATGCACTGTTAGAGGAAGGTGCTCTGCAAATATGAGTATATTGGGCAAAACTGAGGACAAAATGTGTATGTTCAGAGAGATTTGCACGGAAATGCTGATGAATTTTCATGAGGACTAAAAAAAAAAAACCCTGAGACTCACTAACTGATGAGAGGAATTGAATTTAAGATTGGGAGAATGAGAAACTGAGAGAAAGTAGAACTCACAGAATTGCCCATTCCTACTTCCTCTCCCCCACTCACCCCTTTGGACCCATTCTACTTAGGAGAGAAAGAGAGAGATGCATAGCTATCTACTTGCAAAGCGGATTTTTCGCTCCCTACCCTGACTACTCCACTTTTCCTGACTGCTTGGGCAATGCTGCCATAGCCATTGTGCTTTCAGCCTAGTTTTTCATTCCCACTTTCTTCATCACTGAGGTCTAATCTCAGCCGGGCAGCTACGCCAGGCATCTTCCTACCATCTGCAGGCACCCCGAACATTGCGAAGCCCAGCCTGCTGTGCTGAGCCCCCTTTCTTCGACCCGCCGTGTTTCCTGGAGAGCAGCTGGGTGGGAGACATGTGCCCTGAATCTTGCAACCCAGCACAAAAGTGGCAGGGCAGGCGGTGAACTTGTCAGCTTGCGGTTTCTCAAAAAAAACCTGAGTCATTTCCTCTGTGGGGCTGGGAAGGGAGTTGCTGGAAGCCTGGAACCACGGCTGTGAAATTTCCCCTTCCCTCTTTCCCTTCCTCTGCTTGCACTTTCTCTTCCCCCCCCCCCCACCTTTCAGAGGCTCTGTCCACTCTCCCTGCTTTTTACCATCTACATGAAGCCGCTGGGAGAGATCATCAGGGGGTTTGGGCTAAGTGTTCAGCAATATGGGGATGATACCCAGCTCTACCTTTCCTTCAAATCAGAACCAGTGAGGGCAGTGAAGGTCCTGCGTGAGTTGGAAGTGGTTGGCAGATGGACGGTGGCTGACAGATTGAGTCTGAATCCTGACAAGACAGAAGTACTGTCTTTGGGGGACAGTGGGTGGGTTGTTGTGAGGGAGTCCCTGGTCCCGAACGGGGTCACCATGCCCCCTGAAGGACCAGCTGCACAGACTGGGAGTCATTTTGGACTCACGTGAGGTCGCAGGTCAATTTCGTGTCCAGGGCAGCTGTCTACCAGCTCCACCTGGTACGCAGGCTGAGACCTGCCCGTGGACTGTCTTGCCAGAGTGGTGCATGCTCTAGTTGTCTCCTGCTTGGACTAATGCAATGTGCTCTGCTTGGGGATACCTTTGAAGGTGACCCAGAAACTACAATTAATCCAGAATGCTGCAGCTAGACTGGTGACTGGGAGTAGCTGCTGGGACCATATAACACTGGTCTGAAATGACCTTGGCTCCTAGTACGTTTCCGAGCACAATTCAAGGTGTTGGTGCTGACCTTTAAAGCCCTAAATGACCTCGGCCCAGTATATCTGAAGGAGCATCTCCACCCCCATCGCTCAAGCTGCACACTGAGGTCCTCCTCCAAGGGTCTTCTGCTGGTTCCCTCACTGCAAGAAACAAAGTTACAGGGAACCAGGCAGAAGGCCTTTTCAGTCATGGCACCCTCCCTGTGGAACACCCTCCCTTCAGATGTCAAGGAGATAAAGAACTACACAACTTTTAGAAGACATCTGAAGGCAGTCCTGTATTGGGAGGTTTTTAATGTTTGGTGTTTTTATTATGTTTTTAGATATGCTGTAAGCCGACCACAGTGGCTGGGGAAACCCAGCCAGATGGGCGGGGTATAAATAAAGTAGTAGCTCCCCACTATAAACCCTTCATTCACCAACCCCTTCCCTCCCCTGCTTTTGTGTACTGGAGGCTAGTCCTATTAGAGCAAATGGGGCACTGCAGCACCTAGTTATACTATGGAACTCACACCCAAAGGAAACAGCGAGAGCCACCAACTTGGGTGGCTTTAAAAGAGGATTGGACAAATTCATGGATCATAAGGCTACCGTGATGGCTATGCTCTGCCTTCATGGTTGGAAGCAGTAATGCTTCTGGGAGCCACAGGACAGAGGAGTGATTTTGGGTGTGTTTGCAGGTTTCCCACAGGTACCTGGTTGGCCACTGCAAGAACAGGATTCTGGACTCGGTGGGCCATTGGCCTGATCCAACGGGCTTTTCTTATGCTCTTATGTATTGCCCCACTGGCCTCAGCCAGTCCCTACCTGCCTGCCTCTTTGCAACAAGTCTAGGGGGTGGCATTGCCTATCAATCTCCTTCCCCGTCTCAGTGTTGCCCTTGTACAACTTCACAATGTGGAGAAAAGTAGAACTAGTTGCCTTTGCCTGCCTTTGTCTCTGGCTCCACCTACAGTTGGGCTCCCTGCCCTTCACCCCACCAGTCTTAATGGATGCCAACCTCTGCTGCTTTTATGTACTTGGTTTACCTGCAGGTAAATAGTGGGTATGGATGGATAAATCAGTCAATTTTGGTTTCACTCAAATTCTCACTTTCCCAGTTCACTCCATTTCTGCGTCTGTTTGAATTTTTTGTGTGTACTAGTGAAAACTAACCATTTTAGTGTATGTTTGCCCTCATTGCTTAATGCAATTTTGCCAAATATTTTTCAATGTAATGCATTTTTGTCTGTTGCTTGCACTAATATTTGCATTCCTCTAATGTACATATTCTTCTATATACCTTCCTCTAATATGCACATTTTTCTATGCAAAATTCAGAAAAGTGTCCATTTTTAAAAAGATAGCTGCATCCCAGTTTGTGTGTTGTTGTGTGCGGATTAGGTACTTCTGATTTCAGCCTGATCCCTGGAAGTGGGGAGGGAATGGAACTGGGTTGCAGATAGCAAAGTGTCAACTTGAGAGACACAGAAGTCAGAGTAGTGGTACCTGGTTAGGATGGCCACTGACATGTTAACCCTGCCTCCCCAAAAAAACAGGACAAAGGTGAGTGTAGATTTGCATAAAATGTACATGTGCTGATTTATATGTGTAGAAATCATTGCTATGATTGAACAGAAATACAATGCATTCTATCATATTGGAGAAGATGACTGTGATGTGGCACCTGTGTCTGCCTGCTCAGTCAGCTGTCCAGGTACTCATGATGGATGGGCAGCTTCAAGATACCTGCAGCTCTCACTTCTTAGAATTCTTTATCTTTAAACCAGATTTGATCCAGACAGCCCTTCAAACAGAGACTGGTCCTCTGCCTTCTGGCAGATCAAGACCCTAGTACTTCAGCTCCCAGGCTTCCTGGGTGTCTGACTTGGTGGTTCCAAGTCTGCCTGAGGTTCTGGAGAGACAACCGGGTAATTAGTTCAAACGAGCTATCTCTTTCTTATCTGCTATTGATAATTTGGGAGCAGGCCAAAGTTATTATCAAGCATCTCCCCCCGGTTATTGAGTCTGCCACATTTCAACTCCAGCAATGGGATGTCTTATCTATGTTGGCTATCTGTTCTCAAATATAGGCAGTCTTTTCCCTTGGCACGGTTTAACATTTTGCCTTCTAAGCTTTTAGAAGGCGGATATAACAACGTCCCGACAAATGATAGAAGCTGCCTGTGCAACAGGGATGAGGTGGAGACAGCCCTATGTCTCCTTTTTAACTGTTCTTTTTACCAGGAGGCTAGAGAAGTTCTCATATACTGCCTTTCATGATTTCCCCCCCCCCCCCGGGTCTTCAAACTGTCTGGAGACAATTGTGCTCCAGTATTTTTATTATTGAGCAAGTTAACAACATGTAGAGATATTGCTTAAAGTCCAGTTTAAAGCCTGTGGCCCTCCAGATGTTGCTGGACTCCAGCACCCATCAGCCCCAGCCAATGAACAGCCAACGGTCGGTGATAATGGGAGTTGGAGTCCAACAACATATAGAAGGCCCCAGGTCCCCTACCTGGCTTAGGCCATCCATGATTGCCTCATGCAGCGCGTAATTAAACCATGGAATTCACTTCCAAAGCAGGTAGTGAAGAAAGTGTGGCAATTAGCTTTGGTAGGAAAATTGACTAACAAAGTGACTTAAGTTTCTGAAAAGTTTGAAATGAAAGGGCACATTTGCAGTGAATTAGTATACCTTTTATTATGTACACAGCTAAAGGGGATGCAGCAGAACCTCTTTTACTCCTTTATGGCTAGTTCATTCATTTGAGTAAGTGACTGGAATTGTGTTGTTCTGGTAGTGCTGACTTCACAATACTCTGTAATCTCATGTACTGGAAAGGGGATGGGGTGATTTAGTTTGCTTCACCTTTTTGGTGATTTGTAGTACAATAAAACAATAAAAATAGGGGGAGGGGAAAGAGGATTGGACAAATTCCTTGAGGATAAGGCTACCAGTGGCTATAGTGACTAGATATAGGATGCTGGGCTGGATATCTCATGGGCTTTATCCAGCAGAGCTCTTCATGCGTTCTTCCTGGATGTGGGTTAGTCAGATACATTCTGGTCCCAGCCGTTTTCTGAATCAGTTATTTACCTTCCCACCCCCCACCCCCCATTTTTTGGCACCACTGTGGCCAGGCGCAGTGGAAACAGAAGCTCTTGTCTCTTAGCTTATGTTCTTTGCTCAGGATTTAGGAGTCTTCCTAAGAGAGATCCTCTTTATCCTATGCCACACACGCACACGCAAGCTGCTGTTTGTGGGGAGCGGTGGCGGTGTCAAGGAATCCAGTCAGGAAGACTTCAGGGCTGTCTGTGCAGGAGTATAGTCAAAGGGAAGGAGACTGGGCGCATTCCCACCCACCCACTCACTCCCCCAGCCCGACTCTGGCAGCCGTTCAGTCTTCTTTCCTTTGCAAGGAGAGCACTGAGAGACGTCCCCCCCCCCACACACACCCTCCCTTCCTCAGATGAAAATATATTCTGGTTTCGAACTCTCTAATCTCTATCGCTGAAGCAGCAGCCAGGCGTCTGCTGAGGCAAGTCCTTCCTTTGAGATCTTCCCAGAATGTAAATGCAGAGCATTAGGAAGTTACGAAGCATCTCAATTAAGAGGTGATACGACTGTGATGGATGGCCAAACCACAAACCAAGGTGGGACAGTGGTGTTTCGGCTGCCACTCTTTCTCTACCAGGATAAGCCAATCCTGAAGCCCTGGGCTCGTCACCTGCCTACAGAGCCAGAGAAAGATGTTGGTGCCCCCTGCCCTGTTTAGCTCTTTTCTCTGTGGATCTCCAGCATTGCTCTCCATGAGCTCCTGGGTGCTGGCAAGGGTGCTGCTTGCTATCTTGTGGAAGCCTCAATGGAGACCTGAAGATGAAGAACTGATTGGAATCTGTAACCACAGCACGCAGGTGGTGCTGTCAGTCTTGCTGCACAGAAGGCTGCATTGGTCCAGCAAGAAGGTTTGGGAGGTTCAGAGGAGCCTCAATGGAGATCCCTCAAGAGGAAGGAGGGGCAGCCTTTTGGGATTTGAGACTCATATCCTATTAGACCACTGGCTTTACTGAAAGGAATTCCATACAACCAACAGGTCTGCTTCTGTCGATACAGCATTGAAAGAGTTGAGCATATTTTACCATACTGCTTATAGTATAAGGACATTTGTTCCTTATTTGTCACACCTATTTTAATCAAATTCCCGGGCACACTAGATAATTTTTACACTTCCCTCCTTTTGTCAGACTCCACTAACGAAATCATCATCAATGTGGCAAAGTTCTGCACCATCAGCATGCATTATTAGAAAACTAAACCTCTCTACCAACCACACTAGCATTCAAAAATTCATTCAAGTGTGATTGTGCGATAACACATATCCTAGCTTTTTTGTCGTGCTGTTAATCCCAAACTGTCTTTTGCCTGTAAACTGTAAAATGGTATGTTCTTGACTGTATTCTAGTGGCCAATCTGAGAGAGTAACCATAAAGATCAAGTGATTCCCTTGCAGGCAGAATGGTCAGTAGCCAGTGTGGTGTAGTGGTTAGAGTGTTGGACCAAGACCCAGGAGACCAGGGTTCAAATCCCCACTCAGTTATGAAGCTCATTGGGCGACCTTCAGCCAGTCACTGTCTTGTAGCCCAACCCACTTCACAGAGTTGTTGTAAGGGTAAAAAGGGGAGGTGGAAAAGCGTGTGTGAAGCCACCTTGATGGAAACATGAGATGGAAATCTAATAAATAAGCACTAGTGGTGACAAATGGGGCTAAATCAAAAGTGGATCTTGTAAACGAGTCTTTCACTCTTGGCCAAATAAGAAAGATTCAAGTCAGATACCAAAGTGACAGTATTGCTGCCAGATAATTATTATTATTTATTCAATTTAAATACTGCCCTAAACCTGGAGAAAATGGACATCCCCATCCCCGCCCTGACTTGGTAAATATCTAACTAGGATGCTTGCCAGGTCTATGTAAGGCAATTTGAGGACTGCTTCCATTGTCTTCTTATGGTCCACGCTACTGCTGCAGATGGGGTCGTGGTGATCCCCTGCTTCACCTCAGATGGTGTTTCATAGGAGTAAAAGGGGAGAAAAATGGTTGCCTGTTTTATATATTTGCATAAACTGCTCATCAACCAAATGGCTCCCAGGATACTGAGTATATTTTAATCCTTGTCTGATCCTTGTAGTTTGTTAGGTGAAGATCAGAGAAGCCATACTAGCTGAAATTTCTTGATGCTGAGCAACTATTAAAGGAACCAAAGGCCCTTTCAAATTTACATAAATGTAAATAGATGTGCCAATAAAGGGGGGCAACTGGATTTGTATGGGCAAGAAGGCACCAGGGCTTGTGTTTTGATTTGTTCTTAATTCCATTAATGTCTTTCTCAAATGGTAGCTCTAATGCATTTTCTGTGCTGGAGCCAGGAGCTCAATCTACTCTGAAGATAGTTCCAAAATGTGCTTTTCTACAAGCTTTCTATAATCACACATCCAAAGCGCAGGCAGCATCCCATTGAGCACTTGTACAGCATCCCAAGGATGTCTGGGAGGCAAAGGCCATATTAAAGTTGACAGGCTAATGCCTCTAATGATCCCTCTGCCAACGGATAAAGTATGAAGTGAACTTGATAATATGGAAAAGCAGGGCATATGGAAAACACAGGAAAAATGCTCAGGGTGGGTTAATTGAACGGTTGTAACTGAAAAGCCAACTAAGGCACGTCTCAATATTAATCCCCATAATTTAAGCAAAGCCATAAAATGTGCACAGTACCCAATGAAAGCCAGGGAAGCAGCAGCAGCTAAGCTCTTAGAAGCAAAAATATCCTCCCTTCGAGGGGCAAGGGCAGGCTCTTTGGCAAATGAAACGTGATGATTTAAGGTCTCTGCTGGCAACTTAATGGCCTCATCCAAGGTATTGCTGTTATAGGGGCATGTCCAGAGGCAGAGCTGTCTACCCAGCCTAAATCATCCACATGCATGGAGAACTCTAGCCTCTAGTCTCCACTAGGGATGTAAGATGGAATCATTTTCTGTTCCACTCACTCTCTGCTGCATGCAGCCCTGTTTCCATTCTGCTGCAGTTCGTCTTTGTCCCTCTGTTCCTGTGCGGCAAAATTCAGTAGCTTACGCAATCAGTTATATATTATAGGGGGTTGCACCAGATAACCCTTGGGGTCCCTTCCAACTCTATAATTCTGTGATTCTGTGTTGCCGTTACCTTATACCACCCCATCATTTCACTGCAAAGGAAACACAATGCAAATGTGGTGGGGACATAAAGTAAAGGTAAAGGTACCCCTTACCACTAGGTCTAGTTGTGACCGACTCCGGGGTTGCGGCGCTCATCTCGCTTTATTGGCCGAGGGAGCCGGCGTACAGCTTCCGGGTCATATGGCCAGCATGACTAAGCTGCTTCTGGTGAACCAGAGCAGTGCACGGAAACGCCGTTTACCTTCCCGCCAGAGCGGTACCTATTTATCTACTTGCATTTTGACGTGCTTTTGAACTGCTAGGTTGGCAGGAGCAGGGACTGAGCAACAGGAGCTCACCCCGTTGCGGGGATTCGAACCGCCAACCTTCTGATTGGCAAGTCCTAGGCTCTGTGGTTTAATCAGTTATATATTGATTGTGGACTGAAAACAAAAGCAACAAATACTGATTGTATTTGCTTGCTTGATTTCCATTCTATTGACCTTCAGAGACACACTGCCTCTGATGGTAGTACATGGCCATCGTGAATGGTAGCCACTGATAGCTTTTTCCTCCACAAATTTGTCTAATTCCTCTTTAAAAGAACCCGATTCAGCATCTGTCACCACATGCATCCAGCAGGTGAGTTGGCATTCCTTACTGGGAGGGAGAAGGGTGAGAACACGCAGGTCAGCACGGTGCAAATGCACTGGCAGAACCAGACCTTCTCATCCCACTAAGCAACAGGGACCCACCTGCCAGCTAGTGCAGCAGCTTTGTCTAGTCTGGGAAGCCACTTCTTAGCACATCCCATAATTTGCTGTGTGAATAAATTGGCAGTGTTTGTAGCAAACACCCTTCAACTTTTCATTGTGAGGGTTAGATCTGAGCACTTGAGAAAGCTTGACACCCTCCACGCCATCAGAGCAACGCTTCAACATCTGTCCTTTTGATGATACTTTACCAGCTTGCTTGAATTCCTGCCTAAGCATCCAAGTGCCAAACTTTTGAGTGTCAGAAGTTGCTGTCTTTTTGAAATGCCTTTGTACAGGGATGTGGGTTGCAAAATTTCCTGCAACAAAATAATATTCCAGAGAATTTTCCACTACCCGCTTTTTCCATGGAAATTTTTCAACATCTAAAAATATATTTGTTCACAAAAACAAATTGGTAACATAATATATGGATCCTAGTGTACTATCAGACAAATTGAGCAGTTTCAAAGATGTAATTAATTATTTTCAGGCTACTATCTGTAGAGAGTGTGTGTGAGATTTCTGTGTATGTGTGTGTTTTCCTTGCCCCTTCTCCCTTGAAACTTAAACTATGTATGGAGAGTACATGCTATTATATTGTCATGTCTTAAAAGTTATTTACAAGTATTCCAATAAAAGTAATTTCCAAGTAAAGCTTTGAAACATAAGATTTTACACCACATTAATTATATTTAATTGAATTTTTAATTCCAAATGAAAAAGTTCAACTACTTTTGACGATTGGAAAAATATTTGAGATATTTATATAGCATATAAAATTAACATGCTAGCTTTAAGGCACCAGGAAAATTCCTGATTTGTTTTTTTTCCTCCAGAGAACCCACATCAGTGCATTGAATACAGTTGGCTTTCAGGGGGCTGGTTGACTCATGACAGCATTACAGTTCATACCAAGGGCTGGTGTCAGAACCCTTGGGGAGCTGCTGTCCCAAACACTCTGGCAGAGCCCACCAATGCCAACACCTGTTCTGGCACTCTGGCCTGCCTGTTCACCTGGCCCAGTGGAGGCTGGTGCACATTGAGACTAGTAGGGTGGAAAACAGGGAGACCAGCAGTAGGTGGCGCTAGAGGCAATGAGAGCCAGAGCTAGCTAATTCTTGTTTTGTCCTCACCCTCTTCCTTGCTGAATTCCATAAGGGCACCAATGAGACCAAGGAAGAGGAAGTTGGCAGGCAGCTCCACCCACTCTCTGGACTGGTTGTAAGTCGGAAGGAAGGCAAGTGGTGGCACACTGGGGTTGGTGGGGCCGTGTCCCATTTCCCAGAATGATAAAACTGAACCAACAGTCTAACTCAGCTGCTTAAAACCACCACTCAGCAAGGTGACTCACAAGATAAAATAACCGCTAAAATGTGATCGCCTCTCCCTGCTCCTCCCAAACACATATTTTAAGGTTCCATCTATGGATGGGGAAGGATGGTAAATTGCAGAAGTATTACAAATGATTATTGCAGTTCACAGCAATGTCCTAAACTCCCATGGTTCTAGGCACATTTTGCGACAGGGCATTTCATTAGCACAAGCAGTTTTTGAACTCCAGGCACAGTACTGCACCTAAGATTTCAGATTAAAACTGCAGAGTGGAGGGGAGGAGGACATTTTTCTGCCTCCCCACTTCCAGCTACTCTGTGAAGACTGGAGAAGAGATCCTCTTAAGGACTAGACCATGTGAAAAATGAACATAATATTTTAACTGCAGTTCATTCATTTTCAGCTTTGTATTCTTGTTATAAAAAGTGCGCCTAGACATTCTGTTGTTGCACCCATAACCTAGGTTTAAGGTGCCATTTAGCTCCTAGCTTTCATATATCAGTTTCTAACACTGGTTAACAGTGCAATCCCCTTCCAGGTCTACTCAGAATTAAGTCCACCTGAGTTCAATAAGGATTGAAGCATAAGAGGAGGGAAAGGGAAAGTTTTGTATCAAATTGCCGGTCCTTAAGCCATTGTTATGATTTAGATCTAGATCTATTGCAGTCTAGTCACGTGGTGAATATTTCTCATGTTTCTACCCGCTGTTTATATTTGTTATAGTTCAATGTTCGGATTTCTGATATTTGTTTAAAGTAAGTAAAAGTGATTAGGAAGCCCAGTGCTAAAATGGGGGGGGGTGTCTTAAAATTAAAACTATCAGATAAAGCCGATAAGATCAGCACTAATCAGCAGGGGGAAACAATTGGCAATAAACTTGGTAAACCACCAGCAATAAAACCAATATGAAATGTCAACTCATCCATAGACCTTGGGGAAATTATTAATATTTAAAGAAGTGGGAGACAGGGAGAGAGAAAGGACCTCCCTCAGCAGTCCTAGGGCAGGGAGAAAGACTGAGAAGGAGGGAAAAAAGGGGTAGAACAGAGTGGGGGGGGAGGAAGTGACAGAAGGATGGAAAGGGGCGTCTCCAACCACTTTTGGTCCTTCTGCCCATCACTGGCTGTGGCCCCACCTAGAATTGGGGTGCTGCCCCCAGACAGATATGGCCCACTCCTGGTTTGTGGTTACCTTGTCATCCTTGTTGGTGTTATCATGCAGACTGACTGCTGGGACCTCTGAAGGGTGGGATTTTTGGTTTGGTGTTTTGTGACCCTGTTGAAGCTGCTCTACGAGGAAGAGAGCAGCCCAGCTCACTCCGAGAAGTGTTACGCACAGCTTCCCAGCATCAAAGCATGTTGTGACTGAGGGAAGGCTCAACATCATCTGAGGACTCCGCCACCCGCTGCCATGTGTTATCACAGCTGAGCCCCTCAAATACCCTCATCAGAAACACGTCCGTTTCCAATCCAGGCTAGGATCTGATAAGGCCCATTGCATCTGTTCCCCATTAGGTGCTGTGTGCTTGCTTCTTGCTGAGTTGGAGAGGGCCTGTTGCGCTGGGACATGGCGCATTGGCAGGATCCCATCTGGTGAAAATTAGGGAAACGATAACATCTCTTTTGGGGGGGATGTGCGCATATGTGTGTTTTTGTTTGGCATTGGAGTCATGTTTGACTGTTGCACTGATGGAAACCATGATACTTTCCCCCCATCTTTTAAGCAGGCCCTTGTCCAAGACTTGCTGATGGAACACTCATCACGCTTCGCTGCTTCTCTCCCTCCTTTCATCCAGCAAAAACTGATGCCAAAAGTAACGGTACCCTGGACTCAGGGCTGTGAATCTGCTAGCCATTTTATTCACTCTCAGGGAGGATCCTGAACACGTTTTGGGGCATAGCAAGGATCCCAGTAGCAGGGAGAGATGGAGCCCATCCTGCTCTCTTTGGCCTCGCCTCCTCCTGTGGCCAAAGGAGAAGGTCCCTGGCTTAACTTCGCTCACTTAAAAGAATAAGGAAGCAAGAGATCTCTGTCCGTGAACCTGAAGAGCAGCTAACACTCAGAGTAGACAGCACTGGGCAAGGTAGACAGACTGACCTAGCATAATGTCACCATAGTTGAATGAGCACATGTACCTGCTATGCATACCAAAGGTACAAGATAATAATAATATATGAATAATTTATTATTTATACCCCACCCATCTGGCTGAGTTTCCCTGGCCAGTCTGCATGGCTCCCAATCAAGTGTTAAAAACAATACAGCATTAAATATTAAAAACCTCCCTAAACAGGGCTGCCTTCAAATGTCTTTTAAAAATAGGATAGCTGCTTATTTCCTTGACATCTGATGGGAGCGCGTTCCACAGGCTGGGTGCCACTACCGAGAAGACCCTCTGCCTGGTTCCCTGTAACCTCACTTCTTGCAACAAGGGAACTGCTAGAAGGCCCTTGGCCCTGGATCTCACTGTCCGGGCTGAACGATGGGGGGTGGAGACACTCCTTCAGGTATACAGGACCGGATTGAATCCCTGGCATCAGGAAGCAAGTGGCATGGCAAGCTGGGCTAGAATTAGAGCAGACATGCATCCAACTTTGCAAATGATATTCATCTATTTGAAGGTGTACTCTATTTGAAGGGATGGCTTATCCAGGTCCAAGAAAAAGACTCAGATTCAGTGTTCTCAGACTGCCGGTGCAAGGGCTGTTATGCTATAGCATAAGGGCTAGAATAACGTTTGTATGATATGATGCATTTTTTTAGTGATTCTAGCCACCCTAGCTAGAATCCTTGTCCTCGATGCACCCATTTTCTACTTAGGAGAAATTCTCGCATATCATGAGCTGTACCCTAGACTGCAAGAGGAAAGTTGGGTGAGAAAACCAACCAAGCCAAGCCATTACCTCCAAGGGGATAGCTTTATGTTTCTCTGCCCATCTCCTCTAAGGAGCCCCTTGACCGCGTGAACTTTAAGTGACCCAACCCACTCCCCAAACTGGGTAGAGTAGTATGACAATTACATGTGGGGTAAATAACAAGGCCCCAGACCAAAGTTTTCCAAAACAAAATATGCTTTTACTTAAGGCTTTGGTAAGGAAGTGTTTGAGAAAATTGTTTTAGAAACAAAGTAATTTTGTCCTTTGAGTAGTTACCCACAAGAGCAAATAAATAAACAGAGACAAACTCATCTAACTCTACCTTTTCAAGACTGCTTCCCTAATCATGCAAATACTTATAGTTTACATCCCTCACTTTAGAGTCGTGGTCCCTTCGTGGTCCCTTCGTGGTCCTCTTCTGGTGCCTTCCTCCAGAAGTGCCCAGCTGTGATCTCTACTATGTTTTAATGCTCTCTTAAGGGTTTCAGCCCTTTTTCTAATTCGTCAGGTTTCCCACTCTGCAACCTTCTGACCACCTATCTTAGTTTCTAGCTTAACATATTCAATATTTTCACCTACTCTCTTCCAGCTTTTTCACCAGTCAGGGGAAGGGCACAGTATTGGGTACTTTTCTATTTCCCCTTCACTGCCAGGTTTCTAGAATGAACCTTTGAGCAAAACTTCCTGAGCAAAACATGCCTTCTTAAACACTTCACCTTCTTGTGCATATTAGACTTTCCTGTATGTTAGAGCCTTTAAAGGGGGAAATTACAAGCCTAGTGTCACAACCAAAGAACCAACACAAAACTGCTGAAATACTTATTTCCTTCACATTAGCTTTCAGAAATGGTATCCTCTGACTGTCCACTCTGCCCCATCGTCTTCCTACCGTCTTGTTCCACATCTTGGGTAGAGCAGGCTCAAATCATAATGGCCACATACCTTTGGGCTTTGGCCACAGCTACCCTGCACTTCCATTCATCCCCTGCTGCTCCTCTCTGCTTCCCAGAGTCCAGTGGTCACTGTGTGTTCATCCATCAATGGCCCAGACAGAGGACATGCCTCCGTCGCATTTTGACCTTATTTTGACCGTTCCGCTTTAAGAGCCCCTGGTGGTTGCAAACTGCAGATTATATATTTACAGGGCTGACAGAAATGTCCACCACAATTGCAGTGTAATAAATGTGGTCTTAATAATATTTCTCCATTTTATTAATCTGCAGTTACATGGTTAACATGAATCTTATTTAATGCACAATTTTTCATGGCGGGAAGAAGCCAAGGCTCTTGATTCCTTTCGGGCCAAGGACCGTCAAGATTGGTTAATTGGCCCCAGCGACTTGGTTGTGCAAACCACCCTCACTGTTTGCTTTTCTGACAATAAAAATGAGCAAAGCATTGTAAATAAATTTAGCCCCTTTCCCCCACTGACATAAACCAGATCTCCTCCACTACACGTTTTTTCCAAATTTAAAGAATCCCCACTGGAAGCTACACTCTGCAGTTCTTTCTGGATTACCTCCCTCTCCCTC
Source organism: Podarcis vaucheri (assembly GCF_965113315.1). Taxonomy (NCBI): domain Eukaryota; kingdom Metazoa; phylum Chordata; class Lepidosauria; order Squamata; family Lacertidae; genus Podarcis; species Podarcis vaucheri. The sequence goes on from NC_138752.1 coordinate 38,411,992, forward strand.
TCTGTCTCTCTCAAGGTTGCAATTCGTTACCTTTAATGAGCCTGAACACACTTTCCCTTCCACTCTGCCCTGTCACTTGCTCATGATCGGCAGACCGCTGAGAGCAGCGTGGAAATTCCTTCCAGTTTCCGTAGGAGACAGACTGTCCCCCTGATGCAGCTTACTTAGCCCTGGGGTGGCAGAAAGGAAAGTTGGCTGTTTCTGGGTGCCCAGAGCTTAATGCTGGAAGCCAGCTGTGTGTGCTGGTTTCAAACAGTCTGATCTCCAGGAGCTTAACCCAAGGAGCTGAGGCTCAGGCAGGGAAAAGTGTGAGTGTGAATAAATATAAACTAAAAATAATACAGAGGTACCTCAGGTTACATACGCTTTAGGTTACATACGCTTCAGGTTACATACGCTTCAGGTTACATACGCTTCAGGTTACAGACTCTGCTAACCCAGAAATAGTACCTCAGGTTAAGAACTTTACTTCAGGATGAGAACAGAAATCGTGCTCCAGAGGTGCGGCGGCAGCAGGAGGCCTCATTAGCTAAAGTGGTGCTTCAGGTTAAGAACAGTTTCAGGTTAAGAACCGACCTCCGGAACGAATTAAGTACTTAACCTGAGGTACCACTGTATAGGGGGGGGGTTAAGTGGGGGAGGAGGCAGGACATCTGAGGCCTTATATAAACGATATATTTAAAGCAGTATCCTACAACTCTAAACAGAGCCTTGGGTTTCCCCAATGAATCCTGGGAACTCTAGTTTGCCAAAGGTGGTGTGATCCCTATTCTCCTAACTGAGCAACAATTTCCAGAGTTCCCTGTTAAACCACTCTGTTTTAAGTGGTGTAATGCAGCTTTAAGTGTATGGTGCCCACTGCAAAAGACACAGGCTTCCCCCAATATGCCTCAAGCAGATGCCCAGGATTGCTGGGTGCTTGTGCCAGACCTCATCTTCGCACACCCTTGCCCCATGGCAGCAACCTCCTCACTTCCCAGTGATAGTGAAACAGGCTTGTACCAACGGTGATGCATGGCCGTGCCAACACACCCACCAGTGGCTTGCCAATACACTTGGGCAAATGTGGCAGTGCCCCACCAACTCCAGTGTGCTATCAGCCAGCCCTCCCGCCCACCTGCCTGCCTGCCTGCCTGACCTACAACCCATCCCATAGTCTCAGTGCTGCCTCTTGTAGAACTCAGCAGGGAGAAAGGATGGCAACAAGTCTAGTATTAATTGGTTCCACCTGTCATTGGCTCTGGCGCCACCCACTGTTGGGCTCCCTGCCTTCCACCCCATAGGTCTCGATGAGCACCAAACACGGCTGCTATAAGTGCTGCCCAAAGTGGCAACATATAAGGAGAAGCTGCTTGCTCCTTGTTGCTGTTACCAACACGCTGGCTCCTGCTCCAGCCCACTTGCAAGTCCCACAGAAGTCCTCATTTGCACAAACAGGCTTCTATGTGCACTTGAGTGTTTCAACTCAGAGGGTGGCTGTTCTTCTTCCCTCCCTCCTTAACCCCCCCCCCAACCGCCTGCTCCTGTTTGTTATTCATCAGTTTACTCTTTGCCATGTATTATCCATTATTCCCCTGCTTTCAAAGAGCGCAGAGTCAGATGTAAATTGTGTAACTGAAAACATATCACAGATAGGCTGCATGCAATCCTCCTGCAGGACTTGTCAAGCTTTTTGAAAACCAGCAAGGGAAGGGGAGTGGGGGACCCAAACATCAAGGTTGGTTTGCAACTGAAAGGGGAAGAGAAAGGAAGAAGAGTTTCCCATGGTTTGTATTGTCACATTATGGCAGATTTACATTCCCAAGGAACAGCTGCGTGTTGGTCTATAGTTAGGTGATTCCTTAAGGGCCAGCTTCTGCAAGAGACTCACAAGCGACAGTGAAGTTTAACAGACAAAAGAAATAGCCTGAGCAGACCGGAAGACCCATTGAAGACAATGGGAATGATGTTAGCATAGCGTAGCTTAGTGCCAGTGTAAATTCCAGTGGATTGCTGGTCACCTATCTGAAATGCAATGAGTTTGGAATAGGGGCCAGTCTCCCCCAGACCTCACTATGTTCTCCTTTGGGGGGACTTACCCTGGCCTCAGTTCAGCCAGCTGCAGATGAACTGGGATGAGTGACATAAGCTGGCTTAGCACAGGCTCAGCTGGAGATCTGCCTTTTGCAAACTCTGCTCATCCCAACAGAACTCGGGTTTGGATTAGCCGTTAAGTCTGACTTGGGTGATTTGAGTGAAGTTTGTTTATGGCTTGCTACCAAGTTTTGCTGATGCTCTTGAATGCTTAGAAGTTAAAAAGTTGTCTCTGCCTCCCTCCCCCAAGTCAACAGGACTGAAATAGGACAGCTATCTCATAAACAACTAGAGGTTATGTCCATAGGGCATGATTAGTACCCAAGCTGGAACTTCTAAGCTTTCAAGAAGAACCATTTGTTCCTCCTTGGCCAACCTCCCTTCTCCAAACCCAAGCCTTATACTATGGCTCCACCTTTGTGCATCTATCATTTTAGTCTATGCAGACTTCTTCAGCTTGAAGCACTCCAGATGGTGTTGACCTCCAGCCCCAGCCAAACATGGCCAATAGTCAGAGACATGGATGTAGCCAAGGAGGGCGGGGGCAGCTGCTTCCCCCTAGATCAGAGGTCAGCAACATGCGGCCCATGAGCCAGATGCAGCCCATGAAGACCGTTTTACTGGCCCACGAGCTGCCCGCTCGGTGAATTCCCCACGTGCTGCACTAAACCAGTGTGGCGCAGGGACTCGCTGAGTGGTGCTGGAAATGGCATCTGCGCAGGCACGCATGGGCTTGCGCAGAAGCAATTTTTGCCATTGGGCATGCGCAGAAGCAATTTTCAGCGCTGCAGACATGTGCAGACACGATTTTCCGGCATCGCGCTGCACCAGTCCAGCCCACGGACGATCTCCGTGGGAGTGATCTGGCCCATGGCTGGTAAACCTTGCCGACACCTGCCCTAGATCAAGTAAAACAATAGTAATACTTAACTAACTGACCAATCACGTCGGCTCTGCCCCCTCAACAAAACTCCTAGCTACACCCATTGGCAGAGATGATGGGAGTTCTAGCCTGACCACTTCTGGAGAGTGCCATGTTGGCTACTCCGGGGTGAAGGATCCTTCTTAAAGAATTCTGAGCTCAGAAAAGATAGAAACAAAACTTTATGAAGTTAATATACTCAACATTATTAAAGGCATCCATAAAATGCAGCATTAAACTCTGATAAATGCAAATGTTGCAAATTACTGTGTGTGACTAAAACTAGGTCACAAAAACACAAGTTTGCAGAACTCCTTGGGGGATGAGTTGAGTATTAAGCCGAATTATGTGTAATAGTGCAATTATATAGGAAAAGAAAGAGAGAAAAGAGAAAGCTTTTGGAGAAAGAGGGTACAGAGTTGGAGCTTGCTAATAAATTTAACTGTATTTTGCAGGATTAGAGCAGCTTCCTTTATTACAAAAAACTATTGTCTCCCATTTGGTTCTGCAGTCTATTCAGTGCCATGGTAATAATTTAGTATTTTGCATTTGATCCATAAACAGATATTTAGCCCTTGCATTGTATTCATGTTTAGGACTGAGCTGAAAGTGAGGACGGGGAATGATTTTTGCAAACAATTTGAAAGATACGTCTCCTTTTAGCGATTTTTTCAGGGATTGTTTATTCAGGAAGCCCTGTTATCAACTGGAATAGGCTCTGTCTGTCCTCAGATGATGGGCTATGTGGTGTTATGTGAGATCCCTGATGGGCTGGGATCATAACTCTTGCCCTGTAGCATATAACTGCCCTGTTGTGCCACGGCAGTTTGAGCTAGGTCTGGAGAATCTGGAAGAGTTTTCGCTCATTGTTACATGTGTTTTGAATTGCTATTTTGTCCATGCATAGTTCTGCTTCCCCTGGCATGTCGTATTATGAAATGTATTTGTGTGTTTGCAACTTGCAACTTTTAACCTTTTCTCCGCTCTCTTTCTGCTCACCTCCTCTCCTCCCCCTCCCCCACCTTTTTAGCCTGCGACTGCCACCCTGTTGGTGCAGCTGGAAAAACTTGCAACCAGACCACTGGACAATGCCCATGCAAAGATGGCGTGACCGGGTTGACCTGCAACCGCTGTGCCAAAGGTTACCAGCAGAGCCGGTCACCAGTGGCACCATGCATCAGTGAGTACCGCCGCCAAACTTCTCGTGCTTTGTTGTCATGGGCTTCTCTGATGGCAATGACAGCTTCTGCAGCTCGTACGATGATGACAAATTAATCAGTTGGATGCCTATCCCACACATGGCATCAAACACATTGGTGATAAAACAATGCAATTAAAAAGAAAGTGAAAATAAAATGTAAAAGTTAAAAACATTTTAAGAGCATTAAAAAAAATTAAAAGGATGATAATTATCATTGCCATTATTTATTCCGTTTATGAATCACATTCCATCAGTTATGCCAATGTGATTTACAATGTAATAGTATGTATATAAAAAAAGTTACATCTATAAAACAGTTGAACTGGTTGCCTATTATATGGTTTAAAGCAACAGGGCATATATAAAATCAGTTAAAATCCAAGACAGATACCAACTGGGGAAAAGTTTTAGAACGCTTGTTGAAGGAAAGACTTTAGCAGGTGTTGAAAAAACAATAGAAAGTGTCTGTATAATGGGAGGAAGCATGAGAAGGCAGGTGTTGCAACGCTTAAAGCCTGATTCCAACATTGTGTGGCATGAGCCTTCTGATAGGGTAGATTCTGCAGGATGCCCTCTCCTGCAGAATGAAGTGATTGGTTGGGTATGTAAGAGATGAGGTGATCTTTTAGGTAGCCAAGTCCCAAGCTCTGTATCACTGTGTAGTTTGCACACCAATACAGTCGTACCTTGGTTTTCAAACAGCTTAGTTTTTGAATGTTTTGTTTCCTGAACTGAAGTGACTGTTCTGATTTGCGAACTATTTTTGGAAGCTGAACATCCAATGGGGCTTCCACGGCTTCCTGTAGCCAATCAGAAGCCATTTGGCTTTTGAACGTTTTGGAAGTCAAACGGACCTTCGCAACGGATTCTGTTCGACTTCTAAGGTACCACTGTACCAGCAACTTGAACATAGCCCGTTAGCTAATTGGCAGCCAATGAATCCCAGAAAATGTAATAGAGACTGACAGGTTGTTACTGAAGATAAGCATTCAACCAGAAAGTGACATTTTAGAGCTATTTATTTCAGATGTTTATAGCCCACCTTTCTTCTATCATGGAACTCAAGGTGGCATACATTTATTTTATTATAATTTATATTTAATGCCCGCTCTGCAATGAATGTTTCCAATCCCCGAGCAAGGAACAAAGTAATAAAAATAAACAGTGAAAAGCAATCTACTAAAATTACAAAATCATATAAACTCGTCCAATAAACAACTCCATCGTAAGGTAAACAAGCAACACTCCAGCAACAAAAAATAATATTTCCAATTGAACCAAATACCTAGGAAAAACAAATGAAACATTCAAACATATAGAAACAGCTAAACAACCAGTGATCTTAACAACCGTATCTGACCACAAAGAGTGGGGTGCTCTTTGTGTGAGAGGCAGAGAGGCCCCCACTCTATGACAACAGACTCTCACTTTGTTCACCCCCATCCTCCAAACCGCCCAGACTCTCACTCTGAGGGGCCTAATTGCTACCCACAAGCATCCACAACAAGAAACTCCCACCCCTGACCCACAGTAGCAACAAAGCAAAAAAGGTCCTCAGACAGCCTTCTATCTCAGCACTGACCAGACCTACATCTGCTTAGCTTCAACAAGGTGGTGGCTGTATCATCATCTGCCTTTTGGCTTGCTTTTTGTTTTCAGCATCCTCCTTGCACGGGTCGGGTCCCATTCATCCTGAGGTTTGGAGTCTGTCTTGGGGACTGTGCGGCTCCTAGAGATACAGGAGAAATTTGGATCAGCTCACAGCTAATGTGCAAATTTGTAAACTGAAACATAGCTACCCTTCAAGAGCCACACTCCTCTAGATTCTGCAGATGTAGTTCTCAAACCTGTCTGCTGGAAGTGGGAAGGGATGGTGGCCAGGTGAGCACACACATGCTCAAGCCAACTAAGAAATTTCACCTTTTCTTTTCCAGAGATTCCTGCCATCAACCCCACCTCTGTGGTCACTAGCACAGAAGAACCAGCAGGTGAGTGTTTATTCTGTTGAAACGCAAAAATGGGAAGACTGCCCTGGCTTTGTAAACTTTTTATTTTTGCCTAACTTTAGGGGATGCTTCAAAAAAAAATGCTTGCATGAATGTCTGCCCAGATTTTGGAGATTTGAACAACCTGGATTTGTTTCTGAAGTGGAACTGATGCACCCAGAGCTCTTCCATTGTTTTCTCTCTCCAAATGTATGCCCAGAACTTCCAAAGCTTTCAGTTATGGAACGTAGGAAGCTACCTGCTTTATACAGAGTCAGACACATTGGTCCATCTAGCTCAGCATTGCCTACACTGACTGGCAGCAGCTCTCCCAGATTTCAGACGGTGCATTCCCATCCCCAGGTTGAGATGTTGGGGATTGAGCCTGAGACCTTCTGCATGCAAGGCAGATGATCTTCCATGCAACTACAGCCATTCACTTCATCTGTTCCTTTGCTCCCTTTGTATCTTTCCATCACCGCCTCCACGTAAACTATGTATTTATTGCATTTTTAGACACTATTGAACTAGATGGAACAGTGGTCAGACTCAGCATAGGGCCACTTCCTGTGTCGGTCAGGCTGGCTGGGGCTAAAGGGAGTTGGAGACCAAAAGTATCTGGAGAGCCACAGGCTCTGTGTCCCTTTCTCAGGTTGTCAGCTGGAATTTTGATGCCAAAACTGCTCCTAGCCTCAGAGCTTGCTCGAGGGCAAAAGTGACCAGGTTTCCACCAGCTAAATTGCAGGCCGTAGGTGCAAATGTGGTTCTAAATCCACTGCCTCCTGCTGCATTTCTGGGGATCAAGTGTTGTCCATCATCCCCATTTCTTCTTCCCAGGCACAAGAGATTCCTCTTCTTTGTTCTTGGCTGTCACATTAGTTACCTGTGGGAAAATATTTCTGTCTCAAAATTCTGCTGCTACTAGGGATGGCTGGATCCTCGTTTCTCTGTTCTGTGCCTCAAAGATTCCAAGTTAAATTTTATGCTGTTCGGCTCCTATCAGGCAGATTGAGGCAAACTATACATTTGCGAAAACACAGCATGCATTTTTCTATGCTATTTTCACTAATGCAATCATTATTATGATTATTATTAAGGCGTGCTTTACCTTACTATGTGCATTTTTGTGCCCGTTAATCGAACGGAGAACTGCACTGCAAAAATTTCAGAGAAGTGTGAATTTCATAGGATAGCTATGCTTCAGTTTGCATATTGTTTTCAGAAAGTGTGAATTAGGTCGATTGGCTTTCACATGTGAACTGAATCAGACATCTCCCCCACCCCCACTCCCCAACCACAGAGCAGAATGATGCGCCATGGGGCCTCTTTGTCTGGGACTTTGGACATGTAATCAGACCTGTGCGTAGAAACTGCAGGTGGAGGGTGCAGCTGGAACAATGTGGTGGGTGAGACGCGGTGAGAAGCGGGGTTGCAGAGCTCCAAAAAACCTGCAGTCCTTCTGAATTAGGCCACCTTCTCATGCCCCATTTGTCCAATCTGGGCACACGTACAGCCCCGCATCCTACCTAGAACAACAACAACAGCCAAACAAACCAAAACCACCACTTGCGTTAAGCAGTCTCTCCTTATCCTCCACCCCTTCTCTCCAACACAATTGCTCTTTTGTGCTAGGAATTCAGTGGGAATGTTCTTTCGCTTTGCCCCATTATATGGACTTCTTGCTGAATCACTTGCGAAAACTTTCCCTTTGCCATTCTCTTCTGCTCTTCCTGCCTGCCCCTCCCAGCTTGATACAAGGGTAGGGAGTTCGCCGCCCCCCCTGAACAGAAATGTCAGAGAATTCCAATGAAAATGGCCACGGGGGCAGAAATTGCTAATGTCTGTGTATTCATCCTATATCCAGAAAGCAAATCGATCCGGTTGTGGTTGCTTTCAGTCTGCAAATGATATGTAATTGACTACATCCCCCCCCCCCATTAGCATTGCATGTCCTATGCCCTGATGGAATAAAATCTGGGGAATAAAATCATGGCAACTCCCTACTTTCCTCCAAAACGAAACTCCTCTCTCCTCCCCCCCCCTTTTGGCTGTTAGGCCTCTTAATTAGGCACATCAAAGAAGGCACACTTCAGGAAAGGGGGTGGAGGTGTGGACCGAGTTTCTGTATATCTTCATTCCAAGATACATTTGGGAAGGAAAGATTCAGATTTTGTTTAAAATATATTGAGGGCTCTTATGAAAAGTTTTAGTTGGAAAAATATAAAAGGAACTTGATGAAAAACCTCGGCTCTTTATTTTTACTTTTCAGCAGAGGAAGTCTGCTTAAGTGGTCCATAGAATTATCTGTGGTTTTCTTTTTATAAACGCCTGCTTCTAGTTCAAATATGTGCAGAGTATGTTGCCGCTTCCCAGAATACACTTTGAAGAGCCATATTCCGGGTCCACCCTGGGAGAACCTGGGTATACTTGGGACAGGAAAACCAAGGCGGGGACGGGGGGCTGCTTCTTGAAGAAATTTTAAGCAAGGTCCCTTTCAGAAGAGGCACTGAGTGCCCACTCTCCTGAGATATCCAGTAGCTGAGTTAGCACTGCATTCCTAACCGTGTCTACGCAAAAGTAAGACCTAATGGATCCAATGGGGCTTACTCACAAGTAAGTGGGTTGCAGCCTCACTCTGTGCTCGGAAGGTGTGTGTGTATGTGTGTTGTCATTTGTTTATTTTTAGAAAGGTATAGAAACCACTTAATCACAAAACTATCTAAGCAGTGTACTTAATAAGATGGTTGATATCAGAGGTGCAGAGGTTAGATTGCTGGGAGAACAGGGGTCAAATCCCCACTCAGCCATGAAAATCATTGGGTAGATTTGGGCCAGTCACTCAGTTTTAGCCTAACTCACATCACAGGGTTGATGTGAGAAAAAAGTGGGGAGGAGGACAACTATGTATATACCATCTTGAGGTCCTTGGAGGAGGCAGCAGAGTTGAATCCTAGAACTGCAGAGTTGAAAGGGACCCTAACATTGGTCAACTAGGCCAGGGGTCTGCAACCTGCAGCTCCGGAGCCGCATGTGGCTCTTTTACATCTTTGCTGCGGCTCCGGGGCAGATACTAGCGAGGGGAGGAGGCGCATTGTGCGTCCCGACACTCCTCACTGTGGCGGGCGCTGTACTGGCTGTGACGTCACATGGGGCGGTGCGTGTGTTAGTCACGCACCGTCCCGACATCACCTTCCCGCCCGCTGTCAGATCGTGGCTCCGGAGATATATTTGTTTTAAATGTCGAAATGGTTTTGCGGCTCCCAGTTGTTGTTTTTTCTTCGGAAACGGGTCCAAGTGGCTCTTTTTGTCTTAAAGGTTGCAGACCCCTGAACTAGGCCAACCCCCCAAGACCATTGACTTGCCTCTGCTGTGCTGAATTAGTGCCAAAACATCTAATACGAACAGAATCCCGAGAGTGTGATACTCATTTCCCAAAGATGGAGGTGGAATTTCTCTAGGTGACTTGGGGGAGCCTCTTTGATGCTGAGTTTCATCATCATATTTGGGCCCTTTCTTTGACGCCTGAGATCACCTAGATATTAAGGCTGAACCGTTGCCACTTCCGTGCCCCTCTTCCTCAGGCTCGAACTGGGAATTGTTTATTTATTTACCAAGCATTTGCAGTATCTGACAAACCAGAATACAAGTGTTGACAATAAAATCCATATCATTTTTTTAAAAAAATCCAGCCAAAGACATAATCCTTTAAAAGTCTGTTTGTAAACTTGGCTCTGCAACATTTCCATATGCTGCTGATTCATATTCATATTTAGAGCTAATAATTATAAATAAAAATACAGGGTTGTATCCTGAGCTATATACAGAAATGAAAAGGGAAATGAAAGAACCTGTTAGGCCTGTTGGTTAGCTGCAACAGGTCTAAGTTAGGCCTGTTGGTTAGTTGCAACAGGTCTACTCTGAGGCAGATTAATATTGGCTATAACCCACAGTATTTTAAGCAGGACATCCGGGAATTACAGAAGCCATCCCTGCTTCTGATTAGAACCTGGAATGTCCAGTTTTTTGCTCTGGCGCTAGTCAGCTGGCTCGCACCAGATCGCAGGACGCAATTATTTTTTGGTTTTGCACAAATCAGCTGGCTTCCTTCTGGTGTGGGATTGACTGTTGGCAACTACTGTAGGAACTGTAGCCCTGGAAGAGGAATAGGGGGTCTCCTAAGAACTCTCAGCACCCTTAACAAATTAATTAATTTTAAGGTGATATCATAGTACTTTAGAGTGTGGTGTGAATGTGGCCTAAATCTGGAGAGAGAGTGACTGGAACAACTAACAACAAAATGACAAGCAAGAGCTGTCTGAATTTAGGATCTTTCTCTCTCTCTCTCTCAACATGAAGAGAGGGGGAGGGAGAAAGCTGTTGCTTGGGCTGGTCTATGTGGAGTGGGGGGCTAGTAAAGGGAGTGGGAGGGGGAGAGTTGAACACCTGAAAGGCAAGGGGACTGAAACAAATAGAGCACTGTTACCAGACACCTCAAAGAATCTGACACACCTGCTGTATGTTTAGAAAGCCTTTAGAGATGAAATAACTGGTGTTTTGTTTTGTTTTTTGGGGTTTTTTAATAAGGGGAAAGGGCTGCACGGATGAAGAGGAATGATTTGGGCTCCCAACACCAACACCACCCACCTTGGCTTCTATTCAGGCTCAGGCCCCATCTGACTATAAATGTTTATGGCTGAAAATGGAAGCTGCACGTCTAGTTCCTGCTCTGTAAATGTCAAGTTACAGGCCAGGGCTGGCAACTGTGCCCTCTCCAGATGTTTTGGACTGCCCCAGTCAGCATGGCCAATGGATGGTGGAGTTGTAGTCCCCCACATTAAGAGTGAGGCACCATGGCGGCTGTCCCTCAATTAGAGAAAAGGGAAGTCCTTCTCCCCAGTGGAAAATTGTGAAAAGAGCATCATTTTCCCACCGGCAATGCTGGGGCTTAGGAACATAGGAAGCTGCCTTATAACAAGTCTGGTTATTGGTCCACCTAGCTCTGTATTGTCTATACTGACTGGCAGCAGCCCTCCAAGGATTCTGGCAGGGGTCTCTCCCAGCCATACCTAGAGATGCTAGAGATTGAACCTTGGACTTTCTGAAGGCAAGGCGGATGCTCTGCCACTGAGGTATGGGTCTTCATAGCTTATGCAGTCCCTGTCTCCTCCCTGGTGTGGAAGAATGCTCCCCTGAGGAGTTGGGGGGTGTCTATGCTGCCTGCCCCAGGCAATGCTTCTAGGCCCTTTGTGGGAGGCAGTGGCAGGGTCACTTTGATCACTAGTGAGCAGTGTGTACAGAGGAATAATCCTTTGTAAACTCTAGCACATAGGGCACACAGAAGATTGTGTGCCTTTCACAGTGAGCAGAGGGATGTTCATGCCTAACCACCGTCTTCCATAGGAACCTCTTCTGTCGGGTCACCATCTGTTTCCCCCATCAGATGTTAAGCAGGTTGAGAGCCAGGACATGACCTTTTGTGTGGTGGCTCTGCAATTCTGGGATTAGTTAAGGAAAGTGCCCTTTTGTCTCTTAGGCTGCAACTCAAACCTCCAGTCTGCCAGGCTAGAAAGAGTGCAGATGAGGCCGTAGGGTCCCTCCACCCAGCCCTGCCTGCACCCACCACCTCTGCCACTACAGCAAGCTCTGCTGCCAAAAGGTGCCTCAGTGTGCCTGCCCATATAGTGTGCACAAACCACTGCTGCTGGGCCTTTCACGGTGGGGAGGGGCAGACCTGGGCCGGCAAGGGATCCCCTGGATTCTCAGCTGAGCCCGCTGCCCTCACATGACAGCCACCAACCCCATCCAGGCCTCCTCACTGTGTCCATTTGGGAACGGGCACAGTGGAATTGCAGCTTCTACCTGCCCCCTGACTTCCACTCTAGCCAGAACTATGGATGCAGATGTGGCTACGCTGTTTCATTAAACCCAGGGATTTAGATGGCTTTGCCCATGCCAACTCCAAACTGTTTTATCTCCTAGAGGTAGATGACCTTTCCTCCCACCCCCACTTAATTGCTGTTACCTTATTGCTGCTGCAGTTTCTTTTATCCATTTCCACCGCCATCTGTCACTCTCCTATCCCATCTTGTATATTCATCTACATCGGCGATGGGGAATTTGTGGACCTCTAAACGTTGATGGGTTTGTTGGGAGTTGGGGTCCAACAATATATCCCCACCCCCAATCTCCAGCGTTGGCAGCTGGTGCCCTTTGGGACTCGTAGGGCAGAAGGCAGGGAGCCAACAGTACATGGCGCAGGAACCAATGACAGGTGGAGACAATTAATTCCAGTTTTATCACCATACTTCTCCCTGCTGAGTCCTGCAAGGGCAGTACTTGGACCAATGAAGAGGAAGCTGACACGACTGGTTGAAAGCAAGAAGGCAACCTGAGATTGGTGGGGCAGTGCCCCATTTCACCCTAATGGACCATCCTCTGTTGCATTCTCCAGCTTTGTCTCTTTCTCTCTCTGATTCCTGACACTTCTGTCTAATATAAACCACAAATAGAAGTAAGAACTCCCATTTCACAGGGGCAGGTAGGTATGAAAAGTCACTTAGAGACTTCCCTTATAAGGCAACTAAGAAACCGAATATTGTAACAACAACAGCAGCAACCACAACCACAACAACCACAACAGAAAGAGGTTGATGTTGTTAAACAGGGAGTAAAATTTGCATGAACTATCTGCATCAGCCCAAATTGGATGACCAGGGGCACATTTCATAGAAACATAGGAAGCCGTCTTAGAATCATAGAATTGTAGTCTTGGAAGGTCATCCAGTTCAGCCCCCTGCAATGTAGGAATCTTACCCAATGTGGGGCTTGAACCCACGACTCTGAGATTAAGTGTCTTGTGCCCTACCAATTCCTGAGTCAGATCATTGGCTCTGTCTAGCTCAGTAGTGTCTACACTGAAGGGCAGCAGCTCTCCAGGATTTCAGATGGTGATCTCTCTCACACACACACACACACACGCACACACACTCCTCAATGCTTTGTTATGCCCACAATTCTACCGTGTATGGCTCTTGAAGGAATTCGGCAGTAAAAAGATTTGCAGCCATAACACCTAATTAAGTTACATCTCTTTTTAAAACAAAATATTCCTTTAAAAGAAAAAAGGCAGGAGAAATAAACCAGATGTGCAAACTCACTCGGACTTTCTTCTTTCATATTATACAAGCAGAGGAGAGACACACATAGAGAGCCGGTGCCAAGTTCAAAGAGTGAAAAACATTTCATGAAAGTTAATGGAAGTGGAGCCCAGCAGCCTTCCTGTTATGCCAACTATGGATCTCTTCCACTTTCTCTTTCACATCCACACTTACTCAGCTGCCGCTGATATACACACGCTAGGCCTCTCCGCCTCTCACCTTTTCAATCTGCCCCACCTGCATGTACACTCACTTGGGCATGCTACTAATTTGCCGATTGTTGAGCCAGCACACACTTTTTCCACAGATGAAGGCTTGCTTAGGAATCTGAATTTTTCAGAAGTCCCCCGCAAACCAAAGTCCAGAAATTACTAGAGGCTGTAGCTGCAATTGCCGCCTCAGTTTGCCACCTCATTCTATCTTGTTGAACGGCTCACACACAAATGCACAATAAAGATATGTTTAAAATCTGCAGGACAGCCATAGGTAGGACAACCCCTCAAAAAAAAGAAAGAAAGAAAGAAAGAAAGGTTGTGCACAGTTTCTCTCTCTTGCACCCAATGTCATACACCATCTCCTTTTCAAGCATCGGCTTGCACACTCACACAGGCCTTATGTATGAAAAAGAAAAAAAGAAAGTGTATACACACACACACACACACACACCAGTCTTCTGCCTGTGTCTTTTCCTTGCTCATACACCCTGACACCAAATGGCACCTATTTCCTTTCAGTGCCCACCTGGATGGATGCCACAAAATGGGTTCCCCCCGCCAAGCGCAGTGCTGCATTCATATCATTCCTCTGGTGGTGGTGAAGGTGCCTAGCTGGGCCACTGAGACTTGCTTAAGTGGAAAAAGGAGTTTGGGTGCTATGGAATAAAGGTGCTAGGCAGGTTGTAGGGGAGAGACGCAGATGTGGAGAGCATGGTTTTTTAGGAGAGAAAAAGGCAATTTGGGAGAGGCTTGCTTTGGCAGTAGGTTCAGGGAGGAAAGAGTTGGGGCGGTGGGGTGAGGTGGGAGAGGGCAGCCGTTTTATTGACGTCTGTTTCTAATCTTATTTTCCCCTTCTGCTCCAATAAAGCTTTTATGTTACAATACAGGTGAACAGCACAGACTTAGCAAATGTTAAAGAGCTCCCACCCCCCAATGCAACCTCTCTGGTGTGTGCTGGGGTTTTTTTTTCCCTCCCTGAAGAGGAAAAAATGAACAGGGCACCTTGAACATCAGACAAATTCTATAGGAGCCCAGAATATAATCTGATGGCATGTTGTCCCCAGTGCTACCGTTCAGATTTCCACTTTGCAAAGCAATTCACAAGCCAAAACACAGCTCTCTTTCGAAACCCACACTTCTCTGAAATTTGCAATGCAGTTCTCTCACCAGAGAGTGAGCACAGAAATTGATGGAAAGTGCTTGCAAAAAAAAAGTGTGTATTAATAGAAATAACATTTAAAAATGGATGCAGTTAAGGGGAAATTGCTTGCAAAAACACATATAAATAGGCAGAAATAATAATTTTTATGCAAACTTTTTTTAAAAAGCTAGTGCAAATATATGCATGAGCAGAAATAGGGTAAACTGGATTTAAGATTAGAAAAAACGAGAAACTGTGTGAAAGCAAAATTGACAGATTCATCATTATGATATGATTAACACTTATTACATTTGTTAGTTGCTGTATACAAAAAAGGCACCTCAATAAAACACTGATTAACATATTGAGCAGTCATTAAAGCAAACACAACCTACAGCAGTATAAATGTTGTTTAATCACCCTTATTAAAGAGTCGTATCTTCACCAAGTGCCTGAAATCCACCTTGCTTGGCAGGGCATTCCGCAGAAGCCTAGTTAACACTTGCTTTGTCTCGCAAGGTTGGGGAAGAAGCATAGCTCAGTGGTAAAACATCTGCCTTGCATACAGAAGGTCCCAGGTTCAATCCCTAGCATCTCCGGGTAGGACTGGGAGTGAACCATGGTTGACATCCCCGAGAGTCACTGCTGGTCAGTGTGGGAAGTACTGAGCTAGATAGACCAAGGGTCTGACTCAGTACAAGGCAGCTTTCTGTGTTCCTAAGGCCACGGGATCTGAGCAGGGACTCAGTTAATGATCAGAGTCTTCAAAAAGGACCCTATAGAAGTTGACGGTGCTTCGGATAGCCAGGCCATAACACCAGGAGTTGAAGGTGATGCCCACAATGCTTTGTTATCCTTTGGAACCAAGAAGACAACTTTAAATTAGCCAACAATGAGCTTGTTCACACTTCTGCTTGTCCTAGAAAGCATAGGTCCAAGAGGTTTTCTGCTTGTCTTGTGTTTGCTAGGCATAAGTCTGAGTGGTTTTCTGTTTGCTACACTGCTTTCACTAGGAAAATCCACTCTTTACTGCTGAATCAGAGCAAACGTCAAACCACAAAAAAACCAGCTTGACATTTCTTTCCTCCAATTCTGTGGTAAAGAGGGTTTTTTCGGGGGGGGGGGGGCAGCAAGACAAGTGGACGTGTGGATGAGCCCAATATCAGATCACCTTGAATGAATGAATCAGTTTTCTTAATGTTCCAGCCGGGCAACCATTGCATTGGAATTGCCGCAAATGGGCAGGATAGAATCTGTAGAATTGAATCAATGGTATGGTTTTCTGAAAGTCTGAAAGAATCATGGATGGGGGCAGGGAGGGGGGCAAGGAGGGGAAATTTGTCAGACCAGCAGCTGGCAAGGGATCGTGGTGCTTAAGAAGCAGCTTCTCTGATGCCCGTCCAACCCCATTTGACACTTTTATAGGGTTGTACCTCATGATGGATACACTAGCGTGAGTGAGCTGATCCTCAGCTTTCCGCATTTGGAAATCTGTTTGATTTGAGCTTTCTCTTTGCAATCTCATCGCGTTGCCCCTTTAGCTCATTTATGGACTCTGCTTTTAACTTATAGACTCTTGCTCTCCTCCTTTCCCTTCACATTCAAGCAGTCTTAGGCCTACCATGCTGGTGCTAAAAAACCAAAAAACAACTTTCTGCCCCATTTAGCACAGAGGCGGGCATCTGTCTACTGCTGCCCCTAGACAAGGCAGCAGGAGAACTCATCCCCATCTCCATCCCCTGGGCTTGGTGTTCCTGCATTGGCTTCGGGTATAGTTCTTTGCTGCCCACCAAGATCCAAGGTGGCCAAAGTGAAATTGCCAGAGGGAATGAAAGGAACAAATCCTCTGTGTAGTTAGCAAGCTGTTTGATTAGGTTGGCAACCCAGTAAGCTAGTGGCACACAGCGGTGAGTCAATCCATCATACCTGAAAGCAGCAAAGAAGCTTGTAAACAGAGCCATGTGTGCATATGCTAAGAGAAGAGTCATCAATGTTGTGCCCTTCAGGTGTCATTGGACACTGTTAACTCTCATGAGCCTCAGCCAGCATGACCAATGATCAGGGATGATGGACTCTCTAGTATGAACAACTTCCCAGAAGGCACCATGCTGGCTACCCCTGTGCTGGATTAAGACCTTTAGAGGCCCTAAGCACTTAAAGGATTTTGGTGCCCCCATATCATTTCTAATTCAAAATATAAACAATAATAAGCCGTAAAATAAAATTTTGTTTTTTTGAAATGAAACCATACAAAAGTCTTTGATCAGATCCTCAAAACTAATCTTATGTACCCCATCTGCTTCTATACTCAGTAGTGATAAGGCATCCAGCCAGCCTTGTTGCACAGTTGTTCTGTTGGGGTTTTTTTTATTACTTCTGCTGAGAAAATGAATGCTCAACTGAGCAATTCGTGACCATCAGTGTTAACAATCCGGCAATTGAAAAATTCTGTGGTGCTCCCCTTCCCTTAATACCCTAAGCACATGCTTATTTTGCTTAATGGTTAATCTGGCCCTGCCCACTTGCTAACCATTGGCCATGCTGGCTAAAGCTGATGGGAGTGGAAGCCCAACCACATCTGGAAGGCAAGAAGTTCCACATCCCTGGTTTACACAATGGCAGGTCCTTCTCCTTCTTTCCGAATTGACTTGTATGAGAGACATTTGGATTCCTTTGTTTCTAGTCCTTAGAGCACTGCAATGCAGAGTTTAACAATATAACAGTGAGACAAGGTAGCAGAAATAAATATAATAATTTTATTATTTATACCCCACCCACCTGGCTCAGTTGCCCCAGCCAATCTGAGCAGCTTCCAACATGTCTAAAAGCATCAAACATTAAAAAACTGCCTGATACAGGGCTGCCTTCAGATGTCTTCTAAAAGTTGCATAGTTCTTTATCTCCATGACATCTGATGGGAGTGCGTTCCACAAGGAGGGCACCAGAAAAACTACAAAATGAACAAACATAGAAAGCTGAATTTCCTGGGCAAATCACACCTTGCCCCTTAAGAGGGAGGGGTTATTGCTCTTAACAAATATTAGAGTGACTAAAATGAAATGAAATCTCATAATAAAATAAAATAGAAATTATAGAAGTCTGAATAAAAGTATGTAAAACCACAGAAAACTTAAAATTCTGAATCTCCCTGGCAAAGCACAGCATTCTCTGGGGATTCCGTTGCCTTGAAATGTGGCCCCTGAAACAATTAATCCATCTCACCCTGGATTCATCCCCAAAACAATTCAGGGAGCATTTTTCAGATGCATGGTTAAGCAAGTATTTTCAAATACCCAAGGATCAAGGGATTCCATATAGTACTTGGAACTTGGAATACTTGGAATACCGTACATGTGAACACACCAGCCTCAAACTGTCTTGCATGGAAAACTATTACTACCCTCAACCTCCGGCCACATCAGATGAATTTGGGTTGCTCTTTTTCCATTTTCTCTTTCTGCACTTCACAGAAATGTGGAGTGAAATTAATTTTACAGTCTGAGAAGGGTACGCTGCACAAAACTGAGCCTTCTAAAAAAAAGAAAAAAGTTCCTTACGTTATTAATTCCCAGAACTATTTCCTGCCTTTCATAGGCATATTTTTATTAACTGAGTTTTGAAAATCATTAGGCCTTTTCCTTTCTTTCCTCCCCCCTTCTTTTGCTCTCATAGGCTTCTTTCCTTCCTTTTCAACATCCTTCCTTTCCAAATCCTGGATTGAATTCCTTCCTTCCTTTCCCTTTGTCCACATTCTTTCCATTTTTCCATTCCCCCTTTTCTTCCTTCCTCCTTTCCAAATCCCAGACCATTTCTTCCTCCCTCATCCTTCTCCTTCCTTCCTAGCTCTCATCTCTACAGCACAAAAGTGGGGAACAAACTTCATGGACAAATTTCTGGGGGTGGTAGGTACCTAGTGGTGTGTAGAGCCAGATTCAAGAATGCACAGAGCCAATGGCTGCAACCTTTACCTTTGTACAGTAGGTTGCATTCCAGTCATGCAAAAAGCAGAGGTTTCTGAACACACCATACATCTCCATCCTCCTTCCAGGCATGCAAGAGGCAGGGCTTATGCACACTTACATTTTGTCCCATGCTTTCCAGGCACAGGTTCAGCCTTTGAAGCTCTTTCTTTTTGCTCTGGAGATTTCCCCATGAAAACCCGCTCTTTACTGCTGAATTGGAACAAATGGCAATTTGTGTTTTCCACGGATTCCCATTTGCTCCGATTCAGTGGTAGAGAGCAGGTTTTCACAGGGAAAGCTCTGGAACACAAAAAAGGAGAGAGTCTAGCATCGTGTTTTCACAGTGGCCAGCCAGATGCCCTAATGGGAAATCTACAAACAGGACCTGAATGCCACAACCTTCTACCCAGTTCTGTTTTTCAAGAAAAAAAAACTCACCATAAACTCCTCTCTTGTTCTCTTAGAATGGTAATGGCCAGTGCTTTTTTCTGGGGGCACGCATACCCCTAAACATTTTGTGAATCTAAGTTTGGCCTCATTGAGGGGCAGTATTTCAATATGAGTAGGAAAATGAGAGTACCCCTAAACACTTTTTAAAGAAAAAAAGCACTGGTAGTGGCACCCACCTGAGAGGTGGCGAAACTGAGCTCCAGTGAGCTCTGGCTGGGGAAAAAAAGCCCTGCATCTACCCCACTTGTGACCCCCCAGCAACTGGTATTCAGAAACATACCATCTCTGTTCATTCACGAGTCTTTTCCATCCCAATTCCACAGCAATATGCCTTTTTAAAAAATACACACAAAGATCACATTATTTTGGCACATGTTTTATCTTAAAACAAATCAGGTCAGTTTGCAAGCAACCCAGTTTGGAAGATGGTCTTCTATGGTTAGTCTACGTGTGGACATAGGCCCACACAGAGGGAGAGAGGTAGATGGGGGGAGAGCAAGGCTCCCGTATCTTTAATTTATATTTTATTTTTCATTTTTAGATCCTGTTCATTTTTAGATCCTGATTCCCAGCCAAAGGCTTATTACAGTCCACTAAGATAAAATACATACAAACTTTATAAACAGAGAAATGGAACAGCCACCAAAGACAAATAAAACAACAGCTTTAAGTATCACTATAAGACGTAGCCAGCTCTAGTAAGCTGCTCAAAAAAAGCTCTTCCTAAAAAGGAGGGCCTTGGGACTAAACCCACATGAGATGACATTAAGAGATCCATGGGTCATTGTTTTTAATAGTAAATGAAACTGGAGCCGACGCCACCCATCTAGAACTTTGCAACTAGGGAAGGGGGGTTAACTCTTTCTCCCCCATGTGATTTTCCTGGTCTCTATTGCCTCCCCCCTCCACTGCACACAAACATACACACACACCTGGAGCTGCTTTTTATCACTTAAATGAAGGAAGTAAAGGTATGATATTGAATACTAGCTGCTGAACATCGCTGAGAACAGGATGCTTGACTAGATGAGTCTTTCGGCCTCACCCAGCAGGGCTCTTGCGTTCTAAGAACGCAATACAGAACCTGAGAGCCAAGGATTGATACTGATATAAGAGGGGGGAAATGGAATTGGCTTTTATAGCCCAGTATCCCCAAAGTTCATTATCAGTCGGAGAAGAATGAGTAGAGGCAGGAATCAATTGAAGAATGCAAGGCAAGTCTTTATTTTCTGTTACAACAGAGTGATGACCCAGAACAAAAGTGTGTAACAACTTTTAAAGACTTCAGAAATTTCCCAACCCCATAGCCAAAGGTCACCCCAAAGCATCATATGAGCAAGCGTCACAGAAAGAGGCAGTCTACAACAGAAATTTGATGGTGTGGCTTGTCTCCTGTCTGTCAAGATACCTGAAGTTGACCTTCCAAAGTTAGTACCTAGGGAGGCAATCCTCCTTCACAAGGAACTCTCAGTGTATATTGCAGTGCTTGATAGTTTATGTATGGGCCTTTGACTATATGCTATATAGCACCAGTTACCAAATTCTGTGGCTGCACAGTGCAGTTGTAAAATCACAAAACCCACACAGTTGTGACCTTTGCCACTGGAGCTTGGTATATTGCTGGGATGCAGGACCTGTGCTCCTCCAGATACCACTGGAGTTTAACTCCTGCCATCCCTGACCATTGGCCTTGCTGGCTAGAGCTGATAGGTGCTGTAGTCCAACAACATCCACAGGGGCTCTGTGTTGCACCATTATCTTTATTGAATGGTGGCACAGAAGGCAATTGACAGGTGCACGGGAGACTTGCCTGCTTCTGCTTTTGTATTCAGTTGTACAGTCTTCTTTTGCAGGAGAGTTGGACAGAAATGCATCAGGGACAGCCAACATGGTCTTCCAAATGTTGCTGGACTACAAATGCCATCATCTCTGACCATCTGTCATGCAGACTGGAGCTGATGGGATTTGGAGTCCAACAGATAACTTGAGAGCCGTTCCTGAACTATGTGAAAATCTGACACAAGAAGTTCAGGGGCAAAGGTCTCATACTGAAAGTAGGTTTGGAGAGCCTAGCTTGGTGCTGGTAGGCTCAAGTGAAGCCCTGGTTTTCTTGTAGCAGGTGAAAGTAATTCACCCATCCTGATCCCCACTGCCTCAGCTGTCCTTGCGATTGTAGTCATCCTTCTTGTCAGAACCATCTATGTTCTTTGCTGTCACGTTCCTGCTGTCTGTTGGGAAGACTCGCTCATTTCTGGTGAGAGGGTGTGAATAGGAAGGCAATGCAGGGCTCTGGATTGGGGGAGAGGAGGGGGTGGTGTAGACTTTACACTCACGGGGGGATTTTTATAGCTTTTATAAATAATCATCGTAATAATTTCCAGTCCTTTTAAGAACTTTCCCCCCCTACTGAAACCCTTTGCCAAAGATTGCCCCAATCCCCCCCTTATATATATATATTTTTAAAACCCATGTTTTTCTAACTGAGCAGATTAGTTTACATCTTGTGGCACTTAAAAAAAATTATACAAAACAGGGACAAAGATTTATGGTCGCAAAGAGTTCTGGCAGCGTCTCTTCAATTTGGATTGCTGGCAACTCAGTTTGGCTTGGTCTTTTGGTTTCTGAAAGAACCATTTCAAGTGGCAGGTCTGTCTGTCTCCTGCTCCCTCTTGCTAACCTTCTGCACATCTTCCATCAAGCAGGGAGTTCTGACAGTACCTGTGCACACTTTCCAGCTTTGGCAAATCCAAAAGGAGGCGATTTAGGTCACAGTTTGCTGTGGTCCTAGGAAGCTGCTGTCTCCATCTGGATAAATACTCTACTACAGAAGAGATGGAGAATCTCAGGCCCGGAGGCTAGATGTGGCCTTCCAGTCCTTTTTGTCAGGTTTTTGGGACTCTCCCCAAACCCCCACCCCAGCCTCAGCCTCAGCCCACACCACGCACCAGCCCTGCTTTCCACCCTCCTTGTGTCTTTTTTATCTATTTAATACTTCACTCATTTGTGTGTGTGAGTTTTTTAAAAAAGTGAAAACATAACAAAAAGAAATAAAACAAAGATCCAGAAATATAAACCACAAAGCATCACAGCCTGAAGGACGAAAGTACGAAGATACAGTGCAGCTCCAAAGAGATAATAAAATATTAACTCGTACAAATATTGTCTTTACAAAGAATAAAGATCTATAGAAATAAATGCATTATTCACTAGGGACGCGGGTGGTGCTGTGGTCTAAGCCACTGAGCCTCTTGCCAATCAGAAGGTTGGCAGTTCGAATCCCCACAAAGGGTGAGCTCCCGTTGCTCTGTCCAGCTCCTGCCAACCTAGCAATTCAACCTAGCAATTCAAAAGCATGCCAGTGCAAGTAGATAAATAGGTACTGCTGCAGTGGGAAGGTAAACGGCATTTCCGTGCACTCTGGCTTCTGTCACGGTGTTCCATTGCACCAGAAGCGGTTTAGTCATGCTGGCCACATGACCTGGAAAGCTGTCTGTAGACAAACGGCCTGAAAGCAAACTGAGCGCCACAACCCCATAGTCACCTTTGACTGGACGTAACCATCCAGGAGTCCTCTACCTTTGCTTTATTCACCTGGGAATTCCATCTTTATTGAGAATAAATGTTCCATAAGGCAGTGTTCCCCAACCTTGGGCCTCCAGCTGTTTTTGGATTACAATTCCCATCATGCTTGACCACTGGTCTTGCTTGCGAGGGATGATGGGAGTTGTAGTCCAAAAACAGCTGGAGGCCCAAGGTTGGGGAACACTGCCATAAGGTATTCAATGAGCCACATGTTTGTATATGCAGGTGGTACTGACCATGTGCCTCAATATTCATACAAGAA
The DNA here is from genome assembly GCF_965113315.1 of Podarcis vaucheri. Classification (NCBI taxonomy): domain Eukaryota; kingdom Metazoa; phylum Chordata; class Lepidosauria; order Squamata; family Lacertidae; genus Podarcis; species Podarcis vaucheri. The sequence goes on from NC_138752.1 coordinate 38,434,942, forward strand.
GTAAAATCAATCTTTTAGATACTTTTAGTTTATGAGATATCTGTTCATGGAGGGCAACTGGTGTATTTCTCCTGGGCTATAATGTGTCCTTGAACTCTGGTGGTGCTTCTTGCTTGTGTGGACAGAGAGAGTTGGGAGAGTAAACTTGCTCTGCCTACTTCTGCCTCTGGCATGTGCCACCCCTGGAGTTTGCCCAGGAGGGAAGGGGGCCCTCAGGCTTCAAAAGGTGCCCCCCACCCCACCGCTGCTGTGGGCTCTGAAATCTGTTTGATGACACCCACGCCTTCTGCCGCTTCAGAGACATGCAAAATAAAAACGATGAAAAATGGTTTCTCTATCTGGGCGTCTTTGGCTCGGAACCTCTCCCTCTCCCTGCAAAACTAGACTAAGCAACTATCTTCATAACTCCAAATATAGTCAGCCATTTGGAAGAAAAATTTTAGTCATAGCAAATGGAGACTCAACAAAACATAACCTCGCCTTTGCAGTGCCTACAACTCCTTTCTTATGCTCTTCACTTAGGCTTTATTTATGCTAGACACGTTCCCTTGTCCTGATCATGCTGTAGCAGCCCACAGTGCGAGGGCGCCACGAATGTATCAACTCATTTATCAATGACTTGGTGGATATGAATAGACGTGTTCTCATTTGTGATAACGTGGATCCTTTCTGTGGCAAGTTAACTTCTTCCCGACAAAATTACTCTGATGCTGCGTTTACTGTCTTCCATAAACCGTCTCATTCTCCTACCCCATCAGAAGAACACCCTGTTGTAGGGCAGTGTGAGCAGGCTCCCTTACTTTATGGAGGACAGTCCTCTTATATGAAGAAGTCCTCTAATTGGAATGGGAATCCCTGCTTCGAGGCCATTTAAAAGACCAAGTGGTTTCTAGATTCTTGGGGGACTCCCTATGTAGGCAACAGCACTAAGTTTTTTAATCAAAAGGGGAAAGGATATTATTGTTGGTTTTAACAGGCCTGACAATGATCTGTGAGCTTCTCTAGAACGTAGGTCTTCAACCAGTGGGTTGGGACCCACAGGTGGGTCATGAGGCCCTCTTTGTTGGGTAATCGCAAAGCCTTTTTTCACTCCAGCTAAGACTGACCATATCAAAGGAGCACTACATGCAGTGGCTGGGCTAGAACGAGGAGTTTGGCATAGTGGCTGAGTAAGCAGCAGCAATCAGCTCTATTCAGGGACTGTAAGAATCTCATGGAGTAGGACAACAGGAACTGGAACTCAGCCACTCTTTCTTTCCTGGCCACATCAAAGAAACAGCCAAAGTCTGAAACAGAAGCAAGGAGCTGATAGCTCATTGTTCCAGCCAGGAGTTTCAAAGACGGCAACAGCTTGTGCTCTGAGTTGTCACTTTGCTGTACAAAGAGTTCTGTAGAACTTGGAAAGTTTGCACAACTTTGAAGCTACTGTAGGTGGGCCTGCTGAAAGACTGGTGACTGGGAGCGGCCCCCGAGACCATATAACACCGGTCTTGAAAACCTACATTGGCTCCCAGTACGTTTCCGAGCACAATTCAAAGTGTTGGTGCTGACTTTTAAAGCCCTAAACGGCCTCGGTCCAGTATATCTGAAAGAGCGTCTCCACCCCCATCGTTCTACCTGGACACTGAGGTCCAGCACCAAGGGCCTTCTGGTGGTTCCCTGCCTGCGAGAGGCCAAGTTACAGGGAACCAGGTAGAGGGCCTTCTAGGTAGTGGCGCCCGCCCTGTGGAACGCCCTCCCACCAGACGTCAAAGAGAACAACAACTACCAGGCTTTTAAAAGACATCTGAAGGCAGCCCTGTTTAGGGAAGCTTTTAATGTTTCATGTATTACAGTATTTTAATATTTTTTTGGAAGCCGCCCAGAGTGGCTGGGGAAGCCCAGCCAGATGGGCGGGGTATAAATAATAAATTTGTTGTTGTTGTTGTTGTTGTTATTGTCAGCCTCACAGGATTCTGTGCCTCAACTCCCCCATCTCTCTGTCAATCAGATTTTCCAAATCTCTGAGCACTTCTTCAAACGGTCTTGAGAGTGACAGGAGGATGAGTGTGTGTGACAGGAGGATTATTACTTTTGGACCGCCCCAATTAATGCTTTTAAAAGAAAACATTTTGTTCCCCCTCATCTTTCTATCTCCCCACCTTCCTCCCCCTCTTTTTTAATCTAACTTTCCAAATCTCTGAGCACCACTTCAAAAGATCTTGATGGTGACAGGTGGATTGTGGGGAGGGGGCAATCAACATTTTGGACTGTCTAGTTTAGCACCATCTATGCTGAATGGCAGCAGCTCTCCAGGATTTTTGATGTGGGTCTTTTCCCTGCCCTACCAGGAGATGATGGGAATTGAACCTGGAACCTTGTGCATGCAAAGCAGTTGCTCTGCCACTCAGCTACAGCCCTTAAAAGAGGCAAGAGGGAGAAAGTGCTATGAGAGAACGAGGGAGGGAGAAAAGGCTGTGCACTGATCCAGCTGCTGTCATCCAGCTCACTGGCGTTTGGCTCGGCACTTTTGCCCCAGGAAAACAGGAGCTGGGAGTGAAAAACAAAGCCAACAAAGGGCCGGCCATTGCAGGCCTGGCTGAGGTGGGAAAGGGGCAGTCTGGATTGTATAGCTTTGCTCCCTCTGCGTTGAGGCAGAATTAGCTCCATGCTGAGTGGTTTTTAGCAAAGACAAATTTGGAGCAGGCAGCATAAAAACCGGGATGAAAAAAGGGAGCAAAGTGGAAATGGCAAGAGCAGCCGAGGCCCAGCTGGGGCCGCATTTCTTTCTGGGACCCTGCCCTTTCTCCTCAACAAAGTTGGCATGCCCAAGAGGTTGTGGGTATGTAGATAAGTGTATTTTCTCTCCCCCACCCCACCCCGCCGTCCCCCGCAAACTTTCTTTCTCCAAAGCCTCTGGCAATTCACAAGCACCAAGAAAAGAAAAGAAAGCCCCAAAAGGGAACTTCATTGACTGTGTGCCCCATCCCAGAGGAGATGGTGCCAGCCATCCCAGAGGAGGTGGTGCCAGCCACAGCCAAGCTGGCCAAGGAACCCGAGAGAGAGGAAGAAAAGAAGGAAGAAAAATGGGGTTTAGAAAAAAGATGGGGGGGTGAAGCACAGCCAAAAAAGCGGAACCTTTGAAGAGAGGCAAATTGAGACGTTCAAAGGATAGGCGACAGGGAATTGTGGGGGGAGGACAAGGGGGAGGAAATGTCTCTGTTGCTCTGCTTTTTATTACTAAAATAATGTTTATGGGGGAAGGGAGGGAGGGGAGGTTTGGGGTTGGCCAAGAAAGGAGGGGAGTTTGGATCCTGACATGGACAGGCTGTTTAATGCCAGGTGCCTATGCTGCTTGTGGGGAGGGATTTTGTGAAATTCCATCAGAAACAGGAGCAGAAAATGCAACATTTCACACGTTCGCCCAAAGACAGAAACGGAAACCACGCAAGTGAATACAAGCAATAGTCACTGTTGTGGTGGGATTTTTTTTAAGTCCGCAAATGTTGTATAAATAATTAGATCATTTTCTACTTTGCTTTTGATACATTCCTTCCACAGAAATGCACTGAAGTTAATGACATAATTCATTTCGGCCATAGTGGATAGTGAATAGAGTAATGTAGGTTTTAGCAGAAGCTGAACTGCAGCAGAACAGAAGCAGCACTGGTTGCGACAAACATAGGATGGGACCGAAATTACTGCCTCCTTAACTTCCTCTTTGGGGGTGAGGCAGCAGGGACCACATCAGGAAGGCTGCTGCAAGCAGCATCATGCTAAATTTTCCTTGCTCTTCTGTTGTCAAGGCAGAGAGGCAGAGAGGTGTTCCACAAGCTTGTTTTCCCAGATGAACTCCAGCTTAGAAGCACGTAGCTATATGCATTGTGATGGACTGCCATTGTGGAACTTTATTCAGAGGTGATGTTGTCTATCAAAACACCAGAGCAACTGATGAACTATCCTTGCTATGGCAAGGGAATGAGCTGATGGCGAGGCTTTCAAATTATACTATTTTTAATGAAAGTTTAGTGCAGGAAGTCAAGAGAATGATTTAAAATCAAGCAAAAGCTGGGTACTTCTTTCATTTTCTTTGGCTCCTACTTCATGCCAACAGTTTAAGATTGTTTGCTTTTCTAACTAAAAACTAAGGGTGGTTTTCAAATAAGTAGACCAACTGAAATAAACGGAGCTAACTTAGTCATGTTTCATTGGGTCTACTCTGAAGAAATACTTAGTTGAACATCACCCTAAAGGCTGCATTTCGGCGGTTTGAAGAGCTTTTGTTGAAGCTCAGTGGGTTTTACAAGCTGAACTTCTAAATAATAATGCCTCCTTCAAATATCATTTGTTTGCTTGCTTGCTTGTTTATTTAATACTGTGTAGTCTCAACTATAAGGGCATTTGATGTAGCATGACTAGGGTCCAAAGCAGAAATTTCCTTTTACAGTGGTACCTTGGTTTGCATACGTTTTGGATTACAAACATGTCAAACCCGGAAGTGCGTGTCCCGGTTTGCAACCTTTTTTTGGATTACAACCCATTTTTTTTGGATTACGAACAATTTTTGGGGGGAGGCCCCATTGGTGCCTTGGGTTACAACCTGTTTTGGTTTACAAACGGACCTCCGGTACAGATTATGGTTGTAAACCAAGGTACCACTGTACTCCCAACCCCATGGGTGCTGAGGGAATGGTGGGTGGGGGGCTGGTGGGCAAGGAACATTGGCAACTGATGCAGCAATACAGAGAACTGTGGAAATGACAAGAAAGAATGAGAAACAGAAATTGATAATTTTGTCCATCCCTCACTATGATGTTGCTGCCGCCCTGCTGACTTCTTAGTTGTCATCCTAATTGCATTTCTCCCTTGTATTTTCCTGCAGATTGTGACTCCTACTGCAAACCAGCCAAAGGCAACTACAAAATTAACATGAAAAAGTACTGCAAGAAAGATTACGGTAAGGAGCAGCTCTCCTTTCTCTAATGCAAAAGGGATTCTCAGAATGTAAAGGTCAAACCAGGAATTTCCTATCTGGGAACTTGCCCTACCTTCTGGTCAGTGGTTTCCAAATAAGTCTTTAAGAAGCACCAGCTGCAGACTGTAAGATCTCTGGGCTCAGAAGTCCCAGTGGTGGAAGAAGGGAGGTGCGGGGGGGGGGCGGCACGCACTGGGTGTCATCCCTGAGGGGGGTGACATCGCCGCCCCACTCCCAGACACTCACTGCATCCCCCTGGGATGCTCGTCGCAGGTGGCACCCCCCTGGGATGTGCGCTGCAGACAGCACCCCCCTGGGATGCTCACCACAGAAGGTGCCCCTGTGGGCAGCTAGCCCCGCCCCCACAGGTGCACAGCATGTGTGCCTCTCCAGGTGCTGGAACAGTTAGCTCTGCCTCTGAGAAGTCCTCCTGATACATGTTAGCATCACTTTAGATGAGATCAGGACCTCGATCTCTCTCACCTAAATATAATAGAAGTAGCAAAGAGTCATTAATCAGATTGGGGCCACAGCACAACACTGTTTTCCCAAACAAACCCATGCCCTCAGCACTCCACAGACAAAACAAACAGATAACCCTTCTTGCCTGGTGCCATGTCCCTGATCCTATTCAGGGGGCCTACAGCCACTATTAAAATTTTAAATAAAATTTGCAGGAGATCCTGAGCACAAATTTTAGGCAGCATCTTGTACAGGTGGTAGCTGTTGCCCTTTGGCAGTAGGAGGGTGGAAAGCAGGGAGGTCCACTGTAGGTGGCGCCAGAGCCAACGGCAGGCAGGCAGATCCAGATAATTCTTGTTTTCTCTCCATCCTCCTCCCTGTAGAGTTCTACAGCAGCAAAAGTGAGACTAAAGAGGAGGAAGGTGATAGGCAGTGCCAACTGACAGCCTGGTTCTAAGCTGGCAGGTGCGGGATGGCTTAGGCAGATAGCAGTTGGGCTGTAATGGAATGGCTTCTACTGCCTTAAGTAGGCCAGAAAGAGCCCAGATTATCATATACAGTACTCATTTGGCTTCTGATTCGGGTCTTTGAACAAGCTGCTGATCAAACCTTTGTGATGGAGGTGGGAGCACTAATAACCAGATCACTGAAATCTACCTTTTGCTTCATGAGGTCATTTTCACTAGATATGTTAGACTCCATCTGCATTTAGAATGGTATTATACCACTTTAAGCAACCATGACCCCACCCCCCAAACCTGGAAACTGCCGTTTGTTAAAAGTGCCGAGAGTTGTGTTATTCCCCCCCACAGAGCTAAATTCTCTGAGAAGAAGATTGGCTGTTAAGCTACTTTGGGAACTGTAGCTCTGTGAGGGGACTAGGGGTATCCTCACAGCTCACAGCACCCATAACAAACTACAGTTCTCAGAATTATTTTTGGGGAGCCATAACAGTTTAATGTGGTATGACTGTTTTGAATGTATCGTGCAAATGCAGACTATATCTCAAGCTTAGATATGGCCTTTGGGTGCTCAAAATGCTGATATCAAAGGCCACCCAGCTCTTCCATTTCTCTTCCCTCCTCCCCATATATCCCTGCTAGCTCAAGCTGACTATGGTGGAAAGTCATGGCAGAGGAGGGATGGTTGCTACAGCGACTCCAGGGCTCTGAGGACTGGGCCCTGGAGATTATCCACCTCCCAGTGGGATCTGCACTGAATTCAGTGGATCCAAACCTACCAGTGCCCTGCTGTTTGTTACACAAGCAATATGACACGAGTGAAGTTGTTTTGCTGATTCCTGGTGATCAGATTCCAAACAGGGATTGACAAAACAAAAGTGACATGGCAAAGATGACAAAAAAATTAGTATGGGACGGCTTCCCCATGTTTCCTGTGCTTGTTATATGCTCCTGGCTTCAGGGGCTGCCGATCTTGCCATATTTCTCCACTTTGAAATTCTCTCTCTCTCTCACACACACACACACACACACACACACAACTAGGAGAACTTGCTGGACCCTCTCCCCTTCTTGCCTAAACCCACAGTCACTCCCTGTCTGCCAAATATGTTAAAAAGTACCCTCTCTTCTTCCCAATTCCCTTGTTTTGCAAGGTGTGTGGGGTGAGAGGGTTTGAATGGGATGGGATGTGTGTGAAGTTTGGACTCAGGACATCCTGACGGCAGGTTGTAAATCACCCTGACACAAGCACATTCACTCTTTGGAGCAGAGGGAGGATCCCTAAAAGAGGCTGTGGTTTGTGATTGATCTCCCACAGGAACTCCTTGGCTCAGACAGAAAAGATGTTTTTGGCAAGGTGGAAGGGAACGGGAAGATGGACGTGAGACGGGGTGGTAGCCGAGAAGTGTTTTGGCTTTTAAATGATATCTTCTGCAAAGGCAGTTAGCCTTGCAGATAATTGTGATCAGAGATCGTTTATTTAAATACATTTGTGTTCCCTGCTTTTCGGTCTATCAGGATCGACAAGGCATCATTATAAACAAAACATATGAATCCTATAATTTTTTAAAAAATCAATGCTGTAGCACAAAAAAAGCTAGTAACAACAGTAGTGTAGCATACCCTCCAACATTTCTCCAATGAATGTCCTATCCCATAATAATAATATCAACGGTAATATTTATACCCCACCCATCTGACTGGGTTGCTGCAGCCACTCTGGGCAGCTTCGAACCTGTCTAAGACCAGAATAAAAAACTGAACATTAAAAAACTTCCCTATACACGGCTGCCTTCAGATGTCTTCTAAAGGTTGTATAGTACTTATCTCCTTGACTCAGGGGTTGCATAACTCCATACCCTCCAACATTTCTCCAGTGAAAATAGAGATGACCTAAGGAAAAGTGGGACATTCCAGGATGGCTTCTGTAAATCCGTGACTGTCCCTAGAAAATAGGGACGCTTGGAGGGTTTGGTGTAGAGACATGGAGATGATAAAAGATGATCTACCACTTTGAGAAGGTCACCCAAAGCTGCATTCCTTTACTCAGAGTGCAAATCTCAGGAACCTGTAATGCTTGCCTCTGATATGACTATGAATGGAGTAAGAACAAGTTGCCGCGAATTGCAGGTTGCTATGCTATTGCATCGTTGACCACCTCTGTTTAAAGAAGTGCTTTAAGGGGCTGGTCAGTGCAAACCCTGTTTAAAGTTGAAGTGCCATCAGTAGGGCTTCCCATTGAGGCATCTGCTTGGTCACTGTGAGAACAAGAAGGTGGGCTAGATGGACATTTCCTCTCACTCAGATCTTCTGCTGATAGGACTCAGCTGAGTCCCACCAGCAAACTATAAAATCATAAAATCCAGAATAATTGATTCAAACTAATTCTCTAAAAACAAATGCAGTTTTGGCAGGCAATGAGATATCTGGATTGTACACACCTGTCTGACCTCAGTAGGAACAGAGTTGCATCTTTACTTGTGCCCCTATGCTGCTAAAAGCTTTGATTCGTGTAGAAACTAAACAAATAAAGAGATAACTGTGAGACAGTCAGGAGGGCTTCTCCACATTATTGCAGTGGTCTGGCCAGATTAGAAGGGACAAGGCAAGTAACCTTCAGGCGAGCTGGTCCTAGGCCATTAAGGGTTTATGCACTAACAGTAACATTTTCAACTTCACTTGGTAAAATACTGGCAGTCAGTGCAGCTCGTTCGGAAACAGCATAAAACTGTTTTTATGATTTCATGACTATGAAATCTCATGATTGCTCAACAACTCTTTGTAAGTTTAATTCTAATACATCACTTCACATATTCAGCATCAGTTCCTTGCCACCTGTGGCCTCACTTTCTCTCCTTTCTTGCCCTGCAGTTGTCCAAGTCAACGTCTTAGACATGGAGACGGTGGCCAACTGGGCCAAGTTCACTGTCAACATCCTCTCGGTCTACAAGTGCAGAGACGAACGGGTGAAAAGGGGCGACAACTTCTTGTGGATCCACATGAAAGACCTGGCGTGCAAATGCCCCAAGATCCAAATCAGCAGGAAGTACTTGGTCATGGGGATCAGCGAAAACCCCACTGACCGGCCAGGACTAATGGCTGACAAGAACAGCTTGGTGATCCAGTGGAGGGATGCCTGGACTCGGCGGCTCAGGAAACTGCAGAGGCGGGAGAAAAAGGGGAAGTGCTTGAAACCATGATTGGTTTAGGCTCGTGTCCGTTAATACATGCCTTCCTTCTCTCTGGTCCCCTGTGCACTGCACCCAGCAGACTGTTCCTAGAGACTCTGTACATATACATATCATGTGAATGGATGGACTCGCCTGTGTATAGTGTATATTTTGGCAATGATTCCTTGGGGGGTGGGGGTTGCGTGCATGGGTCCTTTTTTAAAAAAAAAAAGTTTATTAAGAGTAACACAGTAATGACAAACCTTTAACAAGGAGCGAAGTGAAGGAGAAGGCTGGTGAACTGAAGAGACTTGGAAGAAGACAGCTCAGAATGTCTCTGAGCAGGAGCAAAATTCCCACCTTGTTTTTCTTTTTAAAAAAACAAAACAAAACAATGACAGTGTTTCTCTGATCCTGCCAAATTCCAGAGGGGCAACCACAGGAGCTGTCACTTACTGGGAAGGGGCGAGGTGGTGGGGAGGTCAGGACGGCACATGTGCACTCACAGAGCCAATCTGGTGTTCCCATCTGCGCACCCACAAAACGTTGACCTTACTGCTATGTTATGCTTCCTACTTCCGGAAAGTGATGCCCCTTCCCACTAATCACTCCTAGGTAGTCATATTAAGTCTGTTAACAGTAAACTCTCTCTCTCTCTCTCTCTCTCTCTCTCTCTCTCTCTCTCTTTCTAACACACACACACACATACACAGGCCACATTCACGACATACATTTAAAGCCCTACCATGCCGCTTTAAACAGCCATGGCTTTCCCCCAAGAAATCTTGGAGCTATGGTTTGTTATGGGTGCTGAGTATCGTTAGGAGGCCTCTATCCCCCTGCCAAGTGCTGCAATTCCCTGAGTTTCCTGTGGAAAGGGATTGACCGCTAAACCACTCTGGAATTGTAGCTCTGTGAGAGAAGTAGAGGTCTCCTAACAACTCCCAGCACCCTTAGAAACCACAGCTCCCATAATTCTTTTTTGGGGGGAGACATAATGATTTAAAGTAGTATCATAATGCTTTAAAGGTATGGTGTGAATACTCCACCCCACCCCCAGAGAAAACCCACCTTGGGACACCTTAAACAGATCTGTGGAAGGATTGTGGCAGGAACTCAGAGGTGCCTGAGGTGGTGTTATCAGTTTGGAATGGCTTCCAAAAAAGCTCCACCCTGTTCACAGAGGCAGAAAAAGGGGTGTTTCCTCAAACATTCTCAGGGGGAGTCAGGATTCACCAATAGTTTTTTGGAGGGGTTCCTTCTTTTGTTCTGCAAGCAGCAAGAGCAGAGCTTCTGCGATGGCATCCTGGTACCCCCTCATAATGCCCCGGATGGTCTCATTGTCCCAGGGTTTTGTGGTTTGGGGCGACAGTGGGGGGAGTGGAGGCCCTCATGAAATAGCGACAGAGAATTTTAATCAAAATGGCCCTCCGTTGGGAGAGATGGGCAAAAACGAAGATGGTCTGCTGAGAAGTATTGCCTCATTGCTCTCTCTGTCTCTCTGACACACATACACCGATAATTGTTCCCTTGCTTAATTAATCAGATAAGTTTTAATTGAGCCATCAATTCAATCTGTACAAAATTGCTTACGAGAAAAGCAATTGTCCTAAATAAACGTTCTTCAGAGATCAGGGGTGGGGAACCTCTTTCAGCCTCAGACTTGGCCAAGACTCCAAATGGACGAGGTCAGAGGCTAAGTGGGTGGGACTTAAATTTAAAAATAAAGTGAAGCTGAAATATTGAATACAAGTGGTGCCCATGTGTCACAGTGGGCTTCCTTTTTAGAACAGTCCTTTCTCATTCATTCTCACGTGAAGAAATGTAAGGTAGCATTTTCTATCTGCAGGGTTTAGCTTTGTTTATACAAGTGATATAGGCACCTTTTCAGATGCTCAACGTATTTTCAGTTGATTCATGTCTCTAACCCAGCCTTAACCTGGTTGCCTGCATGTGGCTGGACTACAGCTCTCATCATTCCAGACCAGTGACTATGTTGGCTGGGACTGTTAAGCATTGAAGTAAAGAAGACAACAAAGAAGAATCTGGAGAGCAGTAGGTTGAGGGAAGGCTGATTTAAGCTGTCAGATGCCTAAGATTAAGGCTGAACCCAGAGTTCTCAATGGAGAAATTTCAGTTTGAATTTGGGAAGGCTGGGGGGCGGGCATGGGGACAAGTGCTCACCCCATTCCACATCCCCACAGGGAGCAGCTGTGACAGCCATTGGTCATTGAAAAAAAGCAGTAATGGGAAGATCTCCATTTTGTGCCCTACAATACCCATAATGCACCTTACTCCAATTTTGCTATCTACTGTTAGAACAGAGAAAATAGGTTGTAAGCATGGGGCAAATGTGTCAGAGACTCTACCTTTTGCCTTCCACCAACTTTGGGCTTCACTGTTGACCACCACTGCCACCCCTTATACCTCTGTGTCTCTGTGTTGGTATCTCTTGTGTATGTGCTTGTAATTTCCGCCTGATGTATTGGTCTCTGGTCCATAAACACTTAAAGCCACAATAAGTCTGCTAGTTCTTAAAGTGAAACAAGACTCCTTCCCGCTTTTGTGCTCTGGGTTGCATCGAGTGCTAGTCCTAATCAGAGTAGACCCATTGAAATCAGTGGACACGGCTAACTTAGGCTCATTCATTTAAGTGGTTCTCTGAGTAGAACTTAGTTGGAGGCCATCCTAAGATGCAAATTGTGAGGTGGGCTGATGCTCATCTCCCAGTCTCACCTTGCTGCCTCCTGGCCTTCAGGACTGCCAGTTGACGTAGTTCTTTTACTGGGAACCTGAGCTGCCTGCCCTTGTAAAGTTTGCGTTTCTTGGTGGTCAGCGCCACTCCAAGGCATTTGCCACCTGAAGCTAACAACAAGGTGGTGGACCCTCTTTAACATACAGAAGCTGTTTGAACTAGTAGCTGAGCCTTATTTTGACACTGACAGTGGGACAGTGTGTCTTCCTGAGGGGAGCAGGTTGGCTTAGGGGACACAGGGCAGGTTTTGCGTCAACACCTTGCCACCACTCCCTGCCCCTCCCCCCACCACTCAGCACCTAATATGACTTGACTAAGTTCTGCCTAATTGTAGAACTGGCCTTGTTGGTTGAGGAACCACTTGGGGGTAACATGACAGCCTCAACAAAACCTTCTCTTTTTTTTAGCTCTTCTGGCTGTCAAGGAATGTCCGCATCTTGTATCTAACTGCCATATAAATTTGGATGGGTTGAAAAACATGTAAGCTGCACGGCTCATTCCCACCAAATACTGAACAGAATGATAGACCTACACAGAGAGATGCACACAAACCATAGCTGTCAACTTTTCCCTTTTCTTGCAAGGAATCCTATTCGGAATAAGGGAATTTCCCTTAAAAAAAGGGGAAAGTTGGCAGCTATGACACCAACAAGCTAAGGATCTTTTCGTATCTCACTAGATGCTTAACTCATCTGCTCTGATTAGACAGTAAACTTTTCTTACTGAGACTAACAAATTGCCAGCCAGTCCTATACTTGCAAGCTGTCTGTGATATCAGGAGCCCCAAAGAAGGTCTAAGGCATTATGCCTGTCATTGACTTGCTTGAACAATGTCACATCTGCCTTCTGGATTCCATTGGCTCAATGGTTCTGATGTCACTGAAGTGTCGCCATGACTGCCTGCTGGTTGCCATTGGCTCAGCTTTTCTGACATCACAGAAAGTGGACTGCCTGGGGTGTCATGGCTGCCATTGGCTCAGTTGCTCCAATGTCACAGAGGGTTTGCACACTTAGGACCAAACATTTAACTGCTTATGGAAAGTGGGGGAAATAGTGACATATGAACTCTGGAGCCCAGAGACACTTAAACCAAACAGTGTGTCACACGTATAGCAATGCCTTTCAATTCTTAAAGCCAGCCTTATCATTGTTTTTAGTACTTTGGTTTAATAACAGCTGCTATTTAAAGTCACCAACAGATCACTGCAGAGGGTTTGTAGGTACACAAGGTTATCCTGCCATCTGTTTGGTGCAAAGAATGATGATTTCATCAGCTTAAACAAGTGCATGATGAGATGATGAGCACCTTGGCTCAGTGCCAATGTTAATTCTTTTTAGCAGCAATTTCAAAAGCCATCTGGCTGCCGTTTCAGCATAGTCTAAGCACTTTCATTGTTGTTTTGCCCACATGACTTGCAAGGCAGGTCCAGCCAGGGTACATAAGGCCACAACATTGTCATGTCTGGTCTGCCCAAGCTTTTTCCTTGAAGAGCATATCTCCTCATTTCTCATCTGGACTGACTGAAGCACCTTAGGCCACCATTTTGTCAGCTGCAGGGGCAAGTGGAGGTTAAGGGAGACAGCATCCAAATCTTAGAGGGCCCAAATGCCAACACCTCCCTTTTTTTGCGGGATTTTTTAAAAAAATGCTTTCATACACATTTTTGAAGAAGCATCAAGTCAAGCAGCTGCAGATACCACCACCTTAATTTTCCCAGAATGCCTCTGGGCCTCAACATACAGTCCAGAGGCATTCTAAAGAAATTAAGATGGCTGTAGCTTGTCTGCCCCCTGGTAAGTTTAATGGGCAGACACCACACCAGATCAGTTATGTGGTCTCCACCAAGGTGGTTATTGTTCATAGCCCTCTCACACCTGTTGCCAAGTCCCCTGGTTATTGGGAATAATTGCAGTGACATCCTCCTTCATATTTTCATCTTGCTCATACTTGTAGCTCAGCCAGCCAGCTTCCCCTGCTTGGAAGGATATCCTTTCACAACTGTGAAATAATCTCCTGAGATTGAAAGCCCACCCTACGCAGCAAAAAAACCACTGCTGCCACTCACCCCCATGCCAGATTGGATAATTTTTTTATGATGCCTAAAGCATCCCTATTTGAAGAACCATAAATGCTACTTCTCATGAGATGTTGTTGATGTTCACTTGCTTATGATAATGTGTGTTTCAGGCACAATTTCCTCTTTGCAATGCATGAAAGCAAGAAGGATAGCTTACCCTTCTTCACTTTAAATTTACAGAAGCAATATACCTATGAATACTCAATACTCAGCAGAACGAACAACTAGGGGAGGAGGATTTCCTTTATGTCAAGACACATTGGCTTTCTCTCTGTTGTAAATAGAATGTTGGAGTAGGTCTAGGATGATGCTGGACTCAAACTCCCATCAGCCCCAGCTAGCTTAGCCACTGGTCTGGAATGGTGGGAGTTGTAGTCCAAAATATCTGGAGAGCCACCTCTAGACAAGATTAAAATTGTGGTTGAATCCAACAAGAGTATTCTTACCATGCCAATGAGAAATGGAACAAAGAGTAATAGATTGACTGTGGCATACAGCAGGGGTGGACTTTGGTAATATGGTGCCCTGAGCTAGGACAAAATTTGGTATGGCCCCTAAATCTTTCTTATTTACATCCCCTTAGCTCGGCAACCACCCACACCACCCTAAATCCAGCGCTGCATATAGGCTGTAGATCTAAGAAGCATACTGTTAAAGGCAAAGAAGTGGGTAGCCCAGTAGAGATGAAATAGTAAAGCTATTTATTTCAAAGCTTTGGTTTAAGTCTTCCTTAGTAATCCAGCTAGGTTTTCAAATGAGCAGTGGATGCTAAGGTTGACAGTCTTAAGAACACAGTCAGGATGGGGAAAGTCTTATTAAGAAGGGTAGCTTATATGAGAGGGTTTTTTGTTTTTTGTTTTAAGGAAATAATTAAATGTCAGCTTTCAAATTAAGTTAAAGTGCAATCCTGAACCTGTCTACTCAGAAGGAAGTCCCCTTGGGTTCAAGGGATCTTACTCCCTGGAAGATTGTATATAGGATTACAGCCTTAGTGTGTTAAGTCTATAGATCCAGAAGTATGGATGCCTTTGGAATCCGATTACTAAGGAGTCACCCAATCAAACGTGCAGATTTGAATGTAGGTACTCATCAGATTTTACATTTCCCCAAATATTGTCACACAATCCTTGGCTCAAATCCCGCTCCCATCCCACAAGCATTTTAAAATGTAGATTTTGAGGTAAATTTAACATTTTGAAATGTGTATTTTGAGAGCAAATACATTCAAAAATATTTACAATTTTAAACACAAACTTTTGTAAGTTTTTTTTTAATGTTGCAGATTAATGCAAATAACAGGATCAAAAGTCCTTGTGAAAATGGCACACGTGAAAATGGCATGGATTGAGTATAGTAGACTAATTCCTCTATCCCTGCCCAGAATTTTCCCCTCTCTTCAAATACCTCCAGATTTGTTGGTTGTTCAGAGGGACATTTTTCCAAGTCAATGAAGTGGCAGCCATCAAAATTGAAATATTTTGAAATAGATTGTTGGAGCTTCTTTGTCAAGGATTATTTCTTTGTGGGTACTAAATCATCTACAAAGCCCTATTGTTCCAGCATACCAGATGTCACACCCAGAATGTTTGCATTCAGTATACAGTGGTACCTCGGGTTACATACGCTTCAGGTTACATACGCTTCAGGTTACACACTCCGCTAACCTAGAAATAGTGCTTCAGGTTAAGAACTTTGCTTCAGGCTAAGAACAGAAACCGTGCTCCGGCGGCGCAGCAGCAGCAGGAGGCCCCATTAGCTAAAGTAGTGCTTCAGGTTAAGAACAGTTTCAGGTTAAGAACAGACCTCCGGAACGAATTAAGTACTTAACCCGAGGTACCACTGTATATGATATTGTTCGACTTGCACACAGTGGAGGGTGATCCATCAGGGAACATGAGGTGCTGCTACACCAATCCCAATCTGCCCCTAGCCTGCCCCCACCTTCCTGCCTTCTTACAACCAGTCCAGCAGGTGGCGGTGGTACCTGTCAGCTTCCTCCTCCTCCTTAATCACATGGTTGCCCTTGGAAGAACTCAGCAGGAAAGAGGATGGGAGCAAATCTAGAATTAGTTGGCCCCACCTATCATTGGCTCTGGCTCCACCTAGTGTTGGGCTGCCTGCATTCTGTCCCACCAGTCCCAATGGGCACCAGCCGCCATGCTTGTGCATGATGTTCTAATGGATTGTATCGTACCAGCTTTTTTGCTCCTAAAGCTTTTTCAAAAGTGTAGTTGATGTACACAGGTAACACTTCATGCATCCAATGAAGTGGGATAGAAGTCCCTGAAAAGTTTGTTCTACAATAAAGCTGATGCTACAAGACTCTTTGCTGGTTATACTGCAACTAAAACAGTCACTATTATACAGAAAAGCCATACTTGAAACATGAATGCATCCTTCAGAACTTATAGGGTAGACACATCTTTTGTGCTTGAATATCCATTCCAGAAAAGACAATACATTTTGAGCAGCAGCATTAGGACATTTATAGTGGTGCGTTTACTCCAGCAGTTCATGTGGACAGAATCCGCATTTGAGAGCATCTAGGACAGGGGTCTGCAACCCGCGGCTCCGGAGCCGCATGTGGCTCTTTTACACCTTTGCCGCGGCTCCAGGGCGGATACTAGCGAGGGGAGGAGGCGCATTGTGCGCCCCGACACTCCCCACTGTGGCAGGCGTTGTACTGGCTGTGACATCGCATGGGGGCGGTGCGTGCGTTAGTCACGCACCGTCCCGACGTCACCTTCCCGGTTTTGCGGCTCCCAGTTTTTTTCCTTTGGAAACGGGTCCAAGTGGCTCTTTTTGTCTTAAAGGTTGCAGACCCCTGATCTAGGACAATGTGTTCTTGAGAATGCCTTCCAAGGTTGTTAATGCAACCATTTGCAAGCCACCTCTCTCTGCATGGAAACATATATCCTTCTATCACAAGATCCAGGGGTCACACACTTCAAGAGTACAGTAATTATGGGAGAAGTTACTGTGGGAGTAACCATCTCATCATTTGAATGAGCCATCCGCACAAGAGCAGATGGAGAAAAACAAACAGTGCTTTCCAATAACATGGTGCGAGATAATGTTATTAGCTTACAGATGAGGTTGAGTGCTGGTTTGTAATTGTACATTTGCAAAGAACTCCTGCTTTGTTTATGAGAATTAAATAAATAAAAATGTTTTTTAATGACTGAAATAAAAACTCCTTCATGTTTCAATCTGAAATGCAAAAAAAAAAAAAGTTAATAGGTTTTCCAGGTGATCAGTTTATAAGAGCCTAGTAAGCGTACCTTATAACACATTTGTTCCTACAAGGTGTGTACATGTGTAAGCGAGAGAAGGTGTGTTGAGGGGGGCTAAGAATTGTATCAAATATCCAATGTTTAATTAGAGAATATCCCATGGATCATCAATATCAAAAATACTGTAAAATAGTCATGCCACGTTTTCTATATACTTACCATGTCCATTCTGTGTATTTTCCCTTCCCCTTGGTTTTTCTCCTTTTCTCAAAGATGTATACCTGTTCAATAAAAAATAACCAGTTGAGAGAGGGAGAGAGAACATACCCTAACATGGGGTAGTCATTGGAGCTACATAGTAGACTGATCTGATTACTAGGCCCCAGGGAAACTCAGTAAGACTTTATAGTCTTAAGAGTCATTCTGCTGACTGTGGCCTTGCGTGGTTATACCAAAGTCCTGCTCTGAAGGCACCAGTGAACCAACCACATTCTGGTCTGTGGTGTTAACAGCCTCACTTGACTTGCCTGAATTTCCTTCTTCCAACTAACTGGTAACTTGGATAATTAAACATCCAAGGCTTTTAACATGTATTTCAGTTTGCATTTAAAGGCAAACCTAATTCACACTTTCTGAAACAATATGCAAACTGAAACATAGCCATCCTTCAATATTTGAGTTCCTCTGAATTCAGCAATGTGTACAATATTCTCCAGCCAAGCAATGTGTACAAAAACACAAATGCTAGGGTAAATATGCATTAAGATGTATATATTTGTGGAAATAACATGACATTAAGGGAAAGTGTGGCATTAGGGGAAACTGCTTTGCAAAAAATGCATTTGTTGGACAAAGTTGCATATAAAAATGTGTGCAACGGAAAAAAATTGCACTAACATGTGGATGGATTTTCATTAGGGCTTTTTTAAACAAATGCAAACTGATGTGGAAATGTGGAGAATGGAACTAAAGACTAGAAAAATTAGGAACTGAGAGAAACAGAAATTGAGAGAGTCGCCCATTTCCTACCCCAAACCTACTAAAATTTGAAAGAAATTCTGAAGTACCCTGCCATTTAGGCAGAAAACAGAGGCCTCTTTCGTAGGGGGAAGAAAACTTTTGAGAAACTGAAGGACAGCACTACTGAATATTCTCCTGTTTCTCTGTTTACTAATTATGGGCAAAACTGAGGGTGGTTATGGCTGTTGCTCTACATGGACCAGCCACCTGTTGAGGTTTCCACACATACTGTATTTTCTTTACCTCCACAGCTGCAGGGTCAAGGAAAGAGTTTGGTATTTTCTTCTTCTTCTTCTTCTTCTTCTTCTTCTTCTTCTTCTTCCTGTTTTCATAATTTTTCTTTTTGCACCATCTCCATGAATAATCCAAATTCTACTGGCTGTTTTATAGGCACCTATAAAAGCAATACTCTACCCTCAGTCCAGCCAAAATAGAGGATGCTGGCCAAGCAAGACGGAGTTTACAGCCAAAGAACATGGTTGAACAAGAGGAAGCCATAAACTGATTGGCTGGCCCACTCCTTGTTTTCTTAAGGAAGAGTTAAAGGTGGGGGAATGGTTGGGGTCAGCGCGGTCAGCCATCTGGCAAAATCTGCTGGCTTCCTTCTGTGAGTGTTTTCCCAGTGCTGTGGTGATGGAGAGAATGAGGTTAAAGGGACCAAGGCTATAGGACCTCAACTTGTCCCAGTTGACGCTACCTCATGGCTCAGCTATGTTTCCCTGTCCCTCAACTTGCACGCTGTTGACCTCTCCCTGCTCTTACATACTTCCTCAAGAGCACCAAGGCTTACAAGAAGCTGCATCTGTGCGAACATATGACAGTTGAGCTTTGGAGGACACAGAAGAGATGCTGACAGAGTGTTCCACATTTCACAAGGTGTGGATGAGGCAACACAGGTGGGAGCAAGAGCCTACAGGGCTGGTTCCCTGTGACAGAATGCATTTCTGTGTGCGGTGAATTTCAGTCCAATTAAAACAGGGCTTCTCCTTCCCTTCTAATTGGTAGAGCTGGCCTGCAGCTCCAGGCCCTGGTTTCATTACCCCTCTTCCCCTTCTTGTGCTCTGGAGCAACAGAAATCTGGATTTGAGACTGATCTCTTATGATTCTGCACATCACCAAACTGAAGTGTCACTGACAGCCTAATGGAGGCAAAGGGGCCTAACCAAATTTTACTGGACCTGTATTTCCCATCAGCCAGAGCCAGCATGGCCAATAGCCAAGGATTATGGGAGACGTAGTTCAGCAGCATTTGGAGGTTGAAAGCTTAGCCACCCCTGGCCTAAAAATGTGGCCCTCAAAATGTTTCTGGACTCCTAACTCACACCAGCCTGAGCCTACATGGGCAAATAGTGAGGGGAAATGGGTGTTGTAGTTCAGCAGCATCTCAAGTACAATCAAGTATAACCCTGGATTCTCCTGCAGTTGGAGAAAGATACAAACCATGGATTGGCGGGTGCTTGGGACAAGCCTGACATCGTCCCACAAGGTGGATTCAGTGAGTCGCCTCTCAACGTGTGAAATTTTCCATCTTCCCTTGAAGACCCCCTGACTGGGGCTGGCAAACCTGGCCCCTCTAATAGTGTAATAAACCACAATGCCTTTGTAAGAGCACATTCTGTATTTATACAACAGCCCATGTATACAAGGGATTAAAATAAACCATTTATTCCTTCATCTTGGACAAATCACATTATCCAGAAACTCCAAGAAGCAGAGCTTTCTGTTGTCAAAATAAACACTAGCCTGTTCCCCCACCCCTTTCAAGAACCCACGCAGTGCAAAATAAATGGCATCGGCCTACCAGATGCACAGCACGTAGGGAGGAAAGTTAATGGTAATAAAGCATTGTGGGGTCCAAGACAAATGGAAGCACTTTGCTTATTGGATTCACTTCATTATTGTGTCTGCCCTTCTTGTCCACTCTTATTCCATGACCTAATTTCCCCCTCCAAATGGCTAATGATTTTGAATGCCTGAATGCCACAGCTTTCAGAGACAACCCAGTTGCCAATTTCATCTCATTAGTAAAAATGAAAACTCTTCCAAAGAACAGAGCCAAACCCAGCCAAATATTTCTTCCTGAGACAATGGCATGGACCTCCACTGTAGTAAGACTTTTCTGTTCAATGTCACAGCACAGTCCGCTAAGCTGCATGTGGGTGCCGCAGATCACATCTTGAGGAAGATAGTCATAAGAAGAATGAAAGAAGAGCCAAAGATCTAATCTAGCAGTAAGGAAATATTGCCCTCCATAGGTCACTGAAGTACAACTCCCGCTATCCCTGGCCATCGGAAATGCAAGCTGAGGTTGATTGGAGCTGTAGTTCAGCAACACCTGGAGGCCCAAAGGTTCCCCACCTCTGCTCTACGCCATCGTCCTGGTTCCAAGACTGGCTAACTCTGGGAAGCCCATAGAGAGGGTTGGAAGCAGTAGCCTCCTTGTGTAGAAATGAGAGGATCGGTCTATTTTCAGTCCATTTCCTTTTTGCATGGGCAGAATGAGTCTTCTGTTTAAAGGCCTTGTCCAGTTTAAGGATAAAGAACCCTAAGAAGGGAGAACAAGGACCTTGAAGTTGGTTATCAAGAATTAGCACAGGTCACTAATAGGGGGTGACGTGGTAGAACAGAGACACTTACCTGACAAGTGGAGTACTACAAGGCTCATTGTTATTCAACATCTGTATAAACAACTTGGATGAAGGAATTAAGGGGATGCTTATCAGATTTGCAGATAACATCCAACTGGGAGGAGTTAGCTAACACCACAGAATCAGGATTCAAGATGACCTTAACAGGTTGGAGAACTGGGACAATACTAACAAAATGAATTTCAACGGGGACAAATGTGAGGTTCTACACTTAGGCAGGAAGAATCAGCTGCACAAATATAAGATGGCGGACACCTGACTTGCTAGTAGTACATGTGAAAAGGTTGTAGGTGTCTGAGTAGACCACAGTCTTAACATGAGTCAACAGTGTGATGCAGCAACAAAAAAAAGCTAATGATATTCTAGGCTGCATCAACAGAAGTCTAGTGTCCAGTTCCGGACACCACAATTTAAGAAGAATATTGACAAGCTGGAGCTTGTGCAGAGGAGGGTGACCAAGATGACCAAGGGTTTGGAAACCAAGCCTTATGAGGAATGGTTGAGGGAGTTGGCTATGTTTAGCATGGATAAGAAGAGACTGAGAGGCAATATGGTAGCCATCTCAAATATATAAAGGACTGTCACATGGAAGATGGGCCAAGCTTGTTTTCTCCTGCTCCAGAGGGGAGGACCTGAACCAAAGGCTTCAAGTTACAAGAAAGGAGTTGTTGTTTTTTACTAAACATCAGGAAGAACTTTGTGACAGTAAGAGCTGTTTGACAGTGGAACGGACTCCCCCAGAAGGTGGACTCTCCTTCCTTGGAGGTTTTTAAGCTGAGGTTGAATGAACATCTATCATTGATGCTTTAGCTGAGATTCCTGCACTGCCGGCGGTTGGACTAGATGGTCCTCAAAGTCCCTTCCAGCTCTACGATTCTATGACCTCCTGGCAAGTGAGCTGCTGCAGGGTTCAAAGGGGGAGACATGGGAGAGACAGCAAAGAGGGTGGCTGCACTGGTGCATTTGTACCGCAGTGACCTCATTGCTACCTCTCCCCTTCCTCTCTCAGTAATAAGCAAAGACTTCTATTCTAGGAGGTCAGATACGGCTTCACACCCCCCCCCACTATGCCATCTTCCTGCCATATTAAATATTATAGTAATTATTCCTCAATTTGCATCTGTACATATTAATTAGAACTTGCAAATGTATCCTCTGTCCCCCCTTTGCAATGCATAACCAGCCACCTACTCAGTTTACCGTACTTACTGAAGTGTTTGGAGGCCATCTTCAAACCAGTAAATTGTCTTAGTGAAGGCATATGCCAAGAGGCCTGTAGCCAAAACTTTTGTAGTAAGGAGGACCAGTTGGCAAGGAAGGCGGCAGAAATCATTGCAAAACAGAAATATAGATAACTAATATCTTTAATTTTTTTGATTGCATTCAATGTTAATAACATTTTAATTTTATAAGATATAAAAATAAGGACCTACTGCTTATCAGTTATTATAGTGCTCTTGTCCTCATTGTTGATTTGGGATTATTTCCAGTCTGTTTGTGTTGTTCATCTTTGATTATGGTGGGGTATGATTTGTACTTATAGGATGGTTGGGTGAGCAGTTTTAGACATGCACACACACACACACACACACCATGTTTTATTGTATTTTCTTTATCCATTTGTATGTGTGTTTAAATGTTTGTAAGCTTCTGTGTCTTTTATGGATCTGTAAGTTGGTTTGAGAGAAAAAGTTGTATAGGGAGCAACAAATAAATGGCATGATGATGATGATGATGATGATGATGATGATGATGATGATATTCATGGTGTAGTGATTAGAGTGTTAGACCAGGAGCTGGGAGGCCAGGGTTCAAATGCCCACTCAGCCATGTAGTTCACTGGGTGGCGTTGGGCCAATCATAGGATTTCAGTCTAATCTACCTCACAGGGTGGTTGTCAGGATAAAACTGGGAATGGTATGCCATTTTGAGTTCCTTAAATGAGATATAAATGTAATCAATCAATCAGACAATAATTGACCAGAATACTAGAAGGAGGGAGTGGTTGTGTTCAATATCCATGGGTTGTTTTGTAAGGAGCAATTGGGTGGAATATTCCTGTCTATTTTTGCCTTATATCTTCACAAGCAAAGGGTCTAGAAACTTAAACAACAACAAAACTAACAGTTGGGAGACGGGGTGGCACGTTTATTTTCTGTTATTTCATTTTATTCTGCAGTCTGAAATTTTTATTGAAAACTGAAGAGATAGGATGTAAAATAAACTAAATTAATGAATTCATTAAAATTCTGAGAAGCCCGACTCATTTAAGTCACCCCCTCAGCCCTGCATGACCTCGACTTCCCTTTTGCTTAGAACAGCTACCAGAGAAAAACATCTGGTGTGCTCACCTTTTCCCGTACATCTCCACTGGCATCCTCTTTGGCTATAAACCCCAGTGATTCTGTTTGTACATTTCCTCCAAGTCCCGTTATTAATATTCTGGATGAGGAGATCTCATAAACTCCCATCTGGAAAAGCAGGTCAGAGAGGGGTGGGAGATACGTCCCAATGTGCCATAAAGCACATTGACCATTGCTTTCAAACGCATGTGGCGACATGTAGAACATGCATGGGGGGAGCTGAGCCAGTTTTAACGGCATTTAAAATAGGTGGCTGTGATGTAATTGGAATTTTAGGAGCAGCCTGAAATTAGGATCTGATTATGCTTCATATATCTTGAACCTCGGGGAAGGGAGACTGAGCCAGCTGTACACTAAATACCTTTTATACTTTGTCATCTTTGTTTTTAAAGGAGGTGGGTGGGTGAGACCCTGCTCTTTCTCTGAAATATAACCAGAAGGAAACCCATACACAGAGAGAGAGAGTATATATGCATCTGAATGTAGCAGTCTCCAAAGAGGTGGGATTTATGTGGCCATCAGTTCTGGGGGAGACAGGATGCAAAGGACCAGTGGAAAAGTAAATAAATAAAGTTTGGCACAGTCTTCCATGCCTAGGTCTCCACCTCCCTCCACTGCAGCGAAGTGATGGCACAATAGCTCAGTCCGTAGAGCACAGGACTCTTAATCTCAAGGTCTGGGTACGAGCTCCACATTCAGCAAAAGATTTCTGCATTGCAGGGAGTTGGATTAGATCAGGCATAGGCAAACTCGGCCCTCCAGATGTTTTGAGACTACAATTCCCATCATCCCTGACCACTGGTCCTGTTAAGGTAAAAGTAAAGGGACCCCTGACCATTAGGTTCAGTCGTGACCGACTCTGGGGTTGCGGTGCTCATCTTGCTTTATTGGCCAAGGGAGCCGGCGTACAGCTTCCGGGTCATGTGGCCAGCATGACTAAGGCGCTTCTGGCGAGCCAGAGCAGTGCACGGAAACGCCGTTTACCTTCTCGCTGGAGCGGTACCTATTTATCTACTTGCACTTTGACTTGCTTTCGAACTGCTAGGTTGGCAGGAGCAGGGACCGAGGAACGGGAGCTCACCCCATTGCGGGGATTCGAACCGCCGACCTTCTGATCGGCAAGTCCTAGGCTCTGTGGTTTAACCCACAGCACCACCCGTGCCCCTTTTACTGGTCCTGTTAGCTACAATATAATTAGATATCAGTTCAAATATAAAGAAATGGCATTCTCTCGGATTTGAGAAGGTATTTCAATTCAGCTTCGTAATGCAATCTCCCAAGTCTTAAACAACCAATGATCAAAAGACGGAACTGGGGCAGGTTTTTCCAAAATATAGCCATCCACAACACTTTTGCAACAACTAGTCAGTTGAAAATCCGGCCCTTTTCTTGTTTCTTTAAAGACGTTCTTCAGATATGCCAGTAATATGATGATGTGATTTGACCACAAGTTCATCCTTCCTCCCACACCTACAAGATTCTGGAAGGCTCTGCCCAGAGCTGAGTCAGACTATGTTGCAAATGGCCAATGCAAACAGTGATGGGCTAGGCTGAGCCAAACAAGGGATGGCTTATGGCCCATTGAAAACTATGTCTTGCAATAGGTTCTTTCCACCACTGTTGGTCACAACAGCTTTTTACTCCGGTTCTGAAATCAGCAAAGATTTGCTCTGGCTGCTTGGAGAGAATGACATTTATTTAGCAGCTGTATCTGGTCCCTATTGAGAGTGGAAATGCAGAGATATCAAGAGTAGGCAGACACAGAGCCAAATAAGTCCCCCTTTGCACTATATATTTAAAGCAGTATCACATCACTTTAAAAATTCATGGCTTCTTGCAAAAAATCCTGGGAAGTGTAGTTTGTTAAGGGTGCTCAGAGTTCTTAGGACACCCTTATTTCCCTCATAGAGCTACCATTGAGAGAGTTTCCTGGGAAGAGCGATGGACCACCAAGCCATTCTGAGCATTGTAGCTCTGTGAGGGGAACAGGGGTCTCCTAACAACTCCCAGCACCCTTAACAAACCACAGTTCCCAGGATTCTTTGTGGGGAAACCATGGCTGCTTAAAAGTGTATGATATTGCTTTAAATCTATACTGCAGGTGGGACCTAATTCTAGTTGTGTCTCTATCCTCTGTAGTATCAGGTTCTACAAGGTCAACACTTAGACTGAGGAGGAGGAAGCTGACAGCCAGTGCCGCCCAATGACTGGGTGTAAGTAGGAGGACAGGTGGGAGCTGGCTGGGATTGGACCAAGACTGGTGGGGCTGTGCCCTATTTACCCTAATAGACCTGCCCACACTGGAATGCTGAAGGGGAGGGGTTGGGGGCAAACTGTGGTGGGAATGGGTACGGGGGTGGGTGAGGTTTAAAAAGGGGTAGTTTCTGTCAGGTATGGGAGAAGTACAAAGGAGTAGACAGGGTTGGTAAACAGAGCAAGCAAGGGGTGGCAGTACCTAGTGGATATGTAGATATAGATATAATCTACAGGAGATAAGTTCATCAAAGACGCAGAACCCTGTGTACAACCTCATAATAATACAATTGAAATAAACAGTGCAAATTAAGAAAGATGTTCTTTTAATCAAAACATCTGCATTTTAACACTGTAACAAGCATTTAATATTAAATTGTGACAAAGCAATTAATGTTAACATTACATCTCGTCTTCTAGAATTCTATGAAAGGTTGTCACATAGTTGTGAATTTTACTTTCTGCTGTCCTTACTGTTGTGTATTGCTAAGAGGAGGCCAGAAAGAGGTTCCACAAGGAATTAGGCAGGAAAGGCTTACAGAGAAAAACCCAATACCCAAGAATTGCAGTGAAGGACTCATCTGTTAGGGCAAATGGGGCACTGCCCCACCAACTTGAGTCTGCTCTTAGCCAGGCTCCACCTGCCTGCTTTGTGGGCCTGTGTCTTTCCATGTCCAGCATTTTTGCAGAGGACTTGGATCTCATTGAAGAACTTGGATGTCAAGAATTGTCAAATTGCCCAATGACAGCAAACTGAAAGATTTGTGTCATCAGTCAGCATGGGATCATGGATGATAATGTGTTGGTTTTGGATGTAGATGACTCAGGATTAAATCCGGTGTTTCATTTGTGCCATAGTTCCCCGGGACTTAGCCTTGGGCTTTTCAATGCAAGGGCTCAGCTTTGGATGTGCTGAGAAATAATAATAATAATAATAATAATAATAATAATAATAATAATAATAATAATAATAATAAATTTTTTAAAAGGTCTGCTTCTGAGCATTTGCTGCACCACCAATAATCGCAAATTGCCAATTTGCTACCAGGCGGTTCAAGGTCCTTTTGTTGATGCACAGAGCCCTAAACAACTTGACCCTCAAGTATGTTAAGGACAGTCTGAGCCACAGTTCCAAGCACCCTTAACAAATGACAGTTCCCAAGATTCTTTGGGGAAGCCATGAGTTCTAAATGTGCATTAAATGTGTTTCAAATATATGGTGCAGATGTGACTAAAGTTTCTAGGCCTGCTATTTGCAGAAGCTTGTGAATTGGGCTAAGCAGGATTTCCAGTTAACCACTTGGAATATTTTATTCCCCCACCACAGGCCCCAGAGTACTCACAGTCTCCAACTATAGGATGCTCAGCCTTAACATTCCTGAGCACTGGAACTCGCCATCACGATCTGTTTGTGAACCTTACTGAGGCACCTTTCTAGCCACTGCCTGAGTACAGGAACCACTAGTATGAGCGACCAAGACTGGAGGGTCATATTCAGCCCTGGGCCTGAGGTTCCTAATCCCTGGAATAAAGCATGACAGCATTATTCTTTTTAACTGATAACTCAACAACCATTTACATCAGTTTAAGAAATGCACACCTTCCTAGAAATGTCCTATGTACAAGCAAAAATCCCACCCTTCTCTTTACCATTTCCACCTCTGAACAAAGTAGAGTTGGTAAGAAATAGCAGACAAGGTGGGGAATATGCACTGAAGCCAGCTAGGCATCAGCTGGCCATTTTTCTGAATATAGTGGTACCTCGGGTTAAGAACTTAATTCGTTCTGGAGTTCTTAACCTCAAACTGTTCTTAACCTGAGGTACCACTTTAGCTAATGGGGCCTCCCGCTGCCGCCACCACGTGATTTCTGTTCTCATCCTGAAGCAAAGTTCTTAACCCGAGGTACTATTTCTGGGTTCTGTAACCTGAAGCGTCTGTAACCTGAAGTGTCTGTAATCCGAGGTACCACTATATCTTTTTCTCCATCTCTCTTGCCCAAGCACCAGCCTTTCCTTTCCACCCCTTCTTGGGAGTATTAGGATTGCGGTTTGTTCCTTTCATCTCATGGCTAATCAACCTTGCTCAAAGGTTCAGAAGCACCCCGCCATTCCTCTCTCACCTCATTTGGCGGGGGGGGGGGAGGCACATCTGCTTATTTGGTTCCAGAGAATTCATTTCATCTTGCCATTGGGCCATTTATTTATTTATTTCCCCTGGCCAGCTTTTCTTTAAAAAGCCTGTCTCCCTTGATTTAGTGTGCCAATAGTGGCGGGGAGAGAAAAGGAGGAAAGGAAGAAAATGTAATGAATAAAAGGCAATGAATAAAAGGCTTTTGGAACATCTGGAGTTGCTCTTAGGCAACGCGCAATATCCCAGCCCAGATGTTGGGAGACGGCCTTCTGCTTGTGAACATGTCAAAACGTAGAATTCCATTCACACCACTTTTATTCCTCTTTTTTTGCCTGACCTATCTTGGCCACTTGATTGGCACCTTCCAAAGTTGAGGGGGGGTGTAATTTCATTCATTCAAAAAGGCTTATAAGCCTTTGAAGAAGACTGTCCTCTTATATTATTCAATATACCTGTGACCCTCCAGATGTTGCTGCCATCAGCCCCAGTCAACATGACCAATGATCAAGGATGATGGGAGCTGGGGTCCAGCAACATCTGGAAGATTGTACGTTCCTCAACCCTGCTCGACGGAGTTTACAGCAGGGGTGCAAAATCTGTGAGTTGAATCCAACTAAGTTATACTGGCATGCTCTGGTCCATGGGGTCACGAAGAGTCGGACACGACTAAAAACAACAACAACAACAACAACAACAACAACAACAACAACAACAACAACAACAACAAAGTTATACTCACAGTAGACCAACTGAAATGACTAGACCTAAGTCATGAAAAGGACTAGTATTGGCTACAACCCCGCGGTCCTCCAGATGTTGTTGGACTATATTTCCCATCATCCCTTAACATTGAACTACAATGTCCATCATCCTTGGCCACCGGCTACAGTGGCTGAGGCTGGAGGGAGTTGGAATCCAACAAAACCTAGGAGGCCCATGTTTCCTCATGCCCATTCTAAAGAAAGCATTTAATGGCCTGCTTCAGCATAGGTTTATGAACAAGATCAGGCTGCTTGCCTTGCAGGGTGACTCCCCCAGCACAGCTGGCATCTCTGAGATAACACATCATGGCGCAGCTCAGCTTCACTGAATCACATTTTGACAGGAATAGAGAATCACAGGGGTAAACTGCAAAATCCCTGTAGACTGGCGCAGCTTTACTTCCTTCAACCAGAGTGTGCAAAGATGATTTACATCTTACTGTGGATCTGGCCCAGAGAGTGGAAAAGATGCTGGGAGTGGAAGAAAGATGGTCCATCAGCAAAAACTCCTGCATAGCACAGGCAATGACGTCCTTTGCAGAGCGGACACGCTCCATCACCTTCACCGCCCCAGCGTGACAGCAGCCGAGGGGGGCGGGAGAGATGCAAAAGGAGGCTAGGCCGCTGGAGGTGTCATCCCTCATGGTCTGGACACGCTTCATCCGTCAGCATATTGGACAGCTCAGCGCTCTTGGCGAACCCCCGGCACACTCCATCTGCCCCCAACATGGTGCCCATCAATCATCTAGCATAGGCACACCCAGGAACATCACAAGAACTGCCTGTGAGTGAAATCTGTGGTGTTCTCTCTCTCTCTCTCTCTCTCTCTCCACCCACCCACCCTTCCTCACACATAAGTGTGCTGTGCAGATAAATTATGAGCCACTAAAAAAGGTGAATATAGGAGTGTTCATCAAAGGGACAGTTAAATAGATTGCAGAGGGTAATTGTGGATGAGGAGGAAGGCAGCTACAAAAGATAAACTGCAGCCTAGACAGTATGTAACACTGGCACTGTTGCAAGAAGATCAGAGGTTAGCATTATAGGAATAAGCGGGGGGAGCCTCTGCTCTAGCTTCCCCATCTTCCCTACTCTTCTGTGTAGCTGCAGGGAAATAAAAAGACTTTCAACTAAACCATAGTTTCCCATTACATCCAAACCTGGACAAACTGTAGTTAGCATTAACTGTGGTTTAGTTTCAAACCATGGTTTACGATGCTGGCTTGTTTCCCTAAACCATCATTACCACTAACCTCAGCTCTCAGTTTGGATTAAACAAGTAACTGTGGTTGGTTGGAAAGTGAGAGTGGAGCTCCTGATTTCCTTTGGGGCATGTGTACTGGAGGCTTCCCTATGTTTATACCTGTACACCTGCATGCAGCCTATATGTTGTAGATGAAAAGGAGACAATAATAACAGGATGCCCAGAGATTAGATATTTATGTCTGAGGTCCTAACTTCAAGTGCCATTAATGATGACATGATCAGCAATAATGCAGTGTGTATTAAATGCTAGACGTTGTGGGTGGGAACTATAATCAAGATTGCATTGCGTAGCTAGGGGCTCTTGAAGCCTTCCTTCCCCAGCAACAACCTCCATCAAATACACCCCTCTCAATGTACAGCAATTATCATTTTGAAACAAAGCTCCCATTTGTGCCAGTGCTGCCCCAGATGCTCTTTTCTGCAGAAAGAGTAGATTCCATGGACATTGCAACTGGCGAGGGGCATCATAAACCTTTCCTCTATGCAAGCTTCTTTCTTGATAACATCTCCCAGCAATGCCTGGTATTTAATTTTTTAAAACACATGGTGTGATCGCTAATCACATAATTAACACCATGTGTAGTTATGCCCTGAGATGCATCTGTTTATCATACTGCAATAAAGGCTCCTTCCTCACCCATTGCATTTCTTTTTGTCTCCTCTGCAAGAAGGCCCAGATTTCCAAGAGTAGGAAAGGATTAACTAAACATGAATATCTGTACCCAATGGATGGCCTCCAATGCTGCTCAGATAAAAATAGGTACATGTGCTTTGCATTAAGAAAGAAGGATCACCTCCTCATGTTTGTGAGGCAATGAGCAAGAAGTGTGAGGCAGTCAGGTAGGGAGGCACAATTCATCCGGAAGTTTCTGATGAAAGCTTTATTGAAATAAAAAGGAGTTGTGCAAGAACTTAGCAAAGTCAATAATGAATATGGAGTCCAGAGAGAAAAGAAATCCTGATAACACTTTACTCAGAAAATTGAACAAAAAAATATATATAACAAGAACTAGACAGAGAAGTTTGTCTTTCTTACTTCAGGCATTGCACATAGCAGGGAGATAGTCAACCAATAATACTGAGGAAAAGCTCCCTCAGAACTATATAGCCAATCAGAGCATGTGCTACCTCAGCAAACATTATGCCATTCTGTCTTGTTGCTAAGCCACACCTCCACACATCCCCCTCTTGGCTAGTTAGCTAAACATTAATAGAATTAACTCTTAAGTTACAAACTGAATGATCTCTGCTACTGCACTTCCAGCAATTAAAAGATTTGCCATTGTGGTGTCATGCAGATATGTGCTACTAAATTTGAGTAATAAATGGGCTCCACAAGTAGATTTGTGAATCCATTCATAAAAGAAATGGTCCAAAGTGGGCTAAAGCTCCCAAGATCTGGTGGGCTCTACCAGCAGTTCAGAAGTTTCACTACCATCGTAAGACTTTGCTTGAGATACAAAAAAGTAATGTCAAACTAATATCTTCAGTAGGACCAAATGAAATGTCAGACAGTAGAAGTCATAGAAATCATAGAATCATAGGGTTGGAAGGGATCCCAAGGGCCATATAGTCTAACCCCCTGCAATGCAGGACAGAGTCCTGCCCCCAGCCGTCCCTGGGTGGGCTTGAACCACCAACCTTCTGGTTAACAGCCAGATGCACTGACTCACTGTGCCAGCTCCTGCAGGGTCAGCTCTACTGTTCTGCAGAACTGGACCACTCCACTTAGCAGGTGGAGATATACTGCAAAACTTTGGTGCAGATCTTATCAGCAATCCATCTATTGCTGTAAGTGGCAATTGGCTGAGTCACCCTGAAGAGGGAGAAATATCACACTGTCTGTGGTGTGTCACAGGAACTGCTTTTGTTGTTGCTTTTCACTGGCTATAATTTCTTTACCTATAAGAGGGGTGGGAGAATAATAAGCCTGGGCTGTTCCTTCGGCTCTTGAGATTTCTGTGCCTCTAAGCACAGCATATCCAATGCCCAAGTCTTCGAAAACAGGAGAGGAAGGGTCTTTAGGTGTGGCCACCGTTGCTGTTTCCAAAGGTAAGGCCACAGCCAATTTGCTTCCCATTTATTTGGTTAGTTCCATTCATTTATTTTCCTCACCTGTGTCTTTCGTCAGCTGTATCCCAGTCAGGAAAACCGCAGGAGCAGCCATCTCTTATGAGGAAGATCCAAAGCACACAAGAGCAGCCTCCAAGAAAGCAAGATCCCCAGGGAACCTGACTTTCAGCCCTGCTAAATGCTTTGCCTGCCTCAGCAACTCCCATTCGACTTGGCTGTTTCCTCCTTTCCTTTCAGCAGTGCCAGCTCTCCTGATTCTTGTCTGGACTGTCCAGCAATGTTCTTCAATAAAACACACACATGTGCAAAAATGTCCCGGATTTCTTTTTTTAAGGCTGATATAACAACAACAAAAGAATTTTTCGGTTACCTGCCAGCCTCTTTATTATTTTATTACTTATTCATTTACGCATCGCCTTCCATGTGAGTCCCGAGGCGACCTACGTAAAAACAATTAAAACACAGGAACATAGAAAGCAGCCTTATACCGAGTCAGACCAGGATCGGTCTATCTAGCTCAGTATTATCTACATGGACTGGCAGAAGATCTCTCTGGGGTTCATTCTTCCAGCCCGACCTGAAGCTGCCAGGGATTGAACCTGGAATCTTTTGCATGCAAAGCAGATGGTGTACTACTGACCCACAGCCACTTTAAAACTTGAAAGAAAGCTTTGGAAAGAGTACAGTGGTACCTCGGTTTTCGAACGTAATCTGTTCCAGGAGACCATTCGAGTTCCGAAATGTTCAGAAACCGAGACGCAAAGGGCGGTCTGCAAATTTAATAGAGAAAATTGAGAAAAATAACAAATACACTCAGCGGAAGCCGTTCAACTTCCGAGGCGTGTTCAGAAACGGAAGCATTTGCTTCTGGGTTTACGGCATTTGAAAACTGAAACTGATAGATTTTAAAATGATACAGAATGAACACCTAATTTATTATTATTTTATTTATTAAATTTCTATACAATTAGCAGAGGGCAGTTTACAATATAAAAATGCATACCATAGTAACAAACAAAAACAATATCCTCCATATAGTTTAAAAGGCCATAGATTATTTAATTAGCCAAAGGTCTGGGAGAAGAATAACGTTTTCGTCTGGCACCGAAATGTATATAATGAAGGCACCAGGCGAGCTTCCCTGGGGAGAATGTTCCACAAGCAAGGAGCCACCACAGGAAAGGCCTGTTCTCATGTTCCCACCCTCTGGACCTCTCACGGAGGAGGCACATGAAGAAGGGCATCAAATGTGATTGCAGGATCTGGCTCAGTTCATGTGGGGAGAGGCTTCCTTGGGGTATTGTGTTCCTGAGCTGTTTAAGGCTTTATAGGTCAAAACCAGCCCTTTGAATTTGTCCTGGAA
The DNA here is from genome assembly GCF_965113315.1 of Podarcis vaucheri. Lineage (NCBI taxonomy): Eukaryota > Metazoa > Chordata > Lepidosauria > Squamata > Lacertidae > Podarcis > Podarcis vaucheri. The sequence continues at coordinate 38,467,934 of NC_138752.1, forward strand.
GCTAATTGAAAGCCAGTGCAGTTGGACCAGAATTGGTGTTATATGTTCAAATTGTCTTGTCCCAGTAATTTTTGTAGACATTGTTTGGTTAGACAGCTCCACCACACAGTGCAAATTTTGAAGGACAGGTGTGTTTTGGTTTACATATTGGTTTGAGAAGTGAAAATTAGGTAGTTTCTCATTAAAATGCAAACAAAATTGACTTCCTCCACCATTCCTGCAAAGTTCTGATATTTTAGGGACTTTAATGAGAAACTTGTCTGTAAAGTCACGCATTTACTTGGACAAAGAGCAATAAAACTCAGCCTCAAAATTAGCTTCTTTGCCTTTTTGTGGCTGCGCGGTAGCCAGGAGATCAACAGGTGCCATTTTTCTCCTCATGACAGCTCCATGACGGGAAAAACTGCAGCAGTCGACTGTTTCCCTGTTGTTTTATTTTATTTCTTTACTTAACCCTGCAGCTCGCCTCATCCTGAAGGCAATCGGTTTAAAAAGAATATAAAATATCCCAACCGAAATGAAAAGCAGCTGTTTTATGGTTTCAAGGCCCAGGAAACCTCTGTCAGGAAAGGAATTATTAGCCTTGCAACTCCTCCCCCCTCATCTCTCTGAAGTCAGTTGATACAGATGTAGGCCTGAAATTGTCAGGTGCCTCAAGGAGGGCGGGAGCCATTTTGTCAAGCTGGACATCCAATGTAGCTGAATGTGGGATGCTTCAAGACAGACAAAAGAAAGTACTTATTCACACAATGCATAGCTAGATGATGGAATTCACTTCCTCGAGAGGTAGTGACAGCCACCAATGGGGATGGATTAAAAGGGGGATTAGACAAATTCAAGGAGGATAAGGATGTCATTGACTACTAGCCACAAAATGACTATGTTCTGCCTCAACTGTTGGAGGAAATGTACCCCTAAGTACCAGATGCTGGGAGTCACAAGTGGGGAGAGCACTCAGGGGCCGCCTGGGGGCTCCCCATAGGCATTTGGTTAGTCACTGTGAGAACAGGATGCTGGACGACATGGGCCATTGGCCTGATCCAGCAGGCTCTTAGGTTCTTATGTTATGAGGCTAAAATACTGCTCTAAGCTCCTTGAGTGGAACGGTGGGATACAAAATAAATATACCTTGGATTAAACACACACATACTATACACACAACAACCCTGCATACAGAAAAAGAAGAAAAAGCCTAGGTCTCTCCCCATATGCCAGTTTTCTATGAAAACTGGTACCAAGAAGAGTATAGCGAAGGCGCCCACTTCATCTCAATAGGCAAGGAGTTCCAAAGTGCAGGCGCTGCCACACGAATCAATCAAGTTCTTACAAATGTGGGATGGACATCATATGGCACCTGTAGTAGTGCTGTGCTTTTTCTGTGCCTTCCCATTCATCCTGGTTCATTCCACACTTTCTGATGAATTTCCATGTGTGGCTGGAGCTGATGGTCAAAACATTGGTGAAGGTTGGGATAGCAGGTGATGGGAGAGAACCTTCTTTGCCTGAGATCCTACAGAAGTACTGCTGGTCATAGTAGGTAAGACTGGACTAGTCTGACCTGGTGGAAGGTAGCGTCCTCTCTTTCAGAGTTTACCTTGCTTCCACCTGCCTGGCCCTATGCCCAGTTTGTGCTCAATGTGCTGTTGTCCAGTTGGAGATGCCAAGGTGCCCCCAAGACATGGTGGGTCTGTGTTCTCATACAGCAATACACCCCTTTCTATTAGTTGTGGCAGAGCAGCAGTGGAGACTGGTCCACTGGGGGAAATGGGGCTCTACCCCATCACCTCAAACCAGTCCCCACTTTCTGGCCTTTCTGCTTGCAACCAGTATGGGTGTCATGTCCTGTCACTTTCCTCCTCCTCCTTAGTCTCCGTGATGCCCTTGTAGAACTCAGCAGGGAGGAGGATTGGGACAAAACCAGAATTATTTGCCTCTGCTTGTCATTTGCTCTGGCTCTGCCAGTCAATGGCCCCATCTGACGCTGGCCTCCCTGCCTTCTGTCCCACTAGTTCCAACAGGCAACAGCCACCTCTGCACAGCAACGAGGCCGGCAGGTAACAAATATGGAGTGTGCTGTGAAAAGCCAAGGCAGGTGGAGCCCCTGTGGCGAGTGCTCAGGCAGGGGTGCAATGTTCAGACAGACCTCAGTTACCGGAGCCTGCTGGGGTAATAATAAACAGGTGAGGCAGCCCGTGATAAGCCCCAAGGAATGCAGGCTCAGCAGCTGTGGGCAACCAGCCCGTTCAGAACTTGGATGGGACAATTAAGTAAATAAAAAAGGCTAGAACACCGGATCAAAGTTGGAGAGAGCCGGTTTTATTTATTTGGAAAAGTCAGATTATATTGGCAGATGTGTATTTTTCTTTTTTCTTTTCCCCTCCCCCCAAAGTCTTTCAAAAACATTGGCCCTGATTTGAGGTTTCCTGATAGGCGTGTCATTTTTAAGGGTTTCTTATGGGAAAGGAAAAGGGCGTTGGGAGGAATATTTGGAGCGGCTGGGAGAGGGCCCACCTCAGAAGGTTTTCTTCAGTGCACTCAAGGTTCCCTGAAACACAGATTTCAAACAGGTCTCTGAAGGGAATCAACTGTTTGGGGGGGGCAACTTCCTAGCTGTCAACAGTTTAGCTCCTTTGAAGGACTGGAGTGCAATTTCCAAGTTTTAAGTCAGAAGTGATAACCTCTAAGCACGTGTCAGCAATGTGGAGGGCACAGGGTGACCAGGGCTATAGATACTTTTACAGCCATCACTGGCTGGGGCTGATGGAAGATGTAGTCCAAGGCATTGTGAGGGGGTGGGCACCACCTTGTTGAAAGTAATATTCTCAGCTACAAGTTCCAAATTCTGCACCAGGTTGAAATGCGCATGCAGATAGATCAAATCTGCATACATCTACTTATTATTTTTACATGATTTTATCTGCTTTTGCCAGCTGGTTGGAAAGTCTAAGCAATGTCCAGAAACTGACAGCACAAGGTTCTTAGATTCCATCAGACAATAACTTTGTTAGTCATGAGGACTGGAAACTTTATTGTTTGTTTTTGGAAGAATGTCAAGAGGCCGAGCATACTGATATCTGAATCAGATAAAACATGATTGCTGACAGGCAAAATGCACAGTCCTGGTTATGTGTGATGGAGCCCAAATAGCTTTGTTTGGACTCATATTTTGTACTTCAGCATTGCCTTCTCATCTATTAATGATCTGCTGGTAGACGGGTTACCTAATGCAACACCAGCCTTTCCAGTCCATCGTCTTCCTCTCTGCGCATGGCACATTTCTTCATGATTTCCAACCACAGTTTATAGAATGGGAAGGAACCTCAGAATGAATCACACACAACCTTTGTGAAGGGTTGGCTTGCCATGCAAAGGAACCCTGACAAACATCATCCATCCTCCTCTCAACAATTTGCATGAGTGCAGCAACACTCAAGTGTCAATTGTCAGATCATGAATTTGACAAAGGGCAGGACATAAATTCAACAAAAAATAAATGAATGGGTGAATAAGTAAACAAAGAAGTCTTAATAAGAGAAACATATCAACTTTTGAAATGGGGTGGAGGTGGGGAATCCTTGCATACCTCTGAGTTAATATAATAACCTGCCAGAACAGGTTAGGTAGAACTTCTTGACACTTAAAAAGACTTCCAGCAACTGCTGCTGGTGCTCACTGCTGGCTATGGACGCATTCATCCTGTCTTGAACTCAACAGGAGCTGGTCTGCCACCAAAGCACTTCCAGCTCTTACATCCTTCCTGGCACTTTGAGCCCAGCAATGACGCCACATTCAGGGAACATCCCCCCCTCTCTGAGCATAGGAGCTGCCCATCTCTGCTCCAAGCTAAATAAGGATAGCTCTTTCCATCTCCTGTCTTCCCTCATGCTTTCCATCCAAACCCTTTCTCATTTCTGTCACTTTCCTCTGAAACATCCCCATTTAATGTTTGCATTTCAAGGCCTTCAGAAATGTGGTGATCCAAGCTGGATACAATATTATTCTGGCCTGAGGCATAACTGGTGCCAAGGAAAGCTGTGATTTTACCTCTTGTGTCTTCTGCTGCAGTGTGGTGATATGTCCTGCTGTAGAGAGAATAGCCACTTATTTGAAAGACTGTCAGAAGACAGCCCGTTTTAATGCTCCTGCTTTTATTCTTTGAATGCTTCCTCTTAGGGAGTCTGTGACTGTATAGTAAATCATTGGTTGGTTGGTTGGTTGGTTGGTTGGTTGGTTGGCCTAATCCATCTAGTCTCTTATCCCCTTAATGGAGAGCAAGAGGGGCCTTGATGTTGCCCATCAGCAGTGAGGAGCTGGACAACAGACTGAGTCACCTTGCCTTATTCATAAGTATCCATACATAAAAATTTAGGGCAGACATGTGTCCTGCTTAAGTCCTCTCTTTGAAGAGCTGTCATTGGATAGTCCTCTATTTGAAGGTGTCCCCTGTTGAAGGGCTTTCTAGTTTAAAGATAAAGATAAGTCCAATTTAAAGATAAAAATATTTTCCCCCCAAAAAAAAAAAATCTGAGAAGGGAGACCAGCAGGGGCCACCCACAGTGAGTCCCTGGACAGTGGACTTAGCAGGTCCAGATAAATGTTTCCCTTAAGCATCCCTGCAAAGGCTGCCATCTAGTCTGACACCCCCAACGTAGGCAGCTACTCTAAAAACAGACTGTGCACTGCAAAACGGGGGATGTAGTGCGAAATTGTGAGCAGGGCTGAAGGAGGTGAATGATAGGCACCCCCACCCAGTGTTGTTTTTTTTCCCTTTAAAAAAAATGTTTATGGCGTACTCTCATTGAAATACTGCCGCTCAGTGAGGCCAAACTTAGATTCACCAAATGTTTAGGAGTATGTGTACCCCTGCGTCCCCCCAGAAAAAAAAGCATTGCCCCCACCCCAAAAAAGGAGAGGAAGGGACTATGTTCTTTTAGGGCAGGAAATTGTTCGGCATCGCAAGCCCACAGCCCACCTTCTAAGAAAACAAACTCTGGGCAGCAAAGGACCACTCTCCAGCGGGGGGGGGGAGCGGGGGAGAGAGAGAGAGAGAGAGGAGGCAGGAAGTTGGTTCCAGCAGCCAAGAATGCTAACTATGTCCCAGCTCCTAGGCAGGTGTGTGTGGCGGGGTCAACTTACTGAGCACACCACTAGTGCTTTAAGTGGGTGGGGAGACCTTTTCTCTAGCTCCACTCTGGGTTAATCACATGTCCCGCTTGATGGGTGACAATCTTCTATTTAGAAGCCTGGTTTAAAGATAAAGAACATTCAGAAAGAGAGAGTAGGAGGGGCCTCGGAGTTGCCCGTCCACTGTGAGCAGCATGGCAAGCTGAGCAGGCAAAGACAGTTCACCTGGTCACTCTTCTGATCCCCACTGTGGTGAGATGCATTGCATTTCTATTTGAACTGTAGTCCTCATTTGTACATTTGCACCTGTACATATCAATTGACACCTGCAAATTTTATAGAAACTGGTGTTCCCTCTTGCCCTCTTTTTGAGGGGCAATGTGTACTACTCAAGTACCTCCACAGACAAAGAAATCAATGTTTCCTCTCCTTGCTTCATATATACCTCTTCCCCAGCCTTGGTTTACATGGTATGAGAAAATAACTCCTTATTTTGGGGTACAAAGCAACCATTGCCATAAAAGCTACTTCTATAGGGGATCCAATGATACGCACATCCTTCAAAAGATTATTTTGGAGCAGAGCTTCAAATCTGCATCTCCCTGGGCAATTCTGTATGATACACCATCAAACAAGTTCCTTAAATGTATGTTTATCCATTAATGTGGGTACAGGTGTGCAGGAAGTCATTTGTAAGGTGGGGGCAGCTTAGAACAGAGAAGGGGTTTTCATCACAACTGTGTCTGAGTAACAGTTGCAGCATTTGTGGAGTCTGATCCAAGACCACAGCATGCTTGAGGTTCCTTAGATATTCTCTTGACTGGGGGCCTCATAATCATACTAGAGAATGTGCTGTATTAAGTTTAGCTTCTCAACAGCCTTTAAGATGATAGCAGCTTGTTTGAAATATTTTGCCAAACATCTACTACACACTTCAACTCGCCTGGAGAGCTGCCTTCTGTGACTGGGCCTCATCCACTCAATGATGGAGTTAGAAAAGAACATCAGCCATAAAAGAACATCAGCAACAACACCACATATGTGGGGAGATTTCTCAGTCATCGTGGCAAAGACCAGCTCTCAAAGAAATTCCCAAAGAATTTGATGCTACATTTTAAATAAAATAATTCCTCTTACGCTCTGATTTCTCTCACTGAGACGATGGTGTCTCAGGCACCCCAACTTTCCCATATACTGCTATAGCACCATTTTCCTCAAGCCAGTGCCCTCCAGATGTTTTGAGCAACAATTTCCATCAGCCCCACCCAGCAGGGCTTTCGGTGTTGCTGCCATTGTTCTGTGAGATGGCATTCTTGTCAAGCTACAACAGGAACCTGCTACCTGTACTTTCTGGAAAGAATTGAAGACGTTTTTGTTCTGACAATCATAATCATAATAATAAACTATCCAAGCGCTGAATTTTTGTGTTTGAAAATGCACACTGTGTGGCTGTTGCTAGTCCCACAGCCCTGTCACTTGTGGGTTACATATGTTGAGCCTCCATAATGCGTTCAATGCACACTGGGTGCTTTCCCAAGTTTTGACACATGTGCAGCTCTGGGTTTTTGGTTGTGTGTTCACTGTACATCTGTCCCCATTTAGAACCACTGTAAGGTCATATCCAGAACAACAGCTGTGTTAGGCTATAATGACAAAGCATCAAAACATTTGGTGGCTGTTTAGGCACTGTGGTCACAACGACTGTTTGTACCATAGTGGTTAAGGAGTGTGAGATATGGGAAGCCCCTTGCTCATATCTCAGCTCAGCTACAAAGTGGGTAGGTGGCTTTCAGCAAGCCATTATCTCTCAGCCCCAGCCCTGCACATATGGAGACCCAAATTCTGTCCTACCTTTCATGGCTGTTGTAAGGATTGATGAGTAAATGTGTATGGAGTGATTTGGGTGCTTAGAGGGTGCAATACAAACACAGCATATTTTTAACTGTTTATGTATGAAATAATTCAGGCCTGCTTTCCACCTCCGAAAGACAACCCCAAAATAGTTCAGAAGTTAAAATCAATTTTAAAAAACACTGTGGAAGTAACACACAGTCCAAACTACAATAAACAACAACACTGCAATAATAATAGCAAGAGGCGTAGAAAACGCTACAGGTATTCTGTTGCCACAACACAGTGAAACAGATTGCACAACCGATAGCTAAGGCAACCACTCAGACATCTCCAAATGAAGAAAGGAGACACGCTAAGATTGAAGAGCACAGATTGTCATGACATTAGCAAGTGCTTGTTTGTCCGTATATATGCAAATTTAGAAATAATTGCTTTGATTTGAATATAAATCTGAGACATAGAATACCTCTACTATTGGAACTCTATGCTTCTGAAAGCCAGTTGTTTGAAACCATAGGAGGGAAGAATACTAAGGTTCTGCTTGGACAGCTGCTTGGCCACTGGACTAGATGGGTCCCCTTTGGCCTGATCCAGCAAGGCTCTTCTTCTGTTTTTATCTCTCCATAATCGGGCAGTCTGTGACCAGGTGTACCTACTCTGCTGTCTAGTTGATGGACAACTTCAAGATCCCTGCTCTCCCTTCTTAGGGTGCAAGTCCCCACAATACCACCAGCAAAGCTCTGGAGCCGCTGCTGCATGTGCAGCCTGGCCACTCACTTCAACAGTGTCTGAAGGGCATGACATTTGGGTCTGCTCCCTGGGCCAGTTCCAGGCTGGAACAGTGAGCAGATCTGGTTCTGGCCCAATGGCATCGTATTTTGCTTGATGGGATTCCACCCATCACTAGTATGCAGCCTTTGGAAGGCTGCCCCAGAAAGGAATGTGGGACTGAAAAGGGTCCCCCAAGCCCTGCCTTTCACCCCAAAACACTAACCACCCATCAGACCAGCCTGCCTTAATGGACGGGGCAACTAAATCCAGGGACACCGCTCTGCCTCCTTTCTTTTGGTTTCTGAAACGTGCTTTGTGCCCTGTCATGAGAAAAAAGCCGCTGGCTGCCCTCTCTGACCTTCACCCCTCATTCACTTTTCTTTCCTCACCCCTTTCCCCTCCCCTTTGTCACCCTCCCTCTTTGGCTTCTTCCCATCCTCTCTCTCTGTCTCTCTCTCTCTCTCTGCCTGGCTTGTCAGATGAGCAGGTGTGCAGCAATTCACCGGCGAAACCCCCCTCCCCGCCCCCTTTTATTTTTACATTTTTTAATTAGACGATAAAAAGAATGCATCCTTTTGAGGTTGAGAGCAGATTCCTCGCATCCTTAGCATCGCTGGGCTGCCTGGCTGTAACCTTATGCCAGTTAAAAGCCTCCCTGCCCCCCCCCCCAATCAGGCCAGGATGGAAAAAAGAACAGCAGAAAGGGTGCCACTGCCTCCTTCATCTCTCCACGCACACCCCATCCACACACACACACAAACAAACATACGCACACCTGCAGCCTTTGCTTCGCTGCCATCGTTGACATCCCTTGGATAGGGCTCAGGAGCTTTTCAATTATGTCGGGTGATGATTAGCAGGAGGCAATCTGGCCAGTGGCGAACTGGGTCAAGCTGGAAGCCTGGGACACAGAAAGAACTGCGGGGAGGCCACAAAGGATCCCACCGCCCCAGCCTCCTTGCCACAGCAACATTTGATCCTGTCACCTGTGAACCAGTGACCTCAGAGCCCCCCCCACACACACACACACACTCCAGGGAAACACATTTAACCATTGCTCTGCCTGCTCCCCACAAAATCACATCCCTCCTCCTTCGGTTGTTCTGAGCCTAGATAAACAGCTGGGAAAGCAACTATATATGCCACCTTGAAGCTGTGATGGACACATAACAAAACAATGAAATTCACAAGCCCCATCCCTTGGGCTCCCCCCAATTTAAGACAAATTATACCCGCAATGTAGCCTTCCAAAAAAAAAAAAAACCCACCTAAGGAAGCTATCAGAAAAAGATAAACCGGGTCCTCCCTTAAAGAGGGCACATATTGCGGTGAGACCTGGAAAACTAACACCCTGTGTTGTGGGTGGGTACGATTGGTCAGCCACAACACCCGATTGGTAGGTCCCTCGTAGCTGGGTGTAATCTGGCCAATGGGATGCAGTCCAAACGGTTCAAGGGACCTATTTATGCCTATGCACGTGACCCAGAGCTTCCTCTTTCGGCGCGCGCAATCGGAACACCCGCTCACCTCTTCCTACTTTTAGGGCTTTGTGCTTGACCTTGCTATGCCATCATGTGTCGTCTGTCGTTGGGACAGGGGCACGGCAGGAATTTTCCCCACTTGGCTGATTGGCTGCTGCCATTTGTGTTTTGCCTGCCGCGTAGCAAATCATCACAACTTGTAAGGTTGCAGATAGGCTCTGGTTCAGGTAATAGGGATGGGAGAATACTCTCGCCATCCCTATGTGAAGGGTATTCTGTTAAAGGAATCCAGGGACTCGATGGTTTTGTCAACCCCTGAGAGGGGGTTGTGCCCATGTCCAGGGGGACATTTGGGTAGCGGAGATAGCCTGTTCCCGGCTTTCCGCTTAACCAGGTGTTCACCCTTGGCTGACCTATGCTGGAACCCTGGGTCAGCACTACCTGCATGGCAGGGAGCTAGTCGAACCGGAGCCTATGCAACCACTCACTTTCTGTAATCAATAAAGTTGTGCCTAAATTCTGCCAAAAACAAAACTAAAATTTGAGTCAAGTGTGAATTTATTTAAGGGGGAGGTTGCTGGGTCTGAACACAAAAAGGGGGAGCTATTTGCCCCTCCAGCCCTTCTGTATTGATGAGCATTGCAATATGGATAAGGGCATGTGTACACCTTCTCACACTCTTCCCCCTGTATTTTCTCTGTATTTTTTAACACGCTCACCCTACGGAGGATTCCCCCCCCTCCCAAAAAAAACCAACGCATTCCTTAGTGCATTGGCTGAGTTACATGCTTGCCAACCCTTCTAGAGACAAGCAGCCGGCTGTAATTTCTCTTCTGGTTACCAGACTGCCAGTGCTGGAGGTTATATTGCGGAACCAGTAAAAGTTATTTCAGCAAGCGCCTGTGTGGTCTGTGTTTGTTACTGAGCCTGGAGATAGCTTGATTGGAGTCAGGCCTCCACTTGCAAGTTGGATCCTTTCTCCTTCCACCTCCCCCCCCCCCCCGTTCTATTTTACTTGCTGCCAAACTAAGCCACGTTACTGACCTCATCGTGCAGGAGTGGCAGAGCGGGTGGAGGATACCCTCCTTGATTTCAACAATGACAGTAGTTTGCAAGTTAATAATAATAATAATAATAATAATAATAATAATAATAATAAGCAGCCCCCTGGCAAAGTGCTGAGTGATGATTCATTGCTATTATGACTACATTAAAATATCACACACAAAAAAGATTTCAAGGCGGGCAAATTTATTTCCGCACTCTCCTTTGTTATTTTTGCATTCAATCATTGCTCTGAACAACTTTGTTTTCTCTCAGCCTTTTCCCCGTCTTCTTTCCATTTCAGTTTTTTAAGTAATGGGGTCAGGGCAGATATTCATTTTCACGGTTCCAGCTCATTGAGAACAATGAAGGCAATAAAAAAAAATGGCCTCAGCGCTTAGGAATGTTAAACATTTGCCTGTGGTTGAAAATTATGAATCTCTCTCTATATATAGAGAGAGATTTAAAAAGTAAATTAATAAATAAAATAAAATCTATATTTTAGAGACTTTTTAGGACAGTTTTCACCTCTTATTCTTTTATTTTTATGAATGTTTTTATTTTTATGGATGAGCCATAAATTATTTTACAGATGGCGGACAACCCTGTCTACCCCACAGGAGCTCAGATATTTGTTTTCTTGAAACATATGGACCACAATGAAACACAGAAAGGTCTAAGCTATAACATTTGGATTCAGATGTGAACACAGAAAGTCAATGAATTTGGACAGAGGCTTGTCAGGTCCCATTCCTTTTCGTTTTGAAACCTCTTCCTCTTGTAAAACTTCCACTGGAGGAAAATCATATTTCAGTTTGTGAACAACAATGGTTAAAATCCAGATGAGCGACCCTCCGTGACTGAGAGCAAGAGGGAGGTCTTATAAAGGACTAATGTGGGGTCAAAGTAGGGCTAGGAGAACAGGTCAACTGCAGTTTTTCTTGGTTTCTCATTGTTCCAATCTTAGGTTCAGTTGTCCATATTTCCATGTCAGTTTACATGTGTGTGATTTTAAGTTCTCATGAAAATCCATCAGCATTTTGGTGTGAATTTCTCCTAAAATATACATTCATATGCCATTTTGTCTAACATGCACATTTTTTGCAAAGCATATTTCCTCTCGTATTTATATTGTCCTTAAAATAATGTATTTTTTTATTTAGAGGTTATAATGCATATCATTTATTTCTCAAAGTATGCTATTTTTGTATGCTGTTTTCACTAACACTGGGGAGGGTGTGTGAAGGTGTGGCCTGGGGAGGTGTGGCCAAGGGCAACATCATTCACTTCCAGGCCTAAGATTCCCCCACTCACCCCTCCTGTAGTGCAACAACATCTAGAAGGCCACATGTTCTCCATCCCTAGCATAGCAATGGTGACTGGTGCCCATTGGGAGTGGGAGGGTGGGAGCCAGGGAGCCCAAATGTAGGTGGACTCTGTGAAACCAGCTAATTCTAGTTTTGTCACCACCTTCCTCTGAGCAGAGGCGGTTTAGGGTAGCACAACCAGTTTGGCCACACTGAGCACCATGATGCATGAGGTCCCACAACAACGCTGTAGAACAAAGCTGAAGAGGTGGGGGGGCTGAATTTCAGTGTTGCACAAGGCGCTGCTGAAATTTGAGAGCCCAAAATCCATCACTGCTCTGAGTCCCGGAACAGCAACACAGAAATGGGGATGCTAACAGGCACATACCCTGGACGTTTGATTGTAATAAGAAGGCAGGCGGAAGAGGCCTGGCTGAGGGCAGACTGAGATTGGTGGTGCAGTGCCCCAATTACCCTCAACTAGCAGCCTCCACTGAGTATAAGGGCATTATACTATTAGCAGAAGACTTTGTGAATCTTGAAAGACAGAAATGAGGAAAGGGATAGGGATAGGGATAGGGATAGGGATAGGGATAGGGATAGGGATAGGGATAGGGATAGGGATAGGGATAGGGATAGGGAAAGAGAAGAGAAGAGAAGAGAAGAGAAGAGAAGAGAAGAGAAGAGAAGAGAAGAGAAGAGAAGAGAAGAGAAGAGAGCTATGTGACTGCAATGACATGATGAGATTCCCCAACACATAAAAAGGGAAATTATTGTGGACCTTAACTGGGAATTTGGGAAGAACGGCCTGGGTGTCCAGCTTCCCAGGACCTATGTGCCTCCTCTAGGCCAAGGGAAATGGTCAGTTACCTTAGGACAGGAGAGACAGGTGCCTGCTCACCCTGGAGAGAGCTTTTTTAAGAAATAAAAGGCACATTTTTCTCCAGATGCAGTTCTCTCCCCTCCCCCCTTAGCTCCAGTCCTCTTCTCATTCCCAGTTTAATGACATTGCAATGTATACAGTACCCTGTCCCAGCACACCTACTGGCACGAAGCCCATGTGAAAAGCTATAAAGAGAAGGCATAAGCATTTTTTAATGCAGAGCCCAACTGAATAAACTATTGAAAGCAAATGGCTGTGCTGCTTTCCACCTCTCCTTTTTCTCCTGTGTAAAGTTTGGTCCTTGAGCAAAAAGAACATGGGAGACTCAGGGCAATCTAGCCTCCATCCCACCCAAAACTCTCTATGTAAGAAGCTGCCTTATACCATTGGTCCATCTTTCTCAGTATTATCTAAGCAGCTTTCCAGGATTTCAGGCAGGGTTCTCTCCCAGTCCTACCTGGAGATGCCAGGGATTGAACTTGGGACCTTCTGTGTGCAAAGCAGATGCTCTACCACTGAGCTATGGCCCTTTCCCTCCTGAATGGATAGAGGGGGCTGCATAAAAGAAGGTAGATGTTGCTTGTTCACTCCTTTTCCATCTAAAAGGAGCTTCAACCTGCCTGGGAAATGCTGGTCATCCAAAGTGGGGAGGAGGAGGAAGAGGGAGAAGCACTATAACTCAGTATAGGAATGGAGGAGAAATTAAATTCAGTTTGCAATCAAAGGTGAACTTACTTAATCTGTACTTTTCAAAAACAATATGTGAACTGAAAGGTAGTCATCCTTCAAAATTCACACTGCTCTGAATTTTGCAATGCAGCTCTCCATCTGAATAATGCAAACAAAAATGCATATACTAAATAAAGTATGCATCTAAATGAATATATTAGTGAAAATAACAGGCACAATGCATTTTATTAGACAAATTGCATTGCAGAAAATATATATATTCAGCAGAACCACATGCAAACATATATTAGGAGAATTTCGCACTATGCCGATTGATTTTCATGTAAAAAAATTACAAACTGATGTGGAACCATGGAGACTAGAAATATGATAAACTGGAATTGACTAATTCTCCCACCCCTAGTAGTAGAGCACATGCATTGCACACAGAAGGTCCCAGGTTTAATCTCTGGGTCTTCCTGCTAGGACTGTTAAAGTCTCCCTGAAGAGCCACTGCCAGCCAGCACAGACAATACTCAGCTAGATGGACAAATGGCCTGATTTGATGCACAGAAGCATCCTATGCAAACAGGTGTGGAGGGTGAAGATCAGAGTTCTTCCCTCCAGCCTCTCGCTGACCAGGAAGGTTTGGAAATGAAAAGCTGCAAAAATAAGTTCAAGAGGGAAACACAGCTGCTCCCAAGAAATCTTAGATTTGTTTGCCTTTGGAATGTTTTCCTGAACCAGAGGGTCAAGGAGCAATGCATTCATAAATCTGCTGGGACTTTGCATGGGTGGATGAGAAGCTGTCCATTCGGACCAAGAGATTGGAGCCGTGCTTATTGTTACAACAGGAATGGGCATTGATACAAGGCACTCACACAGGAGTTCTTCAAGCTTTGCAAAGCTGGGAGGCCCCCTTCCCTAGAAAAAAAAAGTATCATATGGGTAAATGCACATTTTGGGGAGCAAATAGTTTCAGGGTGAGAGGGGAGAATTTTATTCAGGAAAATGGCATTGTGATTTTAAAAATAAAAATAAAAAATTATTTAAACACCTTCCACAGTGCAAAGGTCCCAGGTCAAATTTCATCCTCCTTTGGCTGCTATTGTCAGATTTACATAAAGGAGACTTGACATAAGAAGAACCCTTCTGGATCAGGCCAGTGGCCCACCTAGTCCAGAAACTTGCTCTCAGAGTGGCCAATCAGATGTCTTTAGCTTGGCTAAGGACTCCTCTAGACTATCAGTTTATTGAGCATTCATTCAGCTTTGCTTGCACAAAGCTTACATGGTAGTTAGATGATATCAAGTTTTTACTAAGAATTCATTCTGATTTGTTTATAGGGCAACTGCTGTATACGATACTGAGTTTTCATCCTGATTTGCTTACAAGGTATTTATGCATCTTGCTGTTAGTTAGTTAGTTAGTTAGTTAGTTAGTTAGTTAGTTAGTCATTCATTCATCCCACATTCCCCCCATCACTCTCCTAACTGCAAAAAGTCTGTTTTGTTTTATTTGCTTAAGTGAATTTGTTGCACCTGGATGACAGAACACTTTTATCCACTTTAATTGTGTACACTTAAAGTTCTGGTTATGCACTTGAATCTCTCTTGGAAAATACTGGCAGACTGAAAGCACCCTTAGTGTCCCTGGAGAAACTGGAAGTTTGCAAAGGTATTGAACAAAAATATTGTGCAAGATTTCTGATTTCAAAATGATAAGTGAACCTATGTTTCAAAGAAACATTTTAAAATAATATCCTGGTGAGACACTTAGACCCAAGGTTTACATTGGGAGACTAGCTGAAGCACATGAGATTTAACCTTGCCACTCTGCGGTCCAGAGAATGGACACCAAAACCTGTATTTCAAGAAGTGGAAACCGGTGGGTTGGGGTGGTCTTGATTACCTGCCTTCCCAACATGGAAGTCCCTGCCAGTAACCCAGATGAAGATTTGCAAGGTGGCAATGAGGTTGGTACAGTGCAGGTGCAGTGATGGAGTCAATCTGACATTCCTGCCATTGCACCCACACCATGCTGACCTCCCCACCACCTCCCCCCTCTACCTCTCAGTCACAAGCAGTGACCTCCACATTGGGAAGCAAGTTCAGCAGTGGCACCCCAACCCATTCCACCTGCTGCTACTCATCTCAGAACCACAAACTTAAGACCTGGCAGGCCTGGTGGATAAAGTGATCATATTACATTAGTACTGGACAGCTACAGTGGCATATTTCCAGGCCCAATTTAAGTTGCTGGCTTAAAGCCACAGGTATTGCCAGATGGCAGAGTAGCGATTTCATGATCAGTTCCTCCTCCCAGGGACTTCAGGGAATTACAGCTCTGTGAGGGCAATAGGGGTCTCCTAACAGCTCTCTGCACTCTTAACAAAACTGTTGCTTCCGGGATGCTTTGGAGGGGAAGCCATGACTGTATACCATGGTGCAAGAGTACTTTAAATGCAAGGTGCAGATGTGGCCTGTGATGGCAACAAAGGCTGCTCCCCCTGGGCATGGGCGTAGCCAAGGGGAGGCAGGGAGGGGCAGCTACCCCCCCCAAAAAAAGAATCAATGAAAATCAATTAAAATACATAGCTAACTGAGGTTCTGCCCCCCCCAACAAAAGGCCTGCCCCCCCCACAAAAATCCTGGCTACACCCATGCCCCTGGGCCCTTCAAGCAACCTGCTTGGTGACTGCAAAAACCATCAATCGTGTTGTCTGACTCCACCCTAACAAATGGAAAGAGAGCAAGGTACGGAGATGGGAGCGAGGAGCTGCCAAGTAAATATTATTGGGGATATTTATTTGAATTCTGATTCATGGCATTTGATTGACTCGAGTATTCTGGAAAACAAGTTTACTTGGCAGGCAAGGGCATGGAAAGAGCAACGGTGCCACACAAGCCCTTTGCCAAGCGAATCTGGGATCCTGGCAGCGGAAACTCAGTTCCAAGGTTTTATATCCCCGCACGCATCAGCCGTCCCTAATTTACCTGGGATGGTCCTTACATTCTGAGCATGCTCCTTTAATAGGAGGGAGGGGAATGACCCTCTTTCAACAAATATTAAAGTGCAACGTTAAAATGACGTAAGCTGGGTTGAAATAAAACGAACGTTTACAAACCTGGAATGAAATTCCATAAAACCTAAATGAATGAAAGCAT
Organism: Podarcis vaucheri; assembly: GCF_965113315.1. NCBI lineage: Eukaryota > Metazoa > Chordata > Lepidosauria > Squamata > Lacertidae > Podarcis > Podarcis vaucheri. The sequence goes on from NC_138752.1 coordinate 38,484,234, forward strand.
AAAACAAACTGAATCCCGAATCTCCCCGGCAGAGCACAGCCTTCTCTCTTTAGAATATTCTCTTCTCTTTACTTATTGCAAATAGAAACTGCTTACGTACTTCAGCACCACAGACCCATCTACCTGCACGTCCGTAAGAACTCTTCAGTCCACATGGAAATGCCCTGCTTTGAATCGTATTTCCTCGCCTGACATGATCAGGAGGAGCATTGCAAGGCATGCCTCTCCCGACCCCCTCGCTTCCTCCCCACCCCCTCAAATAAATAAGTAAATCCCAACACAGAGCATGTGCTTCCCGGAGGCCAAATCTCCCCAGCTGTGGCAATCCTGGTGTGACCAGGGAGAGCAGCTGTATCACAAGGCAGAGGCCTGGGTTGGGTTTTATGGTTCCTTTGAAATCACTGACCCTGAGAAGGGTTTGGGGGCCAAACAAGCTGCAGTGCAGATGTGGCCTGGGCCAGAGGAAGGGCTTTATTGTCGCAGCAATCCAGGCAAAACATCGTTTTGGACAAGTTGGCAAAATCACCTTCAGTTACGGGACACAGGGAAGATCAAAGGCGGAGGAGTTTGGTGGGGCAAGGAGGCCTGCTTCAGAGCAAGCAGGGTGGGAGATGGGGGGGGGAGGTTTTGTTTGAAGAATGGGGAATCTTTCAACAGCCATAACAGAATCGTGCAAAGCTGTGGCAGAAATCCATCCATCCTAGGCAGGGGTCATTTCAGTCATCCTGCCATTCACGTAGGCTCTCCTCATTAGGTATTGCCAAAAAGGAGGATTTGCATCACCAAGAGAGAAAAAAAAGAGGACACAAATTGGCACAAAATTGGCACATGGTGATGTACATGTATAGACAATTTTTTTTAGAAATAATTGCTATAATCTTGATAGAAAGGCAATGGATCTCACCATAGTGGGGAAGACAACAGGACATGTGTTTGGCCACTCAGTTTGCTGACCAGGTGATGCTAACTGGTGATGGGCTACTTCAAGGCTCTTGTGCTCCCTTTGGATGGTTCTTTGCATTAAAACCAGACTTTTTGTCTGCCCCCCCCCATACAGTTTCATTGGATGGCCCCATTGAGTTCTAGTTTTACATATTTATGTACTGCAGAATGGGTTTTGCTTTAATTGCACTAATTGACACTGATGGGTCTTCTTCACTGTGTTCCATAGTGGTTCCAGGCATTGACTCCAGTTCTCCTTTTATACCAGGAACTGCCCCTATTTTCAAATTCAGGTCCCAGGTGAAAAAAGATTTTATCCCTATTTTTATCTTTTGAGGATATACCTTGAAATTTTTCTTCCTTCTTGGGGGTTCAGCAGCTCCTGTCCTGGAGTCGCTAGAAGTTAAACAAATGAAGAAGGAATGGATGTATCTTTCTCCCAAGCCCTTATCCATGCCAACACATTTACATGCATATGAAGGCTGCAATCTTGCACACACTCACCTGGGAGTAGGTATTGGGGTGTGTGGATTTGATTCAGTTCACGTTTAAAGGCAAACCCACCTAATCTGCACTTTCCAAACCAATACACAAACCAAAGCATGGCCATCCTCTGCGATTCATGCCTCTTTTGCAATGCAGTTCTCCAGACATGTAATGCATGCAAAAAAATGCATTATTGAAAATAACACACAAATATGCATTCTATTGGGGAATGTCGCTTTGCAAAAATTTGTATGATGGGCAAAACTGGAGTGACTCGAACCTTGAGCAGATGCACTTCATGCTGCAACATATTTGTTCCAGGGCAACAATTGTTGCATATGTCCCATTTTACTACAGCCTAGTCATCTGCTTTATCTATGTCGATACCAAGACTGACCAGTTTACCCAGAGGACTGCAAAGCTCTCCAACATAAGGAAGTCATCTAGATAAGAGTTGCTGTTCCTCACTTGCAGCGCAGATAAGCTAATTGTCGGATGTGCCCTTTGGAGATAAGAGAATCCCAGGTTTATGAGCTAACATGTGTTCTTAGGATGTTGAGGAGCTGCGTTTCAATATGTTTGACAACCCAAGGAGTTGCTATCAACTAGAAAACCCAGAAATCTGCTCCAGGATTTTCTTCAGATCAACCTGGTCCACACACAGCTGAATGATGCATGAGACAAGAGGTTTGTTTCCTGAAAAGTAGCCATACTTCTTGGATCTACTCTGCTCCAGTGGCAAGGGACTCTGCAGAAATATGTTCTTGTTGTATGCATATAAAAGCATACATGTTCCTTAAAACACATAAGCTTGCTAGCTTGCTTGCTACTCAGCAGTGATCTTGTGCTGCACCACATGGCCGAAGAAGAAGAAGAAGAAGAAGAAGAAGAAGAAGAAGAAGAAGAAATTTTATTTATATCCCGCCCTCCCCAGCCGAAGCCGGGCTCAGGGCGGCTAACAACAATAAAATAGTAGAAAAGAAAAATTCAGACCACATCCCTCTCAACTGGCACAGGGAGCATAGGCGCCATACATGAAAAGCACAATTAAAGCCTGGGAACTGTAGTTTACCCCTCACAGAGCGACAGGTCCATTAACAGTTCCTAGGATTCTTTGAGGAAAATAATGTGCTTTGCTCTAAATGTATGCTGTGTAAGCAGCCTATGAAATTGTAGTCACTTTCAAACAACTTACTAAGCATTCATCCTCATTTATTTTCAGGAGGTTAGACAATATCAGCTATGAATTGAACCTTCATTTTTATTTGTTTGCAGGGAGGTTAAAAGACATTGTTATCCCACACTTCCCAGTGAATTTTCCCTTTCACTTTCCTTATTGCATAAAGCCTAATCTTTGGGGGAAGCTAATTTGTCGCAGATGACCTTCAAATCAACTCTTAATTGCGCAACCTGAATCTGTTGGCATGTGATTGACACCTACCCCAAAATAGCATCAGGCTGGAAGCACCCTGTGATGCAAAATGGACCTCAAGAAACCCTGATGCCTCGTGTTTGCATTCCTCTACAGTCTTTTCTCCTCCTTCTTTTCTTTAACTTTCCTGTTCTGTTGCTTTAAGCCTTTTAAAGGATGCTTTAACTATCAATCCCACCTCAGGACATTGCAGAGTCCCTTCCTGCTAAGGCAGAGGCGTAGGAAGGGGGGGTGCGGTGGGTGCAGTCCGCCCCGGGTGTCATGACTGAGGGGGTGACAAAATGGCAGGCAAGTGGGCAGCACACCTAGCGCCTGGCGGCGGCAGCTCTTCTGACCCAGCGGCAGAGAGCAGCCCTTCTCAGCCATGGCGAGGCGCACCCGGTCGCAGAAGCTCGATTGCTGGATCATGTCTAACCTGGCTGCAGAGAGCAGGAGAGTGAGCAGCAGCCAGTGGCGTAGCGTGGGGGGTGCAGGGGGGGCCGGCCGCACTGGGCGCAACATCTGGGGGTTAGGGTTAGGGGCGCAAATCCATGGGTTAGGGGGCGCAAATCCACGGGTTAGGGGGCGCAAATTACTTGCCTTGCCCCGGGTGCTGACAACCCACGCTACGCCACTGGCAGCAGCTTCCACACCCCTCTCCTATCCTGAACCCTCCATGCTCCACCCCCCCATGAGCGCACACTACCCCCCTCGGGAGCACGCATGCCCTGGGCAGCGAGGGCACATGCTTCACCGCTGTGCTAAGGTTGACATTTGGGGTGCACAACAATGCAAAGTTGGCTGTCCAAGTTGCTAGTCTCTGGCCCCAAACAAATATGCTTCCCCTCCACATCAATTTCTAAACTTCTAAGAGAGCCGCCTTTCCCGCTATCTCTTGATCCACCCTAAGGGGAGTTATCCTGAAGGAGCATCTCCACCCCCATCGTTCTGCCCGGACACTGAGGTCCAGAGCTGAGGGCCTTCTGGCAGTTCCCTCATTGCAAGAAGCTACAGGGAACCAGGCAGAGGGTCTTCTTGGTAGTGGCGCCCGCCCTGTGGAACGCCCTCCCATCAGATGTCAAAGAGATAAACAACTACCTGACATTCAGAAGACACCTTAAGGCAGCCCTGTTCAGGGAAGTTTTTAATGTGTGACATCTTAGTGTATTGTTGGTCTTTGTGGAAGCCGCCCCGAGTGGCTGGGGAAACCCAGCCAGATGGGTGGGGTACAAATAATAAATTACCGTATTATTATATTATTATTATTATCCTTTGTAAGAGTGATGAAAAGTGGGGCGGCAGCATCCCATACACAAGCACTCATACACACACCCCATTGACCACACAGCTATTGGAAAGGAGGAGGGAGAATAAGTGCACAGGTCTGCAATGGCAACAGAGCTGAACAAATAATGCCCCCAAGGATAGTGACCATGGCCTGCTGTTTCCACCCATTTCCTGTCCAAACAGAGCATCTGCTTACCCAGGAACCATGAATAGTCACAGTGTGAGGGAAGGGAAGCAGGCTGGCCCCTGCCTCCAAACCGGGGAGGGGGAGAGTCACAGGCCTGATCCTGCTCCCAAGCCAGGCTGCCACCCACAATGTGCACCTGTGGAGTTCTGAATGGGTGGGAGGGGCCCAGAACAAAGGGATGCCACATCCCTCTTGCTGCTCCAGCACCACCCTCTTTGCAAGCTCCATGCCGATGCTTTTTGCTGTCCCACGAGCAAGCCCTGGTCACAGCCCCAAAGAACGAGGAGGGTCTTCCTTGTGTTCCCCTGACATCTCTTCCTCCCCTTCCCCCTCCGCAAAGGCCATCACTCACCAGGCTTTGATTATTGCCACAAAGGAGTCTTGGATGAGACACAGCAAGGCTGGAGGGAAGGAGCTCAATGATGAAAGAGCTGTCAAACAGGATTAAACAGTAGCTGTTTCCCCCTATTGATGGGCACTGAGTGGCAGGGGAAGTGGGTGGTGGGGGTTGGGGCTGGGGAGCTCGTATGGGAATTTGTAATACACCAGCCCTCCTCCAGGCTTTTAACCTGCAGTCACAGTGAGAATATTTTTTTTGGAGGGGTGGGGGGCTTGCAAAATGGACACATGCAATGAAAACCTGCAACAGGGAATGATGTTGCCTCAAGTCCCAACCTTCTTGACCACTGGCCATGCTAGCTGGGGATGACCGGGAGCAGGAGTTCCCAACCATAGGAACCTGCCATACACAGAGTCAGACCATTCGCCCATCTAGTTCAGGATTGTCTAAGCCCTCCCAGGGTTTAGACAGGGTTCTAAAAGTGGGCACCCAATCTGAAAAGATTGAAAGCTGCAGATCTGGGAAGAAGAGCTAAATTCTGATGAGGAGGACTTCTTTTTGTCATCCTATGATAGGAATGATATTTGCAGTATACACTTTTATGGAGAAATGAAGGGACGCTGCTTCCTTCTGTCATTCCCACCAGTCAGGTGCAAGATGGTGGAGGCTGGTCCATTAAGGGTGCATGGGGCACTGCCCCACCAACCTCTCTCTGCCCTTGACCAGACCCCACCTGCCTGCCTTCTCACTCACAACCTGTCCAGGCACTGCCTGTCAGCTTCCTCCCCTTCCTTACTCTTATTGTTGCACCTGTAAAACTCAGCAGAGGGAAGGATGGAGAGGAAACAATAACGAGATTTCTCTGTCATTGGTTCTGGCGCCACCTACTGTTGACCTCCCTGCCTTCCATCCTCCCAGTTCCTTTTTTCTTTTCTTTTTTGACGCAGCAGCAGCAGCCACACCTGGAGCAAGATACTGCATAAAATTTGTGTTCGGAATCTCTTGTCAATTTTTATTTAAAATGTGAATAGCAGATGTGGGGAGGCCCTTCATCATATCAGGGACATGGTATGAAGCAAGAACTAGCTATCTGCTTCCCATGCGTGACTTTGAGGACAGGGGTTTATTTGGGGAAACAAGCAAGGCGATGGCCCCCATCCGATTCATGGCCCTCTGTTGCTCCAGAGAGAGAGAGAGAGAGAGAGAGAGAGAGAGAGAGAGAGAGAGAGAGAGATATCACAGGTCTCATCTAATATGAACCTAAGATGCATCAGAAGGGCTGCTGTGTCCAGAGGTCTTACAATCTGCAGCTGGTGCCTCTTACATGCTTATTTGGAATTTAGTCTAACACATTTCAACAGAACTTGCCTCCATCTAAGCCATTGCTTCCACCAGGTGCTTCCAATCAAGCACTCGCTCAGACTGTATTGCTGGGGGTCACATTCACTCTTTAATAGAGGTAGATAAGGGAGGCTTATGCGACGTCTGAAATACAAGAGGTGTGTCTCGAGATGAGCTTGTTACCAATTACCAGATGTTGAGCGCACCAAGGAACAAGAGTGGATAGCAAGCACCTTCCTGCTCTGCTCAGGAGCATCCGGCTTGGTGCTGCTGGAATGCTGGAACGGATGATGCCCTCGCACTGATCCTGCAGCCCTCAATCTTCTGCAGACAGTAGGATCTGGGTCTCAGATTGGTGTGACCCTTCAACACAACAGAAAGCGGGGACATTCTTGTGTATGCCTCTGTTTTCACACCAAAGAGGGCCTGAGGTCCCCATGCCATTATCATGACAAAATATGTTGGTTAGAATGCAGTGCTGATAATGCCAAGGTTGCAGATTCGATCCCCATATGGGACAGTTGCATATTCCTTCCAATGGGGATGCACCTGAAATGTGAACCATCCCTGTAAATGGTGACACTTGGCACGTACAAAACAGTTGCACATGCATTTGCCTTCCAAGTTTACCTATCGTCTAGGTTTTTATTTGCTCCTATTACGAATGACTGAAACTGCCTACTTCGGTTTCTCCCACTTTCTATTTTTTCCAACCTAAAGTTTGGTTCTCCACATTCCCACATCAGTTTGCAATTTACTTTTTGAGCCCTTGTGAAAATTCGTTGTTTCAGTGTGAATTTCTGCTAACATACATATCTTTGCAAAGCAGTTCCCCCTCACCCAATGCAATTTTGGATGCTGTTTTCATTTACATGCCCATTTTGCCCCTAGTATATGCCTCTTTGTACACATTACTGGGCTGGAAAACCGCACTGCAAAAGTTGGAGAAATGTGAATTTCAAAGGAAGGACACATTTTGGATTCAGTAGGTTCCCCTTGAAATGCGAATGGAATCAAGTTTCTCCCCCATCCATAGATCACATAAGCACCATCTCAAAGTGCCACCCTGCCCTTTTCCAGCTGCAAACAGCTGGAGCACATTCCCAACAGGGAAGTTAGACAAGCACTGCAGTGGTAGAGCATCTGCTTTGTGTGTAATGGCCTCGGGTTCAATCCTTGCAATCTCCAGATAGGATGGGGAAATCCTCTAGAGTCACTGCCACTCAGTACAGACAATACTGAGCAAGATGACTTAGTACAAGCCGCTATGTTGTTCTAAGTGGCTCAGCAGCGAGCAAAAACTCTGATTTTCCTGTGCAAGGAAAAGGAACGGGGTGGAAAGGAGTGTCAGTTCTCAGCTTGGCAAGCTCTATTCCCTCTAACAAGTCAATACCCCCTGCTTTGGAAGCAGGGGGTCGGGGGTGGAAACATGCTAGTATTAAAACATTCCCCATTGTTTCACCGCTGGTTTTCTTCCCAAACACACCCCTTTGGCCACCAAAACAAAACAGAAGAGTCCGTCCTATATGGCCCAACTTTGGGTGCATTTCTCTGCCCCTCATTCCAGCTTTTGAGCCGCCAGACAAATATATATATATATACAGGCGCAAAAAAAAACAAACCACAACCCACCCCCTAAGTAGATGGAGAAAGCATTCAACCACCCACCCTCTCAATGGCCCACTCCAGTTTCTCACAGCACCCTCCTTTTTCTGCCATTCGTCATGGCCCAACTCACAAAAGCAAGGGAGAGAACGAAACAAGGCGGGGGTAAAGGAAAAAGGAAGGAAGAAGAGGGACTGGGTGGGTTGGGAGGAGGCGGCAGAAGTGGGGTGGCGGGGAGGAAAGGGGTGAAAAGAATCAGGTTTGTCATTTCAAGTCGGAGAGAGAGAAAATAAATAAATAAAGGAGCCACCCAGCCGCCGCCGCTGCTGCCACCCAATTGGTTTTTCGGGGGGCAGGTTGGTGGCTTGGGAAGACGGGTCCCGACCGAGGCTGAATTTTAAGCGGCTGCCACACAATTGGCCTGGTTTTGTGAAGAGAGGAAGCTGTGTCTTCCAAACCGCCTGATGTTTATTCATGAGGCGGCCCGGCTTGCTCCTCCTCAGGCTCATTGTCTTCAGTTATCGATCACAGTAGGCCTCTCTGTGGAAGGCATCTGTTGAGCTTCAAGAATCCCTATGGGGTAATAAATGAAGATGTGGAAGAAGCCAGAGGAAGGGGGGCAGGGCAGGGGGAAGTGAGTGGGGTTTGACTGCTGAGGAAATGGTTTTCTTTCTTTCTTTCTTTCTTTCTTTCTTTCTTTCTTTCTTTCTTTCTTTCTGTTAAAGGGCTCTAGACTGTGTTCATTTTGGTGCTCAGTTGCACTTCACTGAACCCTGAGAGGCCCGAAGGCAGTAGATCCTGGTGATCAAGCTTTTCTGTGTCCTTAACATGTCAGGGTGCAAGGGGAATGGCTGACCATTTAATGATCACCACCCCCTGCAAATAAAAAATATTAAGTTGGGGGAAAGCTAACTCCTTTTTACCTGGCCTGCTAATTTTCTACACTCAATGAGAAGTTGGTTTTGTTTTTACTGAGGTGAAGCATTGAATGGTGAGGGTGGGATCCCACATGACAGTGTCAACAACTGTGACCCTAGGGGTGTTCCCATGTTACATACAAAGTATCTACAATATGTGTACCTGTGTACATAAATGGGTGAGCTTTATACTCACACAATTATTCACATGTCATGTGCAACGAGTGTACAGTCTGTGTGCCTGTAGCTGAGCTGTGCGACTCAATGCGTGTATGCTCTTTTACACAAGGGGTGTTCGCACATTGCGTTCAGCAAGCGTACAGCCTGTGTACCTTTGTACAGAACAGCTGGGCTTGGCAAATCAACAGGCATACACTATTTCATCCAAGCCCTTCTACCCATGCAGAGACAGATTGTACCTCTGTCAGTATAATGTGTGAACCAGCTTTCTGTTAAGGAGGGCCAAGTGGGTGCATTCACATCAGTTCTGGCCATAGGTCCAGGGATGTGTCTGCAGTGTCATCGGGACGTAACACATGGTAAAAAAAAAAAAGTACCACACTAAAGTCATTTTGCAGTAGCACCTATGCAGCAGCTTCACCATTGCAATCCTCCCATTGGATATGCTGAACCTGCCTACAGCACTGCAGAAATTCTATTTAACTCCCCCTAATGTTTAATTCAGATAGTGAGTGCCAGATTTTATTTTATTTTTACATATTTTAATTTATTGATATGTTGTGTAAACAGACTTGTCTTCCCCTCCCCCCTATCGCTTTGTATTTTGATGTTTTGAATGTTTGTCTAAGCCAATTTGCACACATTTCATTGTGAAAAAGAGGCATATTGAAAAACCATGACAGTTACCAAACACAGTAAAATATTGGGTAGCACTGCTTGCTAATACCAAAATTTAACACCATTCCAAGCCAGATGTCAAGGTCAGCTGGATATCAATTATCAATTATCAACATCCATATAATAATCAATTCCTATCTGTTAACATAGATATTCAGTAATTTTGTATTCTTCTTGTATGGTGAATAGATTTTGTGAGGTCTGGTGGCTAGATCAATAAATTTGTGGTATGACTAAGAATTACCATGATCACAATTACTATTATCACATATTTAGTTATGCTACTCCCCAACCCAACATGCACCTTCTTATGGCTTTTGATCATTCACCTTCACCACCCCAGCCATCTGAAAGTGTTATGTGCACTGCTGTGGTGTGTGTGTGTGTGTGTGTGTGTGTGTGTGTGTGTGCGTGCGCGTACAGTTTGGTGGACCATTGGCTCTCCAGATGTTGCTGAACTACAACTCCCATCAGCTCCCACAAGCATGGCCAATGGCCAGGAATGACAAGAATGGTAGTCCAACGGACATCTGGAGGGCCAAAGGTTCCCCATACTGTGACCAAGAATATTCACATAGCATTTGAAACAAAACTCATTAAAGAGGGTTTTGAGGAGAAATCTTTGGAAGGAAATTCATTTCTTCTCTCGGATGAATTCAAACAGGGAAAACCCTTTCCACAAAGAGTTGCATAGTGCCAAGAACATTATTATCTTTCAGGAACCAAGTTGAAACTCTCTAATCCCCCAGCCTTTTAATGGTTGATTTGTCGCTCTAACTGTTATTTTGCTGCTTAATTTGCTGTGATGTTTATTTGTTTTATTTTTAGCTGTGGTTTTCTCTCTTGCTGGTTAGATGTTTTAAAGGCATTTAATTGTAATTCGGATTTATATAATAAACCTCATGGGAGGCTCTATAGTTGAAAGACAAGTGATAAGTGCTCAAAACCAATCAAGTCACCAATTATTCTGTTTTCTTGGCTTTGTTTTAAGGGTGGTAACTTTAACACAACATACAGTGGAAATGTCTAGCCCATTTACATTTGTTGAATTCCCCAAATAAGTAGTTTTGTTCCCAGTATTGACATTAGGTGGGACATGACATGGGAACAGCTGCTTGCTTATAGCATGCCAAATATTGGAAACAATCAAAATGATTGAGGCTAGAAGAGCAGCCATTTCCCAGTGGTCATCCTCCATGAAAATCAGCTGCCAAGACTGAAAGTCCCTGCCTCTTCACCAGGGCTTTCCCCAAGCAATAGGAGACTGCACCTGTATACAGCCAACCTCTCCTCCACCCTTTTCACGCCTCTTCTGGTTCTGGGAGACAAAGGCAGAGGGGAGCTTGTTGCAGCAAAAGGGGGGGGGACACCTAAGAGTCTTCACCAGCCTGACTCATCTCTGCCTCTTGGCCTCGCTCCTGCCACCCTCCTGCTTCAGCTCCTGCCTCTGATTCTGGACTTCTCTCTGGCACAGACTCTCCCAGCTCACTAAGCCCTGTTACTCCTTCAGCTTCTGACACCTCCTCTTCCCAATCTTCTCCCTCTCCGCCCTGTGACCACCCATCGTTGTCCTGCCACCATTCCCTGGGCTCTGAGCCTTCTTCCTTCCCCAGCTGGTTCCTCCCACCATTCCTCTGCATCCAACCAGTCCATGACAACAACCAATTGGTACCTATGCACCCATCCCACCATCACCCCTTCCTGCTTCTCAGTCATATTCTTCAAGGGTCTTTAGAGACAAGATTTAGAGCAGGGCTTTAGAGCTGCAATAGTGGCATCAGAGGTAGCAGCACTGAGCAAAAAAGAGCTTCTCCTCTGCACAAAGTCCTTTTTCCCACCATTGAGAGCAGCAGTATTGAAGATACGGAGTAAGGATCTGCTGCAATGCTTTTCCAGTGATCAGAGAGCAAAGAGGAGAGGTATTTCCTTGCTCAATCTTCTTGGGTTAGTTGTGACCAAGTGCAATTTCAAAGGGGCCACTGTGTTCTCCCTGCCAGAGAGATTACTATGAAGGGAAAGGATTTCCTCAGCAGGGCAATCTGATGCTGCTGTTCAGATTTCTTTTTTAAACAATCATCCAAAAATGGCTTTAGGGAGGAAGAATAGAAGATGAGGATCAGGATGGGAGCTTCAGGAATGCAGGAAGTCCTGTTACTATCCTTTCCAACCCAGCACCTGGACTGCAAATGGCTGGTAGTGCCAAAACGCTCTTTGTCTAGTACCCTAGCAAAGAGAGCCCAGCCCAGTGACACCATACAGAAGAAAATAATCCCCTCCCTGCTCATTGGATGTGCAGGGAGGGGCAGTTTCCTCTTGATAAGAACTTAAGAAGAGCTCTGCTAGGTCAGGTCAAAGGCCCAGCCAGTTCAGCCTTCTGTTCTCATAGTGGCCAACCAGATGCCTAGCTGAAGGCTCACTTAAAATTCCCAGCATCTGGGAATACATTTTCATATACAATTTTGCCTAATACATATTTTTGCAAGCAATTTAACCTAATAGAAAGTGTTTTGTATGTTAATTTCGCTAATAAGTTCATTTATGCACAATTCCTCACACACTGTTTGGGAGAAGAACACTCCGCTGCAAAATCTGAAGAAGGGTGAATTTCAAGGGATGGTAGTGTTTCAGTCTGCATATTGTTTTGAGCAGTATAAATTAGTTAGATCCACCTGTAAATGTGAACTGAATCACATTCTGCTCATAATTCTTTGCATGACCAAAGTGCAGGGCTGCTGTAAAAGAAGAAAACGCATGTCTGGTGAATCTTGCAAGCGGCTCTTTCTGAGCATCTGTGCAGGCTCAACAATGCCTGTAAGAAGGACATGTCCTTCAACGGGGGCGGCAACATTTTTCGTGCGCCTCTAGGCAAACCAAAAGGAGTCTTTTTAAAAGTCAATGGAAATGGGTTTTTGTCCAACTTTTTAAAACGTCTCACAATCTAACAAAAGCTGAGAATAAGTTGGGTCACACCTGGCCATTGATCTTACTGGCTGGGGCTGATGGGAATTGTAGTCCAACAACACCTAGAGGGCTCCACGTTGACTACCCCTGCTTAATGTCACCCAAAACACGGTGACAAAGCAAGAAAAGGTTACATGGAAACCTATCAAGAACTTGCATCCATCCAAAGAATACAACATTCTCTTTTAATTTTCTTGATGGGAAGAGACATTCACTCCCTTCAAGCAGTTTGTTTCTGGAGGGAATCTCAAACGTTCATCTCTCTAGTTAAGCTACATTTTCCAGTGGGGCAGAGGTAAAACCTTGACCCAACCCAAATGACTGCTTGTGCATGAACCACAAACCCATCCTTTCTCCAGAGCTGTAATCATTTTCTGCTTCACTGACCTTGGATCTGGTCTTCGCTTGTATGCGAAGAGAATCACTGGCCCATCTGTTTTCTTTCAAAAGAGCTACGGTTATTTTATTTTAATTTTTTTTTTTAACTCCCTTCATCCCACCCAAAAAGTTGTGATTCAGAGCGTGATCATCCCACCTGTAAAACCTCGTCTGGACAAAATCAAAACCATTTTCTTGGGTGATGAGAGGTGGGGGGAGGTGTTGGGGAAAGCAGCCAACGTTTTAAAGAAAGGAAATAAAAAACATTCCCCTGCTTGTCTGTGTGAAAACAAAAGGGAAGAATACAAAGGGGAAGCCCAGAGCTGCAATGGATAAATAAGGATCAACCAAGACATGGAGCAGTCCTGAAATAAGAGCTGGTTGCATTCTGCGCTGAACCCCGTAGGGTCACACTGCTGTATCTTAGTGACCTCAGGCAGGAGATCCATGAAGGTGTTGGAGCAGGAAGTGACCACACTTAGTTAATCAGCATTGAACATAGACATTGGATTTATTGTATGCCAGCAGCCTCACACTCAGCTTTGCTCAGGAATTCTAAGAAACCCAAATAACACTACAGCTTTGAAATGTTCAGTTCACCATTATGATTAAAAGCAATGTCCAGCTGTATCCAAATTTATACAAAAACCTGCCCCCCTGATCTCATTAACCACCATGCAAAATTTGGTTAAAATCGGCACAGTTTTCAAAGGTTCAGTCTGAAACCTTGACTCAAAATGGCACCCATCGTGCAAAATTTGGTAATGATAACTTAAGCGGTATCCAAATGCATCACAAACAGACAGACAAACAAACTTTTCAAAATGCATAGAAGCCATCTTGCCCTGCCCTTCAATAAAGCATTGGGCATCATGTTCTCTTACTTTGTGTGTGCCTTTCCCCACTGCCAGTGCCCAGCAAAGTTTGAAGGTGGGGTCTGCAAAGGTATCCCCATGGTGGTCATTTTCACATTCCCAAAAAGGGGGAGGAAATAGAACACCATAGCATAGTGACCAGATGAAGTGGATGCTTCCTTAATCGACTGCTCAGGTGCTTATGGCTGACTGGTAACGTCAAGAGGCCCCTGCTCTCCCTGTTAGGGTTATTTTTATATAAACCAGACTATGGCTACCATCGCACCATATATTTAAAGTTCTATGGTGCCAATTTAAACAGTTGTGGCTTCCCCCAAAGAATTCTGGGAGCTGTAGTTTGTTAAGGGTGCTGAGAGTTGTTAGGAGACCTCGTTCCCCTCCCAGAGCTACAATATCTGAAGTGGTTGAACCCAGACGTTCCCTCTGAGAACTTTTGTTCTGTGAGAGGGTCTCCTTTCAGCATACTGAACAAACAAGTTCCATGGGCATAGTCAGGATTTATGTTGGGGGGACTAGGCTTCATTTTAGGGGGGGACCTCAGTTAGTTAAGTTTTTATTGATCTAGGAGGGGGCAGCTGCCCCCCTGCCCCCCTTGGCTACGCCCATGAATAGTCCCCATAATTCTCTGGAGGGAGCCATGACTGTGGCCTTGGACTGGATAGCCCAACCAAGAATGCCATCAAATTAAGGACTGTTGTCTCACAGCCCTTCAAGTAGTGGACTGTCCTCAGTAAATGAGGACACTTGGCCACCCTATAAGGGAGCATGTGTGAGAAAGAAAGAGATAACTCCTGGATTTCCTTTCACCACCAAGGATCCCATATGCCTTGAGCACACCTGCCGCAGATTCTCCTCAGTTAGCTGAGAGGCATTCCATCGGTGGGATGGCCAGAGCCCTGTCAATGAGCCTTCAGGAGTGACTCAGTCCTCCCCAGCTGGTCTCTGATATCAGCTCATCCAATCTTCCCTGTTCAGTGTGTGGAAAGAGAGCTTTCTAGGCACCTGAAGTGACTCGCTGACAGGAGACCGAGGAAGGCGGGCATACTAAATTTGAGGCAAATTATTTTCCAGTGACAGGCAGCTGGATTTCTTTTGTTGTTGCTATTGAAATCAAAGCAGGGGAGGCTCACGTCTATCTAGCCAAGCGCAGCACCAACATGAGACATTCCCCGGCAACTCACAAGTCCCCAGTGCCCCAGCAGGACCCACCAGTGCTGACATATGCCTTGCCCACCCCCTGTTTTAAACCACTTTTTCTAGGACTCTAATGACTGTCAGGTGGCTGGGTGCTGCCATTTAAATTTCCCACTATGTCCCTAATGGAGCATCACTCCAGGGCATTGTGGGAAATGTAAATGGTGGCTCCCTCTAAGTGATGTTGCTTCTTGCTGCTGCCACTGCCACTGCTATGTGAATCCAACAGGGGAGCCGGCTGGTTCCAGATAAAGTCCAATCCCTCAACCTTTGCCACCAGAATAGGGTAATGCTGTTTCCACCTCTGTTCGTAATTCATAAGCACAATTAATGTTTCAGAAGCCCTGTTCTCAATAGGCATGGGACAAGAAGAAGTGTGGACAACTGTGGACTATTTTAAAGAAGCTCAGTATCTGATGCACCTGCCCAGAGCACCACTGGAAGCCTTCGTGGATACCAGGTTGGTGACAACTCATCTATACCAACTGGAGAGCTCTCTAGTCTCCATCATCCTGTAAATACCCTGCTGCATAAGCAATACGCTGCAACATACCAAAAGAAAATGTATGCCTCACTCATATAACTGATATTTCCTATCTTGGTGAATTCTTAAAATCCTCTTCTTCTTTTTTAGTCCTAGCTACATTGCTAAGGAAATCATGAGGCTATGGGGCTCTAGCAGTTTCAAGCTATAATTTCAGAAGGAGCCATAGAATTTGTGACTCCAGATGAGCCCAATAGTGCATTGCTACTTAATGCATAACTGCATGTAGATAGATGTTCCATGTGCCAAACAGCTGATCTGCATGCAATACGAATGCTGCATGTTGTAGCTGGAACTTAGCTAATAAATGTAAAGCTATGTGCAAACCAACCGACACTGCAGAGAACATATTGCTTTGCACCACCCTCTTTCTTAATTCCAGGCACCTCGATTTCTGAAGCTTTTCTTTCTTTCTTTTTACTTATTTCCCATTGGAATTCCCAAGAGAACTGGAATCCCTTCTCTCAACCATGCTCCTGTTTCCAAACTGAGTACAGCTTACATGGGATGGAAGGGCATCTGAAATAACCTTGTACGGGCATTTCCAGGGATACTTTGAAAAGATGCGTTTCAGACTGTCACAATCTCTCTCACTCACACTCACGCCCACAGCTCATCTGCCCCTTCTTTCCAAGAGGCTTTGCTGCCACCTCTCAGTCCACTGCAGAAACGCACCCAAGGAGGAATGACTCCAGGAAAAAATGAGAGTTTAGTTATATTTTTCTGCAGATGGGCAGTATAATGCCTGAAAGGCAAATGTCATTTATTTTCAAGGCAGCCTCATGTCCAAATCTTCAGTCCAAAATTCATAGAGTTATCTAGACCCTACAATGCAGGAGTCACAGCTAAAGTGCCCATCTTTGAATGTTTGTCCAGTCCAATGCCACATTCACACCATACATTTAAAACACCATTGTACCACTTTTAAACAGCCATGGCTTCCCCCAAAGAATGATGGGAACTTTACTTAGTTAAGGGTGCTGGGAGTTGTTAGGAAACCCCTCTTGCCCTCCCAGAACTACAATTCCAAGAGCTCCCTTTCTAAAGAGATCAACTCTTTAGCCACTATGGGAATTGTTGCTCTCTGGAGGGAATAGGCAACCAGCAACTCCCAGAATTCCTTGGGAGAAGCCATGACTGTTTAAAGTGGTACCATAGCACTTTAAATGTGTGCTGTGACTGTGGTCCTTTTCCAGGGGAGAAATAAAGAACCCTAAGAAGGAAGAGTGGGGAAGAGGGACTCGAAGGTGCCCACCAACAGTTAGCAGTGCCTGGATGGACAGCAGACTGGGCCAGGCACACAGGTCACCTGATCACTATCTTCCCCACTGTGTTGAGATAGACTGTCCTTCTACATTATTTCTAAATGCCCACCTATATATAACATTTAGTATGCGAAAGGGTTTTGGGTTTTTGCAAATATTAATCCTATTTTTGTATTAGGTCTTCTCTTTTCTGGTGATGTGCAAGTGACCACCCAATAGCCATGTATGCCATTAAGTTGTGAGCAACGTGTATATTTAGGGAAGGGCTGTGACTCTTGTGATGGATCAACTGTGTTGTATTCAGAGGGCCGCTGGTTCAGTTCTCGGCTTCTCCAGTTAAGGCTGGGAATGACCCCAGACTGAAACCTTGAAGAAGAAGAAGAGTTTGGATTTGATATCCCTCTTTATCACAACCCGAAGGAGTCTCAAAGTGGCTAACAATCTCCTTTCCCTTCTTCCCCTCCCCCCAACAAACACTCTGTGAGGTGAGTAAGACTGAGAGACTTCAAAGAAGTGTGACTGGCCCAAGGTCACCCAGCAGCTGCATGTGGAGGAGCGGGGAAGTGAACCCAGTTCACCAGATTATGAGCCTACCGCTCTTAACCACTACACCACACTGCCAGTTCAGTGTTAGACAGTGCTAAGCTACATAGACCAATGGTCTGACTCAGTATAAAACCATTTCCTATATTCTTATGTCCTATTATGACTAGAGACCATTAGGTAGCAAGGGAGTATCAGTCGTTATGAATAAACCAGAAAAGTTCCAATTCTACACATATTAGTAAGATTTCTCAGAATATAATTTTTAAAAAAATATGTTATTAAAAGAATTTCATTTATGAAAAGAGTGATAAAAAAGAAAAATGTGAATGAAAATGGAAATAAAAGGAAATTACTCAATTAAATTTCCATATATTAGTATACAGATGTGTATAGTCTTATTATCCTAGCACAAATAGCTTTATCAATAACCTATCATATTCTGTGTAAAGTCGTTCCAAATATCATTATATTTATCCAAAGAAAGTCTGAGTCTATAGACAGTCCGTTCATATGTTGCTAATATTGTCATGTTGTCAAGCCATGGATTAAGGGGAATCATATCTCTAGTCTTCCAGCTCATCAGCATCAATCTCCTAGCCACCATTAGGGGAAGATTTCCCAAAATATAATGACATGGAAGATGCAGCTGTTACCCTAGAGTCTCTGCAATAAACTAAAAAAAAATGAGAACAGTTTAATCCTCCATTCAGGCTTATTGCTGATGGCACCAGGTGCTTATGGGTCTATCTTATCCACGGAACTGGTACACATATTCCAACAGAAGTGTTGGCCTTCTAAGTGGCAAAAGGGACCGGTGAAGGTAGCCAGAGAGCAAAATTACCATTGCATCCTACAGTTCCAGATAGTTTTTGTGATGGTGCAAAGGGTAATGAGCTCCCTTGCAGTAATTGGTAGGTTATTACAGCTCCATGATGCTCTTAAGTGCAACACACGCGTACAGACCTTATAAGCATTTTGGAGATTTAACTTTCTTGGCTATGTGCTTCTGATATGGGGGTCATCCTGGATCACCTTGGGATTTTTCTCTTTCCACCCTAAATTAAACAAAAAGAAAAAAACCCTCAAAGATTTATGGTGCCTGACTAATCTTGAACATATGGGATTGGAAACTGTGAAATTCAAAATGGTAGAGAAAACAGAAGACTCTTGAAAACGTGTGTGTTGACGTGACTTAGGTTTGCCAGATGTCCCTTATTTTAGAGTCTCTCCCATATCCCAGAACATCAAAGCCCCACAGAATCTATCACATAGGTCTAACGTACTTCAGGAAACTTGTGCACTCTTAGAAAGTATAGGTTTGGCATTATAAATTCTGCATTATTCATTGATTGATTGATTGATTGATTGATTTTTGAAGTTTTGGCCTTGGATCACTAGAAAGACAGGGTATAACAACGGACATTCCTAAAATGCCTCTTTGAACAGGGGTGGGTTGGGGAAGCTACAAAGTTTGGTGCCAGTTTTAAAACGAGGATAATTCTCTTTTTCACTTCCTCTCTGCCTCCCTTTCTCTCGCTCCCTTACTCATTCCTTTTTTTTTTTCCTTCTCTTTTTAAAGTACACAAAATGCTTCTCCCCAGAGAGCCGGTCAAAACACGGGGTACAACATGTCAAGAATGTTCACAAAAAGACAAAACTTGAAGCCAAGGAAACTGTGAACAATTTAAAGCCGCCAGACACCGTCCCAGTTTGTTCCTTCCAAAACGCACACAGGCCCCCACAGCTTGTCCTTATTTCTCGAAGGAGGGCCAACCTCGGTGGAGACATAATCCAGCTTCTCATGCAGAGACAAACAAGATTGCTTGAAGACCTTCCCTTCAAAATGCTGCGGCTAAAAGACACCACTGTTGTTCTTTCCATTGTTTATAGTCTCTAGCTATTTACTAATTAAGGGTGTTGCTAACCCATGGAAGATTTTAATTCTGGGCCTCGGGCGTGTGCTTATTCATCCACACTCATGTCCAGTTCACGTGGATTCCTCCCTCCGTCACCAATTCACTTGGGCAGAAAGATACCCATCCTTGTTGGTTTTGCCCCTTATTCACAGGGATATTCCTGAGTGGTTCAGTTAATGACTGAAGCCAGTAGTGAACAATACGTAAAATGCTTTTGTGAGACTGTCCCAAAATCGTCATATGGCACACTGATTGCGAATGTCATGCCAGCAGAGAACATTTGGAGCATATTATTCACCATCATCAAAGTGAGCCTAGGAGAGAATTTTCAGGAAGGGTGTTTTTGGTTTCTTAATGGTGTTGCAAACTCATTTTGGCTTTCGCCCACACACATTTCAATAGCCATTCAAGACATGATCACAGAAGCAAATAACAATCTGATTCTCAATCTACGCTGATGGTCCATCTAGCTCCATATTGTCTACACTGACCAGAAACAGACTGGGGTATCTCCTGACCTGGATATGCCAGGGATGGAACCTGGGGCTTCCTGCATCCAAAGCAAATGCTCTGCCACTGAATTACAGCCCTTACACATGAGGACTGGAAGTTGAGTTGATTTCCAAGGCACCATGTGCAGAAAAACATGGCCCCAGTTCAAAAACATAGTGGCTGTCATGTAGTGGTGGCTGCTACCCATTGGGGCTGGTGGGGTAAAAGGCAGGGAGCCCAAGAGAAGGGGGAATCAGAGCCAAGGACAGGCAGAGCTAACTAATTCTTGTTTTGTCCCCCTGCTGAGTTCTAGAAAGGCAACACTGAGACTAAGGAAGAGGAGGAGGATGGGCAATGCCACCACCCTGGGCAGGTTGTAAATACAAAGGCAGGCATGTGGGTGCTCCGTGAGTGTAGAATGAGACTGGTGCGGCAGTGCCCCATGTGTCCTAATGGACCAGACTCCACTGCTGCCATAGTTGTTTTATAATAACCCCAAAATAGACTCAGCTTTGGTTCATGGTGCGAAAAAATATGGTCGCCTCCCCAGGAGCCAACACAACAAAGGGAAACCCTCCCCTGGGCTCCCACAGTGATAGTAGAGAGCCCATCCCACCACTTAAGAAGGGGGGAATCTACAGAATAGTACTTCCCAATAGCCTCCAAAATACAGGCACCCCCCAAATGCTCTTCCTGGACAGGGATCTCAACTGCTATGTACATTTATTGGTACTGTATTGCCCCATTTATAGTGTTCTGGGAAGATGGCAAGCAGATTTCTTCTGCTCCAGCATTAGGGCCACCATTGACCACAGACTTGAGCATGCTTGATTTAACTGAAATCAACACAGCGTGAAAGATCCATGTACAGGAACTGATTGCATTCCTCCACACTTATCCAATGAGGACAGAAGTACCTGCATCTTTATTGTGCCTCCATATCTTCTGCTGTCTCATCCAGCTACATCAATGGATGGTCAGGGTTGTTAACTGGTCAATGTCTAAAGAACTCAGAAATTCATTTGACAGACAACTCCTGCACTGTAGAATCATAGAATCATAGAGTTGGAAGAGACCACAAGAGCCATCGAGTCCAACCCCCTGCCAAGCAAGAAACACCATCAGAGCACTCCTGACATATGGTTGTCAAGCCTCTGCTTAAAGACCTCCAAAGAAGGAGACTCCACCACACTCCTTGGCAGCAAATTCTACTGTCGAACAGCTCTTACTGTCAGGAAGTTCTTCCTAATGTTTAGGTGGAATCTTCTTTCTTGTAGTTTGGATCCATTGCTCCGTGTCCGCTTCTCTGGAGCAGCAGAAAACAACCTTTCTCCCTCCTCTATGTGACATCCTTTTATATATTTGAACATGGCTATCATATCACCCCTTAACCTCCTATTCTCCAGGCTAAACATGCCCAGCTCCCTTAGCCGTTCCTCAAAAGGCATCGTTTCCAGGCCTTTGACCATTTTGGTTGCCCTCCTCTGGACACATTCCAGTTTGTCAGTGTCCTTCTTGAACTGTGGTGCCCAGAACTGGACACAGTACTCCAGTACTACTGTATACATGTAGAAATAGGAATGTGAGTTTTGGATTTCCATTCCAACCCTTCTTTGTCACATGCTGCACTGTTTCCATTCTGCTGCAGTTCAGCTTCCAACAAAACTACATTATTTTGATTGCTGCCCGCAGTGGCGGAATTTAATGTAATTAATTATGATTCCATTATTCCACCCCATTTATTTCAATGCAAATGAAACACAATGCCAAGAAGGGAGGAATGTCTGAATTAAGTATCATTTGCAGACTGAAAACAACAGGGAATACCGATTATCTTCACTGGACTGATTTCTCTTCTGGTCATGGAATGAATAAGTGAACCTTGGCAATTTTCGCTCTGTTTCTGTTTCTCTTGGAGTTCTCCAACACCCCTGTGCAAAGCTGTGTAGAAGCAGATCAGCTAGTATTCTAACTATAAAACAGGGAAAGAAGATTCCTTCTATATAAACTGCTTTTCCCCATGCTCATTTCATGCTCTTGGTTTAACCATAGAGAATGGGAAGGCGCCTTGTTCCTGTGGTCTTTGGAATAGAAAAAGAGGGAAGTGAAACAAACTGATGATGTTCAAGAGCACCACCTGGTGACTCCCAGGAGAACATCCTTTAAAAAGTCTCCCACCACCACCACTGTCCTCCCACTAGGCGAATAATCGCCGCCACAAGAGAGGCTGCTCCAAAATAATCTGCTAGCCAGCAGCTGCCAGAGCTTGGCTTTCACTCTGAATTTTCAGCCCAGCCGCAGGGCTAAACAGAGCCAGTTGAAGTGTAGGTTCCTGTGGTTTCTAATGCAGTTTGCGGACATGCATTTACATGGGCGTGTTTATGCCTGGACGCACAGACGGCGGCGTGTGGTGAGAGCAGATGCCATTATGTGGCCAGAGGAGCAGCTTTGCAGAGCCGCAACCCTCAGACTCCTTCGCCACAACCCTTCCAGCTGTTAGACACCATGGGAAGTGCCTCCTTAGAGAAACGGCTTGCTTCTTCCCTTACGCTGAAAAGCAAAGGTTTTTTCCATTCATGATGCAAAATTCCTTCTGTGCAAGAGTGTTTTAAATGTGGCCACTGCTCCCGCCCCAGGATACAGATATGCCACACACAGAAAAACACGTTACTTGTGCATATAACTTGAAGCATTGCCTTGTGGGTAGAGAGCCTATAGTCCAATCAAGGAAAGAGAGAGAGAGAGAACTGAGTAAATCCTGGATTAATTACATAGCCTAAACTGGAGTAAGGGGGGGGTGGCAGAGACATTGGCTATAGATCTAGTCTTTATTAAGAGTGGAGGATAACAGTTATCAAGGCAAGAGGTTCTTTAGGGAAGAGGTTCTTCAGATGGCTTCTGTAGATTACAAATCCATGGAGGATATGACAGTCCCTTGCTAAGAACCATGATGACTATGTTCTTCCTCCACAGTTGGAGGCAGTAGAAGAAGAAGAAGAAGAGTTTGGATTTGATATCCCGCCTTTCACTCCCCTTCAGGAGTCTCAAAGCGGCTAACAATCTCCTTTCCCTTCCTCCCCCACAACAAACACTCTGTGAGGTGAGTGGGGCTGAGAGACTTCACAGAAGTGTGACTGGCCCAAGGTCACCCAGCAGCTGCATGTGGAGGAGCGGAGACGCGAACCCGGTTACCCAGATTACGTGACTACCGCTCTTAACCACTACACCACACTGGCTCTGAGTATGCTTCTGAGCTGGGGATCACAAGCAGGGAGGGTGCTGATGCATTCAAATCCTACTCGCAGGCTTCCCACTGTGACAACAATATTATACCCTCCAACATGTCCAGGCCCAAAACCAAGATGTACATCTTCTGGGACATACCCCAGAGCAAGTCATGTGATGTGCACAAGATCGTGGTGATTGCACAAGATCATGGCACCCAAAATGAACACTGTGCTCTTGTGTGAAAATACTGGATGCCCTGATTTCCCAGGACAGTTGTGGGGTATACAATATGCAGGATTAGATGGGCCCCTGGTCTGATCCAGCAGGGCTCCTCTATGTGTTCTTATGGAATAGCCAAGCTGCTGTTGCTGCTTCTATGCGTTGTCTTGGACTTTCTTTTTGCATTCTGGGCAACAGGGAGCAGAAAATCTCTCAAAAAGAAAAATATATACAGAACTCCTAATAGTCCACCTCATTCAGAACTATGCCAAGTCCGTGGCCTACGCCCACACATCCTGTTCCTCCTGTTTGGCTCTTTCAGCAACTTGGGACTTTTTCAATGAAGGAACAGAGAGGCTTGCTTCATTCTTAGTTATAAGACAAGGCTGGCTCCAATATCCAGCTTACACCAACTGGCTTTGATGGTTTGATGGACCCTTTAAAAGGGCACATTTCCCTTTTAACATTTTTTCCCTGTTCAGCATGTTATGAACTGTTGTATCAGCCACCGCTACCAAAGTCCTGCCAACATCCAGACATCTGCAATCCCTTAGAATGTGGCATTTCTTTCTTTCTTTCTTTCTTTCTTTCTTTCTTTCTTTCTTTCTTTCTTTCTTTCTTTCCTCCTCTCTTCATCTTGGTTTTGCTAGACTGACCCCACATCCACTGCCAGAAATGTACATGTGAGCCTGGAAAGAGTTCTGCTACGAGGAATCTATTACTGCAATACGTGGAGAAATTCACAGTTGCAAGGATTTCTCAATCAGAGAGTAACTTGTTGGAATGGGGCCTCATTGATCATTTTACTCTGGGGTAGATGAACCTGGGAACTTGTCCTGGCTTCCACTCTCAGACATGGTCCTTAGACTCTTGGCTCAGTTAAAGGCCTGCAGGCAGAGTTCTAAGATACGTAGCCAGGCATTAGCAAAGACATTGTCCCTGACCCTTGACATGCCCCTGCTACAGGCCAGGACCAGTCATTTGTATGGTTCTTGTCCCAAAAAACTGTGCTGCTAGAGGGGGGAGCCTGGGTCTGTTAGCACTGGCACATACCCTCCAACACTTTGAAGCAAAAAATCCAGGACGCCATCTTCCCGGGTGCCATCTTCCTGTATTTTATCTCTAGAACATGGCGGCCATTTTGGTTGCCATCATCTAACACAATTTTACGCCACGGTTCCCCTCCCACCAAAAGCACTTTTTTGGGAAACGTTGCTCCAATGGGGCACCATGCAAGATCACAGCCCCCCAAAAGTGTTTGGGGGAGGGGAATTGCACTGCAAAATCATGGAATATCATGGCATCTGAAATGGCCGCTGTTCTCTTGTGACAAAGAACGGGGTGTCCTGTTTTTTCTGGGATACTTAGGGTGTATGCTTTTGCAATGGGACCTGAGCCCAACCCTCCAACTAATTCAACTGATCCTGCTGGTTTGCCAGCCACCTCCTTGGTTACCATAGGAACATAACTCTCAAGGGGCAGAGAGGAGACTGACTCAGGTAGCCTCCTGCTCCTTCTGTGACATCTAGCAACCATGGGGCAACCCCCCCCCCCATTTCCGTTGAGCACATCCCACCTTCAACCTCTCGTTCCCTCTCCTCCTCTGACTTAACTTGCCATCCCTGCCCTGCCTTGGCTGGCACCATGGGACCCATAACAGAACCCAAGTAGCTCAGTATTGTCTACACTGACAGGCAGCAGTTCTGGGGGGTTTCAGACAGGGGACATTCCCAGCCCTACCTGGAGATGCATACAAAGTTTGCATACAAAGCAAATGCTCCAGCGCTGAGCTAAATCCCTACCTCCTAATATGAGACAGTCCTCCTCTGTACATGGCAAAGACAGGGAAGGTCCTCCAGAAACCAAAGCAAAAATCGACACCTTTGCCAGCAGCCGTTGAGTTCAACAGGGGTCGGAGCTAGCAGAACTGGCAGCGATGGGGGAAACAGGCAGGGAGGGAGCAAGGAATGTTGGTGGGAAAATCCAAACCAAAACGTAGAGGTAAAAGTCATGTCAGACACACACCCCAGAGAGACGGGAAGCAAATATATATAAAACCAAAACAGAGTATGGAGTGAGTTCACACGGTTGGGGTCACCCCCCAAGAGAAGTCTTGTTTTACATTTAGCTGCTGGGGGTGAGGCAGGCTGAGAAAGCTGAGGGCAAGAGGTGGATTAGACAAGGCAAGAGGTGCTATTGCTGTTTGGGGGCAATGAATGAGGAATGGAGGTGAGCAGGTCCACTGAAACAGCACACCTGGGAGTGTGGGAAAATATGGAAACTGGATTCCGCATTTCAGTTGGCACATTCAATCATGAGCTAAGCCATACATAGCAGGGATCACCACCCTATCTGGGCCCATGGGTGCATATAGAGTTTTGAGCAAGTGCTACGGGCATCCCCCCCCCCCCGGCTGCTTCTCTTCCCCTTTCCTTCCCTTGATCATCAAGAAATATAGAGAGGTTTTGGGAGAAAGCACAAATACACGTCTTTGCTTTTCCAAGGAATCTGGGTAAAAGCTGGATCCAGCAGGATTAGCATGTATTCTCTTGAATTTGCAACACAGCTGCTGCTGCTGCTGTTGTTGTTGTTTAGTTGTTTAGTCGTGTCCGACTCTTCGTGACCCCATGGACCAGAGCACGCCAGGCCCTCCTGTCTTCCACTGCTTCCCGCAGTTTGGTCAAACTCATGGTAGTAGCTTTGAGAACACTGTCCAACCATCTCATCCTCTGTCGTCCCCTTCTCCTTGTGCCCTCTATCTTTCCCAACATCAGGGTCTTTTCCAGGGAGTCTTCTCTTCTCATGAGGTGGCCAAAGTATTGGAGCCTCAGCTTCAGGATCTGTCCTTCCAGTGAGCACTCAGGGCTGATTTCCTTAAGAATGGACATGTCTGATCTTCTTGCAGTCCATGGGATTCTCAAGAGTCTCCTCCACCACCATAATTCAAAAGCATCAATTCTTTGGCGATCAGCCTTCTTTATGGTCCAGCTCTCACTCCGTACCTCACTAATGGGAAAACCATTAACTATACGGACCTTTGTTGGTGAGGTGTTGCAACAAAGCAGCAGCACCAAAAAAAAAGGCCACCATCAAATTGAAGCTTTCCTGTGGTGTAGAGCAGGGTTTCATCTCATCCCCCATGCTATTTAACATCCATATGAGGCCACTGAGAGCTGACATCAGGCATACTGGAGGCCTTCTAGACTGACATTTAGCCCCCCAGCCCCAACTCTCCCACTTAGCTAGCAGAATCTAGGCGATGCTTTGTCCTGGATCTTAGGCAAGTCAATCAAAAAATCGAGGTGGGGTGTTTTGTTTTGTTTTTGCGTTTTTGTAAAAAAAATAAATAAATAGCTGAACAACTTTTGGGGTGTCCTGGTTTTTACTTTTTGAACTATGGCAACCCTAGAGGAGTGCAGTACAGAATCTGTGTTAAGCATCTCAGTTTGGAAGGGACTGTCCAAATCGATCCCCAGAGCATCTTGCAGTACTTTTTTTTTTTTAACATTGCTGGACGGAATACAAAAAAAGAGGAATGCTTCCCCGTTTAACCCTAACAGAGGAGCAGATAAAATGTGTTCTTTCCAAATGGCTGTTGCCATTCTAGTTACAGCTCTGTGAAGTTCTCCTGGGCCTTGGGGCTGGGGACTGCTTGTGGGCCAGAGGTTTTCCATGGCAACAGTGATTTCCCAAGCTCTGCAGGTTTATGTATGGGACCTGTCAGGCCCTCACTCACAGTATAAGCAGACGCTTATCATTAGGACTCCATACAGCAGGGGGGCCTAACCTTTTTCTTGGCCTAGGTCTGTACTCATCCTGGCTGCTTTTGCTCCCCATGCTCTACTACAGAGCTACAGCCATTGTTACAATACATTTGAGTCATATACAGTGAATCTGTATCAAGTGCATCCAGATCCATTTTGATGCTGTGATTTTCACGATTCTGTAATGTTTTATTGTGCTTTGGTGTAATCCGCTACAATACTTTCCTTATGCGCTGGCAGTTTATGAATGTATTTGTTTACTTATTTTATTAGACTTCTTAGCCACCCTTTGTCATGAAGTCTCTAGGGTGTGGGAGTTACAGCAATAAAATACACAATTATAAAACAAAGTATTTACAATCATAAAACAAGAAAAGTAAATGAATAAAATAAATCCACCGTGAGATCAAAGGGCATTACTGGTCCCACTTGGATTTTTTTGGGGGGGACTCTTATCACACACACAAATTATACCTGAATAATAAGCAGGCAGAATCGGGCTTCAATGTAAAGCAGACTTATTTGAGAGTTAAGGGAGCAATCCTAAGCACCACCAGTCAGCCCAGCCCAAAGGGAATTTGGATTGTTCTGCAACTCCATCAAAATTCATAGGGAATAATTCAGGGGTTTTGCACCAGACTTCACCATCTGGGGCACATTTGAAGATAGTCATCTTCAAGTATCCTAAGGGCTGTCACATGGAAGAGGGAGCATGCTTGTTTTCTCCTGCTCTTGAGAGTAAGGCTCGAGGCAATATCTTACAAGAAAGGAGATTCCGACTACACATTAGGAGGAACTTTCTGACAGTAAGAGCTGTTCAGCAGTGGGACTCAGAGATGGTGGACTCTCCTTCCTTGGAGGTTTTTAAGCAGAGGTTGGAAGGCAATCTGTCATGGATGCTTTAGCTCCCACATTGCAAGGGGTTGCGCTTGACGTCCCTTGGGTCCCTTCCAACTCTAAGATTCTATGATCACAATGGTACACAGGAACATAAGAAGCTGCCATTGGTCCATCTCAATCAATATTGTCTACACTGCCTGGCCATGACTCTCCAGGGTTTCAGACTTGTAGGGTTGGGTTCTCAGGGTTCTCAGCCTTACATGGATATGCTGAGGATTGAGCCTGAGACCTTCTGCATGCAAAGCTGTGAGTTGCAGTCGTTCCACATGAGAACCAGAAGTTGAGTTGATTAATGGGGCATTGTGTACAGAAAAATATGACCACCAGTACAGAAACATGGGAGCTGTCATTGAGTGGTGGTCCTTACATACCTGCTTCAGAAGCTTGGATAGACTATGCTTTTTCAGGAAAGTATAGCGTGGACCCTTGAGCAGAGGTAGTACAAGTCCATGGAAGTATCCCTATTTCCACCCCTGAAATACTGGAGGGTGAGTATGGATGGTGGAGACTGCCGCAAATGTGTTTTGCTGAGCTCCAGTGCCTTAAAGCTGCCAGTGATTCCCCACTGCACGCATCCCGCTCCCACTTCAGAAAGCCAGAGATCTTTGGCACTCAAATTGACCTCTTGACATTAGCATGTCCTGAACCGGGCTTGCTAATCATTTGGGATCAAATGGCAACACCTTGTCTGCAATGCTAAACAAACAGCATCCAAGGGGTTAAAAGGAGGACCCTGCTGTAAGAGGTTTGGAGAGACACTCCAGCAGAGCCCTTGAAATCCTGTTAATTAATGCCACACATGTGCTGCATTTAACCTCTGACCTTTCTCATAATAGTTTACACAAGTAGGACCCAGGCAAGTGTTTCCTAATGTACCAGGTTGCTAGGGCAACTGTCACATGACCGTCTTAACGATATTGTCCACTTTCCAAGAGGCAACCCTGGAGCAACCTCCAATGCAGAGAGGGAGAAACTCAGGCACATGGATGCATGTGCACACATGGCGATGGGAGCATGACTTGGGGGAGGCCAGATTTTGCACTATTTTAAAGGAACTCCTTTAAACCAGTGTTCACTTTCCTTGGTGCCTTTCTGCTATAGGACCTGCCTTTCCACTTGATTACAAGGAGTGACAACAGCAACGCTCATAATTACCTGGTCCTTCTGAAGACAAATATGCCCTCTGGTGTTGGGGCTCTATGACTGAATCCCCCAAGGCACTGGAGGCCACTGGAGGCCAGAGAGGGCCAGATGACATGCTCCCAAATTACTGGGGACCCCACCAGTCTGATCTATAAGGACTTAAGAAGAGACTACTGGATCAGGCCATAAACTGTCAGACCACCAATCCACCTACCCCAGTATCATGGATAGCTTCTCTCCATGGTTTCAGACAGGGGAGATTCCCAACTCTACTTGAAGATGCTGGGAACTGAACCTGGGACATTCTGCATGCAAAACAACTGCTCTACCATCGAGCTTTTGGGCAGAAAGCTGGGAAGCAAGTTTCCTGCAGCAGGTCCTTCACCAACCAATGGATGCGGCCATGTTGGTCTGAATGTTGATACTAATAATTGGGGTTTGGTTTGCAGAGGAATGGGGTTTCGCCTGTTACGGAAGAATCTCATGATAATACTGGTCCAAGGGGCTGGATAGTGTTGTTTTCAGATCCCCGAAAAGTAAGTGTTAGTAGCACACATACAAACAGAGAAACACAATTAGTTACACAACGCTAATCAGCATAGATAGTCCTTTATCATCTGCCATTTCCAGGCAGCCCATTAAAGTCTGCCAAGCTAATACAGTTGAGTCAAGTTCCTTTGAACATAAGTTTTGTCTGGTAACTTTATTTACACTTTTGATGCCAGTGTTTATTCTTCCTTTTAAAAAACAATTCAGCTCATCTCCAAAATTAACTACAGATGTGCAGGCAGTTGAGAATATTCCCCACATCATCTTTCGGACATTCCCGTGATACTTAATTCTTGGAAATCATCTTTTCTCCTTTCTAAATTTTATATATTTACACACACACACTTTTTTCTTTTCTTTTTGGACAGTGTAACTTCTGCCTGTGTGGTCTGGAAAATCTAGCTGCAAAGTTAGTTCCCAAAGTTCACAAAAATATTGTTACAAATTGTCTCCCTTATCTGACTTTCAAGAGTTCTGTTTTTGGAGGGAATGAGACATTTGGATAGGAAACAATGAAGGCAGTGAGCAAGCAGCAAGCATCAGCAAACACAGAGCTGTTGAACAAGCGACACCCAAATATCCCAGTGTGCCTCCGTGCTTGCATCACCTCCTGCAGGCACAAAGGGGTATTACTACCCACTGAGGTTCCCAGAAAGTCACCATTTTTAGCAAGAGAGGTTGAGCAGCTTGTGCAGCCTCTGAAATGTAGTGTGATGTGTGCAACTCTCAGGAACTGCTAGGTTTGTGTGCAGCTCCTCCATGTGGTGAACCTTTTTAGCTGCAGAAGGCAGCATTTCAGCGAAATACCCTCAGCCTCAGGGCTGACCCCTCCCGACCACATCTATTAGAACCACTTGGACAGGAGAGAGTATAAGAGTTATTCTTGTACCAGTTGAGTCTCTGATATGTAGAAGAAGAAGAGTTTAGATTTGATATCCCTTTAAGGAGTCTCAAAGTGGCTAACATTCTCCTTTCCCTTCCTCCCCCACAACAAACACTCTGTGAGGTGAGTGAGGCTGAGAGACTTCAGAGAAGTGTGAATGGCCCAAGGTCACCCAGCAGCTGCATGTGGAGGAGCGGAGACGCGAACCCAGTTCCCCAGATTACGAGACTACCGCCCTTTACCACTACACCACACTGGCAATATGTGCCATGTTTCATTGGCTATTCTTCTGCCCTGGTTTGTCCTCCAGTTCTGACTTGCTTTTCACTTCTAACTCCTGACTGGTTCCTTAACCCTGTCACCTGGGCTGTGCTCCTCAGCCTTGACTTCTGATTTGCTCTATGACCTTGCCTGCTGGCTTATCCTTCAGTCTTGACTTGCCCTTCAGCCCGGTTTTCTTCCAACCATAACTTATGCACCGCTCAGGCCCAGTGCAAGTTGTTGGCAATGCAGGAACATTTTCAATTCTAAGGCACCAAAAAGGTGCCAGTCTGCAAGTCTATACGTGCTTATTTTGTTGTCAGTTTCACTGAAATCAATGGGACCAGGTAATGCAACAGAGAGCACTGCTGGCTCATGGCTTTAAAAGGAAACACATATCCAATTCCTCCTGATTCAGATCACTCCAACCACATGCTAAGCAGCGGGCAGCATTGGGAGATCTGTTATAAATCTGGAAGGCGAGGCGGCCAAGAAAATATATATATATATATATATATATATATATATACACACACACACACACACACACACACACACACACACACACATATATATATTTCCTAGCCCCACAGAGGATGGGATATAGTGGAAACAGCCACATCTTTTGGGACGCCACAGCTGTGAGCAAATGTCTGGACAGAGTAAAGAAAGACTTGCTGACAGCACAATCACTGTGCGAGGAAGGGGGATTGTGATAAACTTTATGTGATTTGGATACACCAGCAAGCAGCAGGTCTCCACATATTCCAGCCCCTACCTCTCCCTAATTGCCACAAAAAAGCAGGAGAGGTTTCTCATCACCATCTCAAACTGGTGGCTCGTTTCAGAAACCTATTTTGTTTTTAAAGAGCCATAGGGGTAAAGCCGCCCAGTGAAAATGTCATCTCAGTCCTGTGGGATAATTTGCACTTTGTGAAGCCGGCCAAAGAGCCTCCCAGGAACAGAAGGGCTTCAGGAACTTCATCTGGAACTGACAACCTGGGAACTCAAGGAGTGTGTGTGTGTGTGTGTGTGTGTGTGTGTGTGTGTGTTGGAAACAGCTTTGCATGACTTTGAAACAGCTGCCCAGTCTCTACTGGACCAAAGTGCCAGTAGTTGTGCTCTTGTGGAGGCAAAAGCACCTCCTCCCTGACTGCCTAGCAGCAAAATAAGCACTCCTTATCCCTGATCCGAGGGACGCGGGTGGCGCTGTGGGTTAAACCACAGAGCCTAGGACTTGCCAATCAGAAGGTCGGTGGTTCGAATCCCCGCGACGGGGTGAGCTCCCGTTGCTCAGTCCCTGCTCCTGCCAACCTAGCAGTTCGAAAGCATGTCAAAGTGCAAGTAGACAGATAGGTACCACTCTGGTGGGAAGGTAAATGGTGCTTCAGTGTGCTGCTCTGGTTTGCCAGAAGCAGCTTAGTCATGCTGGCCACATGACCCGGAAGCTGTACGCCAGCTCCCTCGGCCAATAAAGCGAGATGAGCGCCACAACCCCAGAGTCGGCCACGACTGGACCTAATGGTCAGGGGTCCCTTTACCTTTACCTATCCCTGATCCAGGACTAGATAATAAACCCAATATACTAAAAGTGAACCCACACTCCACATTGAGGAGGTGGGCACTCACACATTGCCAGAGAAAGAGGACTCACTCCAAAAGAGGACTTCTATTTACATAGAATTTGCTCAGTGCTAATTTGAATTGCATTTATGTGAACTGTTATAATCCGAATGAAAATACATCTCCGCGTTGTGGGGAAGACTGTGAGTGCAGGCGGGATGTGTGCACCTGCTCAGTCTGCTGCTCATGTGTTAATTGTTGATGGGGAGGTTCAAGGCCCCTCCTGTTCTCTTTCCTTCGGGTTCTTTATCTTCAAACCAGCCTTGGATGGACAGCCCTTCAAAGCGAGGGTGCTTGTCTCCAAGGGTAGGTCCTTGTGTATCCAAAATCAATACCATCCCCCCCCATACACACACACTATCAGCAGGCTCAGGATAATCCCAAGGTTTGCAGAAATACAAAAATGTTAGGGAAAGTACTAAGGTGGGGCAGGTGGGGGGATACCAAAAACGCATGAACTCTGAGCATGCACAGTGGTCATCGAACCATTGGTGAAGAGCTGTAGTGCTGTGGTAGATCATCTGCCTTGCATGGATCTACAGGCAGGGCTGAGAGAGACTCATGTCTAAAACCCTGGAAAATCAGGGGCAAGTCAGTAGGAGTGGGCGGATCTGCCCATTTCAGTCTCTCTCGCCTTCTCATTTTTTCCAATCTTAAAATTGGGTTCTTCACATTTTTGCATTGATTTTCAAGAATAACAACAACAAATTTCATCCTGAGAATTTGTCTGAATGTCAGCGTGGATTTCTCCCGATACATATGGTTGTGCACAATTTTGCCTGTTATTTCCCTGTGACAGAATGCATTTTTGTACGTTGTTTTCACCAACGTGCGCATTTCGTGCACACTTTACAAAAATACACATGTGCATTTTTGTACACCTTACTGGGCTGGAGAACGGCACTGCAAAATTCAGAGAAGTGTGATGTGAATGTTGAAAGGTGGCTGCGTTTTGGTTTGGGTACAGTTTCAAGAAGTGCAAATTAAGTAGGCATGTCTTTAAATGTGAACTGAATCTAATTTCTCCAGCATTCCTGCCATTCAGTGTAGACATCTCCAACATCTCTGCTTAGGGCTGAGAGAACCCCATCTGAAATTCTGGAAAGCCATTCCTAGTCAGTGTAGAGAATAGGTGGACCAAATGGATGTACATATTGCCTTAATTGGAAGCAGGCCAACCAGTCTTACAGTATCCTACATACACTGACAGAGTTCTGGTTGAAAATGAAGCTTCTTTGTGCGTGCGACTTCTCTGAGAAGATTTTTCTCCTCCCCATAGTTCTTCTCTGATGTTTATAAACTACCTTTGACTCTAATGGGTCCATCATTATCTTTGCAGCCTGATTATTCTCCAGGGGGTCTTTAAAGCTTTGCTGGCAGACTGATGAGTCTGAAACTACCCCACCACCTTTGAGATTATCATTAGCAGAAACATCTCAGAAGGAAAGAATTCCAGCTGAAATGTGGAGATTCACCTCAGTGAACCTAGACGGAGTGAAATCTCTCCCAGCATCAGGAACTTTTGTTAGAAGGCAGTAAGGTGGGGATCCTTTTTATTACTGAGGAAATGAGCTAACTTGTAAGGGGCTGGAAATAAGAAGAATCTTCTGGAAAATTTTATGATTACATTCTTCCCAACCACCACCACCCAAAAAAGAAGAAGGGAGTGCTGAATATTCTCCACTTTTTAAGTGTGTGCGATTTTCATCTCACCCTTAAATGACACTACATCTGGGACACTATGAAGCATACTAAACTGAACTAACACAAGACCTCTTCTGATGTGGTTGTTACTTCATATGGCAACAGTTGAAGCACAGACAATCCAGGGGTACAGTCACCTCCCTGCAGGGGCAGGGAAGGGGAAATCCAACATCATATCTCCCTCTCTGAGGTCAGAGTGCTCTCTCTGTCCTTGGAGAGGACATTCCTGTGCATCTTGTGGCCCCTGGAATACCATAGGATAACATCCTAAGGTGGGGCAGAGAGAAGAAAGCCACGCCAATGTTCCTAATAGTGAGGCCCTCTTCTATGAGCTGTTGTGAGATCCCCCCGTCCTGGTAATATTTAGCAAAAGCTCTTTCCCCACCCCCACCTCCTATTTTCTGCCTGCAAGGTGGAGAACTTTGGGGTGCCATTTTGACTCAGACCACAGCTTTAAAGATTTGTTCCCTCTTTCCATATTTGCATATAGTCAGGTGGCTGAGTACAAGGGCAGGCAAATGGCTGGGAGCAGACAAGGAGGCGGCAACCAGGGAAAAGTCAACTCATGAACAGCGATTGACCCTAATGCTCAGCTGAACTGCCTTGCAAATCTTATGAGTCTCTCCTTCTCCCACCATTTCCTATTGAGAGAGATTCTTGGAAACGATGCAAGGCCCGCCAGCGTTGAAGTATTTTGGCCTCTCTGCTCTCAGCAGGAATCGAGAAACTACAAAGGCTGCAAAACCTAAAAAATAATAGGAGAGGAAAATCAGTACCAAATTTTCTCAAACGGTAGAAAGTTTGATTTGGGTCCAGTTCAGTTTTGAGGTGAAAGTTCAGCCTGGGTTACTTGTTCCATAGTGTGTCCACCTCTGCTTATTACAACAGAAGTACGCAGTCACTCTAGCAACGAGACAAAAATGGGACAGAAACTGACTGGAAAAGTACAGGAATTTGTTGTCAATAAAAGCAAACTTACCAAGTGGGAAGGTTTTTTTTCCCCCACCAGGTCAGGACTATTCAAGATTGAAGCTCTCTAAGTTCAATTTATTTTTAAAGAGAAAGTTGTGATGGTTGTAGCTTTTCCACCAGGGCTGGTGGCAGCACTCAGCATCCTCAGGCAGATATCATGGTCCCAGCACCATGCCAGGGTCTACCACTGACACTGACCTTCCCCTTCTCTGCACTGGTTCTGCAAGCCAACACTCATTTTAATGACCCGCAGTGCATCAGCCCATTGTCAATTCATATCAGTTTCAAATGTGTTAATTCTTAATGCATTTCCTACTTGTGCATTACTGTGTATTTATCTCTGGTGTGGGGAATCCACATGAACATGTGTGTGCACATGTGCAAAATATACCTATTTAAATGCAAAGTGTGCATTTATATACCACTTTCACATAAAATGCAGGTTTTAGATGCATTTTTGTTACATTTTTAAGATGCAAACGGCATTTTAAAAAAATCCAGAGAATTGTGAAATTTGGAGGCTATCTGCTTCCCATTTTGCATCTCAGGATGTGAGAATCCAGTTGGTTCGCTTCTGAATGCAAGCTGACCGAACCTCTTGAGCATCTCTACTTGTAATTCCTCAAAATGGCAGGCAGTTCATTTCTACCTAGCGCAGATCAGAGAGCTGCTGACTACTGCCAATGCCAGTAAGGCCAACATAAACATGAAGAAAAGAGGGAAGAACAGGGAGCCTATGTGTGATTTGCATATTTATGTCTAACTGTCCCCACTGTGCACTGCCCTGATAGCTTTTCTGAAGGCAAATCTTCAAAAACAAATCTTCTAAATCAGAGGATACCAACCATTTCAGGCCTATGGCATATTTGGATTTATGAGCAAGCGTCATGGATGGCGCCCATTCTCCCCTCCCCCATCTTCCCACATAATGTCCCCCACAGAGCCTGCCCTAGGAAAGAAAGAGATAAAGTATATGCATACACACACACACACACACACACACACACACACACACACACCAATAATGGTCTTTGCAGTCCTTGACTCTCCCAAACTGTTTTGTGTTTTTTTCAGTCATGCACAGAGACAGCACCCCACAGTACTGCTGAGTACTAAGATGAATGTTACCATCTCCTTTTTGGAAAAAGACCCAGGAAGGAGCTCATAATGAATAGTGGCAAAGATCCTGGAACGCAGTGTGAACCACAAGCTTCCTTGCAGGGATATTAGTAGCAGATTTCATTTTTAAAACTGCCAATCTGGGGCAGCAGCATCTTAAAAGTTTAATGAGCCAAAACTTATCTCTGTCAGTGCCACGCTGATTCCCCCTCTCAGCAAAGCTTGTTGTTCTATGTATTTCACAATCTGAGTGGTAATAATGCTTTCAATCAATTTGCCCAGGACAGAATTTAGGCTGACATCTGTCTTTTTCTGAATCTCCCCCAAGCCCAAACCAGCCTGGATGGTTTTTTAACGATTTGTGTTAAAATTACCACTTGCTAAGCCTCTGGCTGCTTTCAAGGATGTCACATTTTGTAGTTAATAGTTTAGCTATTTCATGTTGCGGGTCCTTAAAGAATGCTTAGGTGACAGCCACCCAACCCCAGCGATGTCAATTTCACTGCACTATTAATTGTCACCTCTGTCTGACCTTAAGAAAGGAAAGATTTGGAGTTTGTCACATCTTAAAGACTAACTGGTTGCACTTTTAAAGCATCAGCTTTTGTAGAATATAACTTTCTCCCCACGATTAAGGATAGGAGAGAATTTTGATTCAGTTCACTTTTAAAGGCGAATCTCCCTAATTTACACTTCTCAAAACACCACATATATCTTGCAAAATTTGCCCTTATTCAAATTTTTTGATGCAGAATTTGTACAAAAATGCATATAGTTCCCTGATACCAAGATGAGGGATTCTATGGAATGCAGATAGAGAGAACTGATAAGAATAATGATCTGCTGTGACCTTGACGGAAGCGTACAATAGATGAGACTTCTTGTGTTTTGGTTCATTTTCCTCTTTCTTTCTTTCTTTCTTTCTTTCTTTCTTTTTTCTTTTTTTCCTCCTCTTCCTCCTTCTTTCCTTCTTCTTTTTTCTTTCCCATAATGGCTTATGTTCTATGCCATGTACTTGGATATTTTTTGTAGTTTTCTAGGTTTTTTCATTATTATTATTAAGGTTTTTTCTTTTGTAATTTTGGTTGTTTATATTTATCTGTATTTGTTTAAAGCAAAATAAAAGTTTTTTAAAAATGCATATGGTGAATATGAAAGGCATCTCCCTGAAAGACACCCACCCTACAACCCCATGGGCAACCTTCCTCCGAAGGAAACCCCAAACAATTATAGACTCTTGTTGTTGTTATTGTTTAGTCGTTTAGTCGTGTCCGACTCTTCGTGACCCCATGGACCAGAGCACGCCAGGCACTTCTGTCTTCTACTGCCTCCCGCAGTTTAGTCAGATTCATGCTGGTAGCTTCGAGAACACCATCCAACCATCTTGTCCTCTGTCGTCCCCTTCTCCTTGTGCCCTCCATCTTTCCCAACATCAGGGTCTTTTCCAGGGAGTCTTGTCTTCTCATGAGGTGGCCAAAGTACTGGAGCCTCAGCTTCAGGATCTGTCCTTCCAGTGAGCACTCAGGGCTGATTTCCTTAAGAATGGATAGGTTTGATCTTCAAGGGAAGGTCAAGGGACTCTTACAAACTGCTAAAGAAGCTTTTTAAAAAACAGCGGTCTCTATGGCATTTGGGGCAAAGTAAACCCAGGAGACACCAGCCACGCATTCCAGTCCGGGTGCCACAGCACACTGTCCAGACTAAACAGCATTCTGCTCACACAAGGCCTGATCCCCTTGGCTGAATCAACAAACATAGGTAACATTAAAATCACAGACCATGTCCCAGTAGAAGCTACCCTTAATGTTAAGTTGTGGGTGAACATATCAGACGACACAGCGATTCTTCAAACAGCTCTTGTTTATTCACAAGCCAGGACAGAACTGAACTGAAGGGCTCAGTCAGCCTGCTTATATAGAGCTCCAGTACCACGTTACTGTAACAACTTTCTAAAACTATCCAATCACTGAACGTCACTTTCGATCCTTCATTTGCATAACTATCTACAATATCCCCCTGCTGGCCCAGGGTGAGAACTTCAGTACATAACACTTAATATAGGAGAAGAAACACGAACAACCCCATCATGGTCCTTCAGTCCCATCCTAACCACAAATAAATTAATTAGAGAAAGTCTTGCAAAAACTCTCCAAAACTACTTCCCCCCCCCCCCAAAAAAAAAAATATGATGTAGACAATACAACAACCCCTCCTCCTTTAGGACACAAGGAAAGTGGTCACCACAGGAGCTTGCATAAAAGAGAAAGCATCCCTTAAAAAACAAACCTCAAAAATTAGCAAAATAGAACAAGACATCACAGCCCTCTCATCATGCTACACACAAACAGGAGCTAAAAAAACCTCCTGAAACTTACAGAATGAAAAAGGAAGGAACTCAACTCACTAGAAATCAACAAAACAATAATCAACATTCTATACTCAAAACAACGCTTCTATGCGTATGGAGGTGAAAACTGCAGACTATTAGGAAACAGGTGTAGGAAACAAAATTACTCAAAACAAGAATACACTGCATCACTAAAAAAAAGAGGGGAAAGTGCTCAGACATGGACTGGGAGAGCAGGGCCTAGAAAGCGCGGGGCAAAAAATAAGTGTGGATGAGCCTTCAGTCATTCATTTGGACCTCTTTGTGCTTTTTAACAAAACTCATTATAGCAGAATGAGCTAATGATCATACAGATGAGAAATAGTCTCAGCTCCAGATTTTGAGGTGGACTTGCAGTAGCAATTGGCGAGTTGGGGCAGAGCCACAGAGCCACAATGATTGGTGCCGCTGCAGCTTCCCTGGGCAAGGCTGGGGCTACCCAGATGCAAGAGCTATTGGTTCATTTGTCCAACCCAAACTTTGCTGCCCTCCATGCACGTGAGTAAGAGGCACTGTGACAGCTCAGAGATGCATCCAAGCCAGCCAATGAGCACTTGAGGGCCTGGAGCTAAGCCAGTGAGGGGTGTGGCCAAGGAAGTGGGTGTGGCCTAGGAACATCCTGAGGCCTAGACAGAGAGGCCTGGAATTCCCCACTCCTGCTCTAGATCATACAAGATCCCCTAAATATAGTCAAAGTACAGACACGCACCCAATAAATATCACAACGCGGCTTATCATAATCAAGTGATAAAGCTCCAAAGTGCCTCTGTTGTAAGAACATCCTGGTTTCATTTTAACTCACCTACCGCCATGGCAGTAGCTTGCACTCCCCCTGCCTTCCTCCCAAGAAAACACCACTTGAACCATGAAGAAAACAATATACGCCTCCCCAAATTACGAAGACAACAAAGGCCAGGCAAGGGAAATAAACTAATAATAATTAGCCGAGCAACCAAGCTGAAAAACACATTAGGCTGCATATTAATGACAAGTAGCTTATGGCAACCACTTTGAATTGCATCGACACAATGTGTGTTTAATTAGGGTTTAATAAAGCAACAGCATGCTCTTAAAGGCCAATTAGAAACACAGTTCGGTGGAGGTTTTGAAGCTCTGTAATGAATGCCTTTCAGATCCAGATAGGCACCGATTACATTGCTATTAATCCTCAATAAAGGCTCTGATAATCAGTTTGCACTCCAAACACACACCGCCGCTTTATTAAATCTTAATGAAAGGCATACTTTGGGGCTTTTCTTCAAAGCTCCTTGTGGGTTGTAGAGATGGCCTTAGAAGTGGAAGATCACTAGGTAGAGAGGCCTCTGCCACACACATGCAGGGCTCCCACACTTCAGAGCCTCACGATGGTGTGACATGGTGATGCTTCTTGACTGAGCAAGCTAGGCTTTGTCTCTTATGGCACTAAGGACCAGTGATGGCTGGTACCCTTTGGACCTGGTAGGGCGGGAGGCAGAGAGACCAACAGAAGGTGGAATCAGTGGCAGGCAGAGTCAGCTCCTGATGGTTGTAAGAAAAGAGGCAGGGAAGTGGGATCTAGCTGAGGGCAGTATGAGGTAGCTCCCTGTTTGCTGAATGGACCAACCACCACTGCTGGGGAGGTGAATCTCATCAAATGGTGAACTCTGTTTAGCACAAGGAACCACAACAATTTCAGCTGAGCAGATGCTAGAGCGACTTGCCCGAACGACTGTACTTGGGATGGCGCCTTCGAGGAAATATTTTGCCACACTAGAATGAGTACTGGTTGCCAGATGTTCTTCTGGTATGTGCCAATATCTGTCTACCCAGCAGGAAACAAAAATGTTTGTTCCATGGCTGGCCGGCAGATGGCATCACAAATGGCATCTCATTTGCCTTCCCCGTGCTTCAGGGATAAGATTAAGAGAGCTCTAGACATGAGGTGTTTCCAGAATTCCATTTCTGTGGATTCCCATGCAAACTGACCTGAACCCCTTCTCTTAGACTAATGTGGGCATCAGAATACAATTATCTATCAGATTTCAAACTTCTCCAAATTTTGCGTTACAGTTCTTGGCTCAAAAAATATACAGAATGTAAGGAATATGTGTGTTTCAGGATTAATGTGTCTATAAATGCATACAAAATTGCCATATAGTCAATGGCATTGAAAGCTCAGAGCACTCCTTTCCACAGCAGGAAGCTGCTTCCCTAGGTATTGCACCATCAATGAATGCTGCGCCTTCCTCAAACATCATGCCTATAGGCTCCTCTAATTTGCAGCTTTCCCCATGCTTGGGTCTTGACTAATCTCTCTCTCTCTCTCTCGTGTGTGTGTGTGTGTGTGTTATTATTTATTTTTTTATCAACAAGTTCCTGACACATTGTTAGAGACATCTGAATTTGACACTCACTCTATTAAGGATTCAAAAACAAATTCGTATCACTCCATCAGACATTAATTTGCCATTCCTAGAGTTGACACAGAGATTGCAAACTACCTCATCTTTCAGAAACACAAATAAAATGTCTCTTGCAAACCCTGTAATTAGAAGAAATGCAAACAGTAATTAAAATTATTCTCAGTACCAAGTCACCAGGTCCCAGTGGAATGGTGTAAACTGCATTTTCAGATTTTAGTACCCAAACTGTGAGACAGGTGGATGATAGATAGCTAGATAGCTAGATAGACAGACAGACAGACAGACAGACAGATAGATGATAGATAGATAGATAGATAGATAGATAGATAGATGATAGATAGATAGATAATGATGATAGATAGATAGATAGATAGATAGATAGATAGATAGATAGATAGATAGATGATAGATAGATAGATAGATAGATAGATAGATAGATAGATAGATAGATAGATGATAGATAGAAGATAGATAGATAGATAGATAGATAGATAGATAGATAGATAGATAGATAGATAGATACTGGCACAAGGAAGCTGAATTTTGGACAAGTCAGGACTTGAGGATCAAACAAATTCATGGAGGATACTAGCCATGATGTCTATGTTCTGCCTCCACAGAGACAGTAATGCTTCTGAATATCAGTTGCTAGACAGTACAGGAGGGGAGGATTTTCTTGTGCTCGGGTCCTGCTTGCAGGTTTCCTACAAGAATCTGCATGACCGCTATGAGAATGGGAAGCTTGACTTGATGGACCATTTGTCTGATCCAGCAGTCTCTCCTTATGCACATACATGCTATTAAAGGCAACTCTGTGCATCCCCCTCATGGCTCCTTGCATGAACAAACTGCAGGGCTGCTGTAAAACTAGAAAACCCATCCCTGGTGGATTTTGCAAGCAGTTCTTTCTCAGCATCTGGGCATGCGGAACAACAGCTGTCAGCATCCCTAAGCATGGTGTAGTAGACTCTTGCGCAAGTGTTTGCAGAACAGCGCTGGCGGCTGTTTCCCCTGCGCTCAGAGCTCTTTGGATCTGGCTTATCAAGACCCATTTCTATTTTCTTGGTGCAAGCACATTTACATGGATGCACAATGTTGATCTTGATGTTGCTGTTTGGTGCAGCTTTCCTTTCTGTGACCTATTAAGCACAATGTGGCATGGAGGGAAGTGTACCAAAAATAATATTTCAAGGCAAGGGGTGCAGAGGAAATAATAATAAAAAAAGAGTAGAGTATAGAGTTACTTGGAACTGAGTGCGAAAGAACAGAAAATGGTGCATGACTCCAGTCCAGGAAGGAATAAAGTTAAGCAAATGGCTTTAAGAGCAATTTGTTTACCAGCAACACAGCTAAGGAATAGAAGGGAGCCCCCCCCCAAGGGCAAACACATGTTTGACAGAATTAATACCCAGGGTGGGTACTTGGCAGAAGGAACTGTAGTCGAAGACTTTCTAGAGCTCTCGCTCTCTCCTCTCTCTGCGTTGGGTTCTTTGGCACGCAGAGTGAGGCAAAGAAAGAAAAACATCCTTGATTGCTCATTCATCATCTCAAATATTTTGTCCTTTTGAGAAAGGGGGGAGGACGCACACACACACACACAAGAGCCATAGTGCTATGTGCTGTAATTAACCCAATTAAGGCTCAAGATTCTGGGCATGCCTGCTTGGCAAGGTTCCCCCTCGAGGAGGCTGCATGCCAGTGGGACTTGGGGGAAAAGCAGAAGGCCCGACGGCACGCATCGCCCAGAGTAACTGTTGTTGTTTCTTATGTCTTTGACCAAGTCAGAGGAAGAGAACAAACAAACAAAAAGGTGGGTAGGGGAAAGGGGCCGATGGAGCAGACATTCCACTGGTCAGCCCACCCTCCTCCCAGGGCACATGTAGAGGTGCAGGAAAGGATCGCGGCCAATGGAAATACTGTGGGAAGGAGTCAATATGATCAGGTTAGCTACAGGCCTCCCAGCATGAGGATAACAAGGCACAGAATGGGTTTCTGTGGCATTTGTTCAGAGGCATGCCTAGGCAGCTGCTTCACACATGCTGCTGGCAACCGCATGAGGAAGTGGTGCAACGCACACCGGATCCCTTGATTGGTCACCCTTTGTTATTGTGTGCCTTTTATGAAATATACAAATAGTTGCTGGGAATCGCAGTTGGGCAGACGGTCCGTACGCTCATGTCCAGCGTGTGGGCTTCTCATAGGCATCTGGTTGATCACCGTGGGAACAGGAAGCAGGTCTAGGCGGGCCACTGGCCTGATCCAATGGACAAATGTAGAAGTGAAGCCATGTAAATACAGTATATGATGCAAGCACAAATTTGTAGTTATTAATTAAAAGGTGAGTGTGGGGACTAAGTCGGCATAACTGATCCTGAGCTCCCATGACTTGGT